>NW_027150971.1:0-602401 GCF_018691715.1 Phytophthora cinnamomi
GGCGGTTATTGCAGCATTGCTACTAGCGGCTCCTGGTGCTGGAGGATGCGCAACCTGCGCGCGCAAGTAGTTTATCAATGGTCGATTCGAGCTGCTCCTTGAGTAATATTTCCAGCTGCAACTCCCTTTTCCTCAATTAGGTTGTGATTCTTCCAAAAGCACTGGCGGCAACTTGTCGATAGAGTTTTGCATTGCACGTAGCTGCTTGTACAGTTCTACATGTGGCGGAATTCCGTTGGATTCATCCACGAGCGTGCCCACCACTAGTTTAGATCGTAGTTGACTAATTCATCATCATGTCAAAACAAAGTCTGGAAAGCAGGGTGGTGGTAGTAAATGTCTCCGAGTGACGCATGGTAGACGAGATGCTACGCACAATTTCAGGATATCTTGAAGAGTGCTAGTGGTGTGAAGTGCCGGGAACATTTCAGCAACGCAGTTGCAGACTAGAATCTTGATTGTCTTCAAAATGAGGAAGTATTGAAAAGTCCGCACGGTTAAGGGAGCCAGCAGCAACACGCCCAATGTATGATCTCCAGCTGATTCGTATCGAATATACCGGTCTTGCACACCACCTAACGACCAGCCAACTCGTAGACAAACACTAAAAGAGGGTCCACCGGTCGTCCCGCTGCAGGCAAATGTTGCGACGTCTTTTCACAGAGTGTTCCATAGTGATTCATGCCTGAGCGTCAATGAGCCTTAACATTGTTCCAAAACGCGACTTCAGGGGACCCAGATGGATCCAGGCTGCTGCGAGGGCGACAAGCTGCAGTATTTCAGCCGTGATCCAGCAGGTTGAGGGTTGAACGGGTTCGCATAGATGTGCCGTGGCCTTGTTCCTCCTTCCTGATTTGTCTTGACCTTGCAATGCAACCTACACTCATCATCATGCGCGCTTAAGTGCTCGGTACAAATTGTCCGTCCTGATTCAGAACGGCACATGAGATTCCATTGCAGTAAGGGAAAGATGCAAATCCGGCGTCCTGACGTCTGGCAGTTGTCTTGCAAACTCCTGGTAACGTGGAGAACTGTAATGGGTCTGTGTTAGACTCTCGCGCGGCTCCTGACTGATACTTTGATGCCTGTACGCTTCAACCCCGAAAAAAAAAGGTTGACATGTTCTTTCGTAGGACGGAAGAAGAGGGGTCTGCTTCCGACGGCAAAGATCTTTGAGAGCACTGGTAGCTGTTCAGCGTGTTAACACTCACTGCCTTTCGCTCTCCACTAGAAACGCTTCAAACTTCCGCAAGTGAAGCGGCTAAGGTCGATCTGGCCGCTTCTGTCGAAAAAATGGAGAGTTTCACTGTTTTTGGTGCTGATGATCCAGCGCGATATGGTTCGCAGACTCCGCGTACGCGTGATGAGTTCCGTTGAAATGCATGCATCGCGTACATCTTGGGCGGTAATGTTCTGCGTGCATTGGTAGCATCGCCTCATCAACAGCCAGGACTCCGCTCTGCACATCCGCAGCGAGCACCAAATGCAGTCTGTCGCAGTCTCCTTAGCTCATGGAGCAACCGCTGGAGGTAATGCCGTCCACGCCCGAGGTGCACTTCGTCCCTTTGCTACAGTGGGTCTGAGCTTTCCGCGTTTGAGACGCATCACTGGCATCATCGAGCACGGGGTGCAAAACCGTGGGCTTCGAGCTCGAATGGCGATGGCATTGACGTCCTTAGCAGTAGTCAAGGCGGCAGCTACACCAGACGAAGTGGCAGCGGCGTGCGTTGGGGAGCACGTTCGGCGCGTTGAGTGACTCGACTGCTGCGGCCACTAAGGCGTCCTTTGAGGCCGTTGCCGCGGTTGTAGCGCTTAGAGTGCTGCCGAGTGGGTGATGTGACTGATGAGTCGATAGAGAGGCCATTCTGCATGCTGCGAGTGCGGATCAGTGGAGAAGTGCGCGAAGTTGGTCTTGGCGTTTGGTGCCGAGTTTATCCGAATCAGATTGTCGACTATTTCCGTCGGATTTCTCCGACGAAACACACCATCATACAGCAGAATACAAACTTCAAGCATTCGCCTTCTCCACATTTATAATTTCAGCAAAACGTAGGCCAAAAATCCTACGATCCAATACAAAGACGTAGATACTGCCTACGAAACAACGACAATCAGCCTTTTCCAGAATGCCCATTTGAGGTTAAATTAGGTAGCAGGATTTCTGACTAATTTTGAGAGGCCTGGAAATCATACTCCAGTTCGTGCCGATGCGTCTTTATGGCAAAGCGTTGTTTGTGCGTGGAGTGAACCTGACAGTGTTTGATAACCGCTCACGCGCTAAGTTCGGCGAGTCAACAAGGAGCTCTGAAGCTTGACGCATGGCGACCAGCAAGCCTGGTCTTTCGCGTGTCAAAACGTGGACCGCAACCAAAACAGTGCGGTCACACTATCCACGGTAGGTATGTCGAAAGCGTAAAATTGCCATACTGACTATTTGCAGCTTGAGGTCCCAGAGCGAAGCGGGAGGTCTACAATTACTTTATATATAATCATCACATAAGTTTTAAATATAATTTTGAAAACTGACATGCAAAATCCAACCAGAGCTTTCCCACGGCTTTGTGTCAAACGATCTATATCAACGCTAGCTCAAACGGGTAATTTATGTTCAACTTCTACTTTTCATCGGTAATTTATTTTCAATTCGGCTGTTGGCCCTAGTCAATGTCCATCAATCACTACCTTTCCGTCTGACAGGAAGGACTGTCTGTCTATATGGCTGAGATCACTGCCATTTGCAGTCTTGCAGAAGCAATGACGTTCCCAAACCGTCCAGGATACAGCCCCAGCCACCAGCAGCGGACGTCAGTCAGAACAGACTGCAGCCGATGACGGTGCCGAACACCACTGCAGCCCCCAATCCAAACACAACGAGCACTGCCGCGCGGAAGGCGACAACAGTGAATATGGAGGGCTATGCAACAGGAGCTGCAGACAATGTTGACGTCGCTCTCCCCTGCGCACGGAGGAGCTGCGGCAGTCAGGGATGCCGCCTCCGGAGGACAAAAGATAAGGTGGAGCAGAGTCGCAGCGATCCTTGAAGACGACACCTTCCAAGGCAACGTGAGCTACCAGCAGCTCCTCGCGTTCGCGAACAACTCGGCCGTGCAAGTCCAGCCAGGCGTCGTGGACCCGTTCGCGGCGGCGATCGAGCAGATGCCGACCATCTCGGCAGACGTACGGCCCGGAGCAAGCAGCGACGGCCTTCCGCAACACAGCAGTCGGTTCAGTACATGGGAGGCGGTGTCGATGCAGGCGATGACGCGGCCGAGGTGGTGGACGACCGAACGTCAGAGCTCGGTACGAGCTTTCGGTCCGCAATTCTGAGTGGAGCGACGCATGCTGCAGCGAAGCAGCCACCCGCAACTACTGGAAGGGCAATAACCTGCTGCCGTCGCTGTCGGCGACTCGCTCGCAAGTGTCTGCCTACGCGATGAGCCGCAGCCCGCAACAGCATGCCCAAGAAGCGCTCGAGTCGTCGAAGCTGTCGAAGCAGCTGATGCACGAGTGGTTCGAGACAACCTGCATTCCACCCTACCGACCGAAGAGGAAGGAGTGGCTCGCGCAGCAAGGAGGTGTATTACGCTGAGCAGTGAACAACTGGTTCATCAACACGCGCAGGCGAAGTGGCCATGCTCAACAAGCTCTGGCCGAAGCAGGCCGGCAACTGCAAGCCGTAGCGACCAAATGGTCCAGAAGATCGAAGAGCCCTACCACAAGCTCAGAGCGTAATCTACAGTGTTCGCAACAAAAATACAAGAAGAAAGTGATATCCTCAAGCACTGCACGTCGAGCGGCATGCACCGGTAGGTATTAGCCTCCGCCGCGTAGCTTTCAATTAAGTTGCCACGGTCGACCTAATCACGTAGATTTGCAGTCCTTTGTCGACTTAATTGGATTGTTGACTTATTTCAGTCTACTTTAGCATTCCTGAACCAATGGCGACTGATGGCGACGTGGGCGCTTTGTGCTCCGCCGTATACGAAAGGAACCGCGCTGATCTTGGGCCAGTTCATCGGTGTAATTGTGCACGGGCGTGTTCTCCCAACTACCGAACGGCTCCTTCCAGGTACGTTGCCGAGATATTCAATGGTGATACATTGGCGACGAGTCCAACGTAGCGGCGGTTTTGCGAATGTGCGGTGGAACGTGAAAACTTACACATGCGTGCGTTATTCTGTATTGCAGATCCAGATCCCAGTGACGCAGAGTGCCGGCAACTACCTGCTGCTATGCGTACCTGTGACCCTATATGCGCCTCCCGCCGCCAACGCGGCTACAAACTGGAAATCCTGGGTGGCAGTACCTCTGTTGGCTTTCGCGGACGTGGAGGGAACTTCCTGGTGGTCTGCGCGTACAGTACACCCCGATCTCGAGCGTCATGCTGCTAGACTGCTTCACCATCCCAGTGGTCATGTTGCTGTCGAGTTTGTTCCTGAGGGCCATACGCGCCTGCACTTTGGCGGTAACTGTTTTGCCTCGTGGGGATCAGCGTACTCGTCATCTCGGACGTGATTCGAGACCAAGAGACCGGCCTAGGCTTCGTGGGGATGTCTCTGCATTGTACGGGGACTTCCTCTGCCTGTTTGGCAGCGTTGCCAGCCTGCCTGAATGCGGGCAGGAGTATCTCGTCAAGAGGGAGAACCGTCGCGTGAGTAGTTGTCGCTCACTGAAATGATGTGTGGTTGCGCCTCGGATGTGCTGGACTAGGCTTTGATGCTGCAGATGGAGTTCTGGGCTTAGTCGGCGTCTTCGGTTCCTCATCAGCTCACTGCAGGCCGCCTACTTTGAAGGAGACGTCATCCGTGCTGTGGACTGGTACGATTGCAGTAGTCGAAGGGCGGATGGGTGCATGTGAACTTCACTAACGATCTGCTGGTGGTGGACTAACCAGGACTTGGCCCAGCGCGCTGTGTCTGCTCGGTATAATATCATCACACTGTTCGTCAGTACACTTCTGACGCGTCGGTGCGTATGCGTTGCCATGCAATAGCCTCATTGTCTTCCTCCGGATCTAACTTCGCGACCAACTAGGTCTTTTCTACCACGGGCGACGCCGCTGTATCTTCAACTTGTCGCTGCTCACGTCCGACTTCTTCGCCGTCGTGGCAGCCAAGTACCTGTTCAACGAGGAGCTCAGCAGCCTCTACTTCGTGGGCTTCTCGCTCATCATCGCGGGCGTCTCGGTCTACAACCGCTCAGCGCCGCCCACCACCGCCACCAGCTGCTCTGACACACCCGACGGCTCCATCGAGCAGCTCCTGCCCGCTGCACCCTAACTCCTTCCACCCGAGAGATACATCCACACGAACACACCACCCAGCTACAGGCAGCAGACAAAAGCGCGAGCAAGACGAGGAAGGTATATGGTCTGAAAATGAAGTAAATGAAAAAAAACTGATTAAGAAGAACCGACCTCAGCCAGCCGAGCCAGTCGCCCTGAAACCTGGTGGACGCCCGTCCTGCCCGCCTGCCACCTGTGCCTGTTCCCTGTTTCCGCCCACAGCCGCGTCGCCGCCGATCACTCTTAAGGTGTGGGCCGTCTCTCGCCTCGTGTCTATTCCTCCTTCTTGACGTCCAGCGACTCGAGCGCCTTGGCGGCGTCGTCGCCCGCCGAGGTGTCAGCGGCGTCCGCGCCCTCCTCGAGCTTCTTGTTGTTGGCCTTGGCGGCGTCGTGCGCGTCCTTAAACTTCTGCGTTCTCGGCGTTGCCGAAGCGCAGCGCGAAGACCTGCGTCTCCACGACGCCCTCGGCGAAGTCGTAGCAGCTGAAGACCCAGGCGCGGTCGCTGCCCATGTTGGGCGTGAGCTCCGTGCGGGACTCGACCAGGTGGTTGATCAGGATCTTGTGCGTCTTCTCCTGGCGCATGAGCATGCGCACCTTCTGGTGCTCCTTGTGCTTGAGGAAGCGCACGTCGCCCACGCCGCGCTCGCACCACGACTTCTTGCCCGTGCCCTTGTCCAGCAGCGACTCGCGGTAGCAGAAGGCCTTGGCGCGCTGCTTGAAGATCACCTCCTCCTCCTCCTCGCCCGTCGTCACCTCCACCTCGTCGAGCTTCACCACGGGCTCGAAGTAGGCCTGCGGCCTCGGACTCCGGGTCCTTGGCGGCGTCGGCCTCCTCGGCCTCCACCTTGGGCGTCGTCTCCTCCTTCTTCTCGACCTCCGACATGCTGCTGGGCTGCTTGGACTAGGTCGGCTAGGTAGGATTCCTTCCTGACTGTGAGCGAGCGCAAGAGAGCCGCCCGAAAGACTGGCGGGCCGCGGGCCACGGCGCGGATCCCAAGCGCGCGCTTGGTTGGAGCCGTGACTTGGGTTGAGTATGCTGGACGGACCTCGGGAGCGCGACGCTTAAAAGACGACATGGGTTCGCCAATCAGAGATGGATTCACTTTGCGCGGCGCTGGTTGGTGGAAAGGTCCCGGAAGATCCGTGGTTGGCTGAAATGCGCGCCCGAAGGTTGTATAGATCATAGCAACCGACGAGCTAGCTGGTGCTGGCTGCGCTTGGGTCGATGGACGCGGCCAAGAAGCGCAAGGCGGCGGCCGGCGCCGTGCTGCGCAAAAGCCGCGCCGCGACAAGAGCGAATTCGTGAGCGTGGAGGTGGGCATGCGCGAGTTCAAGAAGCGCCTGGCCGCCACCGACGCCGCCGGCGCGGCTGCGGCGGCCCAGCGCAGGTGGAGGACATCACGCAGGACGTCAAGCGCACGAGGCCCAGGGCCACGACCAGAGCCAGGGCGGCGGCGGATGCTGCGACTGCTGATGCAGCTGTGGCGACCAAGAAGAGGCGCCGCGCGCGCGTCCGCTGCGAAGAAGACGACGCCCGTGAAGAAGACAGCACCTGCCACGGCGAAGAGGGCGACGGCAGCGACGAAGAAGGTGGTTGCAGCGCCGGCGGAGAAGAAGAAGAAGACGCCCGTGAAGAAAGCGACGCCGTGAAGAGGACGACGCGGGTTGCTGCGTCCGTTGACGCTGGCGGAGGTGAAGCTGCAGCTGAGCTGGAGCAGAAGGAGCGCGTGGAGTCGCGTATCCAGTCGCTGCACCGAGATGCAAAGCCCACTGCTGCTGCGTTAGCGGCTGCGGGTGCGGCTCCTGTCACCGTGGTTGCTACGGCTGCTCCTGCAGTTACTAGTCCAGTCTCGGAGTCTACTGTGGATACAGCGATTGGCGCTCCTACTACAGTCGCTACTGCTACTGCTCCAGCTCTTGCGATGGCTGCAAGTGTTGGACTTGAACAGTCACGGGTCGAGCCATCGGTGGTGGCACCGTCTCCGACGCAGCCAGCTACAGCTAACGCTATCCTGGCCACGCAAGCACACACGCCGAGTGCGTTGTCAATTACCCAGACTCCGGTGAGAGCAGCTCCTGCCCCAGTCACTACTGACCCAACGCCTAGCCCAGAGCAAAACGAGTTCATTATTGACGACATGGAAGAGGACTTCATGTTTGCAATGGCTCTGGAAGAAGTGGAGCGGAAGCTGGTTCCTCCTCAGAAACCACATTTGAGTGAGACTGTGGCTGCTGCTACCGACCAGAACACAGTAGCATCAGCGAGCGTACAACCACCCCGGTTGCCTGTACACTCACTGAGACCCCAGTTGTCTCTCCTATCCTAGCAAAGCCGCCGCCGACAACTGTAGAACCGCAGACGCATACGCTACCTACGCAGGTTCCTATTGCTACTCAAACGCAGCAACCAACACCAACTGTGGAGGTGACAAAGCCAGCAGCGCCGGTTGTAGAGGTTGCGTCTGAAGTTTTGGAGGAGATGGAACGCTTGAGACGAGAAAATGAACTTCTCAGGCGGTCCAACGAACTCCTTCAAGCTGCTGTCACTTCACCGACGCAGAAAGAGACTGCTGCTGTTAAACAACCTGACGGTTTGCATGAGCACGGCACATCTTCACAAGGCGAAACTGATCTACATGTAGTAGCATCGTCAAGGGCAACCGCAGTGGAGGACCCAGTCGCTAGATATCTAGACTTAGCTCGGTGCGATAGCGATCAGGATGTGAAGCAAACGCTATCGACCTTAGAGGCCAGCCAACCTCGGGAGCGATCCAAGACTGAACATTCTACTGCAAGCATTAGCGCGCATCCAGAGCAACTGAGCGAAGTAAATGCTTCTGCTGATAATTGTGAAGAGATCAAGCCTCACGAAAACGGTCAAAAGAGCGATGACGTGAAAGAGTTCCTTGAGAAGCTACTGCCCACGGAACGTTCACCAGAGCTGCCAACTGCGGACTCGTCATACCAGCAAGCGTCAACCACGCCACAGTCGATTCAGTCTACGCAGAATAGGTACCCCACTTCGCAACCAGTAGTAGCCGAGCCAGAACGAGATTATGCGCGTGAAACTACACCGTTGGAAGAGGGGCGAGTGCATGCGAAAGATAACACGGCTGAGCATGTTGCAGCTGCACCACCTGGAAGCGATGTTGGTGACGTATCGGATGTCAACATGTCTGAAGTTGACGAGGAAGGAAGTGAGATAGACGAGGAAGAGGATGATGAGACTGTGACTGAAGAAGTTGTCCCTGCTTCGCGAACGTCGACGATCGACAGCGGAAACTACAAAGAGTACAAGGTTCACGATGAGGATGATCTGGAGGCCGTTGAAGACAAATCGTGCGATGTTGTATTGGATAACACTGTTTTTTTATCGATGACGGAAAGCAACTTTGCGGCAAGACCTTCGACCCCTATCGCCGCCAAAACTAATGACTCTTCAGTCTCTGTTGATCTCGGTGACACTTCAAAACCTGCCACGCCAGCGAACAGTGAAATTCTTGAGCGGACAACTGCCCCCAGCAATTCCGAAGATGACGAGGAGGAAGAGGACGATGAAGTCATGGTCGTGAACCGTGTGAAACGACGGGAGGTAATCGCTTTGTCATCTTCAGGGTCTGAATCCGAATCTGAGTCGGAAAGTGAAGAAGAGGAAGCAAGTGATTTGGATGAAGCACCAAGCGGTAATGTATTGGAAGCTGCTTTAAAAGCTGCCGGAGGCGACTCACGCCGGAAGAACCAGAATAAGTCATCATCTACAACTGGAAGCTCTGTCAAAAACGATAAAGCGAGTGGCAGTCTCCACAACCCCAGTGAAGCGGAGACTTCGATGTCGTCGCCGCCACTGCCGGCGAAAACGATGTCCAAGAAACGGATGAATCCTTCATTGTCGTCAGCCGCTAAAAAGGCACCTAGTGTCAAGAGCTCATTACTCTGGCCATCCTTAGACGACTTTTACGATTTCCTGCTGGACATGACGCCAAGAAACGTTCGTTTACCTGAGCAGGAGAGGGTACACCTTCAACAATATGCAAGAGGAAAGCTGCCTGCTCAGCATTCGTCCATCGAGGATTATTGCAATGTTCAGCTCGAGGCGATTATGGAAGAGCTGGTGGCATCGGTTAGCAACACGACAGACAGAAGAGGGGGTGGAGGTTCAGGCCCTACACGGCAATTATCACTCTCTTCAGTGTCTCCTTGCGGTGTGCAGGGTCCATCTACATCATCGTTGGGTCTGAGCTTTGGTGCCATCTTCTCTGAAAGTGGTTTTTCTGGGAGTACGTCCAACAGCAGCGACTACATCCTCACTTTTGATGCTTCTGCGCTCGGCAGAAAGAGCTCATCAGATTTCTTGAGTGGTGACCTAGTTTTGGTACGCTCGCCTCGCTGGAAAAACTACGAGATGTGCGTTTTGGCGTGGTCCTGTGCGACTCTGTTGTTGCAGTAGGTGGGAAAGGCAGCGCTGGGGGTAAGGGTGGAAATGGTGGCTCGGGGACAGTTATCAGATCTGCGTGCTTATTCGCGCTCGGAAGCGAGACTGTGAGGATGCAGTGGAAAACTTTAGTGTTTTGACGGAGCTGTGTCTCTAATCAGCGTGCCCCAATTGGCGTTGGTCGCTGCAGCAAGTGCACAACACTACCACAAGTGCGCGTGAATTCCAGGCAATCAAGGCGATATCATTCTTGCCCAATGACCTCAAGCAGGTGTTACTGCGCGGTCAGTTAGTACCTTCAAACAAAACAGAGCAAGTACCCAAGAAACCTGCTCCATCTTCCTCGCTACTTTCTCCGCGATTGCTGAAATACCTGCAAAGGCACTACAATGAGTCGCAGATGCAGGCAATTTTCGGGTGTCTAGGCGAGGACAGCAGGGTCATTATACAGGGACCGGTACGCTGCACTCATTTTTGTATCTTGTCCGCAATGTGCATGAGCTGTTGACCTCTGATCTGTGTCTTATGCACTGTTACAGCCCGGAACAGGTAAAACCAAGACAATTTTAGGACTTCTTTCTGCCTTGCTGGATGGTGCTGGGATCTGCACTCCAGAGGGCAAAGGAACAGCCCGTATTCGTGTGGGTGCATCACTCCAAAGTGCACGAACTTCGGCTGTTTCAAAACTGTGGCAGAAACCTCGATTCGCATCCTGGTCTGCGCCCCGAGTAATGCTGCCGTCGATGAGCTCGTGGTTCGAGTCCTGAGTGAAGGACTTTACAACGGAGAGAGGGTGAATCTTATCGCCCACGTATCGTGCGCGTGGGTCGCCCGAGAGCAGCCAAGAATTGTCGAGTTTGGCTGCAGCGCGAGAAGCTAGCGAGAGCAAGAAGAACCGCAAAAAAATGCGCAAGTACGCCCGCGAAGTAGAAGAAGTACTCCTTGAGAGTTTGGTTACGAAGCACCGCAGCACGTTTCCAACCGTGAAGCAGGCACGCCAAGCGATCATCAAGAATGCGCAGATTGTGTTTTGCACACTTAGTGGAGCTGGCTCCGTAGCGATGTGCGAATTCGCACAAGATTTTGATGCCCTTATTATTGACGAAGCTGCACAAGCTGTGGAGGCAAGCACACTGATCCCGTTCAAGTTCCGACCGCATCGAGTTGTACTTGTGGGTGACCACCGACAATTGCCTGCTACAGTGATTTCGAAGAAACTGGTGTCAATGGGATACGACCGGAGCCTGCAGCAGCGGCTGGTAGAGAATAAATCGCCGGTGCTGCTGCTGACCCAGCAATATCGAATGCACCCGGAGATCGCAGAATTCCCGTCGACGTACTTCTACGGCGGCCGGCTGGTGCAGGATGGCAACATGAGCAACTGGACTGCGCAGGACTATCACCGGGACCGCGCATTCCAGCCGCTGTTATTCTTGGATGTCCAAGGAACGCAAAGTCAGGTGAGCGGGTCTACATCACTTCGGAACATGAGCGAGGTCGAAACTGTGGTGCAGCTCATTCGCCGGTTGCTGAAGAAGTTCCCGCACATTGAGTGGAAGAAGCGTATCGGCGTCATCGCGCCATACAAGCAGCAAATCTACGAGGTGCGTGGTGCGATCGGAAAGCTCGAGTCCGAGTTCGATCGCCACCTTGGCATCGAAGTGAACACCGTAGACGGCTTCCAAGGTCGCGAGAAGGAGATCATCATCTACTCGTGTGTTCGTACCAGCCATGGTGGTCGCAGGAAGAAGAAGAGAAGAAGCCACGGCAACGAGGAGGAGGACGTCCTCGACGCCTTCTGGCGGACGAGCGACGCATGAACGTCGCCATCACGCGTGCCAAGAGCAGCCTCTGGATCGTCGGCAACTCGAACCTGCTCGAGCAGAGTCGAGCGTGGCGCACTCTCATCCAGCACACCAAGGACCACAGCAGGTACATCGGCGACAGCGCAGCCTCGCTCTTCGCCCCCAGCTCCTCGACTCGGAAGACGAGTAAAGCGCCCAGCAAGTAGTCATTGCAGGCCCATAGAAACCAAATAACATTAGAGACCACAAACTTCAACTTGACCCTTGTACATGCATCCATATCTGTTTCAGCGAGGGTAGCCATATGCCACTATCACGAGGGGATCGTTTACTGACACATGCATTTGACATGCTGGGCCCATACGAGGCTCGCCGCCGACGCTCCGAGTGGCCCGGCAGCGTGCGCCAGGACCCGGAGATCAAGGAATTGGACGAGGAGAACGGCGAGTGGGTCTTGTGCCGCACTTGTGCCGAGCATTACGAGCGGTTCGCAGCGTTTTATCGCCTTTATAGCCCCAAAATGCGCAGTTTAGCCAATTTTCCACTGGTTCCGGTGCTGCAGGACGCGAAGAGGACGCAAACCCAATGACCCGAAGGGCTTCAAGGTCAAGATGAACGGCAGGTTCCAGGAGGCTGCGTGGGCGATGCACAAGAGCCGCGTTGTAGCCCATAGGGGCCCAGGAGATGGCTACAGAGACGCCGGAAGAGCTGCAGAGACGACTGGAGCGCAGACGGGAGATTGAGATGGAGGTTGAGGCGCGACGCGGCGCCCCAAAGAGACCCAGAGTGGCCAGCAGCGACGAGGCAGACGAGGAAGAGGTCAGTGTGGAGACAAGAGACGAGAGGGCGCCGAGGGAACGTGAATCGATTTTGGCTGCTCAGTTGGTGCACCTGCCCACCACTGGGTGGCGCTGTCCGGGCGTCGTGCCGGACGCATTCTATCGCGAACACATGGAGCTGGTCCATGCGTTCGCAAAGTATTACGTTGGGTCGTACCGCGTCAATGTGGTGCGGGATCTTCGCTCGGACAAGTAAGTGGGGATTGCTTGCTGTGTAGTAATTTTATTTTTCCTGACAAGGTGTTTCGTGTGGTCAGGGTGCTGTTGTTTTCGCATGACTGCGAGAATGAAGTTGTACATCGTGAACGGCCGGGACAACCAGATTCGTGTGAGAGGTAGCTACGCAGTGTGGCAGCATAACAAAAGTTTCAAGAGGATTCTGAAGAAAATGGGTAGATACGTGCTCGTTGAAGATACGCTACGTCGATCTTGGAGGTAAGCACTCTGTAGCGATTGTGCTTGCTTGATGGGTGCTGATCTATTGTTTGTACGCAGTCTGTCAGCGGAGGATTTGTCAGTGCTGTCCAAGTTTAAGCACTCAAGCGATATGAACCTAAACATTGAAGGGCGGAAGCTGAAGCAAGCAGCGATGGCGGCTGTCCAGCACTATGGCTTGTCAGCGAAGAGTCCGTCAACTCGCAGCGTCTCTGCTAGATCAAATGCAAACTCTGCGCGGAGCGAGCGCTTCGACAGAGTCCAGCAGCCGCTATCGATGGAGGTGATGCTGCAACTTCAATCGCTCGATTCAACAATACACGATGAAGGAGCCAACCCAACCGTGTCTGAATCTCTACAAAGCCAAGATGGAACCATGCAGGAACCTGCCTCGCCAAATGGTTACCTTATCCAGCAAAGCTCCGCGGCTACCGCAGCAGTCGACCGGATCCCATCTCCGCAAGAGCAATAAGCCGGAGCGCACAGTATTGCACTTTTAAACGGGAATGGGTTCTCCAAGTGACGTGGTGAATGGAATCGTATAAGACAGGAACTTATCCTTCTTCGATGATAACGCTCGTGTTTCCACTGGAGTCTGCCAACTTTTGCCCGGTTCAATTATAGCGACAATGCCGGTGACAAGACTTCGAGTATGATGGTGACGTACCGGCAAGCCGCCAAAATAAGCTCCGCTTCGACTAAGTACTGGCGGCATTGGTTGTGAGCTGGGTCATGTGCAGTAGATCCGGGATCTCCCAGCTATCATTCAAAAATACGCGGCGTTGGCGAAAGCCCCACTCGAACACAAGAATCAAGATCGGGAGCTTCAAGTGTTAGCAACTCAGCATTCAGCACACTTTCAAGAATGGAAGTGTCCATTGCGCTGCTATTATTTTTCGCTGTGGCGGTGGTGGGATTTGCTGCCCGGCGTTGGCTGGGTGGTCGAATGCCATTGCTGAAGGATCATTCAAAGAAGCAAGAAGAGCTGAATGCTGAAGGTGTGGAGATTGTCGTCCAGAAGCCTGCTCACGATCGTCGTCTTAAGTTGGCTCTGCCCGATATCACGTCTATCCAGATCCGCTCACCAGTTGGGCCCATGAAGTCTTCAATTCGAAGTGCACTGAAAGAGCTGCGCTCGCGCCAGATGGTACAGAGTCTCTGCAGCAGGTTCGAGTCGCGCCTGAAGGTGTCAAGTGATTCGGAGGAATGCAAGAAGGAAGTAGCTAAGAAGTCGGCGGCCGCTTCAGAGACCGTGCAGGCTAGGACTCGCCGGTGAGATGCACGCGACGGCCGTGATGCTACTGTTGCTCCCGTCCTACTAGCCAGCGAGTTGGCGAAGGAAGCTGAGATCACTGCGAATGCCCGATCGAACAACCTGAACAAATTCCTTCGCAGCTACGCGTCCAACCTTGACAACGCTGTCTCCGCAGAACGCCGCGTCAGCTTGAACTCAGACGCCATCTCAGTGGAGCGTCGTGTGGTAATGAGCACGGACGCCGAAGATGAAGTTGAGCAGCCTTTGCTTGCCAACATGGAGGAAACTGAAGTGCCGACCACGGAAGCGGCTGCAGAGAGCGACGAGTCCAGCATAGAGCTCGGTAAAAACCTTATCACTCCAAACATTACAAGTATCCTTACTCACTCACACCTGTGCTTTGTTGTGCTCCACGCAGACCTCGACCTGCACACGTTGCAGTTGGAGTCGGAGTTCTCGAACCAGGTGGACTCGCCGTCGACAGCAGATAGCGAGGCCGAGATGGAAGTGGCTGTACTCGTCGACTCGACGGACTGCGAGCCGCCAGTTGACGAGAGCCTCGACGAGTCCGACGAGGGGAACAACAACGTCGACACCAAGCGCAGCACCTTCATCCCCAGCTTACAACTATCCAAGGCCTTCACGCCCGCAGACTCGGACGAGCAGTTGACTCCAGAATTCACCCGCAGCAGCGACAGCAAACCCGAAATCTGCGCTGACCCACCGGCCAAGCTGGCGCTGTCGCGCTTCAAGCAGCAAGTGCCCTCCAACGGCCGTCGCGCGCGGCGTCGCCACCCTCAACATCTAACTTATAAACCCCGTAGGTAGCAGACTTCACCAAGCCATCCACTTCAACTTGGTCCTCCAATCATAATCCACAACGACCACCACCACCATCACAAAAGTATAGTTCTACCACTCCAACAAGAATCCTCTTCAACTTGCCTTCCAATTAAAACCCGGTGCCACGCGCCACACCACGCTTACACAATTCCATTCTTTTTCAGCGAATCAAAACGCGGTTTGAAAGCATACAAACTTCGGGTCAACTATTCCCGCCAACCGCTGGGTCACTTTGCCGCCGGTAATTTATCCCAGTTCCTCCGCGCAGGATGGTGGACGCCGAGGCGCAGACGGAGCCGCCCCTCCCGGTGCGTGCGCGCTCGTCTCGCCTCCCCGACTGCTGCGAGCTCGCAGGCTGACGCTCTCTCTCTCTCTCTGTGTACAGGCTGCGGTGGTGGGCGTGGAGCAGGACGTGCTGCTGGGCGCGCGCGTGCGCAAGAGCTTCGGCGCGCGCGCCTTCTGGGGGCTCCGTGGTGGGCTGCTACTGGGTCTCGGGCGGGCTCTTCTACAAGGTGAGCTTCGACGACGGCGACGTGGACATCTTCTCGGCCGACGAGGTGCTGCGCGACGCGCAGGAGGCCAAGAATCACGCCAAGGAGAGCGCAGCCGACGCCAACAAGGACGGCGGCGCGGCGCTGGACGCGTACCTGGAGGCCATGCGCCACCACAGCCTCAAGCGCAAGCGGGACGGCGTCGTGGACTGCTCCGTGCCCAACGTGCGCCGCGTGCAGCTGTGGGGCCAGCGGCTCTACGCGTCCATCTACACGAACGAGCGCAACGAGACGTTCATCAAGGAGCTGCTCCGGGCGGAGGACGGCGGCGTGGGCGAGATGGAGAGCACGGGCCACGTGCAGGTCGGCGACATGATCCTGGCCGTCAACCAGACGCGCGCGCTCGGACTGCCCAGCAGAGAGCTCGCCGAGCTCATCAAGAAGCCCAAACGACCCATCACGCTCACGTTCTACCGACCGCCGCAGAACCGCGGGGAAACGGAGCAACAGGCACAAGGAGAGCGGGTCGCCACTGCTGCTACTACTGCTACTACTGCTGCTGCTGCTGCTGTAGCACCGGCGGCGGCGACAACAGCGGCGCAAGGGCAGCAGCCTCCTGCGTCTGCGCCGGCTTCGGCGCCGGGGCCTGTCGTGATGCCGCCGTCGTTTGTTGTGCCGCAGCCAGCGTTTGGACGCCCCGGTTCAGCCCCACATCCTCAGTGGACTCAACCGCCGCGGCCAGCCATGACAGAGAAGGAAGCACTTCGGCAAAGTCTGCTCCAGAGGTTTGCAGAGAGGCAACGAGGTGGATACGTACCAGGAATGCCCATCGGTGTGGTGGTTCCGGGGAACCATTTTCCAAGCCAAGGCGTACCGGTACCGGCGGGTTACACGGCGCACCGTCAGCAGTACGTCCAGAGCATTGTCGACGCCGCTGCCATGAGAGTGTCAACGGCCTTTACGGTCCCCCCACAGCAACAAGTAAGACCTATGCCAATTCCCCGGCCGCAAGCTTCGGTGCCTGTGTCGCGGGTTGAGTATTACACTGGACGCAATCAGAGACAACGCACAACCGGCCTAACGCTCTATGAGCAAGTGCAGCAAATGCAGGCTCAGCGCAACGCGACGTCTGGATCGACCACGACTTCAAGTGACCACACGCAGTCTCGCGCAGCGCCAACGGGGGATCTAAGAACAATTTCAGCACTAACTCCAGATACTAGAACGAGTACAGCGCGGAACGAACTAGAACGGCAGGCAGGGCAGACAGAGTCTGCGAGAAATCACCCAGATGCTTCGACCAGCTCGCGACAGTCTTCCAATAGCGAGTCTGCAAGCGAACGCAATTCAGCCGAGAGTATTCTGCGCGAGAGTACCCGCGTGCAAACGTCTGCACCAAGTACTTCAGTTGCTTCTACGAGCGTGACTGACCGTGATGTCCAAGCAATTGCACCTCTAGCTGAGAAAACCCCCACGGCTGCCCGACACGTGTGGAATCACGCTTCGTCGGTCTTGTCGCCGAATGACTCGTCATCGACCACAAATCCCGAGTCTTCGTCGACCCAGTCAACGTCGTTCCTGACGCCGAGTGGAACGTCGTCGTTCCTGTCGCCAAGTGACTCCTCAACAAGCAAAAGCTCGAAGTCTTCAGCAGCTCCGTCAACGTCATTCCTGACACTGAATCCGGAATCAGCAGATAAGAGTCCCACAACGGTCGAACGTGCCGCGGAGACTGCTTCTCACTCAATGTCGTTCCTGTCGCCGACTGATTTCAATGTGGAGGAGACCAGCTTGTCGTCGCGTCAGGATCTCGAAGCGACAAGCAGGACTGGGCAAATCAATTCGAATGTTAGTCTTGTGACGGTAAAGGTTACCCGGCGCCGGTTGTACCTCACTCTTGGTGTGCAGGGCACCCTGATCGCCGTCACGTCCTTCGTACCAGACGAGTTCGGTCGACCTGGCGAGGTTGAGGTGAGCGGAAAGGTGCTCCCTGGTGATGTATTGGTGCGTGTTAACTCTACGTACATCCGGTCGGGGATGACGCCTGGTAACGTGGCGGAAATTGTGAACGCCACGCCACGGCCCATGACACTGTGGTTCGAGCGCGCATCGTGGGATATTCTAGACGGCAAAGCGTAGCTCAACCGGTGAAAAATGACAAAGAGACTGGTATGTTAGAGTAGGTGGGTGACAATAGCAAGCGTATACCTTTAAAAGCGCAACCCGTTGCCCTTTTCATTAGTTCTGTTTATTCTGAGTCACTCAACGCTTGTGCGCTTCGCGCGCGCATGGATGCATTCCTGTTACAGAGGAAAAGGTGCCAGCTACAGCCTATCGCAGCGTCCTTCCTCAGAAGACGTTGTCGTACTTCTCCATGGCGCCAGACACTGCGTCCACGACCCTGACCTCGTTCATGACGTACACCGAGCGGAAGGCGCCCGACTCGTCGAAGCGCTGGATCGTGCGCAGACGCCGCGAGCTGTCGATACCTGTGATCGTCTCCACCATCAGCGGGCGCCCTAACAACAAGAACAAAGACAACAACAACAACAAACAACACCGTCAGCAAAAAACCTATACACACCAGCAAACTTCCACCACGGTGTGTCGCCGTACCTGAGCGCTTGGAGGTGGCTGTGATGATGATGACATTGGTGCCGAGCTCCTGCATGGTGATGTCGGACCCGCGCAGCGTCGGGTCGTCCGTCTCGATCTTGAGGATGCCGTCGGACACGGGCTTGATCCACATGTGCTGCATGGAGGTGAGGCCGCTCATGGTGGTCCGCGACTGGCGCTGGCTCCACACGCCCTCGTCGTCGCGGAAGACGAGGTCGTTGGAGCACACCTGGCTGCCCTCCTCCTGCTCGGGGACGGTCGTGAGCTCCCCGTTCCAGCGGCCCTCCATGCTGGGCAGCACGTGGTAGCTGCAGCCGTTGACGCGCACCGAGAGCTGGTTGAAGAAGGCGCGGCCGGCGCCCACCTTCTTGGGCGCGAAGTGCGGCGGCAGGCTGCCGTTGAGCGAGCGCGAGATGATGCTTTTCTCCATGCCGAGGCGGTGCACGGTGCCGTCGGCGCCCGCGGCCCAGATGTTGTCCTCCTTGAGCATCTGCAGGTTCGAGTCCTCGTGCTTCCTGCGCGTCTTGATGCTCTCGGCCAGCAGCTTGTAGTTGAGCGGGTGGAAGGGCTGGTGCGCCGCCTCGATGTGCACCAGCACGTCTCCGTCCGTGATGCCCAGCTGCGCCAGCGTCTTCTCGTCGGGCAGCTCCTTGCCCTTGTGCAACAGCAGGATGAAGTTGTTGGGCGCGTCGCTGGTGGCGCCCTCCTGGTACGCGGCCTTCACGCCCGCCACGCTCTCGGACGGAGCCGCCTCCAGCGAGAACGCGCTCGTCTCGCTCTTGATCGTCAGCTTGATCGTCTCCGCGCCCGAGGCGGCGGCGGCGGTCGACGATGCGGCGGGGACGCCATCTTCTTCTCTTATTGATCTCTTGGACGGCTCGAAAATGCAATTGTGAGATAATTCTTGGATCCCAAATTGAAGACAGCATTCGAGATAAATCGAGGTGGAAAAGCGGAAAATCGAGATTTTTTGGATGCATAGACGTGCAGTTGTTGTGTTGAAGATGGTGGGAGACACTCCGATGTCCACGAACACTTGCGGTGCATGAGTCGACTCTTCCCTGCCCAGACACGAGCGTATCGTGCGTCGGTACTCTGGATAAAGTGGGTAGCTACTAGGTAAAACCGTGTGCCTATTGAGAGCACATTCGAGCGCAATACAAGGTCATATCGGTGTTGTCAAGTTCCGCTGAAGCAATCCTGAAATCCTTGTCGGGGAGCCGACGTGAGGTGTTCACGTTTCTCCACTCCAATTACAACGGAATACGATCCTGACCAAACAACAAATCTGCCATTAGAGCTGCAGTCGAATATCGGCTGCGTCTAGAGGAAATGGCTCGGGTTCAAAAGGAAGAACAACGAATTCGTGCGAGCCCAGAAACCAAAATCCGAAATGAAGCACGAGAGAGAGCGTGCCGAGGAAGAAGCGAGCATATGGGCGAAGGAAGAGAAAGAAGAGATTATCAAGGAAGAAGAAAAAAAATCGGGCACGAATCCTAGAGGAAGAAGAAGCGCAGGCTGCAGAGAGGATTTGAGCTGAAATTCGAGATGAGGACGAGGAAAAACTTCGTGCTGAGATCCGGGATATAACATATTTTTACAGTTGCGTACGATTTGCTTCTGCGTTGATATTTCACGTTGACATGGTTTTAGAATCTTTGCTTATGGTATTTGATGGTACGGCAGGTTTCCGCTCGAGTAGCGTTCGTCCCAGTCGCGGCTGAGCAGCGAGGACGTGGATGTTGTGGAGCAGAGGCTCCGCGGCGGTGTGTGCGCCAGCACGTCGGTGAACTGGCCGGCCTTGACTCGGCTGGCAAAGAGCTCATCCTCGCTCTCGTCCAGAATCTCGACGCTGTCGTCCGACATGGACAGCCGCCCCATGAAGGACAAGTTGGACGCGCGGGTGTCGTTGTTCGAGCTGATTTGCTCTTGTACCTGCGCCGCGATGTTGCGCACGAACGACGTCAGCGACCGGTCGCTGCCTTGGGCTAGATTGGCGTCGTCGGGAGAAGTTCTCAGTACGGCGCTGTTCAGGTCCGCAGCAGCGTCACATCCGCCACCTTCGAAGCGGATTTGGGTCAGAGACGACAGGTTCATCTTGGAGAGGCACACGCTGCAGAAGCGAGCGCGCTTCAGATGCGAGCCCGAAGGAGAGCTCCGCGCAAGAACGCGCTCCTTATAGCGGCACTTCTTGCACACGTACTGGTGGCAGCTCGCACATTTCGCGAAGTTCTCGATCACGGAAGGATCTGAGTGGCAAACGTAGCAGCTTTTCCGCGACGTGGAGTCTGCAGGGCGGCTGATCGACATCATGTACGCGAGCTTTTTCGCGCGAGTACACGCCAGCGCCTTCGTTGCCGCTAGCAGCACCTCCGACACCGCCATAACCGCGAAAAAAGACTGCGCAGTGTAGTTCATCTCGCCCTGCATGAAGACGCCGACCAGGGCGTCCTCCAGCTCTTCGAACACGTAGGAGAGCGATGCGTGCACACGTTTGTGCTTAGCGCGCTGAGGATACTCCGGTAGATCCACGGACTGCATGACGTGGTAGGCCATGCGCTTCCCCGACTTCTGGCGCACCATTCCCATCTTGTCGAAGTAGCACAAGTCTCGGTTGCTCCCCACGGGCGGCTTGATGGTCGCCCACTTGAGACCCGTGAACGCGTACGGGTCTTGCATCGTATTGGTCTCCACGGCGTACAGCACGGCGCTGTCAACTACTTTGGGGCATCTGATGGAGTTCATGAGTGTCATCTCTTCGGTGCTGCCGCAGTACAGCCCCTCGAGGATATCGTCGAAGCGACCTCGAAGCGTGCCCACACACAGCAGCGGGGTCTGGCCGTCGCGAATCAACTGCCGCGAGCGAAACAGGCGTACGCCATTTCGTGCTCGAATACTCTTCCACCTCGAGGTGTCGACACTGGGGCCGTCCAGCTGCCCGTACGCCGTGATGGTCTCAGACATCACTCGCTCGGCGCGGTCGTGATAGCGGTCGAGTTGGGGCAGCTCCAGATTCACAGCCGGGTGGTTAGCTCGATGACTACGCAGCGGCATGAGGATATTAGTGCTGTTCTAACTCGAGAGATAGTGGATTCTGTTGTGGGGAAGGCGATCGATTGCAGGGAGACGATCGACGCGCTTGCTCCTCGCAGCGTTGTCAGTGACGATCGCTCTCGAGCATTGGTCGTCCACACCCGACGCCAGGTGGTTTTAGCTCGTGCCCCTCGAACATGCTCTTCAAAAACTCCGTACATTTCCTCTTGGCGGCATAAACCGCAGTGTAAGCTTATCAATTGCGCGATGGGGTTCATGAATTCATTCATGGCACGGTAGCCTAGTGAGACCGAGGCGGAATGCATACGTGCGGTCTCCCAAAGCGGCTGGCATCATGCACAAATTGTGGTGGCGTCGACAGTCGATCGTTGAGATTTGTGCTTGCGAAAGGTTATTATAGTGAGCGTGTTGATGCCATCGGGAAATGGGGCGGCATTAAGCAACACGCACTTCCCCACTCATGTTGCGCTACCAATGAAGCTCGACAAAGGGCCCCACTTTTCGATACTCAATACATCAAGCGCACTCATAAAACGACAACTAACCGCCTCTGTATCACTGGCTTGTGTAATCTGAGCTGTCCGACGTCTGCATGTTCCGCCGGCTGCGTGCGCGAACGGAGCGGGCGATGAGAGACTGTTCTCGAGCGAAAGCCCAGGTATCTTCGGCCTGGTTAGCCACCTGCTGGAGCTTCGCGAACAACGCAGAGTGGCGCTGCTCTGGGTCTTCAAACTCGTGTCCACACGTGGACGATCTCGTCGACGTGGTCGAGCACGGACTGCGCCCTGACATGTCGATCAAGCCCTTGTCGAGCAAGACAAACTGGCCGCACTGGAGTCTACTCGAGTTGAGCACGTCTTCGCTCTCGTGCTCCAAGTCCGCGTCGTCCTCAAACGCCTTCCCCATGGACGACAGGCTCGATGCTCGGATGTCGCCGCGCGTGCTCAGCTCCTGTATCTGCGCCGAGATTTTGCGGACGAATGAAGTGAGCGACCGATCACTGCCTTGAACGTCCACCTTCACGTCCTCAGTCTCTTCATCGATCTTGCAGAACGTCGCGTTCGGCACTGGGGAGCTGGACAGCTCTCCAACGCTGTATACACCAGCCTCGACGCGGATCTGGTCGAGAGAAGACAAGGTCACCTTCGAGATACACACGCGGCAAAACTCGGCCCGCGAAAGCTGAGAACTCGAACTCGTGTCGCGGGCGAGGACGTGCTCCCTCAATCGGCACTTCTTGCACACGTTCTTGCTGCAGCCAGAGCAGTTGGTCAACCTCTCGAAAAATGACGAGCTGCCCTTGCAGACGTTGCAGTTCTTTTCAGAGGAGGAGGGCCTCCGGGCTTCGGGCCGGTTCATCGACATAATGTGCGCAAACTTCTTCGCACGAGTGCACTCCAGCACATTGGCAATCGACAGCAACATCTCCGACACTGCAGGTATCGCGATGAAGGATAGTGCCGCGTAGTTCATCTCGCCCTGCATGTAGACGCCTACCAAGTCGTCCTCCAGCTCTTCCAGCACGTAGCAGACAGACATCTGCACTCGTTTGTGCATGGCCTTCTGAGGACACTCGGGCAGATCCACGGACTGCATGACGTGGTAAGCTGTCCGCTTCCCCGAGCGCTGACGCACCAACCCCATCTTGTCGAAGTAGCACAAGTCTCGGTTGCTCGCGACGGACAGCTTGATCGTCGCCCACTTGATGCCCGTGAAGGCGTAGGGCTCCAACGACGTCTTCTTCTGAACCGCGTAGAGCACGGCGCTCTCAGCCAGTCTCGGACACTTGATCACATTCATGAGCAGCATCTGCTCGGTGTTGTCGCAGTACAGTCCTTCCAAGACATCGTCAAAACGACCTCGAAGCGTGCCCACACACAGCAACGGTGTTTGCCCCGTGACGGTCAGTTGGCGTCCGCGAAATAGTCGGATTCCGTGTCGAGCCCGCATACTCTTCCACCGTGAGGTGTCGACGACGGTGTGGCCGTCCAGCTTCCCGTACGCGGCGATGGTCTCGGACAATGCTCTCTCAGCGCGATCGTGGAAGCGGTCGAGTTGGGGCAGCTCCAGAGTCACAGTTGGATGCTCGGCTCGGCGACTACGCAGCGACATGGTCCGCGTTGGAATAGGGAGGTGGCTTGTAGAACGTTGCGAATAGCGGGTTCGTTTTGAGCTTGGACGCGTCATGTTGACTGGAAATTTAAAAGTGGGTGTGCAAGTGTGACACAGCCCAACGCTTTCTCATATGCATGTAGGAATCCAACGACATCCTTGCAGCCGCAGGCAAGGCTTGCATGCGGCTGGAGAAGAGACTGTGGTCGTTCAGGCTATGGCGACCGCAAAGTGTAGGGTCCACTACAGGTGGTTTTGACCCGGTTCGTCCTGAACATGCGCTTGAACACGAGGAATTATCGCGAGTCGCTCCCGATGCGGTCAAGATCTCGATACATCAAGGCTTCCAGTAGTAGTGGCGGGACCCACAGCGGTGTTGTGCTGCTGCAGTTTGTCGAGCAGCAATTTGTTCTTCCTACTTTCAGTGGGCAACCACTTTTTGTGGGGTTCATAATCAAGCGAACTGATTGCAATCTACATGTATCCTGCAGAGACCGGCTCATTTCGCGGCCCAAAGCCTCATGCCATCCTTGTGTGACTCAGCGCCGGATCAGTCAAAGACTGAGTCTTGGTCTGGTGCCGTTGAGACGCGCGGTCTCGCGTATGTAAAGGCGTCTGTGGCATCCAAAGTCTCCACTGCAGGGTTCACCGCCCGATGTGCTCGTGGTATGGGATCCCGAGTACATGTACCAGGTAGCAGCATGACCGCGAGCACGCATGTGAGCACTTGTGGCCGTTCGACGTGCAGATGCACGTCGACACCAGTATCTGTACACGATGATTTCGGTGGGGATGGATGCCTTTCAGTGCTTCCCTTCAATCTCATGTTGAAGATCCTGAAAACATATTGCAGGGCTAGCACAACTCAGTTTAGTTTTCCTAAACGGCGAGCTGTGTGGCGTATCCTGGGTGAAAGACTACAGTGCCGTGTGTGTGTGTGCCTGGAAACCATGTGTGTCAACGCTTCAAAACGCTCGTACGCATGCATTATACTGCTCTCATCGACAGATCCACGCTATGATAGCCCCGTCGATCAACTTTCCTGACTATTCTACATGATGTAGACTGCATCTGCCCAGTTCGTGGGATACATGTTGCATGGTGCACCCTCACGCGTGAACTTTGCACGTTCGACTCCTTAACGCAAAGGAGTTGAATACAAGTGAGCTTTTGGCGAGGGAAGCGTCTTGAAGTTGATGCTGCTACACTTTTGTTGTCTATAAGTTGATGCTTTTCGAGCAAGGGTTGGTAGTAAAATCGCGATTAGTACTACATAATAATAATCATAATAATAATAGTTAAAAATTAAGTATAGCCGTTAGTACTAACGTAAACCTAATTATATTATTAGTAAATTCATTAATAGTATTGAATGTTTCACGCACCCAATTAGTAATGTAATATTAATATAGTTAGTAAATCAAATTGTTTCCCTAATTAATAATATTACATAGGGTGTGAATTCGATATTACTATCAATCCCTGCGTGAAAGGCAACGAACACGACTCAAAGCCTCTGCAAACACGACGAGGTACCTCGGGTATTATAAGGGTTCACGGGATAATACTCGCTGTAGTACTTGTTCTTGGCAACTTGCAACGACTAGAACCTTCCCCCGTAGTCTGTCACGGAAGCGCTCGATGGACTTTATCGCAGCTTCAAGTTACCACAACGACTTCGATCGCACGGCCACTGCCATCACCAAGTCTGAAGACTTACTACAATTGTTGTATGGCTGACTTAAGGGCGCTACTCGCTCGACTGGCTGTACACGGATCCGTCGGAGCCCTGCGCGCACCGGCGGGTGCGCTGGAAGACTGAATGCGCCACAAGCGACTGCTCTCGCGTGAGGTGGAACGTCGCCTCCGCCTGGTTGGACACCTGCAGCAGCCTCGCGAACAGCGACGTCCGGTACTGCTCCGCGTCCTCGTCGTCGTGGTAGTGTGAGGACGATGCTGTGGACGCCGTCGAGCGCACGCTGCGGCGCGACGCGTCTGCGGGCACGAGTTGGTTGCTCTTCTTTCCGATCGAGTTGAGCACGTCTTGGCCCTCGCCCAGCAGCGCGTCGTCGTCTTCGTCCTCCGAGATGGACACCTTCTCCATGGACGACAGGTTGGAGATGCGGACATCGCTGCGGCTGCTGAGGTCCTGCAGCTGCGCCGAGATCTTGAGCGTGAACGCCGTCAGAGACCGGTCGCTGCCCGGCACGTCCACCTGCTCGGGCTCCTCGTCCACCTCGCAGAACGCGGCGTTCATTTCCGCCGTGCGGACGCTGAAGCCTCCGGCCTCGGCTCGTAACTGGTCGATGGACGTCGAGTTCATCTTGGAGATGCACACGCGACAGAACTCTACTCGCAGCAGATGCGAGCTCGAGACCGCGTCGCGCGCGAGCACGTTCTCCTTCAGCCGACACTTCTTGCAGACGTGCTTGAAGTTGCACCCCGCGCACTCCTGCAGGCTTTCAAAGAACGAGGTGCTGCCTCGACAGACATCGCAGCATCGGCGAGACGATCTCCGTCTGAACCGACCTGGGGGAGCCACCGCCATCATCTCTGCGAACTTCTTGGCTCGCGCGCACTCGAGAGCATTGGTCACAGCTAGTAGCAAGTCCGAGACTGCCGGTGTGGAGAAGTACGACAAGGCCGCGTGGTCCATCTCGCCCTGCATGTAGACGCCCACCAGATCGTCCTCCAGCTCTTCGAATATGTAGCACAACGACGCCTGCACCCGCTTGTGCATCGCCTTGTGCGGCAGCTCCGGCAGGTCTACGGACTGCATGACGTGGTAGGCCATGCGCTTGCCCGATTGCTGGCGCACCAGCCCCATCTTGTCGAAGTAGCACAAGTCTCGGTTGCTGGCCACCGACAGTTTGATGGTCGTCCACTTGATGCCCGTGAAGGCGTACGGTTCGCACAGCGTTTGCCGCTGCACGGCGTAGAGCACGGCGCTCTCGGCTAGTCGCGGGCACTTAATGGCGTTCATGAGCAGCATCTCCTCCGTGCTCTGGCAGTAGACCCCCTCCATGATGTCGTCGAAGCTGCCGCGCAGAGCTCCGACGCACAGCAACGGCGTGCGTCTTGCAATGGTGGGGTAGCGACCACGAAATAGCCGCACGCCGTGTCGCGCGCGAAGGCATTTCCACCTCGCGGCGTCGACGTCCTGGCCCAATTGGGCGTAGGTGGCGATGGTCTCCGTAAGCGCCTTCTCGGCTCGGTCGTGGTAGCGGTCTAGCTGCGGCAGACCGAGTGTGACGCTGTGGTGCTCTGCGCGCCAACTACGGAGCGACATGGAGAGCGCGGGCACTGCGAGGCGGCGCGTGGAGCGCTTCGAGGCTCGGGAGCGACTGAAGCTCGGCGTCTGCTGCGCCATGTCGGCTCGGATGCGAGAAATGGATAATGAGTGAGTGGCGAGGTGCAGGTGCAGCGATTTCGTTTGTGGTGGATCGAGGGAGTGCCACTGGGGGGTGCTGCTGTGGACAGTGTCGGCCTCCATCCGGTAAGACACAGTACGAGTCGGACGGAGCTCACACGCTGCTGAGCTGGGCTCTGCTACGCTCGGGGCCGGCCTCCGCACAGAGAGGGTGGCCGCATCGAATTCGCCACGGTCTGCTGCAGGGGAAGATTCGCTTGAATTCAATTCCACTAGGTAGCACGATGCACTAGATTGTTTCAACGATGACTGCGCGGATGTCCGTCCGAGCGTTCGCATAGCGTCGATGGCGGCCGTCGACGATGGGCCTTGGTGTTGCCATAGCTGAAGCTGGAGCTGCCATCGTGGCTAGCATTGCATTGCTTATGCGTCCATCTTATTCCTCCTGTCCGTATCTTCGCCGTGGAGCCAGATGGATTCGCTTCAACGTGCACTTTCCTGGGGAGCTGCGCGGTAACGTGGCACAGCCTAGCTTCATTGCCCGTGCCATGTCCGGAGCGAACTGTATGGGGTTCTGGTCCACACCCTGCGCCACAGCCTTCCTGCCCATAGTATCGCCCGCCATAGCCTCTCGACCGGAGGTTTCTGCTCGGAACAACAGCGCCTCTGCAGACCTCAGACAACGACCACCAGAGGCGAATAAAGATGAAAATTGCATCAAGACTTACGTGACGAACCGGCTGAAAGGCTTTCAGCCGGTTCGGTGAAAGGCAAAGGTCAACGCGAAATACTGTTCACCCATCCCCGATATCAGAGCCTTCAACTACTTTCACTTCAACAACGATCTTCCGCCGTATGTCTTGCGAACTGAG
This sequence comes from Phytophthora cinnamomi, assembly GCF_018691715.1. Taxonomy (NCBI): domain Eukaryota; phylum Oomycota; class Peronosporomycetes; order Peronosporales; family Peronosporaceae; genus Phytophthora; species Phytophthora cinnamomi. Next base: position 27,410 of record NW_027150971.1, read on the forward strand.
GGCGATCGATTCACCCAGGCATGTCGAGGCAGCGCTTCGGCGGTCACATTGCAAAAGGAATCGAAATGGACGCGCAGCCGCCCGTGTTCTCCGGGACGCTCAAAGTCCGCGCCTGCCACGTCCTCTGGTGCGTGTGCGCGTGTGAGGTGCATTGCACTTGAAGCGGTAACACAAAACATCTAACGTGTTGCTTCCTGCCTGCCTACAGGACGAAGACGCCTGTACAGCTGACGTACCACCGCCAGGACTACCGCCACGCGCTGCCGGTGCTGCTCATTCGTCGGCCGGGCGTTCTCGGCGGCGAGTTCCGCGTGCCGCTCGACCCGTGCATCCACCCCGTGCGCCTGCTGCCCGTGTCCAGGAAGATGGCAGCCAAGCTGGAGTTCGCGCTCGAGTACGGCTGGCACACGAGACAGGTCCGTCTTCGAGCGCCCGACGCCAGCACGTACAGGCAGTGGACGAGTCTCGTATCGGCGGCGCTCGAGTCGGGGCGGAGACCGATGGCCAGCTGCACCAGTACAACCAGAGGAGGAGACAATCGCTCAACTGTGCACGGCTTCGAGTGCTCCAGCCTCGCGTCAACTCTGAACAGCAGCAGCAACAGCAGCAGCAACGCAAAGTTCAATATCACTCTCCGGCGGAAGGTGCCCGAGAAGGACGAGGAAGAAGAAGACGAAGCCGTGCAGCAACACTTTTTCAGTCACCTCCGACCCGCGCCCAGCGACTTCTTCGTGCTGCACGAGGGCAACTCCCGCCCAGCCTCTATAATCCACGACGACTTCCAGCACCCTAGTTGGGCCCTCGATTCGCCCAGCAGTGCAGCCGTCGGAAGCTGCAGCTGCTTCAAAGTCCATGGGTGTCTATGGCCGTCGCTGCGCATCCGCTTCAGCTCAGCCGCCATCACCCACGAGCTCTTCCTGCAAGCCAGGGTCTGGTTCATGCTGCTGTGAGTCACACCGCAGAGCTCGTGCAAGCCGAGGTCCAGCAACATGCTCTCGGCAACCTCTGTAGCCATATCGACTTGGTCAGGGGATACATGACACATAGCTACATATGTCACTATTCTGGGGATTGGACGCCTTCGCCACTCATCCGGAGCCCATGGAGCTGCTGGAGGCGCGCGTGCAGTTCGTGCGCGCGGGCGCCCGCTCGGCCCGCTCCGTGTCCAAAGTGTACCTGAATCCGAGCGATATGGCGCAGTTCGGGCTGGAATCGGGCGCCCACGTGACGCTCCACGCGTGCGACAAGGTGGACGATGACTCGCCCTCGCTGCTGCTGTGCGGCCTGGCGTGGCCCATGGACAAGATCAAGCGGCGCGGCGTCGGCCTCAGCTCCATGTGGGAGGCGGCGGTGGCCGAGCAGCAGGTGGAGGCGGTCACGGTGCAAGTCCTGCAGCAATCGAGTGCGCCAGCCAAGAGCGTGGCGCTGCGGTTGGTGTCCAGAGCTTCGACCCACAAGCAGAAGCTGTCCGAGAAGGAGCGCGCGTTGCTGACGCGCTGCATCGCCGTGATGATCGACGGAGCGTTGGTGCACCGCGGGTCGCTGCTTTCGCTGCCGCTGCACGGCGTGAACTCGGTTTTCCGAGTCGAAAAGGTCAACGGAGTGAGTCGCGGTGAACCAAGCATTGTGGCTGTAAGCGCAACCAAGACGGCGCTTACGGTGGCGTGGGAGGAGGATCAGGAGGAGGCTCTGCTGGAGAACAAGAGTGTCGGGTTTAGTGACACAGCAGTGAAAGGCAAACTGGACGGGTTCGCAGCGATCGGGGGTCTGCACGAGGAGCTGAAGGCCATCCGCGAGGTGGTGGAGCAACCACTGACGAACCCAGAGACGTTCGAGACGTTTGGTCTGCCGGCGCCGAAGGGCGTGTTGCTGTTTGGGCCACCCGGAACGGGCAAGACGTTGATTGCGAGGACGCTGGCGCAGGAGCTGAACGCGCGGGTGTTCACCATCAACGGGCCGGAGGTGGTGAGTAAGTTCGTTGGCGAGAGTGAGGCGAACCTGCGCGCCGTGTTTGCGCAGGCTGCGCGCGAGGCTCCGTCGCTTGTGTTTATCGATGAGCTGGACGCTATCTGTCCAAAGCGTGACTCGCGTGTGGGGGACATGGAGCGTCGACTGGTGGCGACTCTGCTTACGCTGATGGACGGCTTGAGCGCGTCGCGGCAAGTCGTTGTGTTGGCGGCGACTAACCGGCCCAACGCCCTTGACCCTGCGGTGAGAAGACCTGGCCGATTTGATCGCGAAGTGGAGATTGGCATCCCGAGGGCCAAGGACCGACTGGCAATTCTACGAGCGGCCCTGCGCCGCCTACCGCACAGACTCACTAACTCAGAACTTCAGGAGCTGAGTTCGATCGCCCACGGTTATGTGGGCGCTGACCTCAGCGCACTTTGCAAGGAAGCCGCGCTACTAGCGCTTCACCGTTCGTTTGCGAACAATGCTCAGTCTACGGATGCTGTTTTGGCCAGCTCAGACTCGCTGCCCGCATTTGAAGTGACATTGAGCGATCTGAAGCTAGCGATGCGAGGAATTCGGCCGAGTGCTCTGCGTGAGATTTCAGTGGATGTGCCTCGCGTGCTGTGGAGTGACATTGGAGGCCAAGATGCGCTGAAGCAAGCTCTTCGTGAGGCGGTGGAGTGGCCGCTGCAGCATCCAGAGGCCTTCACTCGAATGGGTATCCGGCCGCCAAAGGGTGTTCTGCTGTATGGTCCTCCTGGTTGTAGTAAGACATTGGCAGCTAAGGCTCTGGCTACGGAAAGCGGCATGAACTTTATTGCTATCAAGGGTCCTGAGTTGTTCAGCAAGTGGGTTGGTGAGTCCGAGCAGCAAGTGCGTGAGGTGTTTCGCAAAGCTCGCGCTGCTTCACCGACCGTGGTGTTTTTCGACGAGATCGACGCACTCGCCAGTACGCGTGGATCTGGCGGCGGCAGTGGCGCTTCAGACCGTGTTCTAAGCCAGCTATTGACCGAGCTGGACGGACTTGAGCCGCTGAAGCGAGTCTTAGTGGTGGCTGCAACGAACCGCCCCGACTTGCTAGACCCCGCCCTAATGCGACCTGGCCGCATTGATCGCGCGCTGTACGTGTCTCCGCCTGATGTTCCTGCACGTGAACAGATCTTGCAAATCCACACGCGAAAGACGCCGTTGTCATCGGATGTCAGCCTGGCTGAGCTGTCCATCGCCACCGCTCGGTTCTCGGGAGCAGAGCTTCAAGCTTTGTGTCGTGAAGCCGCTCTGCATGCAGTCGAAGAAGACCGTGCAGCGGCGAACGTAGCAAAACGGCATTTCGTGCGCGCGCTGTCAGTCGTAACGCCACAGATCGACGACCGTATGCTAGCGTTTTTCGAGCGCTTCCGTGACGGCCAGCGGCGATAGACTCCAGTCGTAGCTAGCTAAGTAAGAACAAAATAACGAGGCGATGAAGCCTTTTCTCCATGTTGAAGACGGCATTTCGTGGACCTCCCATCCGAGGCACCAATGCGCACATTCTTCTTTGACCGTAAAGGAAGTTTTTGAGGCTCACAAGCCGTGTTCTTTGCGGTTGTTAAACGTGGCTAATGCACCAAAGCATCAACTTGTAGATAACCAAGGTGTAAAGCTATACATGTGCAACAGCTTTACCTCGCGAAACGTACAAGTGGTCCATTCTGCGATGGCCCTCCTTTGCGTTACACTCTTCACGATGCGTCGAAGCGAAGTTGACGCCTGGAGGCGCATCAAGCAACCTCCCCCACGAGCTCAGCCAAACGGGGCAGATATAATCTATCTACATGTATCATATAGAACTCCGGATGAACATCGAGGTAAGATGATCCATGCAAATTGAAATCGAACCAGGAGCTAACTGGGATTTGTTCATGAACAGCGCGTTTGGACGTTGATACGCGCAGTCTCGCGTTCAGGGTTTTACAGTAATATGACAGGGGAGTACAAAGTAGTAGTACTATTGCTACTGTAATCAGTAGTTTGTGCAGTTTCGTACAATCTACTACGATAATACTTAGCAGTTCACCCCGCCGGAGGCACAGTACTAATTTGTATTGCCGAGAATCACGGGGATTGGAAGTATGGACGCCATGGATGAATGGACGCCTGCACTGGCCGCTTGGGCCATGATCTTCGCATGTGAGGCTTACTCGCTCATACTCCGATCTTCTTCGCAACCGCCAGACAGATATCTTACGTTCTCAACGCCCAAGTCGAGCTCTCGAGCGACTTCCATGGCCCTGTCTCCCACCTGAGGTTGCGCAGTCACGTGCTCACCAGCGTTAATATGGGTACGCTCATTCATTCGAGTTGTTTCGCAGTTCAAGGCTAACTGTTTATTGCATAGCGTCGTGCAGCTTGACGAATAGTTGCCTCAGCTGCGTATTATCCTTGGCATTACCGCGCCAGCTACACAGCCAGTCACGGTGCTAAAATGACGACCGAACCATAGCGTGGACGTCTCGGTATCGACTCTTGAGTGTTCTGCCATTCGCATTCGGAACGGAGGATCGCCTGGTGGCTGCATTCACCCACCCGCACGCCGTCATCGCTCGAGTCCTCATGTTTCCTCTCGCAGCATAGCCCTAAAGCTCATGCAGGTTGAGGTGGCGCGTTTGCGTACCAGGCGCATTTGTCGACTCGACCCCAAGCAGACAGACCCATCCAAGCTGCTATGGCGACGACCCCGTGTTGGTTGCTGGGTGGCTCAACACCGTGGTACCCACCAGCTTGCAGGACGGCGACGACCTGGACCTGCGGGCTTCGCGGCCGTGTCGGGCAGAACGGCGCCACGCATGTCAGTAGGCAGCCTGCTACTGGCCGTGAATGAATACGAATTCATGAAGCAGGACCTGGGCTACTAGGAGGTGGGGCAGCTGCTGCGTGACACGCTTTCCAGAGATATAGGTTCACGATATTTCAACAGTCCGCCGACAGCAGTTCGGTAGTACTATATTATTATTATTGTCGTAGTTATGAATCCATCATTGAAGCAACCAAGTACTATATTAGTTGGCAAACTAGCCCCCTGCGAAATACTTACAGTAATAAAGAAGAAGTGCCAGTACTACTGTCAATCCCTCAGGCGGACAACAGGTATTACAGGTGTCCGAACATTGAAAACTTAACTCTTTTTTTTTTTTCCAGAAATCTTCAACGTGGGTGCAGGCACTGCATGTACATGTAAAATGCATCCAGGTTGGATCCCAACCCCACCGAAATTGCGTGCATCTTTTCCCCAGGATGCTAATGGCGATGTGCATCTTCGAACAGCCACAAGTGCTCACATACGTGCTCACGGCGTTGTTGCTCGGGGTACAATACCACGAGCACATCGGGCTGCGAATCCTGCAGCGGAGACTTGTGTGGTCACTGCCTTTACGCGAGACCGCGCGTCTTAACTTCCGGGGCTGGTCCGCCGCGCAGCTCTGACTCACATCAGTTGTTCTGCCCCAGAGAAGCGAAAGGGCCAGCTATCTTCGTGGTAAATGAAAGTGCTGGAGGAGTAGATTGGTGCTGGATAAACCACGTTGCGCTCACCTTTAAGCCATGGGGACACGCATCGAGATCTTGACGCACTCGTCCATCCCGTAAGCAGTACGCTCGTGGTGGAGCACGGATCGTAAACCTGTTCAAGTGTATGTTCATGACGAACTGAGCCAAAACCAGCTGCCGTGGACCCTACACTTTTGGTCTCTTTTCCAGGTTGACTCACTACAATAGAGGCGTGCAAAGATATCGCGAGATCCCCTCAAGCTCTATGACAAAGCTGTCCAGGCTCAAGATACCCGTTGTCGCTCAACCGCTCACTTCTCAATTTGCTATCAACATGGCGTCTCCAAGCCCCAAACGATCTCTCTCTTCGCAACGTTCTACAAGCCACCTCCCTGTTCCAACGCGGACCATGTCGCTGTGTAGTCGCCGAGCCGAGCATCCGACTGTGACTCTGGAGCTGCCCCAACTCGACCGCTTCCACGATCGCGCTGAGAGAGCATTGTCCGAGACCATCGCCGCGTACGGGAAGCTGGACGGCCACACCGTCGTCGACACCTCACGGTGGAAGAGTATGCGGGCTCGACACGGAATCCGACTATTTCGCGGACGCCAACTGACTGTCACGGGGCAAACACCGTTGCTGTGTGTGGGCACACTTCGAGGTCGCTTTGACGATGTCTTGGAAGGACTGTACTGCGACAACACCGAGCAGATGCTGCTCATGAATGCGATCAAGAGTCCGAGACTGGCTGAGAGCGCCGTGCTCTACGCAGTTCAAGACAAGACGCCGTTAGAGCCCTACGCCTTCACGGGCATCAAGTGGGCGACGATCAAGCTGTCCGTCGCGAGCAACCGAGACTTGTGCTACTTCGACAAGATGGGGTTGGTGCGTCAGCGCTCGGGGAAGCGGACAGCTTACCACGTCATGCAGTCCGTGGATCTGCCCGAGTGTCCTCAGAAGGCCATGCACAAACGAGTGCAGATGTCTGTCTGCTACGTGCTGGAAGAGCTGGAGGACGACTTGGTAGGCGTCTACATGCAGGGCGAGATGAACTACGCGGCGCTATCCTACATCGCGATACCTGCAGTGTCGGAGATGTTGCTGTCGATTGCCAATGTGCTGGAGTGCACTCGTGCGAAGAAGCTTGCGCACATTATGTCGATGAACCGGCCCGAAGCCCGGAGGCTCTCCTCCTCTGAAAAGAACTGCTACGTTTGCAAGGGCAGCTCGTCATTTTTCGAGAGCTTGACCAACTGCTCTGGCTGCAGCAAGCACGTGTGCAAGAAGTGCCGATTGAGGGAGCACGTCCTCGCCCGCGACACGAGTTCGAGTTCTCAGCTTTCGCGGGCCGAGTTTTGCCGCGTGTGTATCTCGAAGGTGACCTTGTCTTCTCTCGACCAGATCCGTGTCGAGGCTGGTGTATACAGCGTTGGAGAGCTGTCCAGCTCCCCAGTGCCGAACGCGACGTTCTGCAAGATCGATGAAGAGATTGAGGACGTGAAGGTGGACGTCCGAGGCAGTGATCGGTCGCTCACTTCATTCGTCCACAAAATCTCGGCGCAGATACAGGAGCTGAGCACGCGCGGTGACATCCGAGCATCGAGCCTGTCGTGCATGGGGAAGGCGTTTGAGGACGACGCGGACTTGGAGCACGAGAGCGAAGACGTGCTCAACTCGAGTAGACTCCAGAGCGGCCAGTTTGTCTTGCTCGACAAGGGCTTGATCGACATGTCAGGGCGCAGTCCGTGCTCGACCACGTCGACGAGGTCGTCCTCGCTTGGATACGAATTTGAAGACCCAGAGCAGCGCTACTCTGCGTTATTCGCGAAGCTCCAGCAGGTGGTTAACCAGGCCGAAGAAACCTGGGTTTTCGCTCGAGAACAGTCTCTCATCGCCCGCTCCGTTCGCGCTCGCAGCCGGCGGAACACGCAGACGTCGGTCTCAGGTTACACAAGCGAGTAACTCGGTTGTTTCTGTCAGTTGTCGTTTATATACATGTACTCAATACGGTTTGCATGCATGGTAGAACTCCATCAGCGCATCTTGGTTTCTACAGTTTTTCGGTTTGGAGATTCGTGATGATACACGTAGGTTGCCTCTTCCAAGAAATGCCGCCTAGAATATCGTATCATGCACTCGATCATTAGTGGGCAGGCCGATGGTGCTGTTCCGGATTTCCTTCCAACTCTGGTGCTCGAAGTCGCCTAATCGGGGACGGAGTCGCACGCGTGAAGTGCCCGGACATCCAGGTGGCCATCGGTGTCAAGATCGCGGACGACGAGATAACGTGCCGCCGACAACAAACTTGTCCAGCAGGCACCGAGCATTGGCCTGACCATTGCGATTCGGCTGAGACGGCCTACTTCCCACTATGGAAGCTCTATCATCGTGACAACATACCTGTCGCTCTTGTTGGCCATGAAAGCCGTCTCGTTATCATTTAGTGTTTGACAAGTCCCTCCTTGCGATCAAAGTGTTTGATAGTGCAGAGAGCACTTGTCTGGATCAGGCATGGTTATCCAGCTTATGTGCGGAGACCGCCCCCAGCAGAAGACGACAGTAAGGTCCCTCGGCCCCTGTGTCAACAACCAAGTGTTTGCCGACTCGTTACACAACCCATGGTAGACATTTGTAAACGGATGGCGAATGGATTTTCGTTCGTAGTGAAGCAACATGTCGAGGAGTGACTAGCCCGACAGGCAATGGAATGTACTGTACATATTACTTCCTGGTGCTGCACCAATTGCATAGGTAACGGGCCAACTCAGCTCACACTCACCCATTTCATGCTGCGCGCGCAATCGTAAAGACATTCACCATTATCCATGTACAGCGAATTTGCCTCAATGTTTTTCGACTCCAATTGGTTGTAGGAGTGTAGCTTGTTCAATCTAACGTACTCGCACGAAAAGGATGCAATTGTTCGGGATGAACACGCTGTGCAAGTTGCCGCTGTAGTCGTTCAAGTAGCCCTTGTTCCTTCGGCAATCCTAGCAGTCTTACCCATTCTTACCCAGAAGGGTATCCGTTAGGCGGCTACATATCCTGTTGCCCACACCGTTGCTAATAGGAAGCGCAGGTGCCTAGTAGGAAGATCTATTCGACGAAGCATGTTGAAGGCAACTCGAGCATTGCGCTCTTCAAGCACCGACCAAAGATGGCAGGCCAAACAGACAATCCATATTGAAAACCCACTCTCTCGGACGACGAGATGGCTCGAGCACCCTTGGACCAGAGGGGATGTCTCCGTCAACTTGACGGTGTCAAGGCTCCATGACCAAAGGCAATATCCAAGGTGTACATGTACGCGCTCTGGCGAGTTTCCTGCTGGCAGGTGTCTGCAAAGTGCAGGCCATCATGGCCGCCATGATCCCACCTTGATCGCTCAAATCCGCTCAATTAATCCCATGTGTCTGGGTGCATCGATCCGCGCTCAACCGAAGATCGGACTGTAGGCCCCCGCGTTCTTGCGTTCATTGAAGTCGTCGCCAGTAGCGGCACAGCGTCGATGGAGTGGCGATGCGGGCCAAAGGCTTCTTTGTTGCGAACCCCATAAGCGCCACCACCTCTTCGGCCGCATCATTTATTCCGGTGAAAGTTTCGGTGTCGCCAAGCGCTGCATATGGACGGTGGTGCCGACATGTGATTGCTTTGAGAGGAGCTGGCAGGGAGACACACTGTACTGCACCACAGTCACTCTATCGCACGCTGTCACTGTCCGCCTGTTGTTGTCCTGGTCCGCACGAGGCCTTACTTTTACCGACCCTGCTGTTTCGTACACTCGTTGTCCTCGTGAGTCACGAGTGTAGCGTGCAGCGTGGCGAGACATTTCCGCTTTCGCCTCGCTCCAGCCTAACCGCTGCAGGAAGTTCGCTTCGAAGCAAAGTCAACTAACTTATAAAAGCTACGCAATGGACAAGGGTAGCAGGAGAGCGGTGCTGTTGGCACTGTGGTGCCTTCTTGTTGCACAGCTCGCCATCACACAGGTGCATGCCGCCACCTCGAACAGCACGAAGACGACAACCGAGACACCAACTGTGACAACGGCAGCGCCTTCGGTGTCGACCTCCTCCCTCACAGACGTCTGAAGTAGCAAATACCCCGGCAGGGACCGTCGCGGCCGCAAGCTCGACTACAACGACCACCGCTGCGTCTTCGGTGGACACGACGTACATTTGCAGCGGCGACGAAGTAGCCCGGCTCACGAAGTTCAACACGAACAACAAGTATCTGCAGTCCGAGTGCACTGCGTCAGCCGGGATCAGCTCGTACGAGTTCCCCTTCAACGGCGAGCTCAGCTACGCGCAGATGGTCGCCATGAGCTCCGTCAGCCAGTGCGAGTTCTACTTTCGCGCGGTGTTGCTGGTGCAGCTCCAGGAGTGCGTGGACGCCAACGTCTACATCCGAACGACGGCCGAGACCATTCTGCAGCTCGGTGCTACCTCGGGAAGTGCGCCGACGGAGGCCGAAGTTAACGCGGCAGTGGCGGTGCGGAGGGCGTACAACTTGGCTCTCCGCGACGGGGCGGCTCCGCCTCCTACTCCGCCATGAGCGGGGCGTCCGCTCTCACCTGGAACATCGATGGCGACACCATCGACACGACCGCCACAGCCACCAAGACTGGGCAGTTGCTGCTGAGCACGGACTTGCAGGTCATCGGCACCTATTACGCCTCGTCCGGTTCGTCCTCCTCTTCCACTACCTCAACCATCGAAGACTCGCGGGCAACTGGAGATAGCTCGGCCAGCTCTAGCGCTGTTCGAAGAGAGGCCTCGTCGTGGCTCGTAGCCTTCGTCGTAGTCGCGTGCACAGCTCTACTGCTGAACGTTAGCTAGGAACCGATTCAATCCACACACTTATCTATCAGCACCACACTCACATCCGATTCTGCTCCTACACATGTTGAAGAAGGTTTTCAGGCCGCACACGGACGGCAAATCTACCGATACATGTCCTTCGCAAATCATGCACCTTCACGCTTTGACAAGAGTTAAAGAGGAATTTCCATAAATCAACCTTAAGATTGGTGAAAGTATTAATCGAAAAGTAAGTACTGATGATCAGTGCTTGGATGCGTTTTAGTACTTGTATTATTGTGCCTTGCATGCTTTCTGTCTAAACAACGACGTAATTCGTTGTTTTAGCAAACCATGGCGATAAGCCCATCATTGAGTTAGAAGGCTAACTCGTCGATTTAAGATAGAATAGCTGCTAAGACAACGAGTTAACGTTGAGTTATGCCTACTTTCGTTGAATGGCTGGAGTAAATCCGACAATACTACGGTCCTGACATTCTAACTCGCTCGCTTCGTCTGATTGCTTTTCAGTCGATCATGATATCGATTGACATGCGCTGGCGATCTATCGTACTAACCTACCTCTACGATATTGATCTAACGGTTGTGGCTTCAGTGATGGGAGTGTCAACGCGGTCCATCTCTCGCTGGGGCTATCTGTTCCGTCGGCGTGGTAACGTCATTCCAAACGCTCGAATCGAACGGAAGACGTGCTGGCCTCCAGAGACTATCAAGTTTGTGAAGGGCTTCGTCGAAGAACATCCTGTTTTTATATCGAGGAGCTCCAAGCAGCTTTAAAGCCAGCGTTTCCTGCACTACCAAACATTTCTACTGCTATTATATGCCGTGCGCTGAAATTCGACCTTGGTTTAACGCGCAAGGTCCTGACGAAGAGAGCGAGAGAAAGTGTCCCCATGCTTACTACAAGAAGTTCTATTCTTGCAGTCCGACAACCGATCTATTCTTGCAGTGGCAACCGGTCTATTCTTGTTCTGCGTTGTGCTTGGGACTGGCGGTTGCTTAGCTTATTTTTAACTTCGAGTTAGGCTGCGATATATGATCATCGCGAAGGATTTGCTCGTTGGTTTAGAGCCCTTAATCGCATGCCAAAGTTCGTGCAAAGCACAATATATAATAATAAAGTACTTATAATATCACATGACAGTCTTAATATGAGTGGGCAAGCACCGGAACTCCACCACCACTACAGACCCGCACCAGAACAAAGTAAACAACAGCACCAACGCTCTAGTATCGAAATTAGATTAAAGGTTGCTTTTGTTAACGATTTTTACGTCCAGATACGCTTTTCATAGTAGCGGGGGATAACATGAAATTGAGGTTTAGTCAGCTGTGTACACCGTGCGCACTAGTTCGAGCGCTATGTGCTGACATAACGGTCTTCATCGCCTGGACACGCGCCTGTAGTGCCTGCATGGGGGAGCGGAGGCCGTGTTGCCCTCAGTGATGTTGTCTGTACAGAAAACACCCACGGAGGGGATGTGCGCGGTACTATCCTTCAAACGCTTCGCCATTTCGACATCCAATTTCTTAGTTCCTATTTACAAGTCCGCCGCCATAGTCGATAAACCTCGATCAATTCTTTAGTAGGGAGCTTCGTGAATGTTAAAATGTAATCAATCTAGCGATAATCATTGTTAAAGTTGCGCATCTCCGACGTGCTGATGCTTTGCAGGAGAACATGGGACTCGCTCACAGAGCTGTCCCGTACAATGTAGACCACTGATTTAGTTGCAGAATAAGGGGGATTATCTCCCCCGCCAGGGACCACCAGTCCTCACTCCGTCTTTTGACTGCTAATACACAAGCACCTCCGGGAATCCTTCCTCCTCCAAGACCTCTTTCTTTGGCACCTTCACGCTGTCCTCCGCTGTTATATTCCTTTGCTATTCCTTCCTCTAACACGTCCGATCCAAAACTTTAACAGGTCATGCGCCCAACGCTAACAAGAGGACCCGCGCGAAGCTGCCACGTGTCAAGCAAGCCCGACGGACCACGTCTGCTCGACGGCTGCCACGTGGCAAGCCACTTCCGCTACGAGGCCATGCTGCCCTTACGAGGCCATGCTGCCCCCCTTGCGCCAGCCACTGAGCTGCAGCGCCGCACGAGTCATACACATACCGTGCTAGCCGGCTACTGCCGAGCTGTGAGGCCACGTTGCCCACTGCGCCAGCCACCGTGGTGCTGCGCTGCGTTGAGCAGGACGTCTACCATGCTATGCATAAGAGCCAGTAGAACTTCGCTGGACTCCGCGCCAAACGCGCTACATGCTGTGCCGGCCACAGGCTGAGCCCCTATGAGCTGTAAGACCGCCTGACAAGGCAGGCAAGCCTTTCGTACTCATGTACTGGTACTTCAAAGCGAGATACTATACCGCTGCTTCCACTTTTTCATGCGAAAGCTACCTTACAGAGCTTCCATGTAGTAAAATAGATATTTTATTTTAAATGCCATCCCTGCCTGAAGTGCCCATGAGAGACTTGCACGATCAGGCAGCGCTGCCTTCAGCATTTCCGAATATAGTAGTGGACATGCTACCCAATGCCCCTGTCCATCTATACTGCTGCTACCTGAAAATGAACGACAAGCTCACATACACGAAGTCTCTGTCAATAAATTGAATTGCCTACTACAGTAGTACATGACATGCTACACAATGCCTCTGTCAAAATAACATATCACATGACTATGAACAACAAGCAAACCAAATACAAAATCAAAATCATGAAGCCTCTGTCCATGAACTAAAACTAAGATCTACCCCCTTGCAATGAGCGACAAGCAACACACAGCCTCTGTCGATAGCGTACGATTTCAATAACATACACGACAAGCACACAAAGCCTCTGTCAAGTCAGATACTGAAAAAAAAAAGAGATAACACGAAATGAAATACTTCGATGTACATCACAATACAGGGAAAATAATCATTGCTCTCAACGACAAGCACACAAAGCCTCTGTCCTATGTCTCCACTATTGTAATACCCACGACACAAAAACCAAAAGCGAAATGCGCCGATCACAACGACATGTAAGGCATGAACCATGAACAGCCAAAGCATTAAAGCAAAAAATAGCTGTCGAGAGTCGCCACATTATGGTGATCCAGGAATGCCACAAAGGCTCTGCCGGTGGATTAAACTCCTAAACATGAGACATATACAAAATGTCAGGTTCTAAATAGACCATCTCTCAATGGATTCAGTCGCACACATACTTCCGCTAGTGCATGCTATAAGCATAATTATTCACAAACGAGAAACATCTCGATAAGGACACTAGGGAGAGACAAATAAAATACCTCCCAAAGATGTGATCCCCGCAGATTTAAAGCGGACAGTTGTGTTGTTACGGAAGATATTAAGTTGATGCAGTCCATGCCTCTAGAGCTACATGCTTCTACAAATGGCAAAGTAATTTACTCTAAGCGAACTATAAGTCGCTGAGCTGTAAGGAAAAATCTACAAGCTTTAAAAATAAAATCACATTGTCAACAATATTATGTTGCAATTGTCAGTCAAAAGCGACTGGGAGGCTCAAAGCCTTGAAAATGTAATACTTTGACCAGATTGAGCAAACTGGGAGGCTCATAAGCCTACCCGTTGAGATGGCTAAGTCCTCTCAACAATTCATGTAAAAGGAGAGAATCGGTAGCAAAATAAGTTACCAAGACTTCCGAAAGGAGACACAAACAAAACTAAGAGCAAAACATTCAATATCCACGAGCAAGAAGCTCGAGTAAAGTACGCTCGGCGAACAGGTTTTATCCCAACCAGAAAAAAGGGTTTTCCTGAGTAGCCACTCAAAACCGCAAAGATGCAAATAAAAAGGTGAATACGCACAATACTTTAGAGCAAACTATCGGTGAACAGGTTTCTCCTTCATAAGAAGGTTTTCCTGACTAGCCACGAACAGTCGCAAAGCAAATATCTGCGATCACGAGCAATACGTACAACACATTAGATCATACATAATCGGTGAACAGGTTTCTCCTTCATAAGAAGGTTTTCCTGACTAGCCACGAACAGTCGCAAAGCAAATATCTGCGATCACGAGCAATACGTACAACACATTAGATCATACATAATCGGTGAACAGGTTTCTCCTTCACAAGAAGGTTTTCCTGACTAGCCACGAACAGTCGCAAAGCAAATATCTGCGATCACGAGCAATACGTACAACACATTAGATCATACATAATCGGTGAACAGGTTTCTCCTTCACAAGAAAGGTTTTCCTGACTAGCCAAGTACAGTCGCAATGCAAATATCTGCGATCACGAGCAATACGCATAACGCTTTAGAGCATACATAATCGGTGAACAGGTTTTCTCCTTCACAAGAAAGGTTTCCTGATTAGCCAAGTTCAAGCTCAAACTAAATGACCAAACATTTAGCACAACATCTTTTGACATATCACCCTACAGGCGAAATAAGCCACATGGGGTAGAAGATCACCAATGGTGAAGGCACAAATTGCCCACGCCAAGTGTTAAGGTCATAATAATACTGCCCAAACTTAAGCAAGCTGAAACCTAGCAAGCAACGCACGTTCCTCAATGTGGGAGGCTGTTAAAGTTGCGCATCTCCGACGTGCTGACGCTTTGCAGGAGAACATGGGACTCGCTCACAGAGCTGTCCCGTACAATGTAGACCACTGATTTAGTTGCAGAATAAGGGGGATTATCTCCCCCGCCAGGGACCACCAGTCCTCACTCCGTCTTTTGACTGCTAATACACAAGCACCTCCGGGAATCCTTCCTCCTCCAAGACCTCTTTCTTCGGCACCTTCACGCTGTCCTCCGCTGTTATATTCCTTTGCTATTCCTTCCTCTAACACGTCCGATCCAAAACCTTAACAATCATCAACCTATTTGGAATTCTAGAGGATGCGCAGGATACAATTCATTTTCCAATAAAGGGTACTGTTGTAACTTAATGCCAGTCTCCTAGATAATGAATATAAATAGCGAGGGCTTCAAATTTTTATAGGCTGCATTTCGTTCGCAAGGAATTTGCTGAATCAACTTTTATTTGTCACGACTACGTGAATACAGCTCTGTTGTCGCGGGGGTACGTCGCGAGGATTTTGTGGTCCGAGTGGATGACGATCAAGTTATAGGTTTACAATAGGCAGTACCCGTACCGCGATATAACGCACATCTCCTTCGCAATGCAGTCTGTATAATGTAGGTGATGTTGATGCTGCAGATGCTCAGCCAGTCTTGCTCAGATTCACAGAAGAATGTACGCAAGCTATGACGTAGCATATTGCCAGAATGCTCGCGGCTTTCACCGATAACTCGCGTTGGGGGCCAGTAAATGGAGCTTTCCATCGCATACGTCTTCAACTGTAACGAAGAAGGCTACCTGCATCCGCTTTCTACTTCATATACTACGTAGTACTATCGACATCGTATCACATTGAACTTAATATTACTACAATCTTAGTATTAGTAGCAAGAAGCAATTACATGTATCACCATTTCAAAAAATATCAGTGCCTCAAGGTTCATTTATGGAAAATTCCTCACGAGTTAAACAAGTCAATCGCGAAACTACCTAAAGAACAAGTTGAAAGCCATGTTTCCAGTGAAAACCAAACTCTTTATTTTTCAGATCATCCAAGGTGGCGAGATATCCTGCTACTATGGTCTCGGCAGCTTGGCCATGCCTGCACTGGGTGCTGAGGACATGTCGAGTGAGCGAAGCCGCTGGGTGTTACCCCAGCGCTTGGCGCACATTTCATCGATGAAAAACGCAGAGGAAGCTTCTTGGTCTTCTCCTAGTGGGGTGAGAGAGGCAAGGGTGCTTACAGCGAAGCGCGCACCTCGCGGGTGGCGTCCACCATGTTGCGCAGGGCGGCGATGGTCTCGGGCCACTTGCGCGTCTTGAGACCGCAGTCCGGGTTCACCACGACCTGCTCCGCCGGCAGAAGGTTCAGGAAGCTCTTGAGCTTCTTGACGATCTCGTCCTTGGGCGGCACCACGGGCGAGTGGATGTCGTACGTGCCCGGGCCCAGGTCGCGCTTGTAGCCGATGGCCTTGAACGAGCGGATGGTCTCGTCGTCCGAGCGAGCGTTCTCGATCGAGTTGACGTCAGCGTCGATGGCGTCGATGGCGTGCATGCAATCCGAGAACTCGCAGTAGCACATGTGCGTGTGGATCGACGTCTCGTTCTTGGCGACAGCGGTGGACAGGCGGAAGGCGTCCACGGCCCAGTTCAGGTACTCGTCCTTCTTGGCGGGCTTGAGCGGCATGCCCTCACGAAGAGCGGGTTCATCCACCTGGATGACAGCGCACTTGGAGGCCTCAAGGTCGGCCACCTCGTCACGCAGGCACAGGGCCAGCTGGAACGCCTGGTCCTTGCGGCTGATGTCCTTGCGGGGGAACGACCAGTTCAGAATGGTCACGGGGCCCGTGAGCATGCCCTTCACCGGCTTGGAGGTGAACGACTGGGCCACCACGAACTCGCGCACGGTCATGTCGGCCGGACGCTCCAGGTCGGCGAAGATGATCGGCGGACGCACGCAACGCGAGCCGTAGCTCTGCACCCAGCCGTTCTGCGTGAAGGCAAAGCCGTTCAGCTTCTCAGCGAAGTACTCGACCATGTCGGTACGCTCGGGCTCGCCGTGCACCAGGATGTCGAGGCCCAGGGCCTCCTGGATGCCAATGTTGTACGCGATCTGCTCGTCGATCTTGGCGCGGTAGGCCTCCAGCGAGATGTCGCCGGCCTTGAGCTTGCGGCGCAGGGCGCGGATGGCGGCGGTCTGCGGGAACGAGCCGATGGTGGTGGTGGGCAGCACCGGCAGGCCCTTGAGCTGCTCCGGGCGGCGCTCAGCGAACGGCGAAGGGCGCTTGAAGTCGGCCTCCGTCACGGCGGCGAGGCGCGACTGCACAGCGGTCTTGGCCGGGTTCTTCTCGTAGTACGTGGCCCAGGCTTTCTTGGCGGCGTCCACCTCGGCCTTGGCGGCTTCCTCGCCGATCTCGGCGATCTTCTTGACCACCTCCAGCTCCGCCAGCTTCTCGTAGGCGAAGCTGAGCACACCCAGCAGGCCGTCGGTCTCGCCGGCGTTCAGAGCCTTCTCGCACTCCGTCGTGTACGGCACGTGCTGCAGCGACGAGCTTGTCTGGATGGTGAGCTCGGCACCCTCGGCGTTGGCCAGCACCTTGTTGATCTCGGCCACCTGGGCCAGCACCGTCTCGGGGTTGAACTTCCACACGCTGCGGCCGTCAATCAGACCAGCGCCCAGGCGCTTGCCGGCCGGGAAGCCGAACTTCTGCAGCACCGACAGGTTGTCGCCGCGCGTGAAGTCGAGCGAGATGGCCGACACAGGGGACGTGGCGAACCACTGGTACACGTCGTGGTTGATCTCCTCGAAGTACGTGGCCAGGTTGATGGCCACCTTCTCGTGCTGGATGGCGCCCTTCTGGTCATTGGAGCCGTACACGGTCGGCAGGTGCTTGGCGAGCTGCTCAGCGCTGGCGCCCACGAGCGACGGCTCGTGCACCTGCACCTCCTGCACGCCCAGGCCGGCCAGCTCGTCGATGAGGGCCGTGTAGAGCGGCAGCACCTTCACCAGCAGCTCGTCCAGCGAGGCGCCGTCGTACTTGCTGAGGGCAAGGTAGGTGAGGGGGCCCAGCACAATGGGCACCGTCTTGTTGGGGCCCACGACGGCCACCGCGCGCTTGACGCCGCTCAGGTACGAGCTGAAGTTGGCCTTGGGCGTCGACTTGGCGCTGAGCTCGGGCACCTCGTAGTGGTAGTTGGAGTCGAACCACTTGGTCATGTCGAGCGCCGGGATGCCGTCCACGCCGCGCGCCATGGCGAAGTACTGCGCCAGGCCGGCGGGCACCTTGGCGAAGCGCTCGGGCGCCAGGCCCAGGTAGAAGGTCCAGTCCAGCACGTGGTCGTAGAGCGAGAAGAGGCCGACGCCCACGCGGCCCACGCCGGCGTCGAGCTGCTTGCGCCAGTTGGCCTCCTCGACGGCGTGCGCCACCTGGAAGAGCTCCTCCTCGCTGATCTTGTTGCGCCAGAACTTCTCGAGCGCGAACTTGAGCTCTCGGTTGGGGCCCATGCGGGGGAAGCCCAGGGTAGCGCTGTCGACGGCGACCATGTTGGAATGTGAAGGGGTTACTTGACTGGGACGGACTTGTAGCGGAGTGCGCGCCAGCGAGCAGATGCAGGAATGAGCTGCTCGGTGACGTACGTGGGAGGGCGGAAGCGAATGCGAATGCGGAATCGGATGGATGGCTACGACGCCCGGGGCGGGATGACCTCGGCGCGAGCCACAGCGCCACGCTGGACGCCCATCCCTCGGGCGCACCGGAACGTGCCGCACATGCCTTGACGCCTTCTGATTCGCTGGGTTCGGCCAATCACAGGCGAGCGCACTTCAACTTGGATCCTGAAGCGATTGGCAAAACTTCAGAAATGACTCACGACGGACAGACAGACAGACAGACACTAGCTTGTCAACGCAAAACGCAGCCATTTGATTGTCGCCCATAGGTCGGGGGGATGTGTGCGGCGGTCGGGAGGATCTCTATCTAGTATAGTCGTCGGAGTCACGCGTTTACTGCAAGGAGGGTCTGCTATCTCTGCTGGCGCGGCGGGGCAACTACGACTCTCTTGCGCCGGGCTCGCAGCCTCCGTTCGCGCGGTCCAGGTGCACCAGGTCCAGGATCTGCCGCACGTTGCTCGTGGACGACAGCCACTCCTTAAACTTGAGCTGGATCACCACCTCCATCGTGCGCTTCTTCGTCAGGTCGAACTCGTCGCTGGTCACCAGCTGCCGCAGCGACTCCACCGTTTCGTACTGCTTCCTCACAGCAGCCACGTACTCGGGAGGAATCGGGAATGGCCGCTCGGCGGGACCCGCGCCCGCCACGGGTTTTACGGGAACACACACGTCGCGGAAGGTCTCGGGCACCTGGAGAGAGATCGGGGGTTTATCCATGTCCGCCATGCTATCTGTAAGCCGTGAAGCATAATGACGCTAAAGTGAACACTTGCATCAAACGACGTGCACCTGCACCAGTAGTGCGCGTACCTTTCTCGCTGTCGAGATCCAGGAAGGTGTTCCAGCAGCCTTGTGATTCTCCGTTGCATAGGAACGGTACCGTAGACAACTGCTGCTTCAGACCAGAATACTTTGTGTTGTATGGCCCCAGAATCACGCCGACGTTCTCGCCGCTAACAATAATCGGTGATAATGTGTAAACGTTGAGGCGCGTGTCCAAGCAGTTGCTGCAACAAGAAGGAGCAAATTAGAAATAGTGAATACAATGTCACCGGTGCCGAGGGTCGATCGAAGTGCAGTCCTTCGTACCTGACTCGGACGAGACCCGAAAGCGACGTGAGCTGAACGTTCTCACATCGCTCCATAGACAAAATCCCCGTATTCGGTGCCATAATGACCCGGCAGTTCTTGCAAGCTGAAATCGTCACATTTGTGTTAAACGGAACAAGTAAAGGTTAAGGAAAACCTGGGTATACCTCAGCGGAATCATCGGACAGCAATACAAGGACACACTTTGGTACAAGTGCACCAAGGCAAATACACACATACAACAAGGGAGGTGAAAGGATATCGAACAGGTCCCAGGATGTAGATGTAGGAATCCTGGCAGGAAAAGATGATGACATCAGAGAGCTGACCCCCCTCACCAGGTGCAAGCTCGTCCGCACGCTTGATCACTGTAGTCTTGACAAGCTGCGAAAGAATGGTAGGACGGCCCGCCGCCTCCTCTTGCGGAGGAGCAGAGTCTGCACTTCCATCCAACGAAAAGTCATCTGGAGAAAAGCAATCGGAAACGACCAAAACACACATTCGTCAATATCGGACGTTCTTTGCGTCGATCCACATACCAATAACGATGCAAAATCGACGGACCGTTTAGGGAAAAGGCCGGAGGCGACGGCGTTGAGAGGTTGTTCAGTCCCGTCGTGGACGATGGCACCGAGAAGCCAACCGGTGGGTACATCTTTTCGTTCAGAGATAAGTGTGTCTTGTAAAATCGGCAAACCTTGGCTCCATTCTCCACGCGCTGCACAAATTCCGGGGCAGCTTCGCCCTCAGCCATAGCGTCAGGTAACTCCCAGGTCGGGTAGCACGAGCTGAGCTTGACGTTCCTGTCGACAAGGCTGACGTCACCGAGGCACAGCAAGAACCCGAGGAGGTCGATCTGGTCAGCGCTTACAACCGTCTGAGATTCGTCCTTGAGGTCCACGGACGGGTACAGCAGTCCGAACAGGTCCTCCAGCTTCTCGCGCACAAACGACAGGTAGTACGAGTCGGCAGTCGAGCGGTCTGCCATGCCCACAGTGTGCGGCGACTGCGGCGGGGGCGGACTGGCGCTGCCTCTCATGAGTGGAGATCCAACCGCCCCCATAATAGGGGACTTGGGGGCTGTCGCCGCCGCCACCGCGCCCGCGGTCTCTAGCGCGGCAGCCGCCGCCAAGCTCTCGGCGTGCTCACGATACCACACGGCGTTGAACGAGTCCAGCGAGTACTTGGTCCTCCACGAGTGGGGCTTGACCGTCTGGATGAAGAGGAAGATGGCCATCTTGAAGACCGGCACCTCCTCGCGCTGCAGACACTGGTGCACGTCCAGCGGCGCGGCGGCGTCCGCGGCCTCGCCCCTCACGGGGATCATGCGGTGGAAGTGCACCAGCAGCAGCCAGAAGGCCTTGTAGTCCTGCTCGCGCCACTGGAAGATGGCGTGCACCGCGTCCTTCCAGACGGCGAACGTCACGGCGCTCAGGTTGTCGCTCTCCACGAAGGAGCCGGCGTCTGCGTCCGCCATGACGGCGTCGTCTCCCGCGGCTGCAGCCTCTGCGCCGCCCTCGCTGGCCTGCAGCTTGGCGTGCAGCGCGTCCAGCGCCTTGCGCACGTTGCCGAGCGTGAGCGTGGCCGCATGCTTGGACGGCAGCGGCACGAGCCCCAGCTCGAACAGCTCCAGACGCAGCCAGATGCGCGGCATGTCGTCGCGCCGCTTCCTCTTCTTGGCGGGGGGCGCGGGGATGAACTCGGGCGCGTCGTCTCGCCCGCCACCGGTGGCTCTCCTGGTCTCCGCGGGCGGCTGCACGTCGTCGTTAGCACCAGCAACTCCCGCGGCCATGCACTGCCGCCTTCAGCTCCTGCTCTTGCTGCTGCTCCTGCTGCTGCTGCGCACCTGCGTGGCCAGGCTGTGCGAAGCGGCTCCAGTCCGGTCGGCTTCGCGGCGTGTACGCTAGAGGCGGAAACGCGACTGCGATACAAAGGGCAAGAGATCAAGGGGGGTCAGAAGACGACAGGGTAATTTTAGCCCCTCGCGCAGCCAATCGACGCGCGAAAAAGAGCGCATTGGCGTTAAAGCCGCCCATCCAGAAAACAGCATGGGCCGACACTTGGCTACACCCAGGTTGAAGTGATCATCGTTGAACGAGTTCTTATCTCGAGACTGCATTGATCGTATCAGCGCTGGTCGCGCTGGGAGAGGAACACGCGCTGGTTGGCGGCCTTTTTGGCGTCCGGGATCTTGATGCCGATGGCCACCTGGATGCCAGGTGCTCCATGTAGTTGCGGAGTTTCTGGCGCAAGTGGTCGGATGCCTCCGAGTAGGCAACTTCGAGCACCAGAGTCAGCAGGGCGACTCGAGCACTAACGGGTGACAGCGATCCGTTTGGCTCGTAGCGACAATGCTCAAAATTCAGCGTGCGGCAGTCTGTCTGAACCAAACGCGCCGGCGGTGTTCAATACCGTGTTGCCGTCGGCAGCGATATCGGTCCGTTGCAGGAATTGAAAGCGACCGCTCCATGAATCTAGGAGAGTTCGCAGACCACGACGCGGCCAGCGCGTCGTCCTTGGTGTTCGAGTTAGGCTCGTAGTCTCACCGCGGGATATTGTCCTTGTCCTCCCACTTGTCGAAGTCCTGGAGCGTGATCCGCTCGAAGAGAACGACGGGCAGACCGCCTTCATTCGTCGCACGGTTGTCCGTCTCGTTGTCGCTCCGGCAGTTCTCGGTGGACACGCTCCACGATGTTTTGATTCGTGCCGGTTTTCAGCGGCACTGGAGGAGGGGTTGAAGGGGATTTTTTGGAGTGTACATGTATTTGGCCGCAGCAGCAAATAATGGACTGCATCTATAATGGAGGAGGGGGGGGGGGGAGTGGCAGAGGCCGAATAGTGTACAAATTGAATAGTCGTTCATCAACTTCTGCTGGGCAGACGCCGCGATAGAGCCGAGCTTTTCGCACAAGCTGTCGAGGTTCTTGTTCGAGAAACTAGCTGAAGAACGACCAAAAGTTAGAGGCGTCGGCATGCAGCTTCTGGAAATCGACGAGGCAGACGTGGCTAATAAGAAAAACCTAGTACATGAGCTAGCCCAATTCATTGTCAACAAATATTCGCCTATTATCGACACAAGTTTGCCCAGCTACATCAGTACCTGCTTGGCCATCGCGCTGCTCACGCAGAAGAGTTGATGGCTCTGGAACCGGCCATAATCGATTCGGACAAACTAACCCAGCCCCAGCTCCCATTCGGCGCTGTTACGCTGTTTACGTGAATTTCCATGCCGGTTCAGGGCCCGAACAACTCGGAGTTGTTTTTCGGAGGACTCGAATAGTAAAATCTGCCTACCGGTATATTTTGATAGTGAGTCCCTGGTTCCTTGTCGCCTAATTAGCGCATAATCGTCGCCGTGGAGAGCGATATTTTCCGAAGCCATTCTATCAGATACCGGGAAAACGTGTCATGGAATACCCCAACATTTCGAATAGATCATCCTCCGCACACCAGGCGCGGATTGCCCCCGGCTCGCTAGATCGCGGAGCACCCGCTTCTTCAGGTCTCACCAGAGTGCGTTTGAACCTTCGTTTACTTCAGAAGTAGACACTTCGCTACCTATGGGAATCGGAAAGCCCAAGGGGGTTGAGTTTATAACAATGTGTGGTGAGTGACACAGATGCCTCTAAGGCAGGCGAATACGCCACATCCTTGACCGCATCATCGGCCGATGGTCTTGCCTTCTCACTAGCTGACTCCGGCATGCCATGCATCGTGCTATCGCTGTAGTTTTTGTCGAGACTTATGGGTTGTCCGTTAACATTGTGGAATCCACAAGGCTTCTGCTGGAATGCCAACGCACTGTTTTTCGCCATCGAGACAAGAGCATTCCACAGGACGTCCGGGTCATCACAGGTAACACAAAACCTGTAGGCGAGTCCGTGCTTGTCGTGCTCGAAGAAACACGTTGTGGGTGATTATTTCCTCGTCGTGTGTGCTGTTTCGCGAAGATTGATCATTGTATTTCGCTGGCACAAAAGCGGGAACAGTTGCGTTGGTATCCAGAAGCACAGAGCAGGTGCCGTCACGATTGCTGGCATCCTGTGCCTTCGTCGCAAAGGACGGATACTGGAAATCCGTGCCTACCAGCGTTCTCTTGCGGACGAGCAATGCACTTCATGATCAATTTTCCGCTGGTCGGCACAGGGCTCATTTCCGCGAATCAGCGTCCTCCATTTCCACCGACCAATCACCTTTTCTTCGTGTGGACCCCACTACTTTCAACTATTGGTGGAGAGACGTCGGTCCATTCACTAGAGCAGCTCCGATCGCAGCGCTCATTAATTCAGTGGAGCTTCGGACCCGAATCAAGATCAAGATGGTTGCCTCGAAGAAGTCGGTATGGACCTGAGCTCTTTCCGTTGAGAGAGAGCGCTCGCCCTTCCATCCGGTGGATGAGGATCCTTCTCCTTCGCCATAACCAGCCGCCCGCTCCTGTCGGCCGCAGCCGACGGTCGAGTGGGCGGCGGAGAGTAGAGCGAGTAGTCGCCTCTAGAGGCCGAGTGGCTGGCTGGCTGACTCTCCTGCGAAGTCGAACGGATGGGGAAGAGCGCGCGCTCTCTCTCGTGTTCGATGGAGGAACCCGCGTAGGATATTAACCCTCTCTTTGTCGCTGAGCAGAAGAAGTCCTCGGACAACATCAACTCGCGCCTGCAGCTGGTGATGCGCTCCGGCAAGGTCGCGCTGGGCTACAAGCAGACGCTCAAGAACCTGCGCAGCGGCAAGGCCAAGCTCGTGATCATGGCCAACAACACGCCCCCTCTCCGCAAGTCGGAGGTCGAGTACTACTCGATGCTGGCCAAGACGGGCGTGCACCACTTCACGGGCAACAACAACGACCTCGGCACGGCCTGCGGCAAGTACTTCCGCGTGTCCTGCATGTGCATCCTGGACGCCGGTGACTCGGACATCCTGCGCGCCCAGGAGTAAGCGAGCGACTCTTTTCGACCGACTTAAGCTTTGTTGAATGACATTCCTTTGAGGCTCCACCAACTCTAGTCTTGCTGCTGTTGCTGCTGTGGCAGCTGGTGTCAATTTGTGTGTGTGCTGAATTGGTGGAGGGGTGTTACAGTACGGTATGTAGATTTGTGCTGACATGGGCGGACGGTGGTGTCGATCAGCTCACGTAGCGCTGCAGGCGGGGGCCGAAGTAGGGCTCTGTGACGACGTCGAAGTCCAGCGGGTTGAACGTCTCAAGCGTGACGAGCTTGTGACCGTTGTTGTCGTCGTGGCTGTCGGCCGAGTCGAGGACGCGGTAGTAGGTGCAGTCGCGGCCGTTGGTCGAGTCGTAGGGCGGCGTGATGATGTCCAGGAAGGCGCAGCCGATGTCGTCGCCGCCCACGAGCTGGTGCAGGTTGCCGCAGTCGGGCAGCAGCTCCGTCGTGTGCGGGGCCGTGAGCACCTCGTCCACGTGCAGACGCGCCGTCTGCTTCTTTCCCGCGACAGCGGCAGTGGCAGTGGCAGCACCGTCGCCGCCCTTCACCAGGTCGTACGACCGGATGTGCAGCGAGCCGTAGAGCAGGCGCGAAATGACGCTCATGCCCGGGTGGTCGTGCAGCGGGATCGCCACGCCCGGCGGCAAGATGAAGATCCTGAACAGGACGGAACGCAACGCAACAACAGAAGCGTCAGCGCCGTCCCGAACGTGAATCGAAGTGCAGATTCTTACCCGATGGAGAACGTCTCGTCCTCGTAGACGTGCTGGTAGTGCACGCGCTTGGGGCGCTCGGGCTCGCCGGCGTCGGTCCCGGGCACCTTGAGCTGGACTGCACACGCAGACAGAGAGAGAGAGAGATGGTGAGCTTCTCATCCTGTTCAGCCGGGCTACGCGATAGGAGAGTACAATTGGCTGGGAAGAGCTGGTCGCAGATAGCCTCGATGGGGGCGATCTCGGCGGCCGTGAGCGCGTGCGGCGCGCCGTCGGACTGGGCGATGGCCGCGACCAGCAGCTGCTGGATGCTCTCGAGCGCCTGCTGCCCCGCCGCCAGCTCCTTGTTGCCGCCCACCGACATGCGCCAAACCGAGTTGAGGAGATCCATGCCTTTCACTGCTCGTCTGCTTGTGCTATTGAGGCGCCAGCGAGGGCTCAGGGCTGCGAGGAGCCACAGTTCGGCATGGCGGCCAGCGCGCTGGTGGCGCGCATCAAAGACACGCAGTGCTCGGGTAGAACACAGCGATGGAAGGGCTCGCGGTGCCGATCGGCAACTCAAGCGAGAGCAGGATTCGGGAAACGGACGTGGGAAGGTGGCAGATTCAGCTGAAGCGAGGGGGCGTTGGCTGGCGATGACGTCGTATAACGGAATATGGCGCAGTTGCGCGTGCTGCGTGAGCAACCTTTGGGCCAACGGCCGTTTCAAGTTGAAGAGACATGGCTACATGCAATAGCAAACCACGGGTAGCAATTATTGCTGAGTGGTGAAGGCCAGCCGCAGCGTCGCAGTCGCCTTTGGTTGCGACAGCGTACGACGGCACTGTCTGCGCCGCCGTGGCGTGGCAATTTTTCTCTCTGATGGGGGGCTTTCCTATTCCATCGTCTCGAGGTCGAGATCGCCTAGAAACCTTTGCCAGCAGCAGCAGCGACAGCAAGTAGCACGTGTTCGTCCTATCTGCGCGTGCTTACTTGGTAGTGCATGTATCAGTGTAGCACGTGCTCGTCCTACCTATCAGTCCGAGTCCGCCGCCGGCCAGCTTCAACGTTGAAGCCGATCCGCAACCTGCGTCCGCCGACAAGATCGCTCAACAAGATGTATCGGCCCGTCGTTTAACAAACGCACAGTCGCCAAAAAGGCACAGTCCTCCAAACGCACAGTCCTCCAGACTCTGGAGTCCAGAGGCACAGTGCTGCAAAAGCACAGTGCTCCTCAAAAATTGCTTAGATTCTACCCCTTTTCTGCACGCCTCCTTACGTTGCGCAACTCAAGTTGCTCTCCTTACGTGGCAGTACACCACTACCTTCCAGTCTCCTGCTACAGCCATGCCGCGCCTCTTCCTGCTGCTGGCGGCCCTCTCGCTGCTCGCCGCGCTGGCGCCGGCGCAGGCCCCGCCCGAGCCGCTGCACGGCGCGCAGGCCGACGGCGACGCCGCCACGCCCGCGCCCGCCGCCGACTCGGCCGTGGCCACCGCCGCCTTCGCGCGCGCGGACGCCGACCACAACGGCTTCGTGGACGCGCAGGAGTTCGCGGCCTTCACGGACGCCATCAAGCAGGCGCTGGGCCCGTTCCTGGGCGCGCTGCCGGCCGACGCCGCGGCCGTGTGGGGCCCCGGCGGCGCGCGCCCCAAGCTGCGCGCGGGCGGCGCCGGCCCGCACAAGTTCTGGTCGGGCTTCGTGAGCGGCATCCTGACCATCTGGGCCACGGAGATCGGCGACAAGACGTTCTTCATCGCCGCCATCCTGAGCATGAAGAAGGACCGCGTCGTGGTGTTCGCGGGCGCCATCGGCGCGCTCATCGTCATGACGGTGCTGTCCGTGGTCATGGGCGTGGTGGCCACCAAGTTCCTGCCCCCCAGTCTGACGCACTACCTCGGCGGCGTGCTGGTGAGTGGGCGAGAGGTAGAGCGCGGTAGAGCGGGGGTACTGACCGACTGACGACGTTGCTGTAGTTCGTGGTGTTCGGAGTCAAGATGCTGTACGACGCGCGCGAGATGAACGCCGCGTAAGGACGCGCAGTAGAAGAGAGAGAGCTGCTGCTGATGAGAGTGTTGGGAGCTGATGGCTGTTGATGTTGCTGGTGGTGCAGTGGCCCCTCGGACGAGCTGACGGAGGTGGAGGAGGAGCTCATGGGCAAGAAGGACGAGGACGCCGTGCAGGCCGAGTACGGACGAGCTGGGGGACAGGTGTTGGTTGCTGGCGGGAAGGCTGTACTGATGAGTTATGTTGTTGCTGCTGCTGTGATACAGGCACGTGGAGGAAGGCCTGGGCAAGCCGGAGAGCGCGACGGACGGCATGATCAAGGTGTTCTCGCAGACGTTCCTTATGACGTTCCTGGCGGAGTGGGGCGACCGCTCGCAGATCGCAACGGTGACGCTGTCGGCGACCAAGGACGCGTTCGGTGTGACGCTGGGCGCCATCCTCGGCCACTCCATGTGCACGGGCATCGCTGTCATCGGCGGCAAGTTCCTGGCCACGCGCATCTCGGAGCGGACTGTGACGCTTGTAGGCGGCGTCCTCTTCGTGATGTTCGCGCTGCACTCGTTCGTGACGGGGCCCAGCGTGGCGGAGTAGGCTGCGATGATGATGTCGAGCAACAAGCAGATTAGATAAAGTGTCGAGCTGACTCCGTACCATAGGGGAATGCCTCGATTCATTTGGCTTCATGGCTCTTCATGAATTACGCTATACTCTTGCCGTTGATTGACCTCAGGCTATCCCCCTTGTACTCTCCTTCCTCGTCCGAAACAAACTCGAAATTGAAGATCCGTGGTGTTACCGAGCCAGACCTTCGAGATGAAAGCAGCCTTGGCATCGCTCGCTGCAGTTGATCTCAGGAACGCTTGGTGCTAGTGTTAACAGATCCAGTGGTCGGGGAATCATCAACCGACATGCTCGGACTTATCAAAATACTTGTAGGAGATTGAGTTGGGCTGTTGCCGCTCCGAAATGATACTCAGGAGCTCAGTCAGCAGTGGCAATCGTGAATTCTATCTTCTCCAATTTCCCCATTGTTGCGTGATCAACTCTTGGCGCTGCTGGGGCGTCGATGTACCCCATCGAACGAGCTGCTGGTGTCGAGTGGAAACTAACACTGCTACTTCTCTTGCTACGCGCTCGTTGCTCCGAGCTACCATGTGATGATGTTGATCTGGAGATCAAAGATGCATTCCTCGAAAGTGAAAACGGCGGTACCGAGTAGCGTCTTGGACCAAAAACCGAATTTGCTGCGTCAAAAAGGACCATCCTCGATAGATGAAGCAGCCTCATGGCTCTCGTCTAGATCCCCACGCTTCGTGAGTGACAAAGCACGGTGAGTAGGAAAGAAGGACACGTCCTTCTTCGCCATCCGCATGGCCAGGAACAGCTCCAACCCGTTGTATTCGGTGATGTTCTTTTTCCGAATATGCACGAACAGGTACAGATAGTGCCACATATTGTGATCGCGAGATACATGGTCGTGGAAACCTCGTTTCGTGGCTCGGTCGAACGTGTACGCGTCTATAGAGCAAATGAAGCAACGGCCACGCATGTCGAGCACTTTCTCCTGATCATCAGAACGCAACGAAGCAAACGTGTCGATGATGACACCGAAAACCAGGTTCAAAAGTAACACGACGAGGATAATGTTGTACAGCAGGTCGAATGCCAAGCGACCATACGAGTGCGCGGATGCACCCAACGAGAATTGTCGGAGATAGGAACCAAGACCTCCATCATTTTTTAGCCCCTGGTCAAGACTCACGAGAAAACACTGGAATAGCCTTTGGCACGTGTATGGTGCTCGTCCGTCTCGCTGGTCTTGCGTCAAATCAGTACCAGTTGGCGTGTAATCTTCTCTGAAGAAAAAGAATCCCACGACGGCAAATACGTAAACCACAATCAGATACAGGAGTGTTGTTACGGCAAGTGCCTTAGCCGGACGTGAGATTGATCGTAGCACGTTGTTCAGTTCCTTATAACGCTCCACGACATCGAGGAGAAGAAAAGCGAAGTAGAGTTTGTTAATGTACGAACCCAAAATTGACACGAAGATCTGCAAGAGAGAGTAGATCACTCGAGGGCTCCGGATGAGAAAGTAGAGCGAGATGACAGTTATCTCGAGCCGAGCGCGAAGTCGGCTACGAGGGGGCCCATACTGGGCGCTCGTCGCTGTTGCAGACAATATCTCAACCGAAGAGGTGATGCGAGCCGATCCCGGATTTGTTTTCGTTGGCCTTGACGGCTTTCGGGTAGAAGGCGGCAGAAACAGATAGTTGTATTCTTCTTCACGTTCGCGCAGTGACCGCAACAAATGCTCTGTATCTTGGAATGACTCGTGCTGCTTGCTTTCGGCGAGTCGGTGGTGCGAATTATGGGCAGACCGCTTCGAGCGCTTGGTTTGTTCCCTCAGGTGGCGGCGTTTCCAGCCCTTTTTAATCAGCAATGGCGCTGAGTTGAGCAGGTAGCACATAAGCACGATACTGTATAGGATAATTAGAACTGTACCCGCCATTGACAACGCAGCATCGATCCACAAGGAAGGTTTTGGGGGTCCACTGCTTGACCCCACGAGTGTATAAAGGTGACTTCGCTCGCCGCGAATGGTCTCGAGTTAATCCCAGCAGCTCGGTAAAACAGTAAAACAACCAGATTGATCATCGCCGCACATACAAATGACAGCCGCTTAAGTTCTTCCGACTTTCTCGCTATCCATGATATGTGCCGGTGGTGCAGCAAACGACTTTGGTGTGTCATTTCATCTACAAGCTTGTCCGAGCGTGCGTAAAAATCCGAAAGTTTATCAGTCCCCCTGGACACATCCCACACAAGCTTTTTCTTGGACTTGCTCGTGAGGCAAAAGCAGATTGGGTGGATAGGAAAGTAGAATGGGATCAGCGCGCCTGCACTATGATCCTGGTCTAACTTCGCTTCACCGAGGTTGCCACCAACGTCAAGTGAGCCTTCTGTCTTCTCCCCAATATGAACGCTAGTTCTCGCGCCGATCCGGCTGGGAGAATGTGCATCTGAAGATCGCCGGTGGTCCCAGACTACTTCGACCTTTGCGCACTTTGACTGGAAGAATCGAAATGCGTCACTATACTCAGGTGATGAATCACGGGTGTCTGTTATGGTTCCTGAGTGTACCTTACTCCTCGAGGATTGCGGCGTCTGCCAGGTTTGTGTTCCTAGAACCTCCTCACTGCCGGACGCAGGGATCCACCAAGCTTGCTCCGGGTATTGGTCTGCCAGCTGCTGCAGTAAAATGTAAATGTTGAAGCCCATCGCCAGGTAAAAATCCTTACTGCACTCGGAGTTACCAGCGTACGTACCATGAGTAAGAAGGAAGTGCATGTACACTTCCACCAAATTCATCTTTAGTGCCTCAAAATTTAGTTCTTGCACAAGCTGAGCGTGTAGTACCCGGTCACTTCGGCCTTCTAAAAGGCTAAGTAGCGTAATCACGATAGCAGAACGCAACTGGTGTGCACTTTGCAGTGATCGGGTGTCATGTTGCTCAAACGAGTGCGTCAATAGAGCATTTACAGCACTAATAAATTTGTAGTTCGCCACGGTTTGCTGAGCTTCAACACATGGACCTTGGCAGTATTCTGTGATCGTCTCAAATAATTGCGTGATAAGACCCATATCCATGTCCGTGAGAGCCAAATACGTGTCGAGGAGAAATGACGTTGTTGACTCGACTAAATTTGCAGAAACTGTAGCATGCGGCTGCGCGATGAGAGCACGCTGTGCATTTAGATAGTGTCCCTCGCAAAGAAGCTGCAGAAACCGAAACGTTGACGTAATTGGCGCTCCAAGTCTCTTTGATCCTCCTCTCTCCGCAGCTGCAGCTGTTTTAACGTCTGGGGGTGCATCTACGTTAAAACCAAACATGGAGGGCCGATGGTGTAATATCTTCATGTCATTAGCATCCGCCACGTTGTCAAACATATCCTCGGCAGTGGAGTCCCCGCGTGTAAGTGAAAGCGCACCGACACTAGCTCGGTCAATGCTATGAATCAATTTACAAGCTTTTTCAATACGGGCTTGAATCCGCTCGAAAAAATTCTCGTTGGCTGGCTCGCTCCAATAGCAGCAGAAACTCTCTTGCACCTCAGCGTTCATACCATCCAACAGTGCAACGCCAACTTCAATGCTACTAGCATATAGCGCGTCGCTATCCCGTGATGCAATAAGCTGCACTATCAATCGAGTCACGCCAAGTTGGTTCAGCTTTATTTGCATGTTGTGCCGCTCTTCTGCGTCCCCGGCAGCATAGATCATTCGACAGAAAACATTGAGAAGGGTCAAATTTGTCTTGAGATAACTGGAGTCTTGTAGAGCTTCGACGTGCTCGACAAGCTTTGCAACTACAAGGTCAAAGGACAAAGCCACATTTCTGATGTGTACGTGAGGATTGTACTCCTCTTTCATTGATGTCTCGATACCCAGAATCCCTTGCACCATTTGATTAAGTTCATATCTCATAGCACTGTGAACTCTGGGATTGGCTTGCAGCCACGCGAGAAATTGGCTCAGCTCGCCGAATTGATGGTGCTGACGCACGATAAAGGTTTCATCATCTGTTTGCTCAATGTTGCTTGGCCCAACTGAGGCGTTCGAAGCTCGCCGTTCAGGCAAATTTAGATTGAAAAACGAGGTATCTTTTTTCTTTGGACTCTCGTGCTGCAGTCCACCTTTCCCAGCTCGAAATCCTTTGCAGTAGCGTCTGGGTGAGAGACGATGTAGAAGTCTACCATGATTTTTCGTGTCGATTGCCTCCACGGTACTTTCAGATTTCACCACGTTATTCGTCAATGGGACGTCTTGTTGCAATTGCCTTGTCCCTTCGTCTCTCCATGCCACCGGCTTGTTTGTCCTGAGACTGTCCAGTCTGTACGAAACAGTTGCATTTGAACCGGTGTTCGTAGCTTCAGTACCTTCGCCTACATTAAAGTCTCTTGTGTTCCTACCATTTGAGGTGCTGTCTCGGACAGCTTGGCCGAGGGGGCTGATATCTTTTGTGTCACTTAACGAGGACTCTGGCAATTCGCTTTTGCCACGTATCGACCCACGTGACGAATCTGCTTTGAGTTCGGTATCACGCTTATTCAACGCCCACTGCAGAATATCTAATAGTTCTTGCTCAGAATCCAATGAAGAGCAGTCGAGTCGCTCGTGGTACTTGAGAGACATTGACCACAATTGCTCCAGCGATGCCTGTACAGGAGCTTGGTACTGTATTATACTGGGGCGGACTGTTTTGTCGACAACATACACGAATTCCTCAAAATTGTTGGCAGCATCCTCGGATAACTGCCATTTACTTGCCGCGGAGATGATCAGCAACAGCGCCACGCAACTATGCAATCGGAACAAATAGTATTGAGCCTCCTCGTTGCTGTCAACAAAACCGGAGAACTGCTGAATGAATGAGTACAGCGTCGGAAGTAATGAATAAATAACCAAATACAAGGGAGCGGACTCGAGCGGTTTCTGTGTAGACAAACCCACTAGTCTCCCCGCCTTTGACTTATTCTTCCGAAGTGATAACGTTGCTTGGCGATTTAAATCCTTCACTTGAATATATGCCAGGTACTTGGTAACTTGCCTTTCGCAGACTTGGGTCAAACCAATGATAAGTTGCACAAGTTCATCAGATCTAGGGGTCTCGATGTCATCAGCAGTTAAAAAAACTTGGTCCAAAAAGCGCAGCAAGGCTAGCTGAAGTCCTTCGGTACAATTGTCGTGGCATAAAAGATCGAGCACACTGGTAAGAGGTACAATTTGCTGACAAATCTCTTGCACCCTGGTATTCTTCCCGGTAGCGCACGCAGCAAAAGATGAAGTAGCCGCACATGATACTCCAACATTTTGTCTGTATCAGCAAGGCTGTCGTCATCTTGACGATGTCGGGGATCAATTGCATCGGGACTCAAGCTTGCATCAATTTGGGCTGGGAAGTCAATAGAAACGGACACATCTAGCTTTGTGCGTTTGTAAGCATCTACCCTTCCTTTCAATGTGTACACATGCCGTTCAAGTAGATTGCCAAACAGCCCAACGGTTTGACTTGCATCATCAAACATTTGTAGCACCTTGGCATTCTCGAAACTCTTTACCAACTGAAACAGCACCAGCAATTGGTTCTCAACAACAGGTTGCTCATTGCAAAGCACAAGTGTCTCCAAAAAGAAAAGATACTGAGGCTCCGGGCCATCTTGAATCAAACGCCCAACGAAAATGTTGATCAGTTCCGTGGGAACTGCGTTGTACAAAGCAAAATTATCCGCATGAATTGCCACGAGAAGTTCCTGGGCAATTGGGAGCTCGCGAACATACTGCGCAATCATGGTTGCGTAAGGTGCTACTAACGCCTGATTCTCCGCATCACTCAAGCAAAGGCGCTCAAGAACTGCATTCCTTCCCCGAAAACGCCTCGAATTTGGTCCCGCTGGCGCTTTTGAAGTTTAGTTTTAGACCGAGTCGTCGGGGACCCTGGAGAATGCTGCAGCTGGTCATTGTCAAACGATAAATGCCCTTCGAAGAAGTGAGCGCCATCAACTAGCATGTTCAACACAAACTGAGCCGCTTTTAAATTACGCAAAGGCGCCGAGCTTCCAGCGCAATGGTTTCGTCACCGTTTGCCCCAGCATTCTCTTTCGTTGCTGAAGAGCACAGAGGGGGGATTATCTCGTGACTACTCGAGTACTGACTTACACGGCCGATGCATGGATTCAGTACGTATCGATAGGTGTAGTGCTTCAATTTCCGATTTGGCGGCTGCTTTTCGATACTGAGGCGCTGCATAGGCTTTCGAATGTCTCGCTCAGGAAGAGTCATTTGCTTGGGCGTGCATTTCGAATTCGTCGCAAGTAGGTCAGCATCAGAGTCTGCCTCGTCTTCACTGGACTCATCCTCACTTGTTGACTTCCCTGAGGGTTGTAGTCTAAGCTGACGGCGAGCTCGACCTAAGTTCGGGTCATCGTTAACTACTCGACCTTCAGTGTTGGTATGCTCAATGACTCTTGTCAACGATTGAAGCAGTTGGCAGACCGCTGATGCCCTTTCAAAATCCGACCTTGACGTCAAATCCATCCAAACTTCCGTTGTTTCAGCTAGCTTGCGGAGCTCATCAACATCCCCCTTTAGCTTGTTATAGACCGTGATAGTCTCCTCCGAGACGAGTAACTGCACGTTTTGCAACTCTTTCAAGAACTGATCGTGCTGGTTATACTGTTGCAACAACAACTCCAGCGCCTTTGACACAAGGGGTGGATACTCGTACATGAGCATTTGCATAAAAACCGTTGTCACAGTTCTCTTCCCTAATCTAGCCAGCGAAAGCTTGCATTCCAAAGACTTGGATCCGAACATGTAAACTGCAAGTGGAGATGTTTTGTTAGCGTGGTGGCCATGAGGTAAGAGATCCAATCCACGGGGCGGTACTGCAAACGCACTCGACACGGTTTCCCTTACGATGGCATCGTCGAACAGCGCTGTGTTAATTGCATCCGGATCGCGAGTGCGAGTTGGCGAATGTGACGGCGGACCTCCATGCCGAGCTTGAAAGGAGGCCAACACTGTAGAGATCAGGAAATCAACGCGGATCTGATCAACAAAGAGGAAAATCGCACAAATTTCGTCCTTTATCTCCATCACCACCCGATTTGACTCATTCATCTCGTGAACATCAACAGGATACCCAGCGTGTAAATCGACTTTATGCATGAGTAGCTTGTTTAAATGCCGATGTGGAGTGCTCTCTGGGCTTCCTGCGGAGCCACTGGTTGAAGAGCGGAGCGCGTCCTTACTGGAAATGTTGTACTGCCTCGAAGCATCGCGCTCCTTGGTAATGCGGATGCTTGACATAGCCCCTGCGCCATCAAAAAGCACCGCATTTTTCAAATGGGTTGACGGTTGAGAAACTACCCCCACCCGGACCGTCGATCATTGCTCTCTGATACAAGAGGTGCCTTTCGCTTCTTAGTAGCGAACAACGTCTGCTGTAGCGCGGGAGGTGGCGGTGACTTGTATCCAGTTTTCCTCATCTCGATGTGTTCGTTATCAGGGACCTCAGCGAGTGCACGCACCCAATCGGTTCTTTCATCTAGTAAATCAAATAACTGGACAACAAATCGAGACAGTTCGTCCTCGGTAGAATACATTCCAAATTCAGCCATCTTCCGAGAAACACGAAGGATGGCGAGAGTCAGCTCGTTTTCAGGAATTTCGTCAATTACGATTGTTCCTTGCAGCCGATCAAGATACGAGAAACAATATCCTTTCAAAGTCGAGAAAAACGCAAGATCTTCTGGAGAATACGCGGTGTGGGATAAAGTAGGAAGCGACTTTGCTGCATTTGCCCCAATGTCCGTCCAAATACGAGTATAGTTTGGGCAAGACATCATTTTTGCGGCTCACAATCGATATAAGCAACACGAAGCAGGTCCATCATCACAGAACGCAACGAACGCGCCAGTTGGGGGTCCATCACACAACGCATAATGTTTTCCCGCGGAAACGCCGCTTGGATAAACTCAATGCTGACGTAATTGCGGTCCAAGCACAATGACGCGTAAAGACGAAACAGTCCGTAGCAGTATTGACCAAGCGCGCGATGTTTGGCTTTCACGTAATACTCCTCGTAGAATTTAGCGAGTGGCATCCAAGTTCCGGTGCTGGGATTCACTTGCTTTACCTTTGCCGATCGATTGAACATTTCTTCAATGTCTTGGTTAATCTCGGACGAATTGAGGTGGCTGGACGTACAAATATCAAATCCAGTGTCAGACGGGCGAATCGGAATAATTACGTCGTCCCTGAATCCGTTAGTGGGGTTTAAAAGTAACTCGCAAATCGCTTCTTGCGTTTTCGGTACCCCTTTGCCCCGCGATGTACACAGAGCAACCAAAAACTGCATATACCGAATTGACTTTCCTCGGGTAGCAATCAGCTCGAAGAAATTACGGATAATACTCGAGTACCCAGTGATTGATTCCACCAAATTCCTGTTTTCCCGAAGCAAATAGGAGAGTGGCAACGAGGTCTGAAAACCATTTCCAAGGAGCTCCATTAGCACCGGCATCGCCACTTTCACCACATATAGCTCATTTGTCCGGTTCGCCCAAGATATGTGAAGGAGGAGTACGTTAATCGCAGGAACAATACGATTGAGGCTTTGCATTGCTGCAGCATGTGTTTCCTGGCGAGTTGTCGTCGCACCCCCAAAGGTACTTTTGCGAAGCGGCTGGTTGTCCTGGATTGATCGCCTCGGAGAAATCAGTCCTCTGCTATTCGGCGACATGTTACCCAGCCAGAAAGCGCTACCTGAATCTGTTGGTTGGCGAACCGGCGACCCTCTCATCTCAAGCTCGTCGTTGTCCTCGCCTGGATCCCTAGAGGAAAGCATATACTCGTCATTGTACGAGCAGACCTCCTCGATTGAAAACGGTCCACCGTAGCATTGAAATGGCGCCTTAATCATTTCAACCAGCAGTTCGATATATTGGTAGGTCCGAAACAAGCTCTGGCGACACCGCAGTTGTTCCACTGAATCTTCCTCGGCACTGACACAAAAATTAATTAGTTCGGCGAGGACACCTTCAATATGTTTGAACACGACAACGGTGTTCTCACGATCTAACCGAAAAGAGTGCTCGTCACTGTAAGTTCCCGTGCCAAATTGCTCCAGGAACAGGTTCAGCGCCTGCTTATAAGATACCAGTAGAAGGGTATCACTCACTTCCATTGGGGGTACTGTGATAATCTTGAATGCATCTTCATCCCGCGCCCCACACAGTGTAACGACAGCAAATGAAGCTCCCCCTGCGGTACTGCCTTTTCCGGAGTTAAAACTGTGCGTGAGTGGCTTCGACGACAACCGAATGTCCGCCATAGTGGAAGCATGTGTATCAATCGAGTGGATAAAGCTGTTCGTCTTTTGATGCTGAATCAGCACGACATCTCCATTTTCGATCTGCGTACTGAGAGGATACACGGGAAAACACCCAGTTAGCCTTCCTCTACAGAAAACATAGACAGACACCGCAGCTTACTCTTCGTCTGCAATAGCAGTAGGCACGAATCGAAATACTTGCGGCTGCGGTTGGGCCATCGCTTGAGCACATATCTGAGAGGATAGCCGCGTAGTTGCACCTGAACGGGTTGTAGCACGCGGTGAATGTTGATGCACCACAGCTAAATATTTACCAGTAAGAAGGTGGCGAAGAGTTATGCTCTCCCTCCACTTTATCTGC
This sequence comes from Phytophthora cinnamomi, assembly GCF_018691715.1. Classification (NCBI taxonomy): domain Eukaryota; phylum Oomycota; class Peronosporomycetes; order Peronosporales; family Peronosporaceae; genus Phytophthora; species Phytophthora cinnamomi. The sequence goes on from NW_027150971.1 coordinate 64,927, forward strand.
CCACCCTCGTACACGGAGACACGCTCAACTTCCCACAGAGCATCGGAGGAGAGTGCCTTCTTCGTACCATCTTCTTGCTCGCTATCATCGCAGTATTGTAGGGTCACAAGACCACCGGGAGAATTTCGAGCTTTTTCTCCATTAAAACCAAGCCATGAACTCGACTCCAAATGGAAAAGCCGAACGCACGATCCAGCGCGAAGGCCATCGTCGTTCTTGAATAGCAAACCCGCATCGCCATTTGCGATGACGCTATCACCATCAAGACTATCATAGCGAACCGCTCTCCATTGTGACGAGTGCACGCTTGACCCAACCACCCCAGTTGACGCGACATCAGCCGAATTTCGGTTCGAGACAAATAAATTGAATGGCTGTGCTTCGCTTCCACCAGTCAAGACCATCTATTGCAACAAAGAGAACCAAGGTCAGTAGCGATCCCGTCGGGTATGCATGCGTACAGTGCTCGACCAATATCCGCTTACTTGGTCTGTGAGCTGAACAGGTGCCCCTTTTGATCGTAGTTTAAACCGCGGCAATACGCTGAAGTGGGAGCTGGGCCCACCGCTATCTAGGAATACCTAAAATCACAGTTAGGATCAGTAAAGTACAATAGCCCGTGCTTCTGTGCGTACCGGGGCGTATTCCGATCCACGAAAGGAAATTGGAGAAGGATCCAACGATACATATTTGCCACTCTTAGTGTGCCGAAGTTGAATCGTCTGAAACAAAGAGAAGAAACACAAACGTATAGCGTCAGCGACGAAACAACCGCATTAACCTCACCGCCGCCCTTACCTGTCCATATATCACTTGAGTGCCTTTCAGCTTCTTGTACATCATGGCATTCAACCGGGTTTCTGCCTCGCTTTTGAACCGCAAGTTATCTAGTGTGTGCTGGTTACTCGGTCGTCTCGGAGATTGCCCCGCCTCGCTGATCAACGATCTGAGCGCGATGGTCGCGTCGTACGTCATCTTCGGCACCACTTCAAACAAGCAGTCGCGAAATGGACACGACAGCAGTCGAAAGCCTCCTTCCGCGAACAGTCTGCGCTCCTGCATGCCACCCAGTCCGAGCCTCGCCACTGGTGCTTCAGCGCCATAGCTCAACCTCTCCAGCTTCACCTCGCGTGATGCGAACCCTTCAGCTGTCACCACTCCGCCTCTATCGTCGCACACCAGACTCACCACCATGCCGTACTCCAAGAAGGGCGACGCAGTGGACACCAGCCCAGAGCCGGCATGGCTCTCAGCAGCAGCGAACATGGACACCGGGTGGTCCTCGTGCGTGATGGACGGCAGCTTCTTGGACGGGAAGTGGCCCAACGGCGAGCCGATGACCGGAGGCGCCGCCATCTCCGCCGCGTCCACGTCGATCTTCAACTGGCCGCCGAACGGCCGAGGCCTGGCCTTCATGGACCCCGAGCGCTCCCTCCGCCTCGGTCCTGCGTCTGGACTGGTCCCTTCTTCCTGCTGCTGCTGTTTCTGCTCCTGCTGCTGCTCCTGCTCCTGCTCCTGCTCCTGCTCCTGCTCCTGGACATTGACCTGCGGCGGCTGCTGAGCCTGGCCGTCGCCCTGCAGCTGCCCGCTCATTGGATGGGGCTTCGGCGCCCTCACGGACACTGCGCGCGGCTGTTGGAGCAGCGACACCGGAGGCTTCTTGGCCTGCGGCGTCGACAGTGTCGGGCGCGTGTTGTCCATGGCTGTCTGCATTAGCCGCAACGATAGGCCGGCGCGGCGACTAGTGTGCTGCTGGGCGCCAACCTGTCGTCGTGAAGTGTCCCCATCGGCGGTTTCAGGAGTGATGGTCTTGGCGCGCTTCAACATCTCTCTAGTAGAAAAGGTATCTTCCTGTACAAGGTCGATGTGTGGTGTGGCGCACATCGAAGTTGAAGTTGTCCAATGGAATGCCTATGTTGGCCTGCATGCATTGTCCACATAATGTTGGCGCAGAAGTCAACGACTGGAGCATTGTACAACGAAGTATAATACATGTCCAACCAAACGACAAGTACACACTAAGTATTTCTATGCTTCCACCAAGACTTTGGTGTGCCCACACGTGTTGACAATTACTATTCGTCGGACGCAACACGGCCTTCTTGACCACTTCTGATTTCATGTCCATTATGCTGATACCGACAAAAAGGGAGCCAGGTCGGGGGTTGCCTAGGTTGTTCGTGATGTTCACACTGCAACTGGTCTTTATGGACCTGGAATGGAGCTGGCGCCGCGTCATGTTGCGTAGATGTGCTCATAGCGCTGGTGTTCTCTGATTGCCGACCAGAAGAAGAAGAAAGGTTTCGTACACTCAGCAGAACGCACCGAATGCGCAGCAGTACGTTGTCGGTTCCTGCTGCTGGGCTAGTCAAAGCTAAATGACCATCACATCACTCCTGAAATGTTAGGAAAAGGTCATGTGATCGCCGCTGGGATCGTGGAGATGCTTTAGTCGCCGCAAAGCCTGCGACTGAGCATCCTGCAAACACCTTAGCGGGGCATCGAAGACGCTATAGATGTGGCCAAGTGCAGGTGCTCCCTTTCTCGGGCTTCTCTCTCCCCCTTCCCCTCGCAGCCTTCTTCAAATATCACCCAACACGGGGTCCCGCGTAACATGATATCAGTAAAGCCGTCCATGCAATGCTAGACAAGTTCAACCGGTGCACTTCAACCAGCACATCGGGCCGATGCGCTGGTTCGACGATCGGTGACGTCCCTGCATCGCATTCACAGCCAGCACGTTGAACTTAGATGAGCGATTTCGAGCACTGACGAACAACTCCTCCTGCCTTCCAGTGCACATGGCTTCTGCGGATCACCAGACGTCTTAGCCTGAGTCAGCCCATTTTAGCAGCTGCGCGCATACAGGTTAGGTCGTGAGCTGCCGACTTTCTTGGAGTTAGTCTGATAGCAAATGCACAGCTCTTCGGTGGAGAATACCGACACCAGGATGCCTGCGCACGTGCGATGTTGTTAATTCTGTAAGCGCCGTCGCTCACATGCCTCCGTCGGCTTCCGCAGTTGCGTTCAATGTGCTTCAGGCACTATTATCCACGAACGAAAAAAATGCGCTTTGCAAGCTTCGTGCATGTTTTTCTTCGGATCGCCGTACGAACTGCCTCAAGTTGAGGCTGGAAGCGCAGCAAAATACTAGCCTCCAGCCTCCCTTGTCGAGTATCGCGTTGGCGAGTTCGGACGATCAGGTTGTGGAGGTCACCTGGCCCTAGCGGCGGACACAGACCAGCCCATGCTGACTTCAAACGACACCTTGGTGTATGTACCGGTAGCACCGATGCTATTGGCGTCGTGGGCGAGCGAGCCCGGTTGATATGGGTTTGCGGGCCGAAACCTTCCCATCGCATTCCCCAACATCCAGCGGCCAGCGAGAAGCGAGAAGCCCCTTCCCGCCGCCCCACAGCCCGTCCGCCCCGCGCCATGGAGACCCGATCCTCGCCGTCAATGCGCGAGCTGCGCGCCGTCGCGCACGAGCGCGGTCTCAAGTACTACCTGCACCTGTCCAAGCCCGAGCTCTTCTCGCTGCTGCAGCGCAAGGAAGGCGGCGGCTCGTCCAAGCCCGCGGCCGCCGCCGCTTCCCCCGCGGAGGACGCCAAGGAGGACGCGGCGCGCCGAGTGGAGACGGCCACGCGCTCCAGCGAGCGCCTGTCGCGCCGCCAACAGAAGCGCAAGACGCGCGAGGACGACAAGGCGGACGCGCCGCGCGACAAGAAGAAGGCCAAGGTCGTGATCAACACCCTGGACCCCATCATGCTCGCAGAGCTGGGCCCGCACACGGTGCGTTATGCGCAGGCAGGAAGGTGGCAGAAGCTGCTGCTGCTGTATGTGGAACGTACTGACTCGATTATTTTGGGGAATGCTGTGGGTGGGCAGTTTGAGTTCACGCGGACGAATGGCTCCGTGGTCGTGTACAATGTGGAGTCGCTCGTGCAGTACATCCTCGCGACGGGGGACTTCTCCGAGCCGGAGACGCGGATCCCGTTCTCGGACGAGGACTTGCGCCGGATCGATGTTGAGGTATCTCGTGTGTCCTGTTCTCCTCTGGTCAGATGAGGAGAGGGTTTAAAAATCATCTTGATCTCTTGCCAGGCGAGCAAGGGAAAGTTAAATGAGAAAAGTGTCGTGGACGCCAAGAAGAATAAACACACGTTTGAAGAGCAGAAGGTTAAGCGGGATGGCATCTTGGGTGAGGGGAGGAGAGCTGCGCTGGAGCAGTTGGCTGTTAGTTGTGCTAACGACCCGTGCTTTTTTTTTTGCATGCTTATTGCAGGACTGGAGCGCTGCGCTTCGGAATACGTCAACAGAATGCTGGACATTGTCGAAAGCGACGACCCGGAAGAGGGCGAGATGCTGCTCATAATGAGCGTGTTCCCGTCGTTCTCGGACATTTTCGAGCAGATCCGGAGGAGCGACTCGGAGTACGCCAAGCACAGCATGGGCCACTTCATCCAGTACATGAAGGGCCCCAAGAACCGCCCCACCGTTGACCACAGCGGTCTGTTGCCGGTCATTTTGGGTTTCCTCGAGGACGTTGCCAAGGGCAAGCAAGGCGCGAGCGCATTTGGGTTTTGAAACTGCAGCGTCTTGTCGCCCGCGTCTACATCACCACCCGTCGTCCGCCGGGTCCGTTGCAGTCGTCACCCCAATGAAGTTCCTTGTAGTATTAGTCCTGAAGTCATGCGTAAGTAGGGTAGTCGTAGGTTGGCAAGTAGCAAACAGTAGGAACAGCGTAGGTAAAGCAGGAAATAGCTTCGTATCCCCAGTCTTGCAAATCGCTTCGCCTCTTTCACGCACGTTCCCAGATCGCCGCGCGCCGCCCACTCGTCGTCGCCACAACCCAAAGCGCCACATACCTCATCGCGCATATTGCCAACGCTATCAACCGACGATCCTGCATGGGGATGGCAGGCGCTCATCCAGACAACTTCAACTTCGATGTGCGCCACACCACACATCGACCTTGTACAGGAAGATACCTTTTCTACTAGAGAGATGTTGAAGCGCGCCAAGACCATCATTCCTGAAACCGCCCATGGGGACACTTCACGACGACAGGTTGGCGCCCAGCAGCACACTAGTCGCCGCGCCGGCCTATCGTTGCGGCTAATGCAGACAGCCATGGACAACACGCGCCCGACACTGTCGACGCCGCAGGCCAAGAAGCCTCCGGTGTCGCTGCTCCAACAGCCGCGCGCAGTGTCCGTGAGGGCGCCGAAGCCCCATCCAATGAGCGGGCAGCTGCAGGGCGACGGCCAGGCTCAGCAGCCGCCGCAGGTCAATGTCCAGGAGCAGGAGCAGGAGCAGGAGCAGGAGCAGGAGCAGGAGCAGGAGCAGAAACAGCAGCAGCAGGAAGAAGGGACCAGTCCAGACGCAGGACCGAGGCGGAGGGAGCGCTCGGGGTCCATGAAGGCCAGGCCTCGGCCGTTCGGCGGCCAGTTGAAGATCGACGTGGACGCGGCGGAGATGGCGGCGCCTCCGGTCATCGGCTCGCCGTTGGGCCACTTCCCGTCCAAGAAGCTGCCGTCCATCACGCACGAGGACCACCCGGTGTCCATGTTCGCTGCTGCTGAGAGCCATGCCGGCTCTGGGCTGGTGTCCACTGCGTCGCCCTTCTTGGAGTACGGCATGGTGGTGAGTCTGGTGTGCGACGATAGAGGCGGAGTGGTGACAGCTGAAGGGTTCGCATCACGCGAGGTGAAGCTGGAGAGGTTGAGCTATGGCGCTGAAGCACCAGTGGCGAGGCTCGGACTGGGTGGCATGCAGGAGCGCAGACTGTTCGCGGAAGGAGGCTTTCGACTGCTGTCGTGTCCATTTCGCGACTGCTTGTTTGAAGTGGTGCCGAAGATGACGTACGACGCGACCATCGCGCTCAGATCGTTGATCAGCGAGGCGGGGCAATCTCCGAGACGACCGAGTAACCAGCACACACTAGATAACTTGCGGTTCAAAAGCGAGGCAGAAACCCGGTTGAATGCCATGATGTACAAGAAGCTGAAAGGCACTCAAGTGATATATGGACAGGTAAGGGCGGCGGTGAGGTTAATGCGGTTGTTTCGTCGCTGACGCTATACGTTTGTGTTTCTTCTCTTTGTTTCAGACGATTCAACTTCGGCACACTAAGAGTGGCAAATATGTATCGTTGGATCCTTCTCCAATTTCCTTTCGTGGATCGGAATACGCCCCGGTACGCACAGAAGCACGGGCTATTGTACTTTACTGATCCTAACTGTGATTTTAGGTATTCCTAGATAGCGGTGGGCCCAGCTCCCACTTCAGCGTATTGCCGCGGTTTAAACTGCGATCAAAGGGGCACCTGTTCAGCTCACAGACCAAGTAAGCGGATATTGGTCGAGCACTGTACGCATGCATACCCGACGGGATCGCTACTGACCTTGGTTCTCTTTGTTGCAATAGATGGTCTTGACTGGTGGAAGCGAAGCACAGCCATTCAATTTATTTGTCTCGAACCGAAATTCGGCTGATGTCGCGTCAACTGGGGTGGTTGGGTCAAGCGTGCACTCGTCACAATGGAGAGCGGTTCGCTATGATAGTCTTGATGGTGATAGCGTCATCGCAAATGGCGATGCGGGTTTGCTATTCAAGAACGACGATGGCCTTCGCGCTGGATCGTGCGTTCGGCTTTTCCATTTGGAGTCGAGTTCATGGCTTGGTTTTAATGGAGAAAAAGCTCGAAATTCTCCCGGTGGTCTTGTGACCCTACAATACTGCGATGATAGCGAGCAAGAAGATGGTACGAAGAAGGCACTCTCCTCCGATGCTCTGTGGGAAGTTGAGCGTGTCTCCGTGTACGAGGGTGGGCAGATAAAGTGGAGGGAGAGCATAACTCTTCGCCACCTTCTTACTGGTAAATATTTAGCTGTGGTGCATCAACATTCACCGCGTGCTACAACCCGTTCAGGTGCAACTACGCGGCTATCCTCTCAGATATGTGCTCAAGCGATGGCCCAACCGCAGCCGCAAGTATTTCGATTCGTGCCTACTGCTATTGCAGACGAAGAGTAAGCTGCGGTGTCTGTCTATGTTTTCTGTAGAGGGAGGCTAACTGGGTGTTTTCCCGTGTATCCTCTCAGTACGCAGATCGAAAATGGAGATGTCGTGCTGATTCAGCATCAAAAGACGAACAGCTTTATCCACTCGATTGATACACATGCTTCCACTATGGCGGACATTCGGTTGTCGTCGAAGCCACTCACGCACAGTTTTAACTCCGGAAAAGGCAGTACCGCAGGGGGAGCTTCATTTGCTGTCGTTACACTGTGTGGGGCGCGGGATGAAGATGCATTCAAGATTATCACAGTACCCCCAATGGAAGTGAGTGATACCCTTCTACTGGTATCTTATAAGCAGGCGCTGAACCTGTTCCTGGAGCAATTTGGCACGGGAACTTACAGTGACGAGCACTCTTTTCGGTTAGATCGTGAGAACACCGTTGTCGTGTTCAAACATATTGAAGGTGTCCTCGCCGAACTAATTAATTTTTGTGTCAGTGCCGAGGAAGATTCAGTGGAACAACTGCGGTGTCGCCAGAGCTTGTTTCGGACCTACCAATATATCGAACTGCTGGTTGAAATGATTAAGGCGCCATTTCAATGCTACGGTGGACCGTTTTCAATCGAGGAGGTCTGCTCGTACAATGACGAGTATATGCTTTCCTCTAGGGATCCAGGCGAGGACAACGACGAGCTTGAGATGAGAGGGTCGCCGGTTCGCCAACCAACAGATTCAGGTAGCGCTTTCTGGCTGGGTAACATGTCGCCGAATAGCAGAGGACTGATTTCTCCGAGGCGATCAATCCAGGACAACCAGCCGCTTCGCAAAAGTACCTTTGGGGGTGCGACGACAACTCGCCAGGAAACACATGCTGCAGCAATGCAAAGCCTCAATCGTATTGTTCCTGCGATTAACGTACTCCTCCTTCACATATCTTGGGCGAACCGGACAAATGAGCTATATGTGGTGAAAGTGGCGATGCCGGTGCTAATGGAGCTCCTTGGAAATGGTTTTCAGACCTCGTTGCCACTCTCCTATTTGCTTCGGGAAAACAGGAATTTGGTGGAATCAATCACTGGGTACTCGAGTATTATCCGTAATTTCTTCGAGCTGATTGCTACCCGAGGAAAGTCAATTCGGTATATGCAGTTTTTGGTTGCTCTGTGTACATCGCGGGGCAAGGGGTACCGAAAACGCAAGAAGCGATTTGCGAGTTACTTTTAAACCCCACTAACGGATTCAGGGACGACGTAATTATTCCGATTCGCCCGTCTGACACTGGATTTGATATTTGTACGTCCAGCCACCTCAATTCGTCCGAGATTAACCAAGACATTGAAGAAATGTTCAATCGATCGGCAAAGGTAAAGCAAGTGAATCCCAGCACCGGAACTTGGATGCCACTCGCTAAATTCTACGAGGAGTATTACGTGAAAGCCAAACATCGCGCGCTTGGTCAATACTGCTACGGACTGTTTCGTCTTTACGCGTCATTGTGCTTGGACCGCAATTACGTCAGCATTGAGTTTATCCAAGCGGCGTTTCCGCGGGAAAACATTATGCGTTGTGTGATGGACCCCCAACTGGCGCGTTCGTTGCGTTCTGTGATGATGGACCTGCTTCGTGTTGCTTATATCGATTGTGAGCCGCAAAAAATGATGTCTTGCCCAAACTATACTCGTATTTGGACGGACATTGGGGCAAATGCAGCAAAGTCGCTTCCTACTTTATCCCACACCGCGTATTCTCCAGAAGATCTTGCGTTTTTCTCGACTTTGAAAGGATATTGTTTCTCGTATCTTGATCGGCTGCAAGGAACAATCGTAATTGACGAAATTCCTGAAAACGAGCTGACTCTCGCCATCCTTCGTGTTTCTCGGAAGATGGCTGAATTTGGAATGTATTCTACCGAGGACGAACTGTCTCGATTTGTTGTCCAGTTATTTGATTTACTAGATGAAAGAACCGATTGGGTGCGTGCACTCGCTGAGGTCCCTGATAACGAACACATCGAGATGAGGAAAACTGGATACAAGTCACCGCCACCTCCCGCGCTACAGCAGACGTTGTTCGCTACTAAGAAGCGAAAGGCACCTCTTGTATCAGAGAGCAATGATCGACGGTCCGGGTGGGGGGTAGTTTCTCAACCGTCAACCCATTTGAAAAATGCGGTGCTTTTTGATGGCGCAGGGGCTATGTCAAGCATCCGCATTACCAAGGAGCGCGATGCTTCGAGGCAGTACAACATTTCCAGTAAGGACGCGCTCCGCTCTTCAACCAGTGGCTCCGCAGGAAGCCCAGAGAGCACTCCACATCGGCATTTAAACAAGCTACTCATGCATAAAGTCGATTTACACGCTGGGTATCCTGTTGATGTTCACGAGATGAATGAGTCAAATCGGGTGGTGATGGAGATAAAGGACGAAATTTGTGCGATTTTCCTCTTTGTTGATCAGATCCGCGTTGATTTCCTGATCTCTACAGTGTTGGCCTCCTTTCAAGCTCGGCATGGAGGTCCGCCGTCACATTCGCCAACTCGCACTCGCGATCCGGATGCAATTAACACAGCGCTGTTCGACGATGCCATCGTAAGGGAAACCGTGTCGAGTGCGTTTGCAGTACCGCCCCGTGGATTGGATCTCTTACCTCATGGCCACCACGCTAACAAAACATCTCCACTTGCAGTTTACATGTTCGGATCCAAGTCTTTGGAATGCAAGCTTTCGCTGGCTAGATTAGGGAAGAGAACTGTGACAACGGTTTTTATGCAAATGCTCATGTACGAGTATCCACCCCTTGTGTCAAAGGCGCTGGAGTTGTTGTTGCAACAGTATAACCAGCACGATCAGTTCTTGAAAGAGTTGCAAAACGTGCAGTTACTCGTCTCGGAGGAGACTATCACGGTCTATAACAAGCTAAAGGGGGATGTTGATGAGCTCCGCAAGCTAGCTGAAACAACGGAAGTTTGGATGGATTTGACGTCAAGGTCGGATTTTGAAAGGGCATCAGCGGTCTGCCAACTGCTTCAATCGTTGACAAGAGTCATTGAGCATACCAACACTGAAGGTCGAGTAGTTAACGATGACCCGAACTTAGGTCGAGCTCGCCGTCAGCTTAGACTACAACCCTCAGGGAAGTCAACAAGTGAGGATGAGTCCAGTGAAGACGAGGCAGACTCTGATGCTGACCTACTTGCGACGAATTCGAAATGCACGCCCAAGCAAATGACTCTTCCTGAGCGAGACATTCGAAAGCCTATGCAGCGCCTCAGTATCGAAAAGCAGCCGCCAAATCGGAAATTGAAGCACTACACCTATCGATACGTACTGAATCCATGCATCGGCCGTGTAAGTCAGTACTCGAGTAGTCACGAGATAATCCCCCCTCTGTGCTCTTCAGCAACGAAAGAGAATGCTGGGGCAAACGGTGACGAAACCATTGCGCTGGAAGCTCGGCGCCTTTTGCGTAATTTAAAAGCGGCTCAGTTTGTGTTGAACATGCTAGTTGATGGCGCTCACTTCTTCGAAGGGCATTTATCGTTTGACAATGACCAGCTGCAGCATTCTCCAGGGTCCCCGACGACTCGGTCTAAAACTAAACTTCAAAAGCGCCAGCGGGACCAAATTCGAGGCGTTTTCGGGGAAGGAATGCAGTTCTTGAGCGCCTTTTGCTTGAGTGATGCGGAGAATCAGGCGTTAGTAGCACCTTACGCAACCATGATTGCGCAGTATGTTCGCGAGCTCCCAATTGCCCAGGAACTTCTCGTGGCAATTCATGCGGATAATTTTGCTTTGTACAACGCAGTTCCCACGGAACTGATCAACATTTTCGTTGGGCGTTTGATTCAAGATGGCCCGGAGCCTCAGTATCTTTTCTTTTTGGAGACACTTGTGCTTTGCAATGAGCAACCTGTTGTTGAGAACCAATTGCTGGTGCTGTTTCAGTTGGTAAAGAGTTTCGAGAATGCCAAGGTGCTACAAATGTTTGATGATGCAAGTCAAACCGTTGGGCTGTTTGGCAATCTACTTGAACGGCATGTGTACACATTGAAAGGAAGGGTAGATGCTTACAAACGCACAAAGCTAGATGTGTCCGTTTCTATTGACTTCCCAGCCCAAATTGATGCAAGCTTGAGTCCCGATGCAATTGATCCCCGACATCGTCAAGATGACGACAGCCTTGCTGATACAGACAAAATGTTGGAGTATCATGTGCGGCTACTTCATCTTTTTGCTGCGTGCGCTACCGGGAAGAATACCAGGGTGCAAGAGATTTGTCAGCAAATTGTACCTCTTACCAGTGTGCTCGATCTTTTATGCCACGACAATTGTACCGAAGGACTTCAGCTAGCCTTGCTGCGCTTTTTGGACCAAGTTTTTTTAACTGCTGATGACATCGAGACCCCTAGATCTGATGAACTTGTGCAACTTATCATTGGTTTGACCCAAGTCTGCGAAAGGCAAGTTACCAAGTACCTGGCATATATTCAAGTGAAGGATTTAAATCGCCAAGCAACGTTATCACTTCGGAAGAATAAGTCAAAGGCGGGGAGACTAGTGGGTTTGTCTACACAGAAACCGCTCGAGTCCGCTCCCTTGTATTTGGTTATTTATTCATTACTTCCGACGCTGTACTCATTCATTCAGCAGTTCTCCGGTTTTGTTGACAGCAACGAGGAGGCTCAATACTATTTGTTCCGATTGCATAGTTGCGTGGCGCTGTTGCTGATCATCTCCGCGGCAAGTAAATGGCAGTTATCCGAGGATGCTGCCAACAATTTTGAGGAATTCGTGTATGTTGTCGACAAAACAGTCCGCCCCAGTATAATACAGTACCAAGCTCCTGTACAGGCATCGCTGGAGCAATTGTGGTCAATGTCTCTCAAGTACCACGAGCGACTCGACTGCTCTTCATTGGATTCTGAGCAAGAACTATTAGATATTCTGCAGTGGGCGTTGAATAAGCGTGATACCGAACTCAAAGCAGATTCGTCACGTGGGTCGATACGTGGCAAAAGCGAATTGCCAGAGTCCTCGTTAAGTGACACAAAAGATATCAGCCCCCTCGGCCAAGCTGTCCGAGACAGCACCTCAAATGGTAGGAACACAAGAGACTTTAATGTAGGCGAAGGTACTGAAGCTACGAACACCGGTTCAAATGCAACTGTTTCGTACAGACTGGACAGTCTCAGGACAAACAAGCCGGTGGCATGGAGAGACGAAGGGACAAGGCAATTGCAACAAGACGTCCCATTGACGAATAACGTGGTGAAATCTGAAAGTACCGTGGAGGCAATCGACACGAAAAATCATGGTAGACTTCTACATCGTCTCTCACCCAGACGCTACTGCAAAGGATTTCGAGCTGGGAAAGGTGGACTGCAGCACGAGAGTCCAAAGAAAAAAGATACCTCGTTTTTCAATCTAAATTTGCCTGAACGGCGAGCTTCGAACGCCTCAGTTGGGCCAAGCAACATTGAGCAAACAGATGATGTAACCTTTATCGTGCGTCAGCACCAACAATTCGGCGAGTTGAGCCAATTTCTCGCGTGGCTGCAAGCCAATCCCAGAGTTCACAGTGCTATGAGATATGAACTTAATCAAATGGTGCAAGGGATTCTGGGTATCGAGACATCAATGAAAGAGGAGTACAATCCTCACGTACACATCAGAAATGTGGCTTTGTCCTTTGACCTTGTAGTTGCAAAGCTTGTCGAGCACGTCGAAGCTCTACAAGACTCCAGTTATCTCAAGACAAATTTGACCCTTCTCAATGTTTTCTGTCGAATGATCTATGCTGCCGGGGACGCAGAAGAGCGGCACAACATGCAAATAAAGCTGAACCAACTTGGCGTGACTCGATTGATAGTGCAGCTTATTGCATCACGGGATAGCGACGCGCTATATGCTAGTAGCATTGAAGTTGGCGTTGCACTGTTGGATGGTATGAACGCTGAGGTGCAAGAGAGTTTCTGCTGCTATTGGAGCGAGCCAGCCAACGAGAATTTTTTCGAGCGGATTCAAGCCCGTATTGAAAAAGCTTGTAAATTGATTCATAGCATTGACCGAGCTAGTGTCGGTGCGCTTTCACTTACACGCGGGGACTCCACTGCCGAGGATATGTTTGACAACGTGGCGGATGCTAATGACATGAAGATATTACACCATCGGCCCTCCATGTTTGGTTTTAACGTAGATGCACCCCCAGACGTTAAAACAGCTGCAGCTGCGGAGAGAGGAGGATCAAAGAGACTTGGAGCGCCAATTACGTCAACGTTTCGGTTTCTGCAGCTTCTTTGCGAGGGACACTATCTAAATGCACAGCGTGCTCTCATCGCGCAGCCGCATGCTACAGTTTCTGCAAATTTAGTCGAGTCAACAACGTCATTTCTCCTCGACACGTATTTGGCTCTCACGGACATGGATATGGGTCTTATCACGCAATTATTTGAGACGATCACAGAATACTGCCAAGGTCCATGTGTTGAAGCTCAGCAAACCGTGGCGAACTACAAATTTATTAGTGCTGTAAATGCTCTATTGACGCACTCGTTTGAGCAACATGACACCCGATCACTGCAAAGTGCACACCAGTTGCGTTCTGCTATCGTGATTACGCTACTTAGCCTTTTAGAAGGCCGAAGTGACCGGGTACTACACGCTCAGCTTGTGCAAGAACTAAATTTTGAGGCACTAAAGATGAATTTGGTGGAAGTGTACATGCACTTCCTTCTTACTCATGGTACGTACGCTGGTAACTCCGAGTGCAGTAAGGATTTTTACCTGGCGATGGGCTTCAACATTTACATTTTACTGCAGCAGCTGGCAGACCAATACCCGGAGCAAGCTTGGTGGATCCCTGCGTCCGGCAGTGAGGAGGTTCTAGGAACACAAACCTGGCAGACGCCGCAATCCTCGAGGAGTAAGGTACACTCAGGAACCATAACAGACACCCGTGATTCATCACCTGAGTATAGTGACGCATTTCGATTCTTCCAGTCAAAGTGCGCAAAGGTCGAAGTAGTCTGGGACCACCGGCGATCTTCAGATGCACATTCTCCCAGCCGGATCGGCGCGAGAACTAGCGTTCATATTGGGGAGAAGACAGAAGGCTCACTTGACGTTGGTGGCAACCTCGGTGAAGCGAAGTTAGACCAGGATCATAGTGCAGGCGCGCTGATCCCATTCTACTTTCCTATCCACCCAATCTGCTTTTGCCTCACGAGCAAGTCCAAGAAAAAGCTTGTGTGGGATGTGTCCAGGGGGACTGATAAACTTTCGGATTTTTACGCACGCTCGGACAAGCTTGTAGATGAAATGACACACCAAAGTCGTTTGCTGCACCACCGGCACATATCATGGATAGCGAGAAAGTCGGAAGAACTTAAGCGGCTGTCATTTGTATGTGCGGCGATGATCAATCTGGTTGTTTTACTGTTTTACCGAGCTGCTGGGATTAACTCGAGACCATTCGCGGCGAGCGAAGTCACCTTTATACACTCGTGGGGTCAAGCAGTGGACCCCCCAAAACCTTCCTTGTGGATCGATGCTGCGTTGTCAATGGCGGGTACAGTTCTAATTATCCTATACAGTATCGTGCTTATGTGCTACCTGCTCAACTCAGCGCCATTGCTGATTAAAAAGGGCTGGAAACGCCGCCACCTGAGGGAACAAACCAAGCGCTCGAAGCGGTCTGCCCATAATTCGCACCACCGACTCGCCGAAAGCAAGCAGCACGAGTCATTCCAAGATACAGAGCATTTGTTGCGGTCACTGCGCGAACGTGAAGAAGAATACAACTATCTGTTTCTGCCGCCTTCTACCCGAAAGCCGTCAAGGCCAACGAAAACAAATCCGGGATCGGCTCGCATCACCTCTTCGGTTGAGATATTGTCTGCAACAGCGACGAGCGCCCAGTATGGGCCCCCTCGTAGCCGACTTCGCGCTCGGCTCGAGATAACTGTCATCTCGCTCTACTTTCTCATCCGGAGCCCTCGAGTGATCTATTCTCTCTTGCAGATCTTCGTGTCAATTTTGGGTTCGTACGTCAACAAACTCTACTTCGCTTTTCTTCTCCTCGATGTCGTGGAGCGTTATAAGGAACTGAACAACGTGCTACGATCGATCTCACGTCCGGTTAAAGCACTTGCCGTAACAACACTCCTGTATCTGATCGTGGTTTACGTATTTGCCGTCGTGGGATTCTTTTTCTTTAGAGAAGATTACACGCCAACTGGTACTGATTTGACGCAAGACCAGCTAGATGGACGAGCACCATACACGTGCCAAAGGCTATTCCAGTGTTTTTTCGTTAGTCTCGACCAAGGGCTGTTAAATGGCGGTGGGTTAGGTAGCTACCTTCGACAGCTCCCGTTGGGTGGCTCCGCACACTCGTATGGTCGCTTGGCATTCGACGTGCTGTACAACATTATCCTCGTCGTGTTACTTTTGAACCTGGTTTTCGGTGTCATCATCGACACGTTTGCTTCGTTGCGTTCTGATGATCAGGAGAAAGTGCTCGACATGCGTGGCCGTTGCTTCATTTGCTCTATAGACGCGTACACGTTCGACCGAGCCACGAAACGAGGTTTCCACGACCATGTATCTCGCGATCACAACATGTGGCACTATCTGTACCTGTTCGTGCATATTCGGAAAAAGAACATCACCGAATACAACGGGTTGGAGCTGTTCCTGGCCATGCGGATGGCGAAGAAGGACGTGTCCTTCTTTCCTACTCACCGTGCTTTGTCACTCACGAAGCGTGGGGATCTAGACGAGAGCCATGAGGCTGCTTCATCTATCGAGGATGATCGTTTTTACGCAGCAAGTTCGGTTTTTGGCCCAAGACGCTACTCGGTACCGCCGTTTTCACCTTCGAGAAATACATCGTTAGCCTCCAGTTCAACAGTATCGCATGGTAGCTCGGAGCAACTAGCGCGGAGCAAGAGAACTAGCAGTGTTAGTTTCCACTCGGCATCAGCAGCTCGTTCGATGGGGTACATCGACGCCCCAGCAGCGCCAAGAGTTGATCACGCAACAATGGGGAAATTGGAGAAGCTAGAATCCACGATCACCACGCTTGCAAATGCCCAGGCGGAGATTAAAGAAGCACAGCAGCAAGCTGAACAACGATACACTGAGCTCCTGAGTATAATTGCGGAGTGGCAACAGCAGCATGCGCCCCCAACTCAATCTCCTATTTTGATAAGTCGGAGCATGCATAGCCTGTCAGTTGATGCTTCCCCGCCCGCTGTTTCACACCTTCCCCCCACTCGTGCGCCAGGCTCCGTCACACCGAGGATTTTTAATTTTGAATCCGTGACGAGTGGCTTGGAGGAAGAACGGGTGAACGCGATGCCGAGAGATGCACAACAGACTTCGAACGCTTCGTCAGTGGAAGTCAACATCCCGAGTCCTGCGGCGTCGAGTGTTTCACGCACTTTAGATTCGATCACGCCGCGTACCCTGAACATCGAAAGTAGTGCATACGCTTCGGAGGGAGAAGAGGACACCAAGCGTGATATTGGTGACGAGCCGCAACATTGGTTCTCGGTTTCACCGGAACGCCAAGGCCCAACTCCATCTCACCAAAGTACCTCTCGACTTCAATTCGGAGCCTCGCCCCTTACCTATGCTTCAGACGAAGAGTATTCTGCTTCGCCGGATCTCTTAACGCTAGCTCAGAGCGCTCCTGATGACCGAGTGCAGCGAGCGATGCCAAGACAGCTTTCATCTCGAGGGTCTGGCTCGGAAACACCACGGGTTTTCAACTTCGAGTTCGTTTCGGACGAGGAGGGAGAGCACAAGGAGGATAGCCCGAGGCCAAGTCAACGGTAAGAGTATAGCGTAATTCATGAAGAGCCATGAAGCCAAATGAATGCAGGCATTCCTTTATGGTTCGGGGTCAGGTCGACGCTTTATCTATACTGCCTGTTGCACGAACAAGTGCACCGCGAACATGAAGAGCACGCCACAAAGCATCACAGTCCACTGGGTGATGCCGTAACTGAGCTTCATCGAAACTGAGTGCATGTAGGCTACATGTCCTCAGTTTCAGTACATGATGTAGCATTGCTTAGTCAAACGTGAACTCGTTCCGGATCCTGTTGCAGTAACTGCAGCAGCGATACAACTGCCACTCGATGCTGCTTCAGGACGAAGATGCACTGCATGAGTATCCACGAGTTTCTGCCTCGCAACATGGCTACAGTCAAATGTGAAAGTTTTTTGCGGTTATATTGCTACCTTGACAGCTCACCGTGGTTACTCCCTCATGTAGAACTCGACGAGCGTGTCGAAGTGATAGTGCTCGATCAGCTGATAGAGTCGCGGCAGATTCTGCTTCGGACTGGTGCCACGGAACTTGCAGAGGTCAACGTACAGGTCAGTGAGAATGCCGGCGAGGTAGTTGAGCGCCTTGGGGCTGAGCTTAAATTCCGCCAGAATCTTCTCCGAGTTCTCAAGGATATGCTGGTATTCCGGCGCCATCCAAGCGCTGTAGTCCTCCTCGTGCAACTGCAACTCCTTGAGCCCATCAATGAGTTTGACCTGTGAAGCCAACGCGTGCTTGGCATCCAACAAAGGACGTAGGTAGCCCAGCATAACTGGCACGCTCTCTTTCTTGATATCCAGGGAAATGTTGAGCGTGGCCTTGCGTGCTGTAGCTTCCTTGGTGATGATTTCCTTCAGAATGGCAATCACTGAAACGGAAGGTGTCGAGAAGCTGGCCTCCCCCTTACTGTAGCGGCATACCAGTAGACTCCCGAGGAACGTGTTGCGGTATTGTAGCGTCACCTCTTCACTCTGTAGACGACCAGGGACTTCAGGCAGGCACATGGACACCCAATCATGTATCTGGACGAGCGAGAAGTCGCCACTGAGCTGCAGGGTGTTGCTCGGCTTTTGCAGTTCCGCTTCTTCAGTCTCCGTGAGCTCATTGACGCGGTGATGCAGGGACAGCGGCTTCACGTAAAACTTGATAGTCTGCGCTGACCGCGGCTGCGTGTTTGCCACTACCGTGGCCTCAACGTGACCAAACTGACCTTCAATGGTACGCACTTGAAATTCCAGTCGATGGGTAGGTTCCAGGCAGCGGTACGTGGCCAAGAAGTGCGTACCATTTGCAGGATCGCATGGGGACTTGCTCACGATAGCTAGGTTGCTTTCGTTCTCGAGCAGATCCAACGGCACCGCTGAATGGAGCACGATCATCTGGATGCTAACTGGGATTTCAAGCGACACATCGTATGCGCCTAGGGCTGCATTCAGCTGGAACTTGCTGTTCACCACCAGGTCTTCAGCCACGGGTAGGTACTCCTTTTCCTTGGCGCCACGCTGCAAGCTCAAGCGCGCGATCTTGTCCTCAAGCGCGGCCACCTCCTTGCGTAGCTTGACGATACGAGTCTCTCGTTGCACGGTTCCGCGTGAACGACCGTAATTGTCATCGTCGTCGGGCTGGTCCAGCGGTTCCGTGGTGAAACTGAGGACACGGCCCGAGAACGTGGTAGCCACAAGTTCCTCAAACCCCGGCGTGGCCACTATCCCACCTTGAACGCAGCGAATGCTATCACTGTTGGCGTGCTCAAAGAGCTTCACAACATCTCCCGAGTTCGGATTGAACGAGTACACCTCCACACGACCATCATCCCGGCCCACAAGGATTTCCGGGTGATCGTCGCGATTGATATCGAAGCACGCGATGGAGTTGATGGTGGCCGTAGACAGAGGCAAACTGGCGTCTCCATTTCCCCCAGATTCGTTGTTGCTGATACTCGACGACAAAGATGCTTCCGAAGATGTTTTCCACTTGTTCTTGAGCTTGTCTCCATTGTAGCTGACGAGGCCAAGCCCCCCAGCGGCTGTACCATACAGGATCTGCGCAGGGCCTGACGGGGTGGTGCCCTTGCTCGCCACTGGAGGCACCCGACATAGGGCCGTAACAGGCGCTGCCACACCTTTCTTGGACACCGACTTCGAATCTTTCGCAACACGGATGTAGCGATCCTGGCAGCCAAGCACTCCGTAGAAGTCCTGCTCGTGGTTGATAGGCACCACAAGTGCATCGTTGATGCGATCCGGACTAACATACGAGTGCTTGTCTGAACCGTTGTCGTACTGGTTGAAGGTGAAGTCCGTCGTCGTCCAAAGCTGGCTGTCGTAGGCGTGGATCTTGCGCATCGGCTCGGCCAGGTTGCTCTGGAACTTGAAAAACTCCTTGCCTTTCTTACTCAAGCCGTGCACGTGCTGCCCGGTGGCGACGAACGCCTTGTCCTCGGTGCCCTTACTGGTCCCCATGGTCACGCAGGCCACGGGTCCTCCTAGCGTCACAGACTTGTACACGTTCTGCGGCTCGCCCTTCTTCATCTGGTAGCTCGAGACGACTCCATACTCGTCTCCGATGACGAATTTTTGCTGCGGGCCATCGAGAACAAGAGCACCACGATCAGAGACGAGGGCACCGATCGAGACATTCAACGATAAAATGGCGAACCTTTTTCTTCTTCTTGCTTACGGGCAGCAGCCGCAGCGAGTGGTGGCTCGCTATGGGCCCCACTTTCAGCAGCTCCGCCTGCGCTAGAGACACCCCGACCATGCTTCAGCCCCGCAGTGGTGTCGCTTCGCCTCGATATCTGGATATGGCGCGGGTCTTGAAGGGACGCGAGCGTCCAGAAGTCGAGATCGTTTGGTTTTAGGACCACCAGAAGCTGACGGAGAAGCTGGTGGAGAGCGACCTCACGTAGTGCCAGTACTTGGGAGGGATGTAGAGCATCTCGCCCTCGCGCAGGACGCACTCGACGTACTTGGCGCGACGAAACTCGGGGAACTGCTCGTCGTCCGGGTCCTCGACCTGCACTTGGCTCGTATTGGACAGCAGGCCCTCGATAGGGTAGAGCTTGGCGCTCTCCTCCGGCGCGTACAGACGCAGGTACTTGGCGCCGACGACCTGACAGAGCACGTTGTCTTTGGGGTCGAAGTGCAGGGGCGACACGGTGCCGCCAGGACCGAACCAACTATTGATCGTGATGTCCTCGTCCTCGTCGCCTTCCGCGCCTTCAACACGCTGCACGGTGCAGTAGTCGGGGGTCATGATGTCGCGCCCCAAGGCCGGGATCTGTTTACGAAGCACCGGCGTCAATCACTATCGCTTACATGTACAGCCACGAGCCCAAGTTCAAGGCGCACCTGGTCAAACAGGCGGTGCTGCGCCAAGTATCCCAGCTTCCTCGAGGCGGCAGGTTGCTCGGGCGGAGTGCATGTAGTTGTTTCTGCACCGACTTCCTTGTCCGACGGAGCGATGTACCGGTCCAGGAACTCGTTCAGCGTCATGAGCTGCTGCCCCCAATCGTCCCCCAAGTAGCTCGAGCCGATCTTCCATCACCACGGGCAAACATAATGCTTGAGTCGACCGCCTCACCTCCTCCAAGCGCCCCCAACGCATCTCACCTCGACAGGCACCGTTCGCCGCCCGGCGACGCGGCGAAGGTACCGCAAGTCCTTCCACGCTCGGCCGGGGCCCGCAGCGCGTCCCAGCGCCGGCCAGAACTCCATGGCGCCCGTGATCACCACCGGCTCGCTGGCCACAAGAAACCATCGTCGTCAGCACCAGCTTCAGCCCACCTCAGCACTCAACAGCCACGCACTCGTGCAGCAGCACGTCGCGCCGGAACTGCTCGAGCGTGGGCATCTCGAGCCTTCGGGCCGGGAACGCCAGCTGCGGCGCCGCCACCTCGTCCCCTACGCGCTCCGCCTCCGCCAGCCGCGGCCTCTGCGCGCGCACAACACAAGCATGAACCCCCCGCTCTCGCAACGGTAGTCGGTGTTGCCCGCCCACCTTGAAGCGCGGCGCCTCGATCTGTTGAACATGGCGCGTCATCCCCCGAAGCGCAACGCTGTTTAGCACCAGACCACCGAAAACGCAAGGCCCACGCGCTGAGCGCCATCCGCGAGCCCAAAGCAACAGCCAACACGCACCGCCTCGAGCTGCTCGTCGTTGCGGAGCTGCCGCTCGACGCGCGCAATGAGCGCGTGCGTCTGCGGCGGCGCCAGCGGCCCCGCCATCATAAGACACTGCAACAGCCAGCGGAATCAGATCGGCGCGCGTCACAGATCCGGCGTCGCTTGCTCACTAAATCCTCGCATAAAAGCACGCGCCGCCCGCATTAAAACGCACCACGTCCAGCATCTCCAGGCATTCCGCGGACTGCTGGCGCCGCAGCAGACAGCTCGCCTGCAGCACGCTCGCGAGCCCGAAGGCTTGGCGCCACACGGGCAGCACGCTCTTCCAGCTGCCGCAGTGCAGCTTCTCCCAGCTGCGCGCGTACGCGGCGGCGGCGAGCGCCTCCAGCGGCTCGCCCGGCTCCGACGTGTTCGCGCGCGTGAGCAAGTCGGCGACTGCGGCGCCTCCCGCCTCGCGCAGACCTAGACGCAGCCAATACGGTCAGCCATCTTGCAGTTAACGCTGCTGCTGCAAATGCATTTGCACTTGGGACGCACGCTGCAGGAAGAGCGGCGGCAGCGCGAGCTCGGTGTCCTCAGCGCCCATGGCCATGACTCGCTAAAACGTAGCTGCTAATTCGTCGCCATGTCACTGTTCCGAGTCGCACAGAGCCCAGCATCCAATCGGCCCGTTTACTTGCCCATCTCCCCATACAAACGCCAAGTGTCACGCCGAACCCGCCGTGCCCAGGGCGAGGGTTGCAGCTGCTTCGATTGCTTTTGGGCTTTTTGCCTTATTGGCGATTTGGCCGTCGAGGACGCAGGTGGTTAGTTGGTGCTCCGCTCCGCTCTCGCACTCGCAATGGCGCTGCGCCAGGCCTCCGCGCGCGGCTCCGAGGCGGCGCGCTGGCAGCTGCTGCGCGCGTACACGGCGCTGTCCCGCGCGCAGTTCCGGCAGGCGCCGGCGCCCGCCGCCTTCGCGCGCTCCGAGCCGCTGGCGCTCGCCTCCTCCTCCCCCGGCGTGCTGGCCGCGCCCGCTGGCTCCAACTCGCTGCTGCTGGACAGCGCGCGCTTCATGTCGCAGCGGCCGGCGCGCCGCCGCAGCAGCAGCGGAGGCTCCGCCCAGACGGACAGCGCCGAGAAGCAGGCGGCCGCCACCGCCGCCACGTACGAGCTGCTGCTGCAGCGGCTGTACCAGGTGAACCGCTTCTCGGCCGTCAAGCTCGGGCTGGAGAACATGCAGAAGCTCAACGCCGCCTTCGGAGACCCGGCCTCGCAGTTCGACGTCGTGCACGTGGCCGGCACCAACGGCAAGGGCTCGGTGGCCTTCAAGCTGGCCAAGGCGCTCGAGCGCTCCGGCCACCGCACGGGCCTGTTCGTGTCGCCGCACGTCGCGTGCTTCCGCGAGCGCGTGCAGGTGGACGGCGCGCTCATCTCGGAGGGCGACGTGTGCGAGGCGCTGTCCGAGATCTTCAACATCAGCGCGCAGCTGCGGATCCCCGCCACGTTCTTCGAGATCACGACCATGCTGGCCTTCCTGCACTTCGCCAAGCAGGGCGTGGACTGCGTCGTGCTGGAGACGGGCCTCGGCGGCCGCCTGGACTCGACCAACATCGTGCACCCGGCGCTGTCGGTCATCACGTCCATCGGCTTGGACCACACGCGCATCCTGGGCGACACCCGCGAGGCCATCGCGCGCGAGAAGGCGGGCATCATCAAGCCCAACGTGCCCGTGGTGGTGGGGCCCAACGCGCCCGTGCACGTGATGATGGAGTACGCGGCGCGGAACAACGCCCCGCTCGTGCGCGTGCCGCTGCAGGCGGACTTCGACCAAGACTACAACGCCGAGAACACGGCCATCGCTCGCGAAGCCTGCGTGCAGCTCAATGCACTGCACGCCTCGCAGAGCGGCGGTGCCCGTAGCCTCAAGGCGCTGAGCGTCGACCTGACGAGCAAGAGTGTGAAGGCAGCGCTGGAGTCGCGGCCGCCCTGCCGCTTCCAGGTGCTGCACGTGATGCGCCCCAACTCGAAGGAGCGCAAGGTCACGGTGGTGCTGGACGTGGCGCACAACCCGCAGGCTATCGACAGGCTGGTGGGGCTGCTGCACAAGCGGTTCCCGGACAAGAAGTTCCGCTTCGTGTGCGGCTTCTCGGCGGACAAGGCCATCCACAAGGTGCTGGACAAGATCGCAGACGTCGTCCGCGAGAGCCACCCGGACGAGAGCGACGAGGAGCTGCACGAGCGCATCCACCTGGTGAAGGCCAACCACCCGCGCGGCGCGTCGCTGGACGAGATCAACCTGGCGCTGGCCAGCAGCTGCGTCGACGGCGAGCAGAAGCGCGGGTACGACAGCATCTCGGGCATCAAGGAGGGCGTGGACGCCGCGCTGGCTGCGTCGCGCGCGTCGCCCGACCACGAGGTGGTGGTGGTCTGCGGCAGTGTGTTCCTCATGGCGGAGGCGCGGCAGGCGCTCGGGCTCAAGGAACCCATCGACAGCGCGGCGCTGAACGCCGTGGCCGGGTCGCACCTGTCGACCCCCGAAAGCCGCCTCGCCGCCCTCGAGGAGGCGGAGGTGGCCGCGGCCACATGAAGCCTCTGTGTCCTGTGCCGTTAGTTTAGGAGAGCTTATGGATATTATTATGCAGTTTAAACACGATGCAGTGCAGCTACAGACTGTAGTCTACTGTGTACCTACACGTTCGAGTTAAGTTGCTGTTGAAGCTGTAACGCAAGAGTGTATGTCGACTGATTACCCAATCCCCGTCCTGATTGGCCCGTTCGGCCCGCTCCTGCCTGCCTCCACGTCACAAGTGGAAAAGATCGCAAGGACGCAAGTGGCGCAGCAGCAATGGACGAGTACAAGAAGAGCGTGACGGCGGCGGGCGCGGCGCTGCTCGCGGAGCTGCCGCAGCGCGTGGCGCGCGTGCAGGCGCTGGTGCAGCAGCACGCGGCGGAGCGCGCGCCCTCGGCGGTGCGCGCCAAGTTCGCGCAGGCGGTGCTGGCGGCGCCCAGCGCCGTGGGCGCCAACGGCGACGTGCAGACGCTGCTGGGCGTCGTGGGCGACGAGGTGGCGCAGCTGCTGGCCGCCCTGGCGCAGCTGCAGCTGTGGATCCAGCTGCAGGTGCCCAAGGTCGAGGACGGCAACAACTTCGGCGTGGAGGTGCAGAAGCACGCGTTCGTGCAGCTCAAGGAGGCGCTGGACAAGTGGCAGAAGGCCTGGGACTCGCTGGCCGACTACAGCTCGGCGCGCGCCGCGGCTGTGGAGAAGCTCAACGCCAAGGCCAGCTCCGAGACGAGCACGACCACCACCGTCACCTCCTCGAAGGGCGGCAAGGACGGCGACGAGGAGAAGAGCGTCACGGCCAAGGTGGACAAGCAGAGCAGCAACGGCAGCAGCGCGGCCGAGGACGCCGTGGCGGCCGTCGTGGAGATCGACGTCAAGTGGTTCTTCAACCTCGTGCGCGCGCTCGAGGGCGTGCGCGACCAGTACGCCGTCACGGCGGACGTGATCGACAAGAACAAGGCGAAGATCGAGCTGCCGCGCGGCAAGAACGACCGCGCCGGCTTCAACATGTTCTAGACGCGGCACGATGGAGGAGGCAGGCGAGGCGAGGAGCGAGCTGCTCTGCAATGGACGCGCTGTCTGTTGCAGACTTGACCCCGACAGTCAACATGGTAGAGCCTGTGCTTGTCGTCCAGGTCGCTCTGGAGGAGAAGCGGCGTCTACCTACAACTTACTGGATTGCCGAGTTGACAGGCAGTCGACGATTAGATAAGCTAATTGAGGGGCGTGAAGCACGTTGTGCCTTAACGCCTCGGCGGTAAGAACTGCATTTGCTGCATGTCTTGGCGGTTCCCATTTTTTGTCGTGACGTGTCTTGCTATTCCGGGCGCTTCGAGGGTTGCTATTTGTATTGGTGTTGTTTTCAGGATGGCGGACAGCACTTTGTCACTGACGCAGCATCGGATGCTCGTGTGAGTGGCGGCGATGTCGTCATCACCGTCGCCGTCGCCCCGGAAGTCCAAGGCAGGGAATGGAGTGACATTGCGATTGCACCCTCGTGGTCCACCCCCTTTGCACATGAGCCATGTGCTGCCACCTCCTGGGGCATCGGCAGGCTACCCGTACGTGCCGGTGCCGCATCGATCACGGATGTCACCTCGACAAGTAAAGCTTCAGAGGATGGAGCCGTCCCCGCCGTATACGGTTGCGATGCCCCTGCACGATCAAGTAGCGACGAAATTTCGCCACGAGCTGTTCCAATTTCATCAATTGCTGCGGGATGCAATCGAGACAAGTCACCAAGAACACCACCAACATGGCGATGTTCAACGCTCTGCACGCCGCTCGCGGGATCGACGTGTGTTTGATCTTTTGACGAGTGACCGGGGTGATGCCGTGCTGAAGGAGTTTTTCGTACAATGGCAACGCTACCTTCAAAGCAAACGGACAACAGGGGAGTCTCCAAGTGATGAAGAAGACGATGGAACAATGCTTTGGAGCGTACTGGAAACCTTTTTCGCCAACGTGCCGCTGGTGGTGTCGGAGAGTGATGCCGAAGGCACGAACAGTCCGAAGGCATTTTTACGCTACGTCGATTCGCTGAGTTCGCTGAAAGATCTACTAGTTTCCCTGTTGTTTAAGCGCTCGGTGCGTGCTGGAAATGATCTTGTTGGTGGGGACAGCGATGAAGAATGTGACTGTGGCCTGCAATCGAGCATTGGTCTAGGCTTTGGCTTGAACTTTAACTCTAGATCGGGTAATACGTGTTCGCCTCCTCGCTCTAAACGCCAATCAGCTTCAACACAACGGCCAAAAGACCACACGCCATTCTACCTGTACTGCCAGCAGCTGGAAAATGAGCTGGAGATGTTGCGTCGGCGAGTTCCGCACAGAAGGCCACGCAGCCCAGGAGTGATGGCAGGAATTTTGGGTGAGGCGGGTCTCCTACAGGATAACACAGTAATGCTTCTCCTGGATTTTTGGGGGCTGCCTCACGAGGAGCGCTTGGCATTTTTCTGCCAGATCGCAAGTCAAGCTAATGAACAAGATGCTAGTGCTATATTGCACGTTTTTCTTGACAACGGTACCACTCAGACCTTTCTCCAGGTATGGGAAGCACTGCAGCAATCACCGCGATTCCAAACAATGATTCGAGAAGCGAAGTTACAGCTGGAGCCAGCAACAAATGATGTAGCAGCAGCCTCTAAAACTGTTGCGAATGAAGCTGTGCTCGAGGGTGAGGACGCTGGACGCGAGAAACCAGAGATTCGGCATGGATCATCGCGGCGAGGATTAGCCAAAAGGCGAGATCGGAGATCGACACGATTTGTGGATCTCAATGGTATAACTGAGGCCTATGACTTCAATGAAGATGAAGAGGAGGGCTCGGATGAGGAGGAAAACGAGGTCAAGAGTACTCCTGGTGATACTCACCGTGATAGTCCTCGTTTTCAAAAGATCACAATACGTGAGCGAGGACGCCTATCTCTTTCTGATGCCAACGACCATGCGGGCGAGGAGAATCAAAGTGGTCGAAACGGTACGCTCCACCGTAGCGATCATAGTCGGCGCCAACTCAAAACACCCATCGACAGGGAATCATTGCCATTACTGGACTTGCTCCACCACGATCTCACCGAGATTATTAAGATGGAAGACGGACCCGAGGCGCATATTATGGATGCAGTGTGGCAACTACTCGAAGCACTTGATGGTCACCGAATGCACGATTCAAGGAGCGGCTACCATCGTCGCCATTTCCCGATCCCCACACCTTCAGCGATTGCTCAACCACAGCCACAACAAGTAGTAAATCCAAGAGCGGCGTTGCGTACCCCACTCTCAGCCGAGCAGCAATTCCTTATGAAATTAGATCAACTACAATCCATGCTGTCTACGCTCGGCGATGTACGTGTGCACACAATGAGCACGGAGACCATCACCGGTGCGTACAGACGCATTCCAGTCTTAGCGAAGCTGTTTGCAGCGCTCAGTGACACCAGTTTGAGTGCTGCAGGTGTCGATACTGCGACTGGAGGCATGCCGAAGGTAGTTAGTAACTATGGAAAAGCGCAGCATCTCGCTAATTCCTGGCAAGGAGGGGGTTTGAAGGATAAAACTCTCACTCCGTTGCCAGTTACACCAGAACAGCCCGTCACCAAAACCGAAGATAACGTGCGTGAGGATGTTGAGGCTATGGGTCTGTTGCTGGTAAAATTCAGCAAGTTTGTTCGCAGCTTGGCACCACTTGTCGATAATGAAGATTCAGCACCTAGTAGTGAAAGCCGCAGTGATGACGTACTGGTTGTCATGGATCTTGCTGATAAACTTGAGAATGCTGGAGCTCTTGCAGAAGTCCCTTCAGTCTTGGGAGGTGGCGGTGGGGGAAAGCGCCGTTTCTCGCTAGCGGTAGACCGAGAACTACCGATCATTCTAGCAGTGCAATCGCTGGTTTGGGGCAACGATTTAGAAGAAGTGTCACGACTAATTGCAACGAGTATTGAGTCGAGGGTGATGCGCGTACAAGTTGCTGCAGCCGATGAGAAATTCATTTCTGACGAGGAGGATATTGCAGTAGCACTGGAAGAGGATGAAGAGGTAATGAAGATGGAAGAGGATGAAGAGGTAATGAAGATGGAAGAGGATGAAGAAGTAATGAAGATCGTAAAAAACCTCCGACGGTCTTCTGGAAAAGCAGCTCAAGAGCAGGTAGCCCGAGATCAAGTGCAATTCCAGAAAATTCAGGGAAGAGCAGCGCAACAGCATTCAAGCGATGATGAGACTGCTACACTCCGTCCAGGCAAGGGTGATATCCCTACAAACATCAAAAATGCAACAGCAACGCGAGGCATCAAACTCTTCAGCGTGGATATCCTTTTACGTATTATCAACCAGGTGCGTCGACTTATTTTTGCTTTCTTGCGTTGCAAAATATGATACTAAAGCATTGTTCTTGTTGCTTAGTTGTATCGGGACAATTACGAAGGCATGGTGTCGACACTGCAGTACGGTAATCGACGCATGGAGTTTAGCGAGTTCATTTATGATTGGCATATTCGCAAATACGGACTCAAGGCCCTTGCCCAACGTCACCTACTCAAGCTCATTCAGTCTCTTCGTAAACATGAGAAGAAAGTATTCCAGTGCCAGCTGTAAGTTGCTCTGTTGGCCATTTGCAGTCCCTGACTTGCTAACATTGGATGTTCTATAGGTGTCTGCGATTCATGGGCATTCAGATATCCTTTTCATCCTTTTTCATTCTTTCATGTTTCCCTCTGTGTTGCAAATAGGAGGTTGCCGCAACAGTTTTCCTTGACTATCTTGACACGCTTTTGTTGTTGTTATGTCTATGCTTTCTGCACAACCCTTTAGGTTTCCATGAACACAAATTTGTTTTAGTAGGCAGCGTTCGTTGAAAATGAGACGTTTATATTCCAATACTAACGTGTTGCCGATTCTTTGTTGTGTAGGGATTGCTGAGTCGCTGGTCTCTCGGGACGTTCTTAGGCGGTTCGAAGCATCGCGTTGAAATTCCTAAACGAGAATTCAAGATACGTATCGCGATCGCGATATCCACGGTCCAAGAAGCACTACGAGAGAGATTCGGTGCGTATGCTCGAGGAATGGATGCCCTAGCGGAGCGGATTCGGGCTAAGGCTCTTTCTCGCGACGAAGAGTTTATACGAGAAAATGATCTACTGATCCTTTGCGTCGACGAGTTTGGATCGCAGCGAGCTCTACTCGAAAAAGTTCTCGGGGCTGTATATCTCGCCGGCGATATCAATGGAGATGGGAGTCTTGAGTTTGACGAGTTCGCATCCGTGGTTACCCACCTGTCTCCTACGGTTGATGACGGCTTCATGCAAAAGGTATTCGAGGCGGCACACGACTACTCGAAACCAAATCGCATCTCTTTTGCACGGTTCCTGGATGTCATCCTGCTTGAACGAGTGCTGAATCCGGCACCTCTCATTGCTAGGGCCAAGACTACAACGACTGGTAGTGCCGGAGGGACGAACTCAGCAGGTAGTGGAGGAAGTTCACACCCTCGTACCAGCACTATAAAAGCAGCAGCTCAGGACGAACAGGAGGAGGAGTACCAATTTGAGCTACTACGCGAGACGTGGACTCACGACCGCGAGGCTGTCCAACAAGTTTTGCAAACGAGCATCACACACTCGCCAACTGCGAAAACATTGAGCTTCCGTGTAGCCTTTCTAGACCAACTACTTAGTCGACGTGTGGACTCCAAGACAGCATGGCTCTGCCACCGACAGATCATGCGTGAGATAGCGCGCTATCAGCACCTGGATGCAGACCAAATTGCTGGGCTGCGTTCCAAGGAGCTTCAGTTCAAGAAGACTGTGCGCGCCATTCGCAATGCGCAGTGGCTTCGTACGATCTTCGCCGTGCCGTCAGCTACCCCGGATGCTACTGGTGATGAAGCAACTGCAGCCGATGTGCCCAATACCGATGCTTTAGACCCACCACAGGTTCCTGCCAGCTACACGGCGGCGGTGCGGCTCTCCTTGGATATACAAGCACCAGGAGCTACCAATGTGGCGGACGTGGCGGCGCTGGAAAATGAGCTTCGCGAGACGTTCTTGGAGCGAGCGGACGAAGGAGCGATCGAGGACTACATGGCGGCCATGCAGCATCTGCGTCGCGTGAGTATCACCCAGCAGTCGTTGCAGTTGGTGCTAGAGTCGCGCGAAGAATCGAGCTTGATGCGGACAGAAGGAGCGGTGCCCGAGGGGAGCGAAGAGAGCGACACAGAGGAAGAAGACGATGAGAGCAAGGAGGACGGAGCGGGGTATGACGGAGAGGAGGTGGTCGCGTAACCCAACAAACGTCATTAATCTGAAGTTGAAGTTGTCGATTAAAAAGCTTGCCTCGTCTCATGAATGGGTCTCCTCCTCTTGTTGAAGCAATTCAAGAACAGCAACCGATTTTAACGTAAAGCCTCCAGTCATATTTTCCAATTACTACTGTAGTTTTGTCTTGTTTTCTGAGTGCAACGGAGGCAGCGGCAATGCCAAAGAAGATAGAAGAAGTGAGGTGGTCCTCACCACCTTGGTGAGCAGCTCGAGCTGCTTGCCAGGCGATCGGCTGTCGCGCCTTCCGCTTACGCGAAGGAAGGAGAGCGGATCTTCTGTGCGGCGCGGCTGAGCACGGGCTTGTCCGACTGGGCGAAGTTGGCCATGCGGCACATGTAGTCGCCCTCGAACGTGGCCTGCGTGTGTCCGCCCTTGCGCTTGTAGAGCAGATCGTCGTCGATCTTGACTAGGTCCTCGGCGAACATGTTGTTGCCCTTGGCTGACTCGAGCGCGTTGCGGTCCGTGTACACGCTAACCGAGTACTTGGCCGGGCGGAAGCAGCGCAGCACGTTCTTGAGCAGTGACGCGTACGAGCGGAGACGCGCGTTGGTCTCGAAGCTCACGTAGCTGCAGTGGCTCTCGGGCGTGATGTGGATCGTGTAGTACGCGTCGAACAGAATGCCGTTCATCGAGTATCCGCACGGGTCGAACGCGAAGTCGTCGATCACGGCGCCAGGCACGAGGTCGCGGATGCCGCTCTCGATCGTCATGCGACGCGACGTCATGGTCGTGTCGTTGTTCTTGAAGAACTGCTTGGCCACGCTGGGGTGCATGTCCTGCATGAGCACGTGCAGCGTGCTCTCGTTGGCGCCGGGCTCCTGCTGGGCGAAGTTGTGCGTGAGCGCGCCGGGTTGCTCGTGGATATCGGCGTCCCAGGCGTAGATGTACCAGTGGTCGTGGTTCAGCGGGCCCAGCACGTGGGCCGAGCCGTCCGGGAAGTAGGAGCTAAGGAACGCCACCTCGGTCTGGAAGCTCGTGTGCGGGTACTTCTGCTCCTCCGGGAACGTGTAGTTCTTGCGCGAGTAGTTGACCCACTCGATCTCGAGGCCGAGCCGCTCCGCGAAGGTCTTGATGAAGGGCAGGCACTTGAGCAGCGTCGTGGTGCCGCACGTCTTGAGCACGATCTTGTGCGCGTAGATGAACATGGAGCTCTCGGACAGCACGTAGGCGTCGATGTGCTCGTTGCTGGTGCGCGACAGGATCTGGCACTGGCCGGCCTCGAGCATCTCGTCCAGGTCGGCGCGCGGCACCTCGCGCAGGCCGCGCGGGTGGCCCACGCCGAGCTTGAAGTCGATCTCGAGGTTCTTCTCGGGGCCCTCGAACGTGTTGGGCACCGAGTCGGACGCCTCCTCCGACTGCGTCGAGCTCGTCTCGTCGTCGTGGAGCTTGATGGGTTCGGGGAACGAGTGCGTCATCTTGTTGTCTTGCTGGTGGTTGGTCGTCGTTAGGTAAAGTTGCTGGTTAGGTGTTGCAGTTGCCGTCGCGGTTAGAGAGTCGGGGGTCTTGCTTTAGAGAGGGGGAGTAGGCCTGTTACGCGGGGTCGTCGCACGCGCCAATGTAGAAGAAGCCCGTGAAGATGGTGGTAGGGTCAACAATATCGTCGCTGCTGGCAAAAAGCGGGTCGACCAACGGCATGAACAACGTGGCGGTCTGGCTCGGCGAGCTGGCGGAGGGGGAGGCCCGGGGAGTGAGAGGGAAAGAGGGCGGACGAGTTGCTGCTGTCCGGGGTCTTTCCACTTCACTTAAAATCCACGGGGCGACACGAACGAATCACGCGCGGCAAAAGAGGGCGGGCTGCAATGGGAGGACACACACGCAGCCGTTAGCACTGGCGTAACCGGGTTAACACTAGCCTAAATCGACGGGGTGCGGACCTTGAGCGAGGAAGGAGGAGTTGGTGAGAGGTTCTGCGGGGCGACACGCGGGTGAGCGAGTGGCAGGAGGCAAATTGGGGACTGCCCGCCAAACGAGTGGAGCGAAGGAGGAGGATCCGCCGTCTCTTTGGGCACTCACGCGCAGAGACCGGCCTAAAGCTAGGTTTTAAGCCAACTCGGCGCGTTTTGCCAGCGGAGACCAACGAATTATCTCCGCGACCACACGTTTGGAAGCGCGCTTCAGAATTGCGCTCACTGGGCCCCACTATGCTGTTAAACCGCCAGCTGCACTGGAGCGGCGGCAAAGTGCCTCCTCCAAGCAGGCAAGCAGGCGAGGCTCCATGCTCGCGCGCCGCGAAAGATTTGGATCGTGCGGTGGAGGTGTGTCAACTGGAGGTATCTTCAGCCGCCGCGCGGAAATATCTCGCGTCCACTATGTGGCGCCGCGTAACGGCCGCGTGTCAGCAATCACCGAGCGGAAGCAAGAAGGCAACCTGCAACACTGGACGAGCGGCGTCTGCACGCCGGCCCGACGGTCGGGGCTGCGGCCTGCAAGCACCGCAGCTCGGCCCGAATTGCCACAGCGCAGCGCGAGATATGCGCGGGTTGAACCACCACAATGATTTTCTGAAGGCAACATCCAACACCGGACGGCCCGTGGTTTTGCGACCGTGCAAGATCGGGGTGTGTATTACACTGCGAATACGTCTACTTAGTGCTCGTCCAGCGCTGTTGCTGCTGCGGGTTCCGCGACCGGGATGCAGTGCAGGACCTCGGCCTGCTGGTCACTCTTCTGCTCGTCGTTGAGGAAGTGCGGGTGGTCGCACAGCACGGGGGACGACACCTTCACTGTGTAGCTGCACGTCTGCGTCTCCTTGACCGTGAGGATGTGGTGGCTCGTGCCGCCCTGGCTGCAGTAGTAGAACACCTTGGCCTTGCGCGGGGCGTGGTTCTCGAACTCCTTGCAGAACGTGCCGTGGTCGTACAGCTCCAGGTACGCGGGCCTTGACACGTCGTGCGTGGCGTCGATGTGCTCCGACACGAGCGCCGATCCCGAGCGCTCCAGCTCGCGGTTGGCTGCCGTGTCGAACGTGCCGAGCGAGAAGTCGGCCGTGATCCGACCGTCTCCGTCGCGGTGATACTGTCTCAGCGAGCGGCCAAAGCAGAACTCGTAGGTCCACCAGCCTTCGTTGCGGGTCACGCACGTGTGCGCGTCCTCCAGGGGCTGCAGCAGCGAGCGCACCGTGAACAGGTCGTTGTCGTCGGCGTCCGAGTGCTGCGGGTCGCAAAACACCCGAGAGCCCACCAAAAAGGCCGCAACTTCACGCGGGCCGCCTCTAGGCGAGTCCCCCCGCCACTGCACCGCGGACACGGCGTCGTCCCGCACGGTGGCGCTGCAGATGAACTGCACTTGGATCTGCTCCTCGCCCTTGCCGAAAGTCTGCGTGAACAGCGGCTTGCGGTGGTTCTTGACACGGTCCTGCGTCTCGGGCATGGCGAACTCGTCGTAGCTCAGCGCCGGCCGACTTGCGTCCGACACGAACGCGCCCATCTCCTCCACTTCGTGGCCGGCAACTTGCTGTTGCTTGTCGCTAGGGTTCGCAGTTGCCCCTGTCGCATCCACTTGCACCTCGACCGGTTGCCCCTCGGTTTCCGTCGCAGTTGTTGCAGTTGTTGCAGTTGTTGTTGTTGTTTCAATCGCCGACCGGAGAGCCACGCGGCGAACCAGCAGACCCGAGCAGACCTCGTAGACCCACTCGGTCTCTCTGTCCACGTACTGGACGCACTTGGGCCTCACCTTTTGCGCCGCGGCTCGGCCGAAGGCCAAAAACGCGGCCTTCTGCTCCTTTTCCTCCTTCTCCTGCGCGGTTAGAGAATTTGTCGCCGTCTCTAAATCGTCCTCTTGCGCTGCCGCGGTTAGAGACGGCAGGAAGCACTCGAACTGCTGCCCCGACTCGGTCGTCATGAGCTGCGAGCGCAGACTCGCGCCCCCGCCCTCGGGCGGAGTGTAGCCATCTCGACTCGCGTGCAGCTGCACCACGTATGACGCGTCCAGCGAGGAGGTGAAGGGCTCCGCGAACGCCGCAGAGGCGACGGAGGCCCCCAGAAGCAGCAGGACCCGCCGCGTCATCACCATTCCCAGCTTAAGTATCCCTGCGTACCGACCGGTATCAGAGCGAATTTAACCCGAACTTATGCGAGAAGTAGCCATGTCCCACTAAGTACGGCAACTTCAACTTGGGCACACGATGTAGCCATCTATCACCAGATCCTGCGGCTAACGCCATGCCATGCCGTGCCTGGGTCTCGCTGATGGTGCGTCGCAGTTCGCCCTGTGGCGTTTTACGCGACGAGGAGGAGTGCGGGCCGTGAGCCTATATAAACGGGGACTCGACCGGTGCGAAACGCCCCGAAGGTCCCTCCATCGTTGTCGCTGCATTCACGAGTTGGTTAGCCCTAGAAACTGGCCTGAAGAGGGAGGAGAGCCGAGTGCCAGACGCACGCAGAGGATGGACCGGTCTTCGTCGTGGACCAACGCCGCCCGTAATGCCGACTTCGCTCCCCCCAGCCGCGTCGCGAGGATGGCCATGCCAAGTCCCCGCCCACCGCCAGGCAGCACAGCAGAGGCGGTGGCCACCGCCCGACGCTCCGACTACGGGGCTGGAGGTAGCATTCTACCCGTGCTGCCGTCGGCGAGCCCCAACGCCTCCAAGCGCAGCAGCTGGACGACGCCGCGCTCCTCCCCGGTAGACTCAATGGACGACGACTTCCACCAGCCCAGCAGCGAATCGTTCGCGCCGCCGCCTCGACGAGCTGAAGTGGCGTCCATGGCGGCTGCAAGGCGAGCGGAACCAACTCGCCAATGCTCCGTGTCGGACGGACTCTTCGCGTCCGAGACGGAGCAGGCGCAGCTCGAGTACATGGAGCAAATGTACGGCACCATCAACCTGCTGAACGCCGAGCTGGAGGCCGAGAGGAGACAACGAGCTGCGCTCGAAACAGCAGCCGCTCGTCCGTCAACGTATCCGGCCAAGACGAACTATTTGTCGGTCGAGGAGGACGTGCATATCCCCATGGGCGACTTCGATGAGCCTCCAACAGGTTTCGTTGTGTCCCAAACGCCCGTCGCGCCGTCATATTCCCCGAGAAAGTTGCGGACGATGCCGTCACCTCCGTCGCATCCTCCGCAGACGCAACACAGAGTGGCGCGACCGCCGGTGTCGCCAAGAGCGATCGCCAAGGAGCAGGATGAGGAATTGTGCGCCACGTTGGGCAAGAACGCGGAGCTTCGCATCCGATCACGAGATATGGAGCGAACAGTGGAGAAGGCGGAACTCGAACTCGAACTTGCGCGAAAGCAGATCAAGATGGCGGAGCGGCGAGCGGAGAACCGAGAAGAGAAGCTGCGTGCACTGCTGAAGGAGAAACTCAGCTGGCAGAAGGAGCTGAAAGTCACGCGGGCGCAGGTTGTGGAGGAGAAAATGCGGCAGGTCGATCTGTTTCGTGAGGTTGAAGGAGCTAAACGCCACTTTGCAGCCGAGTTGGAGGCGGTTGAACAGGAATTGCGGTCTGCGCAGGAAGAAAACACTCAACTGCGCACACACGCAGCGGAGATGAAGGCTCAAATCAACTTCCAGACGCGGAAGATGGAGGAGATGGCCCGTCAGGCCCAGGACGAGAAGGCTCGGTTCGTGGCCATGGTCGAGGATACCAGGCATCGGTTCCGCGAGTGGAAGGAAGGTGAAGCTGAGGCAATACAGACCGCACACGACCTAGTTGTGCGGAACCTGAAGACCGAATACGACTTGAAGATTGAGCGACATCAGGACGAGAAGCAAAAGTTACGCGACAAGGTGAACGACTTGGAGGTGTCGATGCGGTTGCTGCAAAAGGATCGGGCGCTGTCGCCGCTGGAGCTTAGCTTGCGGAAGGCTACCATTCTAGGCAGTAAGGAACACACCGGTGCAATCGCAGCCGAACAGATCGAGACCCAGTCAAGAATTCTGGAGCTCGAGAACATGCTCGTCCACTCTCAGGAGTACCAAGCACGACAGGAGAGTATTATCAAGCTCTCCGAAGCTACCATTTCACGGCTCATGCAAGAGCGAGAGGTTACTGCTCTCGAAAACTTGAGTTTGCATCCATTCGGCGTGGAACCCCAGCCTAGGATCGAAGATTTATCGTACGAAACTCACCTGGCAGGCTACGTGACAGCCCCGTCAAGCCCCGCTAGACCTCCAGGAACTCCGCCTCGGGCCCACCAAATCCCTGTTGTCAAGAGCAACGAGCCTTCTGTCGTCCGTTCACCAAAGTCTAGATCTCATACCCCAAGGCGCGCAGACCTCGAGGTTAGCATTGCGCAGGCAGCAGAACAAGACAGCATGACCAACCAGTCAGCAAATACAGGAAGCGCAGTGCCAAGTTCAAGAGAGCAAAGCTTAATTGACGAACTTGAGCAGCTACGCAAAGCTCTAGCTGAAGCGCAAGCCAAAGCTGAGGCAGCTGCGAAGCAGGAAGTGGTCGATATGCCAGAAGTTCATTCCGGTTCGGTGAGTCTGGACGAAAACGCTCACAGCGCTGATGCAGCAGATAGCACAATACCAACGAAGTCGGTAGAAGCTCCTATTCCTCAGGATAACGGAAGGGCTGAGAACAGCGTGGACGCCGATACCCAAAATGAAACAATGACTGAGATCAAGGCTGAGGACACACCGGAGGCCGAAGACGAGAAGCACACGGATCCAAACCCTACAGATACTGCGACAAAGGTGCCCTGTGAATCACCCCTTCCAGCCGAGACAGTCTCGTTCCGGGATGCCGACGAAGAACGGCATTCTGACAACATTGTGAGTGATGTTGTGTCTGCAGACGAAATTCATGCGGCCAGTTCCACCACTGAGGACATCGAGGATTCGAGGGAGGCCGCACTAAACGAATCGGGCTTGAGTGAGAATTTAAGTAGTGACTCGCAGAGTGAAGATACTATCATAGCGGACGGTCCAAGCGCCCAGGAGGAAGAAAACATTTCGAACGAAATAAGCACTACTGGGCTCCGCGATTTCACGGGATGCAGCGACGATCCAGTAGATAAAGTTGACGCACACGAAGAAGATGAAGCGCCACCAAGCCCCAACAAATTCCATGGTGATATCAATGACGTTTGTGTCGTGGATAACGAAATTGCCAATTCGAAGGGCACCGAAGATGCTTTTGAAAATACTGATGATGCACCGGCCAAGGAGGAATTGGTACACGAGCGTGAGAGTGAGCTAAGCGATAGGACTGTGGTGGTGGCTGACCTCGGCCTAGGAGATGACCCCGTACCTGATGAAAGCGACGCCGCACCTCTTGCCACAACCAATGTGGAACTTGTAGAGGAAACCGACAGACCTTCGCAGCTCAGCACTGAAGATCCTGTCGCGGATAGCAACAACTCGGGTATTGAGGATCAAGACCAGCCTTCAAGGGACAACGCTGAACAAGTGGATAATTCTGTAGAACCGCCGAACACGACTCAGGGGTCAGTTTGTAGTGCTGCAGAGGTGCTGGGCGACGAGAATGTGGGCACCGTAGCCGCAATGAGTACGTCCGATGGGCCATTTGCTAGTGAAGCGCCGCAAACAGTGACCGAACTGGAAAATGCTGCTGTGCATGAACACGTAGTGAGCCACGATGATTCCGCGGAAAGGCAAGAAGACGTTGTCGAAGTATCAGCATGCGCTTCGGATATTGTACAAAGTGAAGAGGCTGCAGCTGATGCGATTGAGGATACTCCAACTGACGTGGGGCTGCCTCACACCCAGGTGCCTGGGAATGATAATTCACTTGTAATTGGCAGCGAAGGTTATAATCTGCTGAGTAGTGACGTGATGAACGAAGCACCCGAAAACTTGATGGTCAAGTCAAACATTGATATGCAAGAGCAGTCCGAAGACAGCGCAATCCCTGCTCTTAACGACATTGGTGCCTCGATCAATGATGAAACACACGACTCCGATAATTTGGAACCAGAAGTTGGATCCTTGAACAGTGTTGAGAGTTTGATGGCCTCTCCTGCCGAGACTGACCCGGGCAAGGTTATGGAGGACAGTAAAGAGGAGGCGGTTGAAACTTGCGAGGATTTGTCAACCTCCCCGCCAGACTCTATTGAAAACGAGCCTATGGGCGTTCTGAAAGAATCGGTGGAGGCTCCTGTTGCTAATTGTATCGTCGATGATAATGCCGTAGAAGATGTCGTAGCGGTTGAGTCTTGTACCGAAGCGTCGAACGCATCGTCCGATGTTGTGGGGAATGAGCCTGTCGAGGCCCCGGCAGAGTCAGTGGGCAGTCCTATTGATATTGGCAACGCCTGTGATAATGATGTCGTTGAAGATAACACGCAGTCAGTGGCTGAACCGTGTGAGGATGTACTAACCTCCCCGGCAGACGTCGTTGAAAATGAACTCGTCGAAGCTATCACAGAATCATTCGAGCCTTCTACCGGCGTTGGCATTGTTGATAATGACGTTGATACGAATTGTACGCAGGCGGAGGTGGATTCTTGCGAGAAACTATCTACTCTCTCTTTTGACGTTGCCAAGGAAGACGTCGTCGAGGATGAGACTCAGGTAGCGATTGATCCGTGTGAAGAATTATTAACTAACCCGTCAGAGACCGCTGAAAGCGAGCTCGAGTTTCAGGCAGAGTTAGTGGAATTACCAGGTGATAAAGGCATCGTCGAGATTGACGTCGTAGAGGGCAACACGCAAGTAGTGGTTGATCCGTGTGAAGACGCATTAAATACCGTTTCAGAGGTTGTTGAACATGAACCAGCTGAGGTTCCGAAAGGATCAGTGGAGGCTCCTGTCGAGGCTGGTACTGTCGAGGACAACTTCGTGGGGGATGACACGAAGTCAATGACTGAGCCTCACGAGGAAGTATCAAACGTTTCGTCGGACGTCGTTGACGATGAATCAGTCGAGGAGGTTCCAACAGCATCGGTCGAGGCTCCTGTTGAGAATGACACCGTCGAGGTTGACGCCGTGGAGAATGACACACACGCAGCGGTTAAGGCGTGTGCACATGCTTCACTTGAAACATTGAATGAATTGAATGAGCCCTCGGTGTTGGAGGTTCCACCAGAAGGCTTTAAGGAAGAAATCGTTGCTGATCCCTTTGAGAGCTCCAATAACGAAGCTGGAGGCTCTGAAAATGTCGAGGACGTAGATAACACAACTTGTCCAGCCGCATTTACTGAGACCGAAGTCTCCGAGTCGCTTAAATGCGAAGGTGAGGGGGGAAATCAGATAGTGCTCGGAGAAGAGCCAAGTCAAGCTCAACAGGAAGTGGAACTTGACTCACCGTATACGATTGATCGACAAGTGTTACCAAAGGAGGTGACATGTCTTGTGTCTTCGGTGGAGACACCAGAAGCGTGCATGGCCAAAGCGGTCGTTGCCGTGGTCGAGCTCACTGCGCTTTCATTTGTAGCTGCACTTCATAAAGCAAATCACACGGTTCTCGATGCTGTGGCTGGTGGTGGTAGGGAGGAATCGGCTTCCCTGGTTACGGGTGTCGTGTCTGAAAACGATAGTTCTGGGCCTATTTGCATATTGACAGAGCGCGAAGACCCTGTCCCTGCGACTAGTGTCGCCAACGACGCTATAGTCGCCGAAGTAGTCGCTCCAAGTGACTGCGGCGTACCTATGGTTTGTGATAATGAAGTTGATACTACTGTCGATATCGACGTACCAGAAACTGCAGGTGGCGATGTGAACGCGATTGAAGAGCATCTGACTGCACGTGATGATCATCCTGAGATTTCATTCGACCAAGAAACACAAATTATAGTTCCATCTAAGGATCCAGGGGTAGAAACTGGGTCGGTCGTGGCGCTCACCACAAAAGCTTTTGCTGAAAACTTCGTAAAGGAGGTAATGGAGATATTCGCTTCGACCGTCTCAAGCGATGGAAACCAAGAAGTTGATGAAGCCGATACAAAGGCAAGCGTGGTTACAGAATCTGTCGATGAGGACATAGCGATACTCCCCGCTGAAGTTTCTGTTGAGAAGATCAAAGTGGAGACTAGTGCACCACTCGCGACAAATGATGCAAACGAAAATGTCACTGACGCAATGGAAGATGTCGCCCTGGCAGTGGACGTGCCTCTAGCTGATGACGAAGGTGGCGTCGAAGCTTTAGATCCCTACTTGGTACCTTCAAATTCTGAAGCAAGTACCACCCCAACTCAATGCGAAGCCTTGGTTCTCGATGAAACCGTGAATTTATGTGGTCCGACTACAGTGTCAGATAACGCTCAACTCGTTGAACTGGCTGAACCAGAAACAGATGAGGCTGAGCTAGGTAGCGACGAAAACATGTCCGCACTTGAGCAGATCGATGACACATATCCGATTATACTTGAGCAAGACGGAACTTCTACTCGAGATGCAACTGCGGAGTTCGTACCAGCTGTCGATACATTGGCGCTAGCTGAAGCCTTTGTAGCGGATATCGAAGGCAAAGCACTGACTACAATTATTTCATGGTTGCAAAAGGAAAGCGGATCGGAAAACGCAAGAGGAGGTGAATACTGGGACAACGAAGAACTTGAATCGAATTCTACTCGGAGTATCATCGGCAGCTGGAATCCGTCGGAAGAGCAAAACGAAACCAATGTAACCTCCAGTGAAGCAGACATACCATTCGATCCCTCGAGCGAGGATGGACCCACGGTTGAACCAGCGGAGGACGTCGACGTTATTGATGAGGTTGTTACATCCCTGGTACATGAAGTCGTCGATGACCTTCTGTCAGCTTCTGACCCGAATACCCACGAGCAATCCCAAGGCAAAATGGAAAGTTTGACGTTTCAGATGGACATCGCGCAGAACGACTGCGAGGAAATGATAGAGCGCGAGGAACTAAACAGCGCAAATACTGAACAAGGGAATATTCTTGAGACTGTCGATGCGGCCGATATCGAGGAACCACCAACACTAGCTTACCTTGAGTTTCCAACTCAAGAAATTGTGTCAGACATCGCGTACCTTTTCGCATCTCGAGCTATAACAGAGGCTCTCAATCGACTATCACAGCCTTGCCCTACGAGTGAGGAAGCGGAAACTGACAGGGCCATGAATGATATCTTACACAGCGGACAGAATAGCGCAGTGACCGAAGATGTTACTGCTGACGAAGGAAGCAATAGTAGTGGAATTCGGCGTGAAGAAGTCGGGATTGGCTTTACCGAAAATGGAATTGGTGCAGAAGAATCCTCTTTGATCTCAAGTGAAGAAACGAAAGAGAAATCCGAGGAAATGGTGGTCGATGACCGCAACAATACGAACTGTGAGGAATTGTCATTAGAAGTACTGAATGAGGAGCCTATCGTTGGAGGTGTTAGAGACGCGATCGAGTTTATGGTCGGTATCGTTGCGGCGAGCGAAGGCATAGTGTCTACGGAGGAGAAAACGGGGTTTCTACCTGTCAGCGAGCTTGTAGCCACACCTGTTAAAGTAGAAACAGAATTGTGCATGGGGATTGACGACAGCGATGTATCGGTAGACGAGCATGTGTGCGCCAAAACTCCGTTACCCAGTGCCGAATCGAACACGCTAGTCGACGAGGTATCACTCGAAGCAGACATTGTGGATAGTGCTGTAGAGAACAACATCGAAAGTGTTACGAAGCCGGTAATCGCAGAGATGATAAACAATGTCATCGCTGGAACGCAAGAACAGAACCATCGCTCCGAAACAACCCAGGAGACGGAGTTACCGGATCTTTCTGGGGGACTCGAATCTCTTCTTCAAAACGACGAAATTCAAACAATGGATAGTTCACTTGAGATTTCCGAGCGAAATCGCGAGCCCGGACTCATTGCCGACGCTGCCTCCAAGAAAACAGATTCCACACCTGGACCAGAGCTTGAAAACCAAGGCCCAGGGTTTTCCTTGGCTAATGAATCCCCGACGGTGGTAGAGAGCCGCAATGAAGTGGTCGGGTTGGATTCGAACGTGGATGGACATGTACCGGCTGGTGCGAATTGTATATTGGAGACGAGTAACGTTAAAGGCAATGGTGATCAAGTCGAAGGTGTTTTCAATGTCATCGATTCCATCTTTGGGGATATCGTCACAGCCATTGAAAGCTTCCATCAAGTTGATGAGGCTGGAGATGATGTCAAGGCGGACATAGGAGATCTGCCCGTCCTTGCCCAGCCGTGTACACATGTATCTACTGGTGCTATTTTACCATCGGCACTAACGGAGACACACTTGGTTGAAGCAAATGGAGAATCAACTGAGACGAAAGCTGAACCAGTAGAGGAAAATTTTGAGCCTGAAACCCAGGACGAGGTGAGTGAAGTCTACCAGCTCGATGCTGTCGAGTGCAAATTTGCCTCATTGCACAGCAACTCAGTTGAAGACAAAGATGCCGCTGTCGAATTTGCGCTACAAAACCTTGTAAATGCGATTGCCGAAGCCACACCAACAACGGTTCAAAGCACGAGCTTATCCAACGGGGTATCTGATGAAGAGGGGCAATGCAATGAAAACCTGGTGATAGTGAATTCTGACGGTGACGGGACCGTTGATACACCGACGGCGACAAAATTAAGCGAGACAGAAATGGATACTTCATCACCAGACAACTGGGAGCTTTCAGTCGGCTCACATGACCTTGCAGTGCAATCAGGAGTGAAACGAGTAGTCGCTGATCTATGCACCTCAGTGGAGCGGAAGTATGCGTCCAGACATGGTGCCCGTGCACGATCAGTCCATTTTGCAGGTGGCACTAAGGACGAGAGCTTTGATCGTCAGAAACAAATGCGACGTTCAGTTTTATTGTGGGAAGCGCCAATTGACACAGCAAGTACAAAGGAATCTGTGGAAAGCTCCGCGAAGCGAAGGGCCAGTAAAAGGCGAGTATCACGACGTGCGCTTGCGGATCTTCTTGCATTTCCAACCGAATTGGCAAGGTTTATGTCTAGCGATACGACACTTCTGGCTTATGATGCTCGACTTGAACAGGGTCCGATATTCTCGCTGCTGGACCAAAGTATCCTCACCATTAATCCAGACGGCCGACACATTGATCTGGATGACCAAGACGAACGACTAGGAAGCAAAGTTATCGGAAAGCGAAGAACTTTGACGCAGGAGCTACACTCCAAGAATCTGGCACTGCGACAGATCCCACGATTTAACTACATGCCCATGAGCATCAAGTTCCAGTGGTCAGACTTCGTTGTCGCAACGCCGGTGCGTCCTAGTAGCATCAGTTTCGGAGAAGGACACATCGCCAAGTCACCGGTCGAGCCGATGCGCCTCCTTCAGAAGAAAGGTTCTAAACTGCCATGCGGCAGCTACGTCATCGTATCGGCCTTCATTCGACCGCTGGAAGACGGGAACGAAAATTTACGGGTGCAGATTTACGATGCCGAGCGCGTGGAGGAGTTCCAATTTGATTTCTCCGAGGACATCATGAAGAAATATCATCTCGAGTCCACCGGCATAGAAGCACAATCGCTTGAGTTCCTCGGCCATCTTGAATTCCGTCGCGATGAAGACACGATCATAATTAAACTCCCCGAGAAAAAGGCAGGCGAGGGCAGTAAGGAGGACGCTGATCGAATTCAAAGTGAACGCACAATGGTAGGCGCAGGAGACCCGCGCAACCGAGACCCGCCGTCGAAGCAAAGCCGGATGGCAGCTTATCGCCAAAAGCGCCCTTCATCGTCGCCGTCAGTGACCACTTGTCAAGATTCGCCCGAGTCCTCATCTTCACGTGAACCAAGTTACGCCGAACAGATTCCCGAACTAGACCGTGATCTGCCTCCTATTCAGCCTTCGTATGCGGATGACAGTGAGGCCGCAGATCTCGATTGCTCGAGTTGAGAGGATCGAGCTCTAATTATTGTAACGAATGCTCGAATATCCCCTTGGCGGTGGCTATGGTTGTCAACTTTACTTTTTGTCATTTTCTTATCGGTGTCGGTGGGCATTTGCCGCTTCCTGGTGGTGGACATGAGTTGTGGACATGGGGGCGGTCTTGGGTCATGCTACTCATCACAATGCCCGTGTTCCTATCTAAACCTACGCTGCTAGCACTCGCCCGCCACTCTTTTTCTCACACTCGAATCGTAACATCACCACCAGCCGTGAATACCGCTGGCAATGCAGATCATCATACAGGAAATAAAACTCAATTGGCCCAACGGCGCCGCTCAGGTTGCTTTGGCTCCTCTTGCTTCCCTTGTCACCCGAGCAGACGGCGACCCGGGCAAAGTTGGATTTGCTGACTCGACGCTGCTTAGACCGACGCGACAAAGCTCTTGGGCGAGCCGTCGAGCCATTGCCGCAGCTGTGGGCTCTTCAATGTCGGTGTGATGGAGTGGTCGAAGTCAAACGTTTCTTGCTGGAGTGCCACGTCAATTGTTGGTGGCGCCAACCGTTTGTGTGGCGATGGCTGGCGGCCAATGCCAAAGGTCGACGCGCTGCCGTGAGGAAATGCTAGCGACACGTCCGTGCGCAGCCGAGGTGAACGCCGAAGGACTCCACCGTTCTCACCAGAGATCTCCTGTACGAAGCAAAGACGTCAGTATCGCTGCCATTGAAGTGCAGCACGGAATTTGCTCGATTTGTCTCCACTTACGAATTCAAGTGTGCTCGAATCAAGTTCCGCGGGGAAATCGAGGTCGTCAAACGAGAACTTCGTGCCATCTTGCTTCATGAACCCCGCTGGCGACATGAACCGCGGGGAGCGGCGCAAACTATGTGGCGGCTGCAGCCCTTGAGGTGTCGGCATGTTGAAGAACTCGGCGACTTGCTGTTTTTCACAATCCAATGAGCATAATTAGCACTTTTTCGTTTTACAAAAAACACAAAAACGTTTTGTACAACGTACCTCGTTGAAATCGATGTCCAGGTGCTCGAAGGCGTGGAACGAGCCATCCATGTCGTTGAACGGGTGGTCGCCCAGCTCGCCGACCCCGGCTCCGTTCTTCTTGCCTTGGGCGTGGCGCTTCTTGCTCTTATTTGTCGTGCTCGCAACGGTGATGATGGCCCCACCGAAGTCGTCGTCGCCCGTGCTCAGCAGCTGCAACAGCAGCTGCGTGTGCAACACACGCCGAGGCGTGTCCGGCAAGAACATGCCGCTGCTCTCGACCACGGACACGCTTCCCGTGCAGATCCGCAGATCTTTGC
Organism: Phytophthora cinnamomi; assembly: GCF_018691715.1. Lineage (NCBI taxonomy): Eukaryota > Oomycota > Peronosporomycetes > Peronosporales > Peronosporaceae > Phytophthora > Phytophthora cinnamomi. The sequence continues at coordinate 109,834 of NW_027150971.1, forward strand.
GTTTCCGCTTCGAGTTGAGTTTCTTGCCGGCGGCCTTCGGCACCCCGCGTTGGCCGCCTTTGCCGTCCTCCGCCTGCTTGATCAGGGCGTTGTAGCAGTCCTTGTACACCGCCGCCTGCGTGGACGTGAGGCCCTGCGTCTGGTGGCGGAGGTTGTTGCCGGCGTTCATGGCGTCCCGAGCCAACTCGACCATGGAGCCTCCACCTCCGGGGGTCGAGTTGGCGCTGAACTTGGCAGCCTTGTTGCTGCCTGCAGAGCCGCGGACCGCCTGGCCCAACGTCTTGTTCTGCTGCTTGGCCATCCGACGCATCGTGCGTCTCATGGACGAGTACCAGTGGTTCTTGATGGCGTTGTCGGTCCTGTCATAGTAGTATATCATACCAAAAGTAAGTACGATGCAAAACTTACACAACTAAAAAGATACCTAAAAAAGGAAAATCAAATAAAAAAAGGTTTTTCGGGGTGTGTGTTTACCTTCCGGGCAGCAGCTTGGAGATCTCGGCCCACTTGTTGCCGAGCCGCGTCTGGGCGTCCTCGATGATCTGCTCCTCCTCGGCCGTCCACGGGTCCTTCTTGATGGTCGGATCCAGGTGGTTGAGCCACCGCGTGCGGCACTGCTTGCCCGTGCGCTCCGTGCCGTGGTTCTCGCCGTTGAGATGGTCGGAGATGACGCTCCAGCGCTTGGTGCCGTACTCCTCCACGAGGCGGATGATGGCGTCGTCCTCCTTGCGCGTCCAGGCCCGGCGCTCGTACGTGGACCCGTTACCGCTGCGGCCGCCGCCCGACTCCATCCCGTTCTTGCCCGGCTTTGCCATTGCTGCGGAGTGGCGGAGTAGTGCGGAGTGGAGTGGAGCAGGACTAGGCGAAAGCGGATCTGCGAATCTTTTCGGCCGCGAAACCCCTGCGCTGCCTCGAGCTAACGCGATTCGGAAGTGACTTTGGCTGGGGCAAAACAGCAAACTTGGGGGCTGTCCCCTGCATATTGCGTGCGTTCTGGACTCTTTCTCGCGGGCTGCGAAAATGCCGTTGGCGGCCTTTCGAGGGCCGTTTTGCCACCCAGCCACGACGGGGCGGGAAACGCAGTCCAAAATGTCGGCAGATTTTGCAGGGTAGTAGTATACTATCCGGCAGCTATAGTAGTGATGTTGACACACAGTGCAATCTCATTGAGCAGCGTTGGTTGCTCCAGTACCGTGTTGCGGCATCGCTTGTAGTCGGGCAGCCCGGCTCGGGTTACCAAGGTGGTGAATACAATGTATTCAACGTGCACCCGCCCGATAGTACTTACGCGATAGTAGAAGGTAACACTACCACGAAACAAAGTAGTACTAATTTACTTTCCGTTTACTACTCTTGTTTCCATTATTGCCGGGGCATAGTGAAACACCGTGGGAAATGTTGGCAAATTATCGCGAGGCCACCCGATGGGGACGAAAAATGAGGTCAGAAATCTTCCAGATTATCCACCGCCTGAGATCTTTGCGCGCCAAAGGGCGTGCTCTAGATGGCTACAGCTACTGGCTCTTGGAGGGCGGAAAATATGCCTAGATCAGGTCAATAATGCGTTGACTGAGCCCGTGAAGTTGAAGCTGCCGCTGCCCCGCTTGCTGGCCGGCATCCACACCACTTCTGGTTGCGAGGCTGCGAGCGCAAACTCCACATCCTCCGCCTGTGGCTGGAGTCGAGGGGTGGCGTGCAATCAACGGCATCACTGCCGCCGCAGCGCCACAATACCGAGCTCGAGGCGCGTTGTCTGGTGTAAGAGAGACCGTCGCCCTGCCGGTAACGTCGGCGCTGAACTTTCGCAGACTGCTGCATCAGCGTGGCACAGGTCAAGAAAGGGATCACGCACGACACGTCGCCGTAGCCTCTAGGGGCCTCCTGGCTCCAGCTCCGCCCTCCCTTTGGAGCGCCGAGGCCAAACGCAATGCAGTTCTACAGCGAGGACTACCGCAGCGTGTTGGACCTGCTTGAGGAGGGCACCAACCGGTCGGATCCGTACGCTGTTCGTCGAGCCTGCGCGGAGTTCAAGCGCCTGGTGCTGCACCGCAACGCCGTCCGCCACGCCATGGTGGAGCAAGGGCGCCTACTTCCGGCGCTCGTGGACATCGTGGCTGATCATGTGCATCACGACCATGGGGCGGTGCTGGCGGACTGCTGCTACTTCTTGCAGCGCCTCATTTCGCACACACGTACAACGATGTGCACGCCTCGGCAATTCAAAGCATGCGTCCGGGTTTTGTGCTCACTCAGGTGCTGTCTGTGACGTGACAGAGCCCACGGAACTCGACATTCAGTCCACAATCACGGAGGCGGGATATCTCGGCCTACTGACCAAGGGGCTTACAACACACCCACACGCCCAGCGTCTGTACACAGAAGTTTGCAGACTAGTAGCAGTACTGTGCTTCGACACGGTGGCTGCGCCTCACGGTACGACTACAGTTTTGTCGAAGCCATGTCGGGTCATACTAACTTGGGATGCTGCGGCCCAGCTGATAACCAGGCAGTTATGGCGGATGCTGGGCTTTTCGCAACTATTTGCCACCGGTTAAAGAACGCAGACATATCCGAAGAGGAAGCCGCAGCAGGCTGCGCTGCCATATCCGCACTGGTCTACGAGAATGGTACGGTTTCAGCCACCGTTCTTACTTCATCCTGCACTAAGGTTCATGCTATTCTATTTGCTTGTCAGAAAATAATGGCGTGTTGGCAATCCACAGGTTTCACATCTTAGCGACGTTCTCCAAGGTGTTACGCACGTTTTCGGAGTCGTTGCGCATAGCCCACTGCATCTTCCAGGCACTCTTTCAGTTGATGACTACGGAGGGTACGCTGATGCCGGTTTTTGCCTACACTGATACTGATGTCTAACATCGTTGTTCCAGTTGCTTTATTGGACGACGTGGTCGACACCGGAATGTTGCAACAAGCGGTAGAACTGCTAGACAGCCGCACGCTCATGCAGGAGTACCGTGGCATTACAAGCTTTACGGTGCACTGGCACATTGTGAAGTTTTTGGAGATCTGTATTCGTGACAATGGTAACAACTTAGTGAAGGAGCTCCACTCCCGCTACCCAGTCTAAAACGTGACATGCACTTCACAGATAGCGCAAAGGAGGCCTTCTGCAGCTGTGCTGGTCCCGCTGTAGTGGTACATGCAATGATTCGCCGCAGACAAGAATCTCGGCACGCGGAAATGATTGACCCGTGGGCACTGCAGTATATCTCGTGTATGCTGCTCTGCCGCTTCGCGACGGCAGCAGGAGACCCTCCTGGTACTAGCTATTTAGCTGACCTTTCCTCTTCACACACTTCTAATCTTTGTTATCTGACGCGGCAGTGGTAGACAAGACTCGAGCGAAGCAGCTCGTGCAGTCGAGTGCACACCAACTGGCTCTGGACATTCTACGAAGTGTCGGCATCGCACGACTCGTAGATGCCTGCGATGCCAACCGTACTAATTTTTGGGCGGCTGTCGAACAAGCAGTGCGTTTACTGGAGCTCATCGCGGCGCTCGGTACGCAGCTCACACTCACCCCATTCAATCAGTATTACTGACAACCGCAATTTCCTATCGCAGAGGCAAACCGTGTGCCGCTTACTCGCCTCGGCGCCTCGCGTCAAGTCAAACTCATCTACAACAACCCGGATGTCGCCACCAACACAGGCCTGTTACTGCTATGCGAACGTGCCGTCGCAAACATTGAAGGCACTTGATTTGCGGGATCGAAACATAAAAAATGACATGTTAGACTAACGGTTTTTGCCAAATAGTACAGTGTTTTGCCTCAATAGCGCAGTCGTACTTTGTATACAATTTCTCAAGTAAATGGGGTGACAGAGGTTTTACTAGTCGACTACGATAAAATAAATCCTATGTCACTCTTCTTGATTAACGTAGAATGCAGCCAACAATGTTCAATCGTGGCCCCGGAAAGCTCCTCCCATGCTGCTGCACACCACTTGATACCCTGAAGCATCCCGACCTTGTATGGGTTTTCTACACCTTCATCAATCTTCTCCAGTGCATGGTTCATTTTGGTGCGAAGCACAGCACGTTTTAGACAGTAAATGACCCCCTGGTCGAGCGGCTGCAACTTGGAAGTCGTGTTTGCGGGGAGTTTTTCGACTCGGACGTTAGTAAGTGGAACGCCTTCTTCACTATGCGACGAAGCGTTGTCAAGTAGGAGCAGCACGTGCCTGTTTTGGCCCTGCATCATCTTATCAAGTCCCTGCAGCCACGACTGGAACGTTTCCGTGTCCATCCACGCCTTGGCCGTTTACTTGTAGTCGATGTCGTCCGGCTTGTTCTTGATCCAGCGCGGCTGCCGGGACTTGCCGATGAAGAGCAGAGGTAGTTTGTGGGTATCAGTAGCGTTGGTACACACGGCGAGGGTGATGCGTGACTTGCTCTGCTTTAAAGCAGGAGCTTCGCGGATGCACATTGAGCCCCGAGGCACGTTGTCGTAGAAGAACTTGTAGACTTGGTTAGGCTTGGCTAATGAAAGAATGAGGAGCGAGTCGCTCCGGTCGCTCCGACCGACCAAGGTGATCTTGGCGCGCAATGACATGAGTGTGACGCTTTTTGTTTTGACGTTTTCCCCTATGTCCTCGGTTGTGGTAATTTGATTGGCGGAACCATACTGTCGATGGCGTGATTGGCTGAATCTTGCTGTTCGTGAAAAACAGGGTGATTATATATAGTCTGCGAGGTTATTAGATGTGATGGCTGCGCTATTGAGGCAAAACACTGTATTCCCATTCTGAATAGTATACCATAGTCGTCTTTCGGGATATACAATTTACCGACTTCCTTTGTTTGTTACTGACGTCTGCTTATGACTGACAAATCCTCTGATCCAATCAAATCACAGCGTTCTATTCCTCTATTTATCACTGACACTATCACCGCATTGCATGCTGGCCATTAGAATCAAATTGGCGCCACGCCACGCAGGTTCACAGCAATCCCGGCTGGCGAGAAGCTGAGAGTGCTATCGGCCTGGGCGGAATGCAGTGATGTCAGTGCTGTTATTGCCACATTTTAACCAGGGCTTGATTCGTTTGCGCACGAGCAGCGGCGCAAACTCATCTATTAGTGGCGCAAACGCCATGGCCACATCGAGGCTGCATGCAAAACAGTCAAGGGCCGACGCCAGAAGAAGGCCCGACACTGCGAATGCGGTACCGCCCTCCTCATGGGCGCTGGTAAGGAGTTAATGGTTTGGATCAATGACTTAAGAGCGGAGGGTGTTCCTATTTCGACTGTGATGCTTCATTTGTACGCATTAGATGTTGCTGCTGCCTACAATGTGACTAATTTCCGCGCATTATGGTCCTGGGTGAAGGCGTTCAAAGCTCGTCACAAATTGTCTATGCGTGGTAGAACACGTCAAGGGCGGCAGTCACCAGAGAATCTCGCCAGCACGCCGAGCTGAACGCACACACGATTACCGCAGGTTACTCGAGGGCAGGGCTCGACGTGCCCGAGGTTCAGGTGGTTGCTAGCACATTAGTAGGTGAGCTAGCTAGCCTAAGCTTGATTGACCGCAGTGTCGGGCAAGTAGACGACGATAGAGATTTTACTTGTTGTGAGAACTGCAATAACATTCTCAACGAGACGTAGGTAAACATGCATTTTTGATGTATTTTCTATGCACGCCGATATCAGCAACATTGCTATCGGGTACCACCCTTCGAAATATACACGCCAATTTTCCCCTTCCTTCGATGCTTCTCCTTATACTTCGAAGTAATAAATATTACCCCATGACCCAATGCTAAGGTCATATATGCTTTCGATGAGATTTTTGGAAGTACAGAACCATTTTCGCGGTTGTTAGCGCAGTATAAAGTTTATATCTGTACTATTAACCCCCTAAGAGCATCTCCAGCGGCAGGTCTTAAAGGCAGTTTTATCCTAAAAGTAGCGCAGTTAAGACTTGGCCTAGTCTTAAAGCTCCCAGCGGCAGGTCTTAAAGCAGGTTTTAACTTCATGAGGTCCCAAAGGATGAGACTCGGGTCTTAAAATAAGACTCGAGTTTTAACGCGGGGTGGATGCAGATTCGAATCGTCGCGGGGAGGATTGCAGCAGCAATGGAGAAGGGCGTGGTGTGGAGCGAGCACGAGACTCTTCAGCTGTGTCTCGCGTGGCTAGCGATTTCAGAAGACCCAATACGCGGAGCTGGTCAGAAGAAGGCAACATTCTTTGAGCGCGTTTACCAACAATGGCTCGAAAATGTAGGCGCCAACGCAGAACCACGCTCGGAGAAAGCCATAGCAGGTCGCTGGAAGAAGATGCAGCCAGAAGTGACAAAATTCGAGGGGATCTACATGAAGCTGCAAAGCCAAGAGCGTTCGGATTGGAGTGAGCAGACGTACATCGAGAACACGGCCAAGATATATCAAGAGCGCACGAAACAACCATTCGAGTATCTTGCTGCTTGGAAAGAGCTGCGCAACAAGCCAAAGTGGAGCAGTAAAACGACTACATCTCTTCAGGCCGGTAAAAAACGCAAAGCAGCTGTAGACGGCTCTTTGGCGCGTCCAGGGGGCAGAAAAGCAGCTAAGGAGAAGGCTCAAAGCGACACCAGATTACCGGTGGACGTGCACTTGCGCTTTGTAAAAGCGTCAGAGAAAAAGGCAGATATATTGGAGCAGCAACTTCACTACAGCCTGTTCATGCAAGCACCGGACAGCGAGGAGTCGAAGGAGAATTTTGCCCTACGGCGCAAAGCCATTCTTGCGAAGCTTCGTGCTGCTGGCAGTAAGGCCATGGTGACCATGAATACTGGCTTGTTGGAGCATGTGGAGAATCATGATGCAACTAACCACGTTGGCGAAGACACCAACGAGCAATTGTCGTGCAATCACTTGTACAACGCCACGCAAACCTCAGCCGCCAAAGGGAACAATCCGAACGCATCTTTCGTCTTGGATGCAGCGGCTTTGACTTAGTTCATCCACGACCACGGTAACTTCGCTATTTGCTATCGCCAAACATTTGCCAAATGTGCTCAATCAAGTCGTTTTTCAAAGCGAAGTGTGAGTTTTCATCTTCCACAGCAAGCAACTCTTGTATGATGTTTGTGACGGGGCATGTTCCGTGGGGGGGGGGGGGGGGGGCTGGTGGCGCTGGGCTCACCCAACCATCTTCATACATGTAAGGACCGAGACGTGACGAGCACGTCAAGGCCCGCACATCTAAACTACAACATCCACTACGCAAAGACAAGTGGGTAAGTAAGGAACATGCACTAGGGTGCATGATCTCTGTCGTGTACATTTACTCTTGTATAGCGCACGTCAACCCACTTCAACTTGAAGTGGATTAACCAATCAGATTCATTCATTTTAGCACCGCCTTGGACACTGGCCCAGACGGCCGGCCACAAGGCCTTAACCAACTAATATCACTTTGCAATTTACGTCCAACTACCTACACGTTTCCACATCGCGGTACATCTTCACTCGCGGCCTTCTACGTGTCAAGCCTTACATCTGGTAGCACTTACGGTCATTTTCGCCGGGCAAGTGGTCAGAAGATCTTCAATCGACCGACTCGACTCGCTACTTCGGCTGACTACTGCTACAGTATCCGGGTTAGGGTTACTGCTTTCGCACTTACTGCTACTCTACGTGTTCCCTGACTTAGCGGCATTAACGCTTTTCGCTAGCCGTAAAGTCTTGCATAATCGACATTAACGCTTTTCGCTCGTCGATTACGCTAACTAGCCTCACGCTTATTGCTAACGGTTAGTTATCCGAAGGATTTGTACTAGTTTAACGCTTTTCGCTTCACTAGTCACCTTCCCGCACGTAAGCCTAGTATATTGCGGAAACCTTTGGCCTTGTATGACCAAGGTGAAAAACCAAAAAGTAAAAACCTCAACTCAAACCCAGATCCTAATCTACAAGCAGTAGATCGACTTCGTATTAAGGGATTAAACTCAGTTAATCGCCTTGCAAGCTTAACTCACCACTTACAGGACCAGGAGGAGAGTTTTCACTCTAAGTCCGAGCGTATACTTTATCGAGAAGCTTGCCGTATCCTAAGTTTACAAGTAGTGCGTATTCATAACACACTCACTACTGTATTCGACCGTGAACTTAAGGAGAGCTCGCGTAAAAGAGCACTTGAAGAGGCTCAACAGGAAGAGCTACTTGTTCAGGGTTTCGATCAGAAGAAATCCAATTACAAGGCAAAGCGCCAACGCTTGAATTAGCGCTAAATAGCGTTGTTTAAGTGTTGTTTTAAACTTTTTTCGCATTGTTTTAGTGTAATTGCACTTTGGCTCAGCCAATCAGTAGTTACCTAAACCCCAGCATCCGTATAATTCCGAATTTGAGAATCCGCGTAATTTTCAGCCGTTTCCTGAATTTTCGCGTAATTTTCGGGTAAGCTTTGGCGTAAGCTTCGGGTATTTTTCCAGTATATGCCTAAGCGTACTGCTCGTGAGTGGGACGAAGATCAGCAAAATCGTCGCATTCTCACCATTGAACAAGCCGTTCAACGCGCTTTCACAGTTCGTGCTGCTACCCATTTGCAGTACGAAGTTACTTGCTTGACGGAGCATCTCCGTGAAGTTTTCTTTCCGTTTTTCGAAACTCACCTCGACCGTGTTATCGAGCCTGGGTTTGGACTGTTTCTCTTCGAAACCGTCGACATCTTGAACACCTGTGCCAACCGCATCGACACCGAAGTTCGTGCTTTCGTTGATCGCGTTATCAGCATCAAGCGCGCCCGTTTCGAGTAGCTGTTGACAGTGTCGTTGTAGCTCTAGTTCTAGTAGCTAGCAGCTATACATTCGTAGCGTAACTTTAATCAGCTTTTAGCTCAAGTTACACTATCATGACTTCGTTAAATCCTGGTGGATGGTCTGCTGACCGTCTGACACAGTCTGTGGTCGAAATGGTGCAGAAACAACAAGCACTAATCGACGTTTTGACTTCGCAACGCAAAGAGGTCAAAGTTGAAGGTATAAGCCTACCTCGCTTCTATGGAAACATGGGTGACTCAGTTGAATTGTACTTCGACCAAGTTATTCATTACTTTGAGGCGAAGAACATTGATTGGCAAGATGAGAATCAGAGTAAGCGCATCATTGCCATGATGACTGCCAATTTCAGAGGAAATGCTGCTGCATGGTACATGCTTTGCAGGGATTCCGTCAGTGATGTCCAAGATTTGATCCAGAAGCTCACGAAGGAATTCGTTCCTCCGGATCTTCAGGAGCGCCTTCGAGATCGATTGTACAGTCTCAAGCAAAAACGTTGTTCTAGCTTGGAGGACTACATCTCTCGGTTCCGCGTTGCTATCATGCAAGTCAAGGACATGAGTGAGCTTGACAAGATCACGTACTTCATTCGAGGTCTTGTTAGTCCCACGAAAGAAGAAGTTCAGTATCGTCGTTGCACGACGGTATCTGAGGCTCTCTCAGTTGCACTCGAGTATGACAGATCGCACTTTCGTGCTGGTCCGTTTCAGAAGAATCGTTGGACACCTCCAAGATCTTTTGGCCGTTCCAACTCCACGTCATTCGCTCGTTCCAACACGGCTCCACAGCGTCCTGCTGAGAATGAAGCTGAGCCTATGGAAATCGACACTGGTCATGTGCATAACCCACGCCGTGACAATTATCGTCGCCCTGTTCAGAACAACAACCGTAACAGTGGCAACTCAAATAAGTGTCGGTATTGTAAGAAGCCTGGTCACACGATTGAACAGTGCTTCAAGCTTCAAAATCGACAGAAGCACGGAACGAATAACAGCTATCAGTCTGACACTAAGCGTGGTCAGTTCGCTGTTCACACTTTGGCAGCAGAAAAGCCAGAGTCTGTTGAAGTTGTTGAGATAAATGATCTCAACGCTGCTACCATCCAGTCACTACCAGCTCCGAATGAGTTGATTCGGAAGCCAGGTCTGTGTGAAGGCAAACATGTCACCATTATGCTAGACACGGGAGCCACATGCAATGTCATTCGTCCTGGATTGGTGGATACTATTCCTGACACGATGATCTCTCAAGTCACCTTGTTTGACGGAAGCACAACGAAGAAACGTGCCGTTCACAAGGGCAAGGTCACTATTGAGATGGATGGCTATCGATTCAGAGACTTAGAGGTCCTGGAATGGTCTATGAGCCCTGAACACGATGTCATTCTCGGAAAACCTTGGTTTACCAAGTACCAACCAATTATTGATTGGCGTACTCATCACCTGCAGTTCAAACCGCAAGGAATGAAACCAGTGTTGCGCAAGGTAGAAGTATCTGGTGCTGAGTTCAAAGCTAAAGCCAAGCACCATGACTATGATGAGATTTACCGCGTCAAAGTTACTCCAGCTCAACCCGTCACGGAAGAACCACAAGAAATTGTGCCTCTCCTTGATGAGTTTGCTGACGTGTTTCCAGACGTTTTACCCGATGGGTTACCTCCTCATCGACGCGTGGAATTCGAGCTCGACATGAAGTCAGATGCTATGCCAAGCACACGCGCACCTTTTCGGCTCTCGAAGACAGAACAAGATGCCCTTGATCTGTTTGTCGAAGAAAAGTTGAAGAAAGGTTGGATCGAACTATCCGATTCGCCTTGGGTCTCCAACATCTTTGGTATCCCGAAGAAAGACCCGAAATCAGGGAAACAACTTTCTCGAGCTGAGTGGTTACGGTCGGGAAACGCCACGTTACCGATTCGTTGGGTGATTGATTATCGTTGGCTCAACTCGCAAACGATCATCGCCAGAATTCCACTCCCGAGAATTGACGAAACATTTGACAAGATGTATGGATGTATCATCTTCTCAGTCTTGGATCTCGCACAAGGTTACCATCAGATGAGGGTTGCCTTGAAAAGTCGTCAGTACACAGCGTTCCGCACTCATTCTGAGACCTACCAATGGTGTGTTGCGCCAATGGGTCTTGCTGGAATGCCAGGTGTCTGGTCACGTCTTATGCGTGTCCTACTAGGTAAATATCCGTTTATCGTGGTGTATCTGGATGACATTTGTGTATTTTCCAAGAACATGAAGGAGCATCTGCAGCATCTCCGCACGCTCTTCGAAGTGTTACGCAGAGAGAAGCTGTACTGTCATCGTTCGAAATGTCATTTTGGGCAGAATCAAGTTCAGTTTCTGGGTCACACCGTGTCAAGTCAAGGCATTGCGGTGGATTCCAAGAAAACTGAAGTGATCGCCAATTGGCCAATTCCAATGAACCAAAAGCAATTGCAAAGCTTTTTGGGTCTCGCAGGCTACTACCGTCGCTTCATTTACAACTACGCGACAATCGCCTTACCGTTTGGACCTCTAGTCAAGAAGGACCATACTTGGAATTGGAATGAAGAGCATGATATCGCCTTCAGCAAGCTGAAATCAGCATTGCAATCCGCCCCAGTCCTGACTTTACCGGATTTCTCTCTTCCGTTCATCGTGACAACCGATGCTTCAGGATATTGTGTTGGTGGAGTACTTTCGCAAAAGCACAACGGACATGATCATCCGTTAGCTTTCCTCTCCAAGAAGTTGGGTGTGCATGAACAAAATTGGCCTACCCATGAGAAGGAACTCTATGCAATTAAGCTGTCGCTGGAAAAATGGCGTCATTACCTCTATGGTCGTCATTTCGACATCTACACGGACAACAGTGCATGTCAGTGGTTGTTACACCACCCGAAGGTTTCCTCAAAGCTTGCACGCTTCTTGACCTTCTTTGCTCAGTTCGACTTCACCCTGCATCACCTGAAAGGATCAATGAATGTCGTAGCTGATGCACTGTCCCGTCCTCCGATGGATTCAACTCCGAATGCGTTGATATCACCACAATTGGATCCGCCAATTGTCTGCTCAATCAGTTTTCAGCATTGTGAGTCTGAAAGTGATAAACCGACATCGAGTTTTCGCGTAATTAGCGATCTACGCACAGTCAATGCTTCGCTATCGACTCCAGATAGTCAAATTGCGACTGTTCCAGCCTCACAGAGTGTTGCGCGTCCCGCTATCAATACAATCAGCTTTCATACGTGTACACCGCAGTGTGACAGTTTTGGATCACGCTACCGTGCACAGCAACATGATGGGGACTCCCAGAAGGTGAATACGACCATGATATCTGCAGCTCTCTCGCCTGTTGAATTTTCGGGGAGGAGATGACGGATGTTCCTGCTGGTCACATCGCCTTACATGATCTTTCCGATGGTCACCTCTACACTCCTGTTCAAGATGCAGAGATTGCCACATCGGTCGTGCAAATGCAACACGCAAGTTCGCTAGGATGGACTTCGAATCTCAAAGAAGAGTTCATCAAAGCCTACCGCACTGATCCTGGATTTCGTGACAAGTATCGTACTCCGCATGATCCATACGTACTCAAGGATCAATTGCTTTATGTGCAATTCACGGACGATAAGGAGTCCAAAATGATGAGACTTTGTGTCCCGAGATCGCAGCGCAATCGTCTAAGAACGAAGATTATTGAGCAATTTCATGATTCCAGTATTGCCGCGCACCCAGGAATTCGTCGTACGTACCTCCGTATCAAGCAATGGTACTACTGGGCGTCGCTTCATGAAGACGTTTCTGATTACGTGCAAAGTTGTGAAACATGCACACGTTGGAAGCACAGCAATGCCAAGAAGAATGGCAAGTTGATTCCAATTCCGATTCCAAAGGAATGTTGGGAAGTCGTCTCCATGGATTTCGTTACTGGATTGCCAGAATCAGATGGCTATGATGCTATCATGACCGTCGTGGACAAGTTGTCCAAGCGTCCGATCTACTGTCCCGTTCACACTACTGATGATGCCGAAGAAATCGCTCATTATTTCTTCGACAATGTCGTTCGGCATCATGGAGTGCCTGCAGTGATCATCAGTGATCGTGATCCCAAATTCACATCGCGTTTTTGGAAATCACTCGCGCAGGTCATGGGTGTACAATTGAATATGACAACGTCATATCGCGCTCAAGCTGACGGCCAAACCGAACGTCAAAACCTGGTACTAGAAGACGCACTTCGTTGCATTGGTCTCGTATCATGGTGATGACTGGGCTGCCAAGTTGGGAACGATTGAGTATGCTCATGCCACGCTAGTCAGTGCCTCTACAGGACTTTCGCCATTTGAAGTAGACACAGGGCGTCAGGAACGCAATCCCTTCGGAACTTTTCCTACGCTGTCTACCACAGTTCAAGTACAACAAGGACTGTCTGAGTATGCAAATCGCTTCAAGGACGAACGTGACAAGATTATTGGCAAAGCCAAGGAGCACTTACTCAAGGCTCAAGCATCGCAAAAGAAGTACTACGATCAACACCGTAGCAATGTGCAATTCAAGGAAGGAGATTTGGTTATGCTGGATACACGCCGTATTCCACTCAAGCATGCTGCGAAAGACATTGACGTCAAACGTGCAAAGTTAGCCGCTCGTAAAGTTGGTCCGTTCGTTATCAAGCGCATGATCAACGACAACGCTGCTCGTCTGATTTTGCCACGCAGTATGAAGTCACTGAACCCTACTTTCAACGTAGACGTTCTCAGCCATTACGTCTCCAACCCGGACAAGTTGAGACTCGTGTTCTTCCGAAAGCATCTCGCATCATCACGAATGAAGACACTGGAGAAGACCTCCACATTGTCGAGAAACTTCTACGCAAGCGTCAGTTCAATCGCAAGATTGAGTGGCTTGTCAAGTGGCATGGTCTCCCAGATCACGAATCTTCGTGGGAACTCGAGAAAGACATCAAGCACGTCTCTCACTGGAAAGTTCTCGTCGACGACTTCAAGCGCCGTCAACGTGAAGTCAAACCCGGGAGGATGTAAGGACCGAGACGTGACGAGCACGTCAAGGCCCGCACATCTAAACTACAACATCCACTACGCAAAGACAAGTGGGTAAGTAAGGAACATGCACTAGGGTGCATGATCTCTGTCGTGTACATTTACTCTTGTATAGCGCACGTCAACCCACTTCAACTTGAAGTGGATTGACCAATCAGATTCATTCATTTTAGCACCGCCTTGGGCACTGGCCCAGACGGCCGGCCACAAGGCCTTAACCAACTAATATCACTTTGCAATTTACGTCCAACTACCTACACGTTTCCACATCGCGGTACATCTTCACTCGCGGCCTTCTACGTGTCAAGCCTTACAATACAGATAGTTGTTGTTCAATGTACTGTCACCGATTTCATCTTCGATAATCATGTTGTGAAGAATTATGCATGCCATCACAACTTAACCCATTGCATTGACACTCCACAGTTTGCAAGGCACAGCGAGTATTCGAAATCGTTGCTGCAATACACCAAAAGCACGTTCAATATCTTTTCGAATTGCTTCATGAACAGTTTTAAATTTCTTACCCTTTTGGCTGTTTGGCTCAGATATACTTTTTTGAAAATCTCCCATGCGGGATAGATTCCGTCTGTCAAGTAGTACGCTCTATCATACACTGCACCATTGACTCGAAAATGCACTACCGGAGCAGTACTATTCACCAAGTCATCCAATAATGGCGATCGTTCCAGTACATTTAGATCGTTGTTAGAGCCTGGCGTTCCGAAAAACGCATGCCATATCCATAGTGTTTGCGATGCCACTGCCTCAAGAATGACTGTCTTTGACTTTTCTTTGCCTTTGAATGCTCCAGCCCAAGCGGTTGGGCAGTTCTTCCACGACCAATGCATGCAATCAAGGCTTCCAATCATTCCCGGAAACCCGCGTGCAGCATTCTCTGCTAGCAGCATTTCCAAATCAAATCGGGTCGGTTTACGACGATATTCGGGCCCGCAAATTCGCATTATGGCGTTGCAAAAGTTTTTCATCGTTTTCAACACTGTAGATTCGCCAATGCGTATCAATTCGTCAAGCTGGTCTGCACAGGCACCGTAAGCGAGCATGCGCAGAGCGCAAGTTACTTTTTGCTCAGGTAGGAAGCCAAGGAGACCAGTGGCATCAGACCGTTGAGTGAAATAGTTGCTCTTGCTGTCCTCCACTAGAGCATCAACAATTCGCTCAAAGAGATAGCGGCGCATCCTAAACCGGCGACGAAAATCATCTGCACCAACACAGCACATTAGCTCTGTACATCATGCACTTCTAAAGCGTGGTCTCGTACGTTCGTCATAGGTTGGATTTTCACCAAAGTAGTCTGCCATCAACAGCTCCTCCCATTTGGCCCGCTTTCGCTCCTTGTCCGCACGCTTCCCGGGCTGTGAGCCCCCGTGCTTGAGCTTGGTACCAGCTAGTATCGTTGGTAAGATGAACAGCCGAAAGTATTCGTCATCCGAATCGTCTTCTCCGTCAAAAACACCGGGCACCAACGATGGAAATGCCGCCATTGATCTTGGTGGTTCGCGAGGCAGGATACAGGGGCGAATAAGACTGTGAGTTAAGACCTTCCGCTGGAGAATCCAAAGGGCTGCCAACTCTTATTTTAAAACTCGGGTCTTAATACCAGCGAAGGGTCGCAATTAAGGCTCAGGATAAGACCTGCCGCTGGAGATGCCCTAAGGGTGACTGTACCGGTCGAGCTATCCAGCCCACAAACGCTAAATTTGACTTGGATTTGGCTACAGGTGGCGCCAACGGCATCGCCAAATGCCAAACAAAAAATAGTTTTCCGATCTCAGAGCTATTTCTGCGGCCAAATTTGGCCGTGAAAATAGCTTTGGGTAGCGTGAGTAACGTCGGCTTACAATCAAAATGAGCGGCCCATACGAGGAGCAAACTGTCGGATATCGGGAGATAAGAGGCCTGAATAGAAGTTAGCAGCGACGGTGGCACAGACATCACGTTGCCGGGGGGAGCCTTGGTGGCGGGTGCCGTCGTCGATGGGGCTCTTGTGACGTGGGCGCAGCAGTCTAATGTGTCTACCGCCTTGTTTGGCGCCCGACCAGGTTGTGATCCCCCCCCGGAAGTGAAGGTACCTCCATGCCACGAGGTGTTCGTTCAATGGACGCAGCAGCTTCGTCTTTATTGGCTTCGTCCAGGAAAACTTCCACCCACCTCGCACCTGCATCGCAAACCATTACCTCACGCTTTGTGTGACAGGCAAATAGCAATACAGTCTTTTGCCTGAATAAAGAACACCTGATATATATTCAAAGCCCAAGGTCATCGGACTATACAGGCAAAATGCTTGAGCCTCGAAAACAGCAAAAAACTAAATTATGTTAATTGAGAATGAAGCTGATAGCAGCCTTACTAAGCAGACCGGTGTGTTGCCAACAGTGCTCAATAGTCTCAGTGGGTAACTCCCGCCATGCATCCGCACACCACTGAATTCCTCGAAGCATTCCTACCTTGTAGGGTTTTTCGTGTGGGTATCACAGGCATGGTTGCTGGAGAGAGAATGTGTGGAAGTGAATCAATCTTGGCGCCTTCCAAGGCCATTTACGCGTGCAATGCATGGATACCAGCTTTTCGTCGATGTCCTCGGTTTGCGGTCTGATTGGCGGAATCGTTGTAGATACCATCTAATTGGCGGAATCCCAAGTTCAACCCTTCTTGTAGCAGTGCAAGTGGCTACAACTTCAGTAACATCAGAAACAGAAGGTTATCAGCTTCTACCTGTTCTTTATTCAGGCAAAATACTGTACTGCTGTGAGATTTCCACTCACCATTGCCAAATCTACAATTACCACATGGTTTTCTTGCCAAAAATGAATAGGGATAGCTCTACCAGTACGGTCACCCTAAACGCGAGAACCTGTATTAGACACGATTAAAAAAGCTTATCTTGTATTAGACACCTTAAAAATCTATCTCATGTTCAGTAAGTTCAATACAAAAGGCGTAGGGGTGTCGGAAATGCGCACTTATCCCCTCGAGCGTTGGAAAGTACGCTTGAAGTTTCGCAACGTAGAGACAGGCCATGATGTGGGTCACTCATGCACCGAGATTTCAGAACTCTTCGGCTCCTGAGGGCCGTTCTTAACGGAGCGGTAGGCTGGGAGGGTGGTGGAGGCGTAGAGCATACCACTCTGCGCGCCGTCGTTAAGAATGACGGATTGTGGGGCGATAGGCCGCTGTACCAGACTGTATCTGTGTCCGAGAAATTGTCTCATTCACAAAAGCGTGGATTCGATGCTCGCATACTGCGTTAGGCGGGGAGAATGACTGCCGCCACTACAGCGCCAGACAACTCGTCTGCTTGGCCTAGAGGACGGAAGGTGCATGCGATGGTCGTGTCCTGGTTGTCGGAGGTAGACACGTCGTCAGCGCTGGGACCCGAGAGCAAGTCAGAGGAGCTCGCGCTGGGCTGGACAATGGTGCGCAGCAACTCTCGAGGGCGTTCCATTTGGATGGAGAGTCTGAATCTGGGCAGCCTACCACGGACAGCGCATCCCCCCTCGCGTAGGGCGTAGGGGGCCTACCGGTCCGTGATCGAAAATTCCCTCGAGGTAGTCCCGATTGCTGCACAGAACCGCTGAGCAGCCTACCCCGGCCTACCGAGCCTACCGCACACCCGCTCCGTTAAGAACGGCCCTGAGAACAATGGCTGGATTTACTGCACGTTGGGCGGAGCTAACGAAGGAAGGATGGAAATCTAAGCGACCCACGGGTCTCTCGAACGATCACATGTACTTGCCACCCCCCCGGAAAGACCAAGAAAGACGTGAGAGATTTTGACTGCTTCGTCGGAGCAGAGGAGTTCATGCACTATCTGAACAAGATCAACCTGGGTAAGTGGTGGTCATATTTGAGAAAGATAAACACGCACCTAACCTATGAAAACGCTAAACAAGCTGCGAAAACGTCGGTTGCAGTGCCACCACACTCCGATGCCGCTGCTGGTGCGTCGCCCGCTGGGGATCGAGACGATAACGGTACGACGCATAGCTATCTTGCATTGTTCAAGTTGCTTGTGTTCCTAATCATGTATGTGTCTGTTACTACTCTTGTAACGGGGTTACACTCACAAGTCACCATAAGCCACTTGTGATTTTTAATAGATAAATATCTGTTAAAAGTTTTAGATACTTCGTCACCTTGGTGTAAGTCACCCCAATGGATACATTGAAGTGGACCACCACAATGAGTGGTCAACACATACCCAAAGATCAAGCAGCATCTTTCTACCAATTAGAGACGTGCATATTGGCGGGGCTCTGACTGCCAGCCGCTGTCAACCCCTTTCATAGATGATAAAATAGTTTTAGCAGATTTAGGAGGAAGATCAATTTACAAACAAGACAGTTCTCATTTACCTTAATTAAGCTACTTGATGTAGTTATTTGGATTAAATTATACTTGAGGAATTGTGGTAAAGTGCCAATCAAGAAAGATTCCTCGAAGGGCACGACGCACATCAATCGCCGGCCCGGACCAGGACGGATCCAGATCTAGGGAAGATAATGAATGAAGAAGACGAGTAAGGACGCGCGATCTGGCTCAGTGACGCCCGAGTGTCAGGAGGACGAAGGAGTCCGATCGGGTGTGGTCGCTATCGATCAGAACAAGTAAAGGCTACCGGATCTGGAGCCCGACCCAGTCGGCAGGTGTAGAGCCGGAGGGACGCACGCATGAGCGCGGGAAACGGTGGGATCAGCGGTGTGGGACCGTGGCAGGACAGGATCGACGGCCGATCGGGACGGATTACCGATCGAGCATACGGATCGAGGCCGATCGTCGATCGGCATACAGATTCGGACCGATCGCCGATCGCCGAAGGATGGGAAGCATCAGAACGCACAGCCAGGGCAAGAATCCGGTTAGCGTCTAGTTGTAGGATCAGAGTAGGGATGGTAGGCTGTAGGGTGACACAGGCTAAACATAAATCAGAGCTAAATTTGCGTCCAAGGACACAAGTCTCCACATCTCGGGGAATCGCCTTGGCCCCGACCAAGTTTCAAGGAGAAGGTAGTTGATCTAGCAGTGTGGGCTAAGTCTGGAGTAATACATTGACCAGGTTTCCCTACTCTAGTGATCTACTGTTTGTGTGCAAGCCCTCGATCGGCCGGAGTTATTTGCTTGACCGGCGATCGTTTCATCTCTCAACCGAACTCGATCCCACTATAGGAAGCGGCAAGCAACTCAAGGAAAGGGAGAAGGAAAGGAGCGCCTACGAAAAGGCAGCAACAGGTCCCGGATCAACTCCGGGCCACTCGATCGGAGACGAAGACACTCGATCGAGACACACAACCGGACGCAGAGCGAAGAATACCGCACTGCTCCACCCCATTTCCCCGCGTCACGCCAAGACAGTCGATCTTCACCAAGTGTTGCATCTTCGGAGCCCCGAGAGAGCAGATCCAGCCCGCCGACAGGTACACAAGGTGAGACCAAGTTCAGCCGATCACGGATCATTGGGGGACCCCCTCCGTTAGTCGGTGTCTGGGCATTGGTGGGAAGATCGATCTTGCCTTAACCGGATTTTGGCAGATCCCGCTACACCACAATGGTGCGCGTGCCCGGATCTCTTGGGGACTCCGGATTTCACCGTGAGTCTGTAGAAGATGCGCGAATGAATAAAGAACCAGGGGAAGAGGCGTCATCGGAAGTCGGATCGACGAAGACGCTGCCGAGCGAAACGAGATCCGCGGATCGACAGAGGGCTGGGAGGACCTCTGCCGGCAGAATCGAGGGCGATCTGGAGACAGATCTAGAAGTTAAACCTCAATATCCTCCTCAGGTCCCTTCGGGGACCCCTGTGGATCTCGACTTGCGTCGAGATCCACTAACAAAACATACCAAGGTCGGATCAAACCGATATGCATTCGCAGATTCGCCGATCGAACCTGATCCAGACCCATACATCACTCATGCCTCCCGACGTACCGCGATCTCGACGGAAGCCAAGCCCACGCAGAGGCAGATGAAAGCCCCTGAGTCAGACGAAGGAGACCTTCGGAGATCTACACCCGGCTGGACGGAGGCTGATCTGGAACGACATTACTACCGGAATGAGCTTCATGATTTCCTGTGCCAGGACCCGGTGATGCTGACCATCCGACCGAAGCTGATCGGAGAGCTGGCGGAGTCGATCCCCACCCCTCCGGTGCTGACCGACAAGTTATCAGCCGTGAAAAGCTTGGTATACCTGCTGAAGGAGGCTGGTTTCGAGGTGGGAGCGTTCAATGTTAACGAAGTCTTCGGATTGGATCTAGAAGTTATCCGATCCTCCATTAGGTCAGCGATCGACAGACTGGGGTCCCTGGTGAAGACGATCCCGGACATTCCAGACGCATTGACCCAAGCTCCAGACATATTACCTCAGAGCGGATCGACTGGATGCCGGACCTCTTCGCCATACTTGTCGGCCACCGAGCTTCGATCGGACCCATCGTCGGAGCCCCAACGCATTTCTCTCGGCCCCTCAGGAGCGACTGTGCTGGAAAAACGATCGAAGGACCTCGTGCAGCGGCGATCACCGCGGAAACGGACTGCGAAGCCGACGACCCAACCGGATCAATCCCGATCCGATGAATCGACGGGACGATTAGAGTCGTACTTTCAAGCTGCTATGAGTCGGTTTCTGAGAGAACAGCAAGTGGACACGGCTAGACCGGCGAGGAAACCCCGGTGCGCAGGATGTGGAGATGGAATCCGCCAGTTCGCGCGATCCTGACCGATCTTACGGGGAATACGATCCTGACGATGCTGACGCACCCGAGCCCAATCGGGCTGCAATCTCGGCGACGGCGACGGGGGCGCCTGGAACGTCCCTGATCCCGAGAGTCGGATCTCGGCGGTCTCCGATCTGAAGGAATTCAGTAAAGGAAGGACCAAGATAAAGAGCGAACCAGGGCATGGATCAGCAAAGTCAAGTCCGCGTTCCTGCGAGATCTGGCAACGGACGGTGAGACCTGCCTCACTTTCGCCGATCAGCTGACGGGACCAGCCAAGAACTGGTACCGGCAGCTTGCCCGAACGACCCGAAACAAGTGGAGCGATCTACTGCGCAGTTTCCAGATTCAGTATTGCGGACTTGGAATATCGGTCGCGTGGCAATATTACCATTCCCGCAAGCGATCCGATGAATCGACGCTCGATTATCGCTATCGGCTGAATGTAGCCGCGCTTTGTGCTAAGTTGAAGGTCAAGGATGGTGACCCAAAAGCACGTCGCGAGCACGTGGAACACTTCATCGAGACGTTAGGCGATCCGGATCCGGCAGATCAGCTCACGCGGTTGAGACTCGCAGATTCCGACGACCTAGAAGAGGTGTTACGCGCTCGCGAGAGAACCAAGAGCAGACAGAAGAGATCAGCTTTCGGATCGAAGTATCACCAGAAAGCCCCAACCGCAGCACTGGCAACCCCGGCTAAGCGAGCCGTGTATGCAGCCCAGATCGCCAATCCGGACTCCGGATCAGACTCGGAAGGCTCGGACGGATCGGACTCGGAAGGCGATCTGCGTTGAATCTACCTAGCGTCTGCAGATGGATCGAGCCCTGAAGGTGGGGGAATGCCGAAGGAGGCAGAGTCGCCACGCAGACAGGGAACAAGGCCGATCAGCCCAGATCGGACTCTCGATCTCGGAGCCGGTATGCCGGATCGGATCGTGAACGCTGATCGCACTGCGGATCTCGCCGGCACACGGGTCTCGACTGTTGGAGACGTGTCACGTATCAGAAGTGCGGTAAGAGAGAACACCCGGCGATTCGTGTGCCGTGGGTGCGGCGAGCTGCACGACGTGGACAAATGCACGATGGAAGAGTTCTACAACCAAATCTGCCAATGGTACAACCCATCGAAACACGCAAGTATGCTGATAAACTAGGACGCTCGCGGGGTTGGAATCCGGTACGAGCCGAGCGTTCTAGATACTGCATCTACGCGTGTGTGCCCAAGAATACGGTAGATAACTAGGTGGGCGACCTGATCTATGCGGAAATACATGCGATCTGCATGTGAAACCGGCCGCTAAGATTATGAGTCTGCCGAACAGATGAATATTGCCGATCTGACGTCGATGTGCCTCTGGACCTCCGATCCGAGGAGGTCAGAGGGTATTGGGAACGATCTCTGCCTGAAGAGTGGTTCAAGCCCGCTGAAGGCGAGATTACGACCGATCCGCCAACACTTGATCAAAGGTTACCCCGCATCGGGGAGACTTGCAGATCGAGTACGGTGGAATCCGATCTCCTCCCCGTGGAATCCAGAGGATACTGGAGATTCCACTCCCCTGGGAAATGGGTTCGCCAAGCCAAGATCGCCGGCAAGATCAACAATGAGAAGGCGATTTTACTCTTAGATACTGGCGCCGAGGTGTCCATAGTGGATACTACCTTTGCTCGTAAGGTCGGATGCTATATCGATACGAGTCAGAGCCAAGAGTGTGTTGGGATATGCGAAAACGTGTATACAACTGAAGGAAGGACCAAGATCAAGATCACGTTGGCGTGATCGCTGGTATACGTTTTCGACATCTGGGTTGGAGATCTGGCCGGACAGGACGCGATTCTAGGCATGGACTTTATGGTCCCAACTGGTACCCGACTTGATCTGGCTGACGGATCCATCTGTTTGCCGGACGAGATCAAGATCCAGCTAGGTGGTCGACACCAGCTGTACTCCGGGAACGCCAGGCATCTAGTAGTAGGAGGACATCTGCAGATTGACCCCGGCGAATCGGCTGAGCTCCCGACGCGTCTGAGGATATCCGATCGAGAGCAGTTATGGCTCACCCGCGGAGACCGCTGGGTACCTACAGTAGCCAATGGGCCTGGCCGCACGAGATACCTCAAGATTAACAATATCCGCGGCTGGAAGCTTATCCTACAGCGAAATGAACGGATCGGAATATGGCTTACGGGCGATCGGGCACCCCGATTGCCCGGATATGTGTCGATCGGATCCCGACGATACATGAAACGGCAGAATTTTGCGTTCCAGGCTACCACCGACGAAGGGCCCGGAACGCATGAAAGTCTAGAAGACGCGCTGGGACCCGCAGTAGGGTGACCAAAGTATGTTGTGCCTCGATCGATACTCAGGAGGAGACCGGTTGACTCGATCATACCGCGATCGACAAGCCAGCACACCTCGGGTGGATCATCGGGGCCGGCGGCCACAGATCTGGACAGCCCGACGGACGAGATTCTCCAAGAAGAAGCCCAAGCTATGCTGGAAGGAAGCCGCACTACATCGGGCGGCGATCGAGGGCGTGAGTCATCGGGTCTAAGACGATCGCCTGGGGTCTTGCCCCTGCGTACGACCGCCCCCCCCCCCCCCCCCCCCCGCCCGATATCCCAACATCGACCCAGGAGGTGGACCGAGATGACTACCCGAGTAGGGAGGCACTCACGGAATCAGCTGAGAGGGGCTCGTCGGTGACGGATCAGGGTGGATCGTGATCGAGCTTATCAGCATGAAGGCAGAGAGCAATTGGCCGAAGACGTGGAGCAGGAGCTGGCCATACTCCCCGAGATCACGATCTCAACTACGGAGGAAGTGAGGATTGAGGATATCAAGGTGGGGGACGATCGGCAGAACACCCTGGTGGAAGTCGACAAACTCCGACGTAAGATTTGGGAGAAGAAACACCTCCTGATTGGCAAAGGTAACGCGCTTCCCCCGGCGGTGAGAGGGATCACGTGTGATATCGATGTAGGCGACGCGAAGCCGATCGCACAGCGCGTGAGGAAGATCGCCCCCCCACACTTCCGGGAGAAAATATCGTATCTGATCAAGGGGCTATTATCGGCTAAGATCGTACAGCCGTCGATGTCTCCGTGGGCCTCCCCGATTGTCGTTATTATCAAGAAGAACGGTGTCGATATCCGGCTATGTATCGAATATCGAGTGGTGAATAGCTTAACCAGACGGATGGTATACCCAATGCCTCTGATTAACGATCTGCTGGAAGATCTGGACAAGGTACTTTGGTATTGTTCTCTCGACGTGGATAGTGGATTCTGGGTGGTGACAATGACCGATCGAGCTCGTGCGATCTCGGCTTTCATCACCCCGATGGACCTGTACGAGTGGAACCGTATGTCGTTTGGGCTGAAGAATGCGCCACAGTTCTATCAACGATTACTGGACAACGTGTTGTACGGGTTCACCAGAATCTCGCGATCGGAAAGCTCTGAGGGACCTACCGATCTGATCGGATCCGGGGAGTCTGAAGATCCAGGTCAACCGTCAGAGCTGGGTCGCAGATCCTACATCGATGACATCCTGGTGACGGCCGGATCATGGGATAATTTGTGCGGGTAGATAAGCTGTTGGAGGCGTGCGATAAGTGGAACCTGTCGATCACTGTGGAGAAAAGCTCATGGGGAATGCGTAAAGTGGATTATCTAGGACATCGTGTGTCGTACGACACATTAGAAGCCAAACCTAAGGATCTAGCCGCTCTAACTGATCTGCCGTTCCCGGCGTTGCTCCGATGTATGCAGTCATTCCTGGGAAGCTTGAATTATTATAGCCGTGTCCTGGAGGAGTATGTGATCTACGCGATGATCCTGTACGAGCAGCGTGAGGTAGACTTTGTGGAACCACAGAAGCGCCCCGATATGCGCTCGATCTTGGATTGGACGGCAACGAGCCTAGCTGGTCCGCGCTCAGATCACCCTGATCGGGAGTCGTCCGGCCCCAAGGTCGACGCTGTCGATGAACGATGGCCTCGTGTGCACCGCGCATTATCGGCGTTGAAAACGAAGATTTCCAGGACACCAATCTTATGTCATTTCGATCGCAATCGAGTACCAGTAGTGCTCGTGCGCGCGATCGACTGGACGACCTCGGCCGCTTTGATGCAAGAGCACGATCATATCCACTATCCCGTTACGTCCGTTAGTTGGACACTGAAGTCGAGCGAATTAAATTACAACGTGGTGGAGAAAGAAGTGCTCGCGCTGTACCGTGTACTGGACCTGAACTATAATGTGGTGGAGCGGAGGATTGAATTACAGGTAGTACTACCACTTCCGACACCAGCTGTTGTGTATTTTTCATGTACATGAAAAATTATTGCAGGATTTAGCCACTACAGACTAATTGACGCCACTTTGAGCATCAGATTGACAATCTCGCCGTCGGCATCGCCCTCTTCAACGCCCTCGTCCTCGCCGTCTTCGTCCGGCTCGTCGTTTCCACGAAGGGGAGTCGCAAGACCAGTCTTTTGCCAACAGTGCGCCACCGTCTTGGCCTCCGTAGGCGACCACAAGAGCGAGCTCCATTGCATCGCCTGAAGCTGGTCTATTTTGTATGCAGACTGCCCATTAACATTTGCATCAGCCTCAAACCTTTCGATCCCGTGGTCAATCTGTAACGACCTAAAGCGTGCCTTGAAGGACGCAATAACACCGGCGTCCAGAGGCTGCAGATAGGTGGTAGTATTGGCCGGCAGCTTCTGAACTTTGATGTTCGTCAGCACCATGTCGCCGAGAGCATGGGAGGACACGTTGTCAACCAGCAGCAGGATATGCCGCTTCGCAGCACGCATCTCCTTGTCCAGCTGCAGCAACCAGTTCTGGTAGATCTTCGAGTTCATCCAGGCCTTGGTACGCTTGCGATACAGGTAGCCGAGCTGTTCAGCCGTCTTCTTACCAAAGCACCGCTGCTTTTGGGCCTTGCCAATAAACAAAACGGGGAGCGAGTCGCTCCCGTCTGCATTGGTAGTCAGCGCTAGCGTTAGCCGAGTCTTGTTTTTCTTGACGCCTTTTGTTGTTGCCGTGCAAATACTCCGGCCAGGCGCGGCTGCGTAGTACAGCCCGATCTCGTCCATGTTGTAGGTGTCGTGGGCGTCGTAGCAGTCGGTGATCTCCTGGATGGCATGGCGTCCTTCTCTCACTTCGTCGGCGTCAGCAGAGCCAGCCTCGCCGTGTCGCGGTCTGTAGCGTAGCTTGTGCCGCTTGAGAAACCCGGTCAGCCAGCCAACGGCGAGTCCGACATCGAGCGCAGGCCCGCCTACATCTTCTCGAATCTGCTCGGCCTTCCTAGTGATAGCTTTGCGATTAAAACACAGCCCCCTCGCTTCTACGCTACCCACCCACTCCTCTAAATTCTTTTCTAAAGCAGGCGCCTTTACCTTTAGCGGCTTACGCCGTTTGCCCTCACCGTACTCTGGTTTCTTGATAGTGCTTGCGTTTTTTAGTATGTCAGATACTGTGTTGCGGGCTGGGGCTTTGCGCAAGCGGAATGCTCGCTTGGACCACCGCGCTAGCTCTGAATGGGTCATGCCAGGCTCCGCTGCGCTCTTGTCAATCAGCTCGCGCTTGTTCTCGATCGTCAGCCAGCGTCCCATTGCTCCCTCGGAAGGGGGCCACAGCGCTCAGAAGCCAGTCTGCGGCGAGTGGTGGACGCGCGCTAAGCATCCCTGTTTAATCTGCTAACGTATTATTAAGGATATTTTTTCTAGGAGGTGTCGGAAGTGGGAGTACAAGCTGTATATCGCGATCTCAACCCATCGATCAAGGGCAAGGGATGTAATACCTCGGAAGAGTGCCAAGGTCACAGGAGAGGTGCCACGAAAACCGGAAGCCAATACCCGGCATATTTGATCAGGATCGACGATATCGATCTTGACAGGGATGACGCTGATCTTGAAGATAGACACCGAATCTCAGTCCCACTGATGACGCAAACGCCATAGAGAGAGTCAGCGAGGTCCAGGGAGCCAATAATAGCGCGTCAGGATTAGTGGTGTAGGCGAACAAGCAAGGCCAGTACTAGGACATGGTAACACATTAAACAGAGTTGATTTTTCCTTTTTCATCACAAGTGGTCTTCGCCTTCGCGCTACCGGGCACGGGATACACTTTGGCCCACCCGATGTTACGCCAAGTCAGAGACGCCTCCAAGATCGAATCACCCCGGACGCCAGGATTGCTTGGCCCAGCGTCCGTCAACCCTCGTTTCAACCCACCGCTAGAGGAAGCGGCAAGCAAGGAAAGGCAAGACAAGGTCACACACCGACCACAAGGCAGCCCCAGGCCAAGATCAACATCGGCCTAGGAGTCTCGATCCAGGCAACCCAAGATCAACTACTCGACCTTACACCGGTGCAGCGCGTAGAAGTATCCCCGCTGCTGCCACAAGTTCCCGCTGTCCGCCAGACAGTCCAAGACTCGACCGCAAGCGCGTCTTCCGATATCACCGGAAGAGCACAGCGACGGGTACACAAGGTGAGGATCAGCACTTTCACGAAAGATCGGAGTACCCCCTCCGTTACTCGGCAGTTCGGGCGCCGTGTGCAAGAGGAACCCCGCGATCTGCAAATATCGCGGAGCCACTTCGCCACAATGGTGCGCGTTCCCAGATCTTTGGGTGACTCGGGAGTTCACCGTGAGTCCCCTCAAGAGGATGCGCAAGGCGAATTTGGACAAGGGAATGAGGTGTCGACGGAGATCGGATCACTGACGACACCGCTGAATCAAGGTCGATCCGCGGAGCGGCAAAATTTTGGGAGGAGCTCTACCGACGGAACAGAGGGAGGTCCCGCTACGGACCTCGAATATAAACCTCAACCTCCTCCCTAGGTCCCCTCGTGGACCCCTGTGGGTCTAGATTCACATCTAGACCCGCCGGACGAAAGTCCACCGGCGAAAGCCGGAGCACGACTGTCCACCCAACCACCTAGTGCGAAATCGACAGCAAAGAAGAAGACCGCTAGACCGAAGTCGTCGCGGAAGAAGATCAAGGCACCAGATTCGGAAACAGAAGATCGTGGCGATCTCACGTCGATCGTGTCCGATGATCAGTTGGCGGTTGCGTACTACAAGAAGGAACTGCATGGCTTCTTGATCCAGGACACCGTGATGCGTGTCCTTCGACCGAAGATTCTTGGCGAGCTCCGAGGACCCGTGCCGCTACCAGTGCCTGGATCGAACAAGCTTACGGCAGCCAAGGCACTGATGCATCTCCTAAAAGAATAGTTGCCGGGTCATTCGCAGCGAAAGATCTATTCGATTTGGAACTCAGCGAGATCGAATACACCATGCAGAGCCTGTTCACACTGCTGACACCTCTAGTGGGAGAAGCAAAGCGACCGCAAGAGCAATCGGCCCGGTCAAAGCAGATTACAAACGAAGTAGTGCTGATGCCTGCAAAATCGACCCCGGTTACACCCGGGGAACGGACCTCAACGTCATCGCCTTACGTGTCCGCCACCGAGGATATCGAGTCAGACAGTTCGGAAGACTCGCCACGTATGACATTAGGGCCTTCTGGTGCAGCCATGTTACGAGATCTGGCTGACCGTGCTGACCGAGCGACGCCTACTCCCAACAGAACACTCAGGAAGGCATCGACAAATTCAAATCGTCACTCGCCAGAGAAACTGGAGTCGTTCTTTCAGGCAACAGTGGAAAGGTTCCTGAAAGAACAGCGTGTGTCCCACGGGCAGCTGAAGTCAAGATCGACAGGGGATCAAGATGTCGAAATGGGGTCGGTTGGGTCACCAAACCAACCCGCCTCTTAAGGGGAATACGACCCCGACGACCTTGATCTCGGTCAACCAGCCCGAGCGGCAGTCGCTACTGCGACGACCACTACAAGCGGACAGACACTGTCCACACCACGTATTCGAGTGTCAGCGATGTCCGAACTGAAGGAGTTTTCTGGGAAAGACGGCGATGAAGATCGAGCCCGATCTTGGATAAGCAAGGTAAAATCGGCATTCGTCCGCGACCAAGCACCAGCTGAAGAAAAATTCCTGATGATCGGAGACCTTCTCACGGGGCCAGCACGAAACTGGTACTGCCAGCTGAGCCGCACTACCCGAAGCTCGTGGAAGGATCTACATCAAAGCTTTCAGGTCCAATATTGTGGTCGAGGAGTCTCTGTGGCACGGCAATACTATCATGCCCGAAAGCGATCTAATGAGTCGCCCCTGGAGTACCTGCACCGCCTTAACGTCGCTGGCCTTCGTGCTCGTCTACAAGTCAAGGATGGTTCGCCTGATGTCAGGCGCGAGCACGTCGATCATTTTATCGAAACGCTCGACGACCGCGATCTGGCCGACCAGTTAGCCCTGCTGCGAATCCCTGACGCTGACATGCTGGAAGAAGTCTTGCGATCTCGCCAGCGCGCGAAAGCCAGGCAGAGTAAGCACGTGTATTGATAAATCAAGCCCCGCCAGAAGACCGCTGCTGCAGCCGCTGGTACGGGGGCGGTACGAGCGATCCACGTACCCAGTGACAGCAGCGACTCTGACGAAGAGTCAGGTGAATCGGCGGACGAGAGCTTGCACCGAATATATCTGGCGGCGACTACGCACCAAGAAAGATCACAAGATCAACGTCCACGTGACCAAGCCCAAGATCCATTAAAGCAAGATCGCCGTACGGAACGGAACATTAGATCGACGGACGAGGTGACGCCGCCTCAGCGGTGTTCGTATTGTGGGTCAAGGAAACATGACGATCTTGGATGTTGGAAACGACTGACCTGTGACAAGTGTGGAAAGAGAGGCCATCCATCAGATCGATGCCTATTCGTATGCAAGGCGTGTGGTGAGATTCACGAAGCCGGCGAATACCCAATGGAAGAATTTTACAACTTGATCCGTCAATGGTATAATCCTACCAACCACGGGGGGATGCTGCCTGTAGTGGGTCTAACTTGACTCACTACTTTAGCTTACACGTTGCGCAACGTGTATGAGGAAGCGTAAGTACTTAGTCATTACTTAGGTTAATTATATTTGAATACACAAATATAAGTTAAGTAAGAAAGGATTCCAAGTGACTTAGATTAGGTAAAATGAGAACTGTATTGTTTGTAAATTGATCTTCCTCTAAAATCTGCTAAAAACTGTTTATCATCTATGAAAGGGTTGACAGCGGCTGGCTGTCAGAGCCCCGCTAATATGCATGTCTCTGATTGGTAGAAAGATGCAGCTTTCTACCAATAGGCTCTTTGGGTATGTGTGGACCACTCACTGTGGTGGTCCACTTCAATGTATCCATCGGTGTGTCTTACACCAATGTGAGGAAGTATCCAAAACGTTTAACAGATAACCGATCTGTTAAATTCACAAGTGGCTTGCAGCCACTTGTACGTGTAACCCCGTTACACTGCCGGAGTCGGCGGAGAAGATGTTAGACTAGGACGCTCGCCGGGTTGGAATTCGGTACGAGCCGAGTGTTCTAAGTTCTGCATCTATGCATATGTCGAGAGGCAGTCGGAAGCGACGGTAAACGAGGTGATCGACAATACATGTGAACTTCATGGGAAATTTACTACTGCGATGGCAAGCCTTCACAAGATCGATGAATACTCCAGATCAAGCGTGAAAATGGCGCTGTATCTCACGCACGGAGAATCACGAGGATATTGAAAATACCATGTGCCTGACAAGAAGTTCAAGCAGGCCAAAGCTATGGGGAAGATCAACAATGGGGGGGGGCGGTTCCCACCGGTAACTCTTGAGTAGCGTTTTTGAGAACCTAACCTGATTCATTACTTTCCTACTCAATATTCATTACTTTCCTACTCAATAACCGTCAGAAGGTGCGGATTTTTGCAGTAGGATTTCTGCTACTGCAAAAATCTTGAGTAGGGGGCGGGGGAGAAGGTCTCATGGCGAAGAAGCAGCAGAAGCAGCAGGGCGAATCTCGTGCTCGAGGGCCTAACTGGACTACAACGGAGATCCTGAAGCTCGTCGAGGCATGGCGAGTTGAGCTGGATACCCCAGCAGAGAAGGGGGAGTCGACAGCCCTTCTTAACACGCGAGTATTCGAGCAATTCAAGACGCTGTGTGGTGGCACCACGTCTCGCAGTGAAAAAGCAGTCATCGACAAGAAGAACAACTTGCCTGTTGCGTACACGTTCATAGTCGCATTTAACAACAACCGTGTGGTCGGATCAACCGGCCAGCCTTGTTGGTTTGAACTGTCACGTGAGCAAAAGAAAGCCATTAAGGCCGCTAACTAGACGGACGCTCGCAGTGCCGACATGGATATAGCCGTATTCAATGCTTTGAAGAACATCTTAGGCGGTGATGACTCTGTCGAGCCTTCCGCTTTAGTTTCCTCTACGCCTATCGTTGAGAGAGAGGATAGTAGTGCTCCTCGTCAGACATATTTTGCGGACTTCGCTGACAACAACCAAAACACGGATGCAGCGCAATCTTTGTGCAGTGGTGGAGACAATCCACTGGTACAGGCATTGCCACTGAGCAAGTACGGCACTGCTTCATCAGTATCGTCACTGTCCTCGCCGCCGCTAGATGATGCGTAGCCTCGAGACAGAAACCTATGCAGAACTACTAGCGTTCCGCTAGCCAGCTCTCCCATCGTCAAGCAGCTCTTTGGAATGGACGAAAGGCCGCGCCTTCTCAAAATATGCCGGTGGAAACACAACTCATGGTTTCGCTGGATTTATTGAGTCGCCAATCTTGAGTAGCCTACTAAAAATTTGCCGGTGGGAACCCCCCCCCCAATGAGAAAGCAACTTTGTTGTTTGACAGTGGTGCCGAGGTGTCTATTCTAGATGGCGCCTTTGCTCGAAAGGTGGGGTGCTACGTGGACAATAGTGAAGCATTAGAATGTGAGGGAGTGGGAAAATCGCCGTTCATGGCTGAAGGACGTGCATGTCTCAAGATCACGCTTGCTGGATCGTTGGTTTGCTTCTTCGATGCTTGGGTGGGTCCCCCGACCGGCGGCCAAGACCTGATCTTAGGCATGGACTTCATGGTACCGGCCAGTATCCGTCTCGATTTGGTGGATGGATTGATTTCTCTGCCAGATGAAGTCCGAATTCAACTCGCAGGACGACGCCCTCCGTATGGGGACAAAGTGGAACAAGTAACCTTTGGTAGACACTGCGAGATCGACGTTGGTGGATCAACAGAGGTAAAGTTACATACCGTGCCGTCGGATCGCCAGTAACTATGGGTCACTCGTGGAGATCGCTGGGTGACTACTGTCGCTGCTGGTCCGTTTTGCTACCTGCAAATAGTTCATGTGAGTGACCGCAGGCTAGTGCTCCAGCGAGATACAAGGATCGTAATGTGGCTAACTGGGGATCGCATACCCCGCATACCTGGACACATCTCGGTCGGGTCGCGACGTTACGCTGAGTGGCAGAACTTGGCCTACCCGGCAACTACCGACGCAGATGGCTCCATACCAGATTCGGAAGTTGTGCACGGACCGGCCGTGGATCGTCCACTGTACAAGTTACCAACCGCGATTTTGGAGCGCCCACCGAGTCGATCTGGAGAGGTGGCGATCGTAGCCCAGATGGTATAAGTAATGACTCCACCGCAAGCGATTTCCATGGCACCGATACGCGGAAAGGTGGTTTCGCCACGCCGAAGAACAAAACGTGCGCTCGAGCACTGATATCGCAAGTATGCGGTGCTACCCATCCGGTCTCGCAAAAAAAATCGCCCGACAGTTCAGAGGGGCGTAAACATGCACCCACCGATGATTACGATCTGAACAAACATTCAACATCCAATCGAACATGGGGACGAACAAGTCTGCATCAAGGAAGGCAGCGATCTCTACGCGGAAGATGTCGAAGGACACCTAGCGGTACTTCCGGAAGTCACACCCACAACAGAAGACGTCAAGATTGAAGATCTTCATGTGGGAGACCCAAGTGATAACACGCAGAAAGAGATCGGCCGGCTACGTAGCATCATCTGGCACCGGCGGCATTTACTGATCGGTAAAGGCAGCGCCTTACCACCAGCCGCAAAAGGGGGGATCTGCGACATAGATGTGGGGAACGCCAAGCCCACCGATCAGCGGGTCAGGAAAGTCGCACCGCAGTTTCGCGAGAAGCTTTTCCAATTGATCAAGGGTCTTTTTTCAGCCAAGATCATCAAGCACTCTACTTCACCGTGGGCATCACCTATTGTTGTGATCATCAAGAAGAATGGGATCGACATCAAACTTTGCATCGATTATCGCTTGGTCAACAGCTTGACACGCCTGATGATCTATCCTATGGCATTGATCAATGACCTACTCGACGATCTCGACAAAGTACTATGGTATTGCTCACTGGATATGGCAAACGGGTTCTGGGTCGTATCTATGACAGATCGAGCCCGTGAGATATCCGCATTTACCACACCGTTTGGACTGTTCGAATGGAACCGAATGCCCTTTGGATTGAAGAATGCACCTCAGCTCTATCAGCGACTACTCGATAACGCGCTGTATGACTTCGTGAAGATCACGAACGGCCAAGATCAACAGGTCCAAGACTTGGTAGATCTGTTTCGCGAAGGTGAACCCGACGTGGGGAAGAAGACCTCAGTACTAGGTCGTCGATCTTACATCGACGATAGCTTGGTCACAGCAAGGTCGTGGGATACGCTGTTTAACCGCGTGTATAACCTTCTGGATGCCTGTGTTGAGTGGAATCTGTCTATTAGTGTGGCGAAGAGCTTTTGGGGGTTGAGGAAGGTTGATTACTTGGGACGTAAGGTCTCAGCGGAAGGGATGGAGGCTCAACCGAACGACTTGTCGTCCCTTGCTGGCTTGCCCTTCCCAACGACTCTGAGATCGATGCAATCACTCCTGGGTAGCCTCAACTACCATAGCAGGTTCATCGAAGATTTCGCGATCTACGCTTCAATCTTGTACGAACTCCGGGAGGCTGACTTTTTCGAAGCGAGTAAGGTGTCTAAGATCAAAACCGCAATCAACCTGACGGGGGACGATGACGAGGGGCAAGATAAGTGGGTCAGAGCAACCGAAGCATTCACAGTCCTGAAGAACAAGATCATCAACGCACCCATCCTGCAACATTTCGATCCCGATCGAGAGCCAGTGGTGATAGTGTATGCTCGCAAGTGGGTGATCTCGGTGGCATTGGCGCAGGAACACGACGGTATTTATTACCCGGTGACCTTCACCAGTCGCACACTCAAGGCAAACGAGATTAACTACGGTATTGTGGATAAAGAAATGTTGGCACTGCTCAGGCTGTTGGATATTTGCTACACACAACTCGTGACAAGATCGATCAAGGTTTTGACGCGCCACTCGACGTTGGCGTGGCTGATGAATTCTGCAGGGTTGCAAGGCCGGTCAGGTAGATGGGCGGCATTGCTTTCGAGCTGGACGCTGGAGATTGTGAAATGTACAAAAAGCGAAGATGGGATTTTGGGTGTGATGGCTGCAAGTATCACGCCCCGAGAAGAAATCAATCCGATCGTGACCTCGATCGCACCCAGGAAGCAGCCTCGCCAGATCATCTCGATGCCCCCACCCACGGTGGAACGTGATGAGGAACTGTTAGTGGTTAGTTTCGATGGATCGGCCCGGGTGAAACGTAACGGTGGAGCCTTCAGCGCAATTGTGTGGAGTCTGCTCGGGTGGCAAGTAATTTCGGCCGCCTCGGAGGATAAGACTGATCTTACGGTGAATGAGGCAGAACATCACGGCCTGCTCCTATGTTTCGATCTGCTGGCCGATCTACATGTAGACCGGGGACGACTGATAATCTGCGGTGATTCCAATCTAGTTATCAGGCAGATGCGAGGAGAGATCGAATGCAAAACCCCGGCCTTAAAGTTATTACGCCAAACAGCCATGGAGTGATTACGATCTTGGCCTAATCAAGAGTTCCTGCATATGAAGCGAGATTGGAATCAGAGAGCAGATCGACTGGCAAGCGCAGCTTTACAACGGGAAGCGGGTGTGGTTGTCACTTCAGAATCTGAACACAGCGAGTTGCTAACGGTCAACCGGCTCAACGAACTGTTAGTTCCGCAATCTCAGGCATCGGTAGTCCTGGTCACGGCTATAACACGATCACGACAACTACGCAATCCAGAAGTATTGCAGGAGCCACTGGTACAATGAATGCGAGAGGATCGGATATGCCGAGCACAGGACAAAGAAAATGGATCGTCGATCTGAAGAAGTATCTCGCTGGGGACGTGCAGGACCTCTCTGCAACGGACGCCAAGTCATGCGCCAAAATCACAGAAGACTATGAAGTAGACGAGGCCGGATTATTATTCTATCCCCCCCCCATCTAAGCGGTCCTCCGAAGATCGCGATCTCGTGACCAAATTGGTGATCCCCGAAACCCTGCAGGATGACTCCCTTCACCATTACCATGTGAGTCTCGAAAGTGGACATCAAGGCATTGGAAGAACGTACCAGCGTGTCAGAGCTCATTTTCATTGGCGAGGGCTCTACAAGAGTGTGCAACGCTATGTTGGCCGGTGTGTGGATTGTGAAACGGGGAAAGGCAGACCAATCATGGAAGGAGAGGCACCTGGCAATCTACAGGCCACTTACCCATTCCAGATTATTGCCATGGATCATATTCCGTCCTTGCCTAAGTCCTACAAAGGCAACTCAGAGCTGTTGATCTGGATCGATCTTTCACCGGTTATGCGATAGCTAAGGCAAGTGCGTCTCGAACCGCTCAAACCATCGCCGAGAATTACGAAGAATGTGTGTTTCGTCGATTTGGCGCTAGTGAAGCCATACGTCACGACAGAGAACCTGGGTTCATGGCGGACTTTTTCAGATCGTTTAACAAGATTGTGGGTCAGAAGCAACGTGCGACGATGGCCTACCGACCACAGCCGAATGGTACAACCGAGCGTATGGTACAGACGTTAACTCGATCCGTGAAGATGTACGTCTCCGATGTCAACCAACGAGACTGGGATGAGTATGCCGAGCGTTTGACGTTTGCACTCAATATGGCGCAAGTTCGAGTGCGCGGAGATACACCTTTCTTGGTTTGACGTTCACACTCAATACGGCGCAAGATCCAGTGCGCGGAGATACACCTTTCTTGGTGTATAGGTGAGACCCACGGACTACATTGGAAGCGATGATTCCACTTGGATCAACACGCCGGCGATATTGCGAGCCGCGCCGCTGGCGATACCACGTCCAGCGACACTATCAACAGGCTCGGGAAGAAGTCAATGGGCGTCTACGTCACGCGATCCGAAGTCGCGCAGATCGACATAATGAGTCAGTCCGCCCGCATGAGATCGAAGCTGGTATGCAGGTGTGGCTGTATCCCGACAGAATCAAGGAAGGTTATGCGCGCAAGCTGGCACATATGTAGCATGGGCCGTTTAGGGTGGCTGAAGTGATCAATACTTATGCTGTACGTCTCGAGTTTACCGGTACCGAGTACCGGCTGTTTCCCATTGTACACGTTGCTAAACTGAACCAGTCCGCAGCTTTCCAGACCGCCCAGGTGTTCGTCTCGCGATTGAAGATGAAGATCGACTCGATTTCGACGAAGGGTTACTCCCGGAAGATAGCTGGGATGCTGTTCTGGCTGATGACGAATATGATGTGGAGCGCATAGCTGACATGCGATCTGGGCGGCTGACCCGCTATGGACGCACATTTAGAGACTTCTTAGTGTACTGGAAGGGGTATGACGAACCTACCTAGATTGATGAAGTCGACTTGAATTGCGGAGCATTGCTACATGATTACCTGCGAGAGCAGGCCAACCGGCATCGATTTGAAGCTATGCATTCACGCGAAGATCGCTAGGCGCGAAATCGCGGCGAGCCTGTCACTGAGCGAACGTGGTTGGGATGAATGGCTTGTAGGAGGGCTGCAAGTCAGTTGGAACGGTGGTGTATATACGTGTCTGTATATGGTCGATCTGGGATCAACGTGGCGACCACGGTCGCCTGAGAAGGAAGTTGATGCAACGAATATGTGTGTTATTATGGAGAAGAACCTCAAGTCGGTCACAACGTACTAATGTAATGGAGTTTATTAATTAAAACTCGACGACAGCAGTGCCCTGAGCATGTCGAGGACCGAGGAACTTGTAACGGAGACAGGCGATTCTCATAGCTGGATGATCCTACGGGCTCTGCCGGTACTGGAGTCGCCATGGTTCGGCGAAATCTCTGATCTTGAGCGCGTCAGCAAGCGTTGTCGCCTCATCCGTAAATTGCGGGAACCAGTGCTTCGGAACACGCGCATTTCGCGAAGTGCAGAAAGAGGGGATCAAGCAGAATGTCGAAGTCACACTGGCGCTGGCACAACGCTTGTAGCGGGTCTAACTTGACTCACTACTTTAGCATACACGTTGCGCAACGTGTTTGAGGAAGCGTAAGTACTTAGTAATTACTTCGGTTAATTATATTTGAATACACAAATATAAGTTAAGTAACAAAGGATTCCAAGTGACTTAGATTAGGTAAAATGAGAACTGTATTGCTTGTAAATTGATCTTCCT
Source organism: Phytophthora cinnamomi (assembly GCF_018691715.1). Lineage (NCBI taxonomy): Eukaryota > Oomycota > Peronosporomycetes > Peronosporales > Peronosporaceae > Phytophthora > Phytophthora cinnamomi. Next base: position 146,936 of record NW_027150971.1, read on the forward strand.
CTAAAATCTGCTAAAAACTGTTTATCATCTGTGAAAGGGGTTGGCAGCGGCTGGCTGTCAGAGCCCCGCTAATATGCATGTCTCTGATTGGTAGAAAGATGCTGCTTTCTACCAATAGGATCTTTGGGTAGGTGTGGACCACTCACTGTGGTGGTCCACTTCAATGTATCCATCAGTGTGTCTTACACCAATGTGAGGAAGTATCCAAAAAACGTTTAACAGATAACCGATCTGTTAAATTCACAAGTGGCTTGCAGCCACTTGTACGTGTAACCCCGTTACACCATCCCCCCCTTAAGGTTAGACGCGCGGGGTCTCCGCACGTCAATCTTCGGAATTGACCATTCGTCAATTCTCCGCGTTTGGAGAAGAAATCCGCGGTCATTCAACGATGAGCGCGCCACAGAAGAAGACCTCGAAGTCGATGGGGAGTGATCTCTCCATCGACGACTACTTCGACCGTCAGAAGGCGAAGTACGGCGACGTCGTCGACTTCGACGACGACGATGAAGATATGGAGGGTGAGGAGGACTCGCCCTCTAAGCGCAAAGAATCAGTGTCGAGCGAATCGCTCGACCCTCATGCCAAGAACATTCGCCCGCGCGAAGGGGACGAATCGGACGCTTCGAGCTCAAAGCGTTCGCGTACTGAGAGCGATACCCCACTCGCCTCCGCTGGGGCTCTCAGTACTACGCGCGCTGCTGCTGCAGCGCGTGATATCAAAGCTCAAAGCTCTCCGCGCGCTGCGCCTGCAGCGCGCGATCCGTGGATGCCGTCCGCGTCCGAGATTACGGACCGGTATGGGAACTCGGTACCTCCGAATGAGGTACCGCTGTACGTATGCAGCGCCATCAAAGATGACGCTGTGGCTGCTGAGCTGCACTTTGATGCGGAAACGCATCAAAGGCGCGATTACTACATCGGACTCTTTCATGAGCTCCGATGGTTTCAAAGCAAGAAGACGTCTTGTCGCAGCAAAGTGCCCGAGTGGCAGGCACTTTGTCAAAGTTGGAACGCCTTTGTTGAAAACTTCAACAAGAGGCCGAGTGCTTACCGTGATCGGATTAAGCAAGCGCGTGATCGCTTCGAGACATACTCGAAGCGTGGAAAGCTGGAGCAACTTCATGTTGCTGCTGAGGAGGCAAATGTGCCGTGCGCTGTGCCCGAGGGCTTTCAGTGCACGAAGTGCTTCCCAGGCGCGGTCCGCTTGAGCGACCGCGACCTGAACGGGTACACGTCGTTCCGTGTGCTCGGTAGTCTCAAAGAGCTCCGTGCTAAGTTCTTAGCACGTGAGGGTTCGGGCGCTAGCGATGATCGCAGCGCTCGCACTACTTCCGCTGCGCCAGCGCGTAGTGCTCCTCGTACGCCCTCACCATTTCCGGAATGTCCTCCAGCAAGACGTTCCGCGGCTTCCATGTATCTCGATGGGGAGGAAATCCTCTCCAACGAATACGAAAACGAGCCCATTGAGGGTTCGTTTTCGGGATACTATGGTCAACAATCCGCTCAACAACCCAGCGGGTTGAGCCGCGGGCGTCACGGATCGGCGGTGGCGGGGGTGGGAACACGCCCCGGGTATGATCAGCCCCGGGCTGATCAGTATGCGCCTCTCCACGACCGGGTGACCGCCGTGGAGCGTCTGCAGGGCGCTGAGTTCGCCGCCCTGAAACAAGAGCTGGCGAACCAGAAGGCCCAAGTCGCGGCGGTCTCGCAGACCGCCTCGAATATCCAGGTCGAGCTGGGGACCCAGATGAAGGGGTTGCTCCAGCGCGTCCGCGCGCTGCAGGAGAGACTGCTCGTCGCCGAGGCGAAGTCCTCCGCTTCTGCCTCGGCTCCTGCCGAGGCTTCGGGTCAGCCGAGCTAGATGGCTCGTGCTGCAGGTATGGCTTCAGCCTTCCGACGTAAAAGGTCGGATGGAGGCGCATGCTAGACGGTATGTCTCGCGTGTATGCGTTGCCGTGCCGTGCCAACACAGTGAACGGCCCGATGAAGCGCGGAGCAAGCTTGCTTGCTCCGAAATCCGAAACTGTATGTCTAGGCAGGTTTTGTGTAGCTAACAAAACTAATGAACCAACTTTAAATTCATTTGTGTTGCCTCTGCCCGCATTGTCTGCGTTCAGCTTCTGTTGATCAACAGAAGCTGCTATTGTGTCTTGGACAAACCGAATTACGGCTTGTCTTTTGGTGATGAAACTGATTGCATCCGGGCTGAAGTCATTCAGCTCGCTCTCCGCTAGAGGCCCGGCCTCTGCGTGGTCCTTTGCGGTGTCTGCGCCCTGCGCAGACCCGTGGTCGTTGGCCTTGTTGTTGGGGGAGTCTGCGCCCTGCGCAGACTCATGTGGTTTGTCCATTGTTGCAGCTGACACTGTGCAAGTGTCGGCGGTTTTCTGCGGCTGCTGTATTGCAGTCGTAAATCCTCCCCCACTTAAAGTGGGAGCCATCACTCCGAGTAAACTCGGTAGACGTGGATGCCGCATGGCATTCACGTAGAACGGTGTATGCCCGGTCGAGGCATGCACTGAGTTGTTGATGGCAAACTCTGCCATCGATAAGCACTCGCTCCAGTATTGGAACGAGTGAGCGTAGCTCTTCAACATATCGACGAGCACGCGATTCACGCGCTCGGTTTGACCGTCCGTCTGCGGATGATCCGCAGTCGACATTGAAAGTTGGCTCCCAAGAAGTGTAAACAGTTCTTTCCACAGGTGCGCTGTGAAGCGTGGTCTCTGTCCGACACGATGTCGCACGGCATGCCATGGTGTTTGAACACCATGTCGACGAGTAGACGGGCCGTCTGTTTCGCGGTCACCTCTGCTGGTACCGCAGCAAGATGTACCATCTTGCTGAAGCGGTCTACGAAGACCACAACACCGGTGTTCCCTCCGCTGTCCGGGGGAAGACCAAAGATGAAGTCCAATGACATGGACTTCCGACACTCCGACGGAGTCGGTAGTGACTGTAATGGAGCCTGCGCGAATGGCGCAGGCTTTACGCGTTGGCATACCTCGCAAGCACGGATGTACTTGCGCACCCACTTATACTGGTGGTGCCAGTAGAAGTCGCGCGTGAGAAGGACGTAAGTCTTCTCACGTCCGAGATGTCCCGCAGTCGGGGCATCATGATACTCGTATATGATCCTGAGTCGCAGGTCATGGTCATTTGGCACGACAACGCGATCCGCGTTGTCGTCGACTGCGTTGTAAAGCAGTAGTCCGTCGTGCACACGAAAGCGGTGTGCACGCGCTCGAAGGTGCTTGGGCAGCTTCTGACGAGCCTTGTCAGAAGGTGCTGTGCCATAGGCCAACAGGAGTTTCGCGTCCGCGTCGTGCGCGTACGCGGCCTTCACATCATCCAACAGGGACGAGGTGGGTTTGCTCGATCGCATGGCGTCAATGGCATTGACGTCAACAGCTTCTGCATAGTCCGGCCGACGTAATAACGCGTCGGCCACCACATTCAATCTTCCGGGTTTGTATTCGACCCGGAAGTTATACTCCGCAAAGAATGAGAGCCATCTCGCCATTCTCTGTGAAATGTGTGGTGACTTCACTGCAGTGCGCAGTGAAGCATGGTCGGTGTAGACCACAAATGGTCTACTTCCAAGCAAATACACTCGGAACTTTGCGAGTGCGTACTTCATGGCAAGGAGTTCCTTGTCATGCACCGGATAGTTGCGCTCAGCTGGCTTCGGCTGACGCGATTGGTAGTAGACGACACGATCACGGCCCTCGTAATCGTGCTGCATCAACGCACATCCGATTGCAAAGTCGGATGCGTCACATACGACGTGAAATGGGCGATCTTGGTCAGCCACAGCCGAGATCGGCGCCTCGGTCAAGCCCCGCTTGACTGCATCGAATGCCGTTTGGCAATCGGGTGTCCAATCCCACACAGCTTCTTTCTTAAGAAGTTGTGACAGCGGGCGGATCTTGCCCGCATAGTCCTCCACGTACTTGCACAAGTACGTGGCCAAGCCAAGGAACTGCCTCAGTTCCTTGACACTTGAAGGCGTTGGCCATTCATTGATCACTCTGACCTTTTCCGGGTCAGGGCGAACACCATTCTTCCCTACGAGACACCCGAGGACGGGTATCTCGCTCGCCCCGAAGATACACTTCTTCAGGTTCAAGTAGCTTCCGGAGATGCACCTTGTGCATCTCTACGTCGGTCTTCTCGTCCACAGCCCGGCTGTGGATGAATACATCATCGAAGTAGCTCGGTGCGAAGTCGCGCACCATGTCTTCCAGGAGTACGTCTTTGCACTCCCTCAACAAATCGTAATAGGGACTCGACTTCAGCGAGTCCCAACCTTGTTCCTCGAAGCGCTCTCGCTCTCCGTTCTTTCGCTGTTCGAAAGAACGCAGACCTGCTCGATGCGGCCATCGTGCAAGTCGCGTGCACTCCCTCAACAAATCGTAATAGGGACGCGACTTCAGCGAGTCCCAACCTTGTTCCTCGAAGCGCTCTCGCTTCGTCTTCGCACTGAGAGTGTCTTCACTCTCAGTGGTACTTCCCATGAAGAGCTGCCTCAGCTCTTCGCTCTCGGTCTCCGTTCTTTCGCTGTCCGAAAGAACGCAGACTTGCTCGATGCGTCCATCGTGCAAGTCGCGCGTGAAGCGCTTCCAGCTCATGGCTGGAAGCGAAGTCAACTCCGACGCCGTCGTTGGAGGATTAGCGAGTTCCATCTCACGATACTGGAATCCAGTATCGGTGCGCGGCAAGACGCTTAGCGTCTTGACATTCGGCGTCACCGCCGCAGTCTGCCCAACAGACTGCTCTTGTTGCGTCTCGGTCCCGGACCGAGACTTGCGCAGCGTTTTCCGCTTGCGCCGTCTTCTTGTTGTGCGGAGCCCGGCTCCGCACTGTTGTTCTTCTGGTCCAGGCCCGGCCGTGGACAGTTGTTCGCCGGCGGACCCTGTCCGCGGGCGCGCGGTATCAAGCCCGGCTTGACCGCATTTTCCTTCGTGCAGCCCGGCTTCACGGTAATGTGTCCCTTCGCCGGCAGACCCTGTCTGCGGGCGCGCGATATCAAGCCCGGCTTGATCGCATGGCGCTTCGTCGTGCAGCCCGGCTGCACGACAGCATGCAAATTGCCTCAGTGCGGTACGTTTGCAACCGTCCGCACTGTTTGCAGTGTCAACTCCCGGAGTTGACACGCCTTCGTCACCTCGACGCCATTCATTGGCGGAGCCCCTCATGACCGAGGGTGCGTCGGCTCCCTGAGCCGACGCGTCGTTGTCGACCTGACCGCTTCGGGTCAGGGGCTGTCCCTTACACGCTTGAACGTGGGTGTTGGTTCCCGGAACCAACACATCTTTTTCTTCCGACGTCGGCAGCATTGCCGACGTTGGTCTCACTTGTGCGCGCCCTCGCGCACTTCTTGGGCATTCCGGGACAGCAGCATAAAGCGCTGTCTCGACTGGTGAGCCGCGCGCACCTGCTGGTGCGTGCGCTGCGGTAACAGGGCCATCGCTCTCTTTGCCGCTGTCGCGTCCGAAGCGCACGAGCGTGCGCTTCTTCCAGTCTATCACCGGATCATGCCGTGCAAGCCACGGCATGCCCATTACCACGTCGAACTTATCGTCCAGGTCCAGGACGATAAAGTGTTCGACAAACACTCGTTGTTTGTACGAGAAGCGCACGTTCACGACGCGCTTCTCGGTCTTTACGATGGCACCTGTTGCCAGTCGTACCTCCAGAAGACTTCGAGGTGTATCTACCTCCTCGAAGTCAAGTCTCGACAGGCTTCGTAGTCGAACAAAGCTGTTCGACGCGCCTGAATCTACCAAAGCTCGAAGAGAGTCGCTCTCTCTCTTCGAATAAACCTTCAAGATGACTAGGTTCGGCCTGTCATCTTGTTTCTTGCAGCGATAGCTAGTCTCACTGGGGGCTGCAGTCCTCAGTGTCGCGTGCCCGATGTCGGCACGCGTGACTGCATTACCAGTAGGGCGCCCCGCGCCTACTGGATGTTCGCGTTTTTTGTTGGTCCGCGGCGATGCCTAGCATCGCCACGACGGCCACCTCCAGGGGGCATGGGAGCTGTGCACTCCCGTGCAAAGTGACCGATCCTTCCGCAACGGAAGCATCGCACGTTACCATTGGTTCTGGACCTCCCGTCCTCGCTACCGGGCGCGGTTGCGGCCTCGGTACATTTACATGGAGTTTAGCCTGGCGCAGGCTAAACTCTTCGTGCATGGCAAGGGTGATTGCAGCTTCGAGAGTACTCGGGTACTCTCGGAAGAGATAGGTCTTCACGGGCCCATCTCTAAGTCCTTTCATGAACGTGACGACCTTGGTCGCCTCGTCAATCGGGTTAGTCACGATGTTTGATATCAAATATCGTGCGCGCTGCGCGTAAGCATGGACGTCATGCTTACCCTGCTGAAGGTCGAGGAACTCCGCCCTCGACCGGAACTCGTTTTGCGGGGGCTCAAACGCTTGTTTGAGCTCCTCTTTGAATATCTCGTACGTGCTAAAGCACGTGGGATCTGAGGGGCGGCGTCCATACGCCCAACGCCTTGCGCGTCCGCCAAAGCAGGACATGGCGAACGCGACCTTCGACAGCGGGTCGACGATGCGTCGAGCCGCTATGGCTGTGTCGAGCTCGACAAGCCACCGGAGGAGCGGCTCGCCCTCTCTTCCCACGTAATTGCTTACGCTCAATTTTAATGGTTGAGCACGCGGTGTCGTCCCTGACGACACCGTCACTGAGGAAGCAGCGTCACGCTGCTCCTTCATGATGAAGCCCAGAGCAACACCATGTTGCTCCGTCGGCGATAGCGTACGTAGCATCGTAGCTATCGCCGCTTCTCCAATGACTGTTGACAGTCGGTGGAGGGCCTCCCACTCTGGGTCAGACAGGTGGGGGCAGTCAGCGCGTGCAACATGTGTTGCAGGCGTATTGGAGCTCTCCATGGGCACCTCCGTGCTCATGTGGTTCTCGGCTCCGCGTTCGTACAGCTCGTACGAACGTCAAGCAGTCGGTCGTTGGACGGACTACAAAGTGCTACCAGGTGTAGTGGGTCTAACCTGACTCACTACTTTAGCATACACGTTGCGCAACGTGTTTGAGGAAGCGTAAGTACTTAGTAACTACTTAGGTTAATTATATTTGAATACACAAATATAATTTAAATCAGATAAGACTCCAAGTGACTTAGAATAGGTAAAATGAGAACTGTATTGATTGTAAATTGATATTCCTCTAAAATCTGCTAAAACCTGTTTATCATCTATGAAAGGGGTTGGCAGCGGCTGGCTGTCAGAGCCCCGCTAATATGCATGTCTCTGATTGGTAGAAAGATGCTGCTTTCTACCAATAGGATCTTTGGGTAGGTGTGGGCCACTCACTGTGGTGACCCACTTCAATATATTCATTGGTGTGCCTTACACCAATGTGAGGAAGTATCCAAAACTTTTAACAAAGAACCTGTCTGTTAAAGTACAAGTGGCTTGCAGCCACTTGTACGTGTAACCCCCTTACAACGCTGGTATGACATGCTTCAAGAGAAATTTGCGCCAGGCAGCACCCGTCCTGCCTCGCCTCTGACGCCGCAGCTCGTGATAGGCCGCCAAGATCGAATTAGGCTCGCACATTGTGTCCGTGATCGGCAGGAAGTGTGTCGATTCCCAATGTGACTGCAGATGCTGTTCTTTAAGCTCCAGATATGCTTGCGCGAAATCGGGAGGCAGCGGTCGACCAAAGAGATGGGGGATGAAAGTCAATGGAGCCTCGTTGTTGTCCAGATCCGCCCACGGTGGGGGTGACGTATCCATCAACGCGTTCACAGTTGCTCCGGTTATCAGTGGCTCGTATGCACGTGGACGATGATGTGATTCAGGATCGATCTCTGGAAATAGCCACTCGGAAACGTTCCCCAAAAGCGTATTCAAAACACGGAGGTTGATCTGGGCAACATGCAGATGACTCACGAGATCAACATCCCAAGGCGTAACGTCTGACGCGCTGAATAATCGCTCTCGACGAAACCCAGGAATCCACAATCTTCGAGGCACCACGGTGGGCGGTAAGATCGCATCATCAACTCCGCCGATCTCGCGACAGATCACGCTTGGCGCCTACATCAGACTCTACCGCTGGATCTTGCCTGGGAAGTGGTTGTCTCGCTGCGTCAGGTCCACCTACGGCTTCACCAGGAGAAGAAGCAGGACGCACATCATCGCCGGGACCAGCGCTGTCGGAATCGCCCGATGAGCTACCCGCAGGACTGCCTGGCGCTCCACCAGTTCCGCCCACGTTAATAGGTTGGTCGGCAGATCCAGGACCAGAGATCGATGAGCTACGGCGACGATCGGAAGAGGGGGAGCGGGACAAGGCGGCCAAAACCTCATCGTCGCCCTCTTCCTCAGGCTCCCCCTCCCCCCTCATCAACTTCTTCTCACCTGCATCTCTGACTCGCTGCTAACCTTCGCTTCGTCTTACAGGCCTCGCACAGCTCGGCGCTAGCGAGAATGGCTTCAGTCGTCAGCAGCTCGACGATCCGCGCGCCACTCATCGGAGTTGCTGCGGGCCCGCGCTTCCCTGATGCTAAGCCTTTCGAGGTGGCGGCTGAACTCGCTGAGTTCTTCCAGGACCTCTCTCCGTCCTCGCCGTCGACTCCTCGAGTCCAAGCAGTGCCGGGCACTTCTTCGGGATCAGCGGCAGCCTCGCCGAGTTCGACTTCGCTGTCGGCTCGGCCCCGCTCCATCTTGAGAGTGCGTTCGGACCAGGGAGGATTCCCGCTCGTCGAGTCCCCCTCCAAGCCGAGCTCCGACGACCCAGCTATGCGGTCCGTTTCTCCGGTTGCCGAAGCTGACTTAGCTGGGGGTGGGTCGCCATGTTCCTCGGTCGCCCACAGCGACATCTATTCGCCCCGTCGGACGCCTTCGCCGAGCCCAGCACGCAGTCCCGTGCCTGCGGGATACCGTCGTGATGGCTTGCTCGTGGACGGCGTGTCACCTGTTCCAGCCGCCGACTCCGACAGCTTCCTGCCGAGTTCGCCACCTCGCCGAGCTCAAATCGCGTCCATGGGGTCCAGTGTATCGCCTGACGCTGCCGGTCCGCCTCCACAGACGATAGCTGAGTTGTGGACTCGGCTCGGCCAATGGGACTACGCTCGCCGAGTTGAAGAGAATGATCGAGCCCGCTTGACAGCATATGCGCTCCTTCGCCCTCCTTCCTCAGGTGATGCCGCTCTCCGCCGGGACCTTCTCGCCAAGTCCACGCCCCGAGAGATGTTGGAGTTAGGCTCCTTCGCTCCCGTGCTCGACCCAAGAACTCGCCGACCTGCGGGTCCATGTTGAGTCGCTGACGCGGGCAAACCCGGCTCTGGATCGCCGGATGCAAGTGGCTATAGCTGAGTCAGCTCGGTTGACCCACGAACTCGCTGCTGTCATCCGCGAGCGGGACCAGTGGAAGAGAGGAGCTCAGTATAATACTGAGTTCGTCTCCTCTCTCCGCAAGACCGTGTGCACGCAGGAGTCGCGGCTGAGGGAGGCAACTCGGCAAGCAAACCGCCGAGCGGATTCCTCGCAAGTGCTGATCGACCACCTCCGCCAAGTTATTCGCCAGCGTGACACGGATCTGGAGCGCCTAGGCCATCAACTCGTCGAGCGCGACGTAGCCTACTCAGCTCTCCAAGGCGTGGCCTCTTCTTACTTCGAACGTGTCCAAGAAGCGGCTCGAGTCGTCTCGTCCGGCGGCGCTGACCGGGCTTTGTGGTTCGCCAACCAGACAATCGAGCACCAGCGCCGAATTATCCAGCGGCAGAAGAACATACTCTGCCACCAGGGCCAGATCTCCGTGACAGACCCGAACTTGGCCGTGGCTGCCGCTGCGGGTGTGGACACCCCAGGACTCTCGCCGAGTGAATTAGCGCTCAATGCTCATTTGTGTCGTCTCCTTGAAGCTCGCTGACCGGAGCTCGCTCAGATCCCGACTGGCGAGAGCAGGGATATTACTCTCCGAGTCAGCGGCGCTATTGCTCCGATCCACACGCCGCCTTCGGATCCTTCGCCGAGTCAAGCGTCGATCAGCGGTTCAGGCGGTTCCGGCAAGTTAGCTGGAGGTTCCTACAAGCTCGGTGAAAGCTCGCTGGACCTCGACGTTCCTTCGGTCGAGCCCCGCCGAGTTGATGAGAGTGGATATCGTCGGGACCACTTGACTCCAGCCACCCGCCTTCCGCACATCTTCCTCTGATCTCAGCTGGTGCGTCGGCCGCGCCGAGTTCTTCCCGTGGTGCCGTGGTTAATCTGAACAGCTCAGCTGACTTAGGGACCCAAGGGCCTTCCTCCCCGACCGCTGACCTCGCTGTCTCGGCGATACCTGCACCCACTGCGTCCATCTCGCTGGGTTCGAGTTCCCTCTCTTCACCGCCTGTGTCGATGGCTGGGGCTCGTTCCGCGAGTTCTCCCTAGGCGTCCGCAGTGCCAGTGCTGGACTTGTCTGGATCGCCGAGTCCTCGCTTGTTGTCCCCTCGGGGACCGACGTCAGCTGCACGTACTACGCCGTCTCCAGTTCACCCTAAGTCGGCGGGTTCCAAGCATCCTGCGCCGTCCCGGAAGTCAGCTACCGCTACACAGCCTGCAGTTTCCCGAGCCAAGCCTCCGGCTAAGACCCCGTCCGTCGCCCGCTCCAAGAAGCCCACACCTCCTTCCAGAGCCCCCGGAACGCGATCCCTTCCCCGGGTGGCTGCCCCGAATGCTAGCGCGTTGCAGGAATTGGCTCTGAAGACCTTGGAAGCTTCGGACGACGAGGTGCTGGGTCGGCCGGACGGCTCGTCTTCTCCTTCCTCGCCGAGTTCGCCGCAGGAAGTCGAGCCTTCGGATGTTACCGAGGAGCTGACTTCCGACTCAACTGGATCTCCCGCCGCGCTAGGACAGCCCTCGCCGACTCCTGCTCCAGTTCCCGTCAACCAGGAGGACGAGGAGTTGGAGGACAAGCCGCCGGCTCCTCCGACGGCTGCCGCGACTGCTGCTCCCACCGCTGCGGCCTAAGTCTCGAGCGCGCCATCGTCTCCCCCGGCTCCCAGCGGCACCAAGCGCGCTCGACCTGCTTCTCCTCGCGTGGTGTCCACGAAGGATCGGTCTTCTAAGCCAGCTGACGTGACGTCGGCGGCCAAGCCAGCGGCGAAGTCCGCGACCAAGTCGGCGGCCAAGGTGACCGATAAGTCAACATCCAAGTCGACGGTCAACGTTGCAGCTAAGTCAGCGGCTAAGCCGACTGGGAAGGTGACCGCCAAGTCAGCGGCTAAGGCAGCTACGCCCCGTTCGGCTGCTACGTCGGCCAAACCCCAGCGTCCACCCAAGTCAGCTGCCTCCACGCCAGTAGTTCCGTCCGCTGTGGTCGGGTCGGTGCCCGCTACCAACTCAACTAGCGGATCGGGTGCGTCGGACATGCCGCTCCCTGAGGTTCTGGCTCTGCCGCTCGCTACCCTGCGGACCCGGGCGGCTCAAGCCGCGGCTCGTGAGAACCGCGTTCCCGCTCAGATGAAGATTTGGTGGAATCCGCCGTTCTTCCATCATGGCTCGGCCAGGTGTTGGAATAAGATCCTCCGTCAGTGCGGGATCAACATCATGATGGAGAGAGTCGGCGCCAATTTATGCGTTTGTCCGTCGCCTTCGTCGCCCGAGGGCATTGCTGCCTTCCTCGACGTGGCGTCGACTCGGCATCCTTGTCAGCTGTCGCGGTCCAGGTTCAGCGGACTACTGTCGAGGACGTGGACTCAGCTAAGTCGGCTCCGTCTGTCTGTTCCCCGAACGCGCCGAGTCCAGCCAATCGCGGGGAGCTCGTCATCTTTGACAACTCGACGACTCCGACAGTGACCATGATGACACGGACGATACCGGCACCCTCGTAGTCTTGTGATTTCTTCCAGTAGCCAAGCTGAGCGGTAGTCTAATAGCGAGTAGTGTATATGAACTCAGCTGAGTCCGTACTTCAGTCATTTCTTCCAATATACATCATGTAATTCCAACAGTAGTTTATCCATTCCGCCGAGCCTGTTTATCACTCGGCGGTGGTCAACATGTGGTGCAGTAACTTAGTCCTCGTCTGCAACCTGCACCATTTGCAGACGATTTTCGCGCTTCTTGTTCCGCCAGTAATCAAACAGCAGACCTCCGCACGACAGATTTGCAAGGGGTTCCCACGTCGGTTCATCATAGCCGACACACTTAACTCTGAAAATCCGCTGAGCTCGGTTGGTACTCGTCGATGCGGGCATTTCGTCATCCAATATAGCTTTCACTTCGAATTTTTCCGAGTCCTCGCCGAGTTCAAAGCTGTCTTCGGGAAGTAGTTCCTCATCGAAATCATAACGTTGGTCCTCGCTGGGTTCATCGACCAGCGGGACTGACGGCCGTTGTCCTAAGTCACTGACTTTCTTCAGCCGAGACACATGGACTACCGGGTAAAACCGGTAGCCGCTCTTGTCTGGCAGCTCGAGCTCGTAGGCAAACTCCTCGACCTTTCTCTTCACTCTGAACGGCCCATGCCAGCGGTGGGCAAGTTTCTTCTTCACACTCGGCTTCACTCGCTTCACAAACAACCAGACTTGGTCTCCAGCCTTAAGCAATGAAGAGACAGACTCAGCGACTTCTGTAGTTTCCTCATTAGCCTCTCCAGCTGACTCCGACGAGTTAGGAAGTGCTTTCCTTTCCTTCCCTCTGAGTCGAGCGTTATGTTGTTCAGCTCGGCGAGCCTTTTCGGCCAGCTGGTATTCCTTGGCGAGCTGAATGGCAATTTATCGTTGTCGATTGGCTTCTCGGCGCCACTGGGTGGCCTCCGCCTAGTTGGCTAAGTCCTTCCTTATTGTCGATGTCATTGCTTTGAGAGTCGACTGGGAGTCCCAATCGTGTACGAGGTAAAATGGAATCTCTCGCCGAGTTCAGTCTCGTGAGTAGTTGATAGCGTGCACCACCTTCACAGCGATGTCATCCCAGTCAGCTTGAAGTGGATCTTCGACATAAACCCGTATAGTCTGGATCATCGTCTTGACTGAGCGCTCTTGTTGGTCATTGGCTTGCGGCCTGTAACTCAGCGTGGCTCGGGATCTCGACTGCATTAACTCGGCGAACGCCTGGAACACCTCACTCATAAACCGAGGGTCTCGGTCATGTCGGATGAGGGAAGGTGCCCCAAACCTCCAGAACACGCATTCTTCAAAGGCCTTGGCTACATCTAATGCTGCCGTCTCATTCATCGCCTTGGCGATGACATAACCTGTGAAGTGATCTTGGAAGAGCAGCAGTGCTGTGTTGCCTCGCCGAGTTAGTGGGAGCGGAATCACGAAATCCATTGACACCATTCGGAACGTGAACTCGTATGCCACATTACCAGGTGAGTACCCTCTCAGCTGAGGTTTGCTCTTACTGGTACTGCAATCCTCACAGAATTGGACGTGTTTGACCACATCCGCGTACAGTCCGACCCAGTAGAACTCGGCTTTCACTCTGTGGAACGTTCGCACAATACCTTGGTGCCCTCCTTCGATCGAGTTGTGACGACGGTGGAGTATCTCGTCGATCATAGTCGTCGGCGCTACCAGTCGGAGAGCAAGGACCACCGAGTCAGACTCCGTAACGCGTCTCCGTTGGCCTTGGTAGTACAGCAGATCATCCTCGCTGAGTACGAAATTATCGGCGAGTTTGCTCGCATTCTGGGCTCAGCGATGTGTGAGCTCGTCGAGTTCTCCCCGTAGAAATGCCTTCAAATCTGCCTACTTCAGCTCCTCGTCCTGGACCTTCGAAATGCGTCGACGCCGTTCCGCCTGCACCACAGCTGGGTCAATGTCAGCTGAGCCCGGCACGCGGTCTTCGTCGACTTCAACTTCCGCTTGGTCTTCAACTCGGCGGATTCGCGGAGGGGGTTTCTCCGATTCGTATTCATTGCTCCCGCCTTCTGAAATCAGCGAAGGGGACGTTTCTGCTGGCTTCTTCCGCCGCGGTCGGCCTCTAGTTGTTTCTGGTTCGACATCAGCTTCAAAGTGGACTCGGCGAGACTGGTTCCTTGTCATTACCGCCATCTCGGCTTTTGGCTCCACCGAGTCAGCTTCAGCGTATAGGACTTCCGCTATTTGATTCAGGACCTTGAGCTCGGCTTTTCGCTCACTGCCGAGTACTACTCGGCCGGAATGAGTTTCTAGGGCTTCCGTTGCCAGAGAGTCGGCGGCTGCGTTATAGTACCGCACTACATGCAAGTAGCGAACTGAGCTCAGCTGACTGGTCAACTTCTTATGGCGCGCTAACTCCATTTGCAACGTCTCCTTCTTACATGCGATCACCCCCATTGATTGCTGGATTGCAAGCCGTGAGTCGCCTACAATGATCAAGTCAGCGATTCCTCGAGATAGTGCCGCCATGACTACATTGTTCATTCCAGTGTACTCGGCGATATTCACTGTAGTCGACGGAAGGTACGCACTCGCAGCGATTTCAATGTCCCACGCCAATAAGCGCCATAACACCCACGAGTAGCTGCGGTAGCCTCCATTCTTCGCCGTCTTCGCCGACCCGTCAAACGATAAGACGTGCCCTTCATAGGTCGAAGGTACGCGAGCAAATAGCAACTCCGGGTCGAGTCGGACCGTAGCTGAGTTCTTGGACGGCGGGGCAAGGTGACTCAGCGGCTCGACGAGACCGATATGAGGTGTGACAGTCGCTTGTAGCAACTAAGCGAAGTCAGCGTCCGTCTCGCTGACTCTCTTGATTTTCAGGCGATACGGAGACAATAAGACCGCAAAGCGTACTGCCCTCCCATATAACGACTTCGATTGGAAGACCCACTCCAGGGTAGAGAATATTGTGTAGACATGGAGGGTCTTCCCGGCGAGGAGAGTATGACAGATCTTCAGTAGGTGCAGCAAAGCCAACACTTCCTTCTCGGCGGGATGATAGCCGAGTTCATTCTCCTTGAGCACGCGCCCACAGAACCGAACGGGGTGGAGCTTCTCCTCGTGAGGTTGCAGCAGCGTACTACTGAGCGCCCACTCATTGGCGAAAAGCATGATATGTACTTCACGCGCCGAGTCGAAATGTCGGATTATCGGAGCTTGGGCAGCCCTCTTCTTCAACTCGGCGAAGGCGGACTCAGCGGCTGTGAGGTCACCCCCTTCGCTGAGGTCAGCGTCCGTCAGCTGATACAAAGCTGCTCTGTAGAGGGCCATGTTCTGGATAAACCGGTTGTAATAGTTCAGAGCACCGAGGAACGCCTGCATCCCCTTCTTTGACTTTGGGAACGGCAGCTCGGCGATCGCTGCCATTTGGGCTGGGTTGGCTCTGTTTCCATTCAGCGAGACTTCGTGAGAAAGGAAGTCGACTGCCGGTTGGACAAATATACTCTTCGTGAAGCTGATGCCGATCCTGCACTCAGCGAACCAAGTCAGCAATCGATTTAGAGTCTCCAGGCACTCGTCGAAAGGCGTTCCCCCGAAACAGATGTCGTCGATAAAGGACCGCCGTTGGAATACCGGAGTCAGTGCAGATGTGTCTGACTCACCAGTGGAGAACATATCTCCGTCCGGTCCGTTGACTAGGTCTTGTAGTGGGTCCAACTCGACGGAGGCTTGTAAATCGGCCTCAAACTTTGGCATCGAACTCAGCGATCTAGATAATTGCCCCAAGTTCACGCTTGACCGATGCTGTCGCTGAGTTGTAGTAGCTGCTTCGGCTCGGCGGACGCGTTCCGCATGTGCATTCCACCCGCCCCGGGACTGTACAAATCCCCAGAGCGCGTTGTCGATGACTCGGTGGTATATCATAGGCGCGTTCTTCAATCCAAATGGCATTCGGAGCCACTCAAAATGCCCCAAGGCACAGACAAAAGCTGAGATCTCGCGAGCTCGCTGAGTCATCATAACTGCCCAGAACCCGCTTGCTGCATGGAGCGAGCAAAACCACAGGTAGCTCTCCAACTCGGTGAGCACGTCGTCGTCCAAAGGCATCGCATATTCCATCAACACCGTGATGGCGTTGACCATTTTATAGTCAATGCACAACCTTATGTCGACCCCTTTCTTCTTCAGCACTATCACAATGGTCGAAGCCCATGGGCTCTTTGAGAACGCAATGAGCCCGGCTGTGAGCAGCCCCTTCAACAACTCGTATAATTTCTTCAGGTGCTTCAACGGAACTCGGCGAGCCCGCTGTTTAATGGGCTGGTATCCTTGCACATCAATATCGCAAATCGCCCCATACGCCGGAGGTGGCAAAGCATTGCCACTGGCTATCACGATACCTTCATGGGACCTGAGTGTAGCGATTAGCTTCTCCCGCTGGCTCGCCGAGTGGGCCGTACACACCATGTTCTTTCTGTAACGGGGTTACACGTACAAGTGGCTACAAGCCACTTGTGAATTTAACAGATAGGATATCTGTTAAAAGTTTTAGATACTTCCTCACCTTGGTGTAAGCCACACCAATGGATACATTGAGTGGGCCACCACAATGAATGGTCCACACCTACCATAAGATCCTATTGGTAGAAAGCAGCATCTTTCTACCAATTCGAGACGTGCATATTGGCGGGGATCTGACCGCCAGCCGCTGCCAACCCCTTTCATAAATGATAAACAGATTGAGCAGATTTAGGGGGAAGATCAATTCACAAACAATACAGTTCTCATTTTACCTATTCTAAGTCACTTGGAGTCTTATCTGATTTAAATTATATTTGTGTATTCAAATATAATTAACCTAAGTGGTTACTAAGTACTTACGCTTCCTCATACACGTAGCGCAACGTGTAAGCAAAAGTAGTGAGTCAGGTTAGACCCACTACACCTGGTAGCACTTTGTAGTCCGTCCAACGACCGACTGTTTGACGTTCGTACGAGCTGTACGAACGCGGAGCCGAGAACCACATGAGCACGGAGGTGCCCATGGAGAGCTCCAACACGCCTGCAACGCATGTTGCACGCGCTGACTGCCCCCACCTGTCTGACCCAGAGCGGGAAGCACTTCAATGACTGTCAACAGTCATTGGAGAAGCGGCGATAGCTACGATGCTACGTACGCTATCGCCGACGGAGCAATATGGTGTTGCTCTAGGGTTCATCATGAAGGAGCAGCGTGATGCTGCTTCCTCAGTGACGGCGTCGTCAGGGACGACACCGCGTGCTCAACCATTAAAATTGAGCGTAAGCAATTACGTGGGAAGAGAGGGCGAGCCGCTCCTCCGGTGGCTTGTCGAGCTCGACACAGCCATAGCGGCTCGACGCATCGTCGACCCGCTGTCGAAGGTCGCGTTCGCCATGTCCTGCTTTGGCGGACGCGCAAGGCGTTGGGCGTATGGACGCCGCCCCTCAGATCCCACGTGCTTTAGCACGTACGAGATATTCAAAGAGGAGCTGAAACAAGCGTTTTGGCCCCCGCAAAATGAATTCCGGTCGAGGGCGGAATTCCTCGACCTACAGCAGAGTAAGCATGACGTTCATGCTTATGCGCAGCGCGCACGGTACTGGTCTCGAACATCGTGACCAACCTGATAGTCGAGGCGACTAAAGTCGTCACGTTCATGAAGGGACTTAGCGATGGGCCCGTGAAGACCTATCTCTTCCGAGAGTACCCGAGTACTCTCGAAGCTGCAATCACCCTTGCCATGCACGAAGAGTTTAGCCTGCGGCAGGCTAAACTCCATGTAAACGTACCGAGGCCGCAACCGCGCGCGGTAACGATGACGGGAGGTCCGGAGCCAATGGACCTCTCGAACGCAACAACTGCTGGTTACCAGCGGCAGGGAGGTAACGTGTGATGCTTCCGTTGCGGAAGGATCGGTCACTTTGCACGGGAGTGCACAGCTCCCATGCCCCTTGGAGGTGGCCGTCGTGGCGATGCTAGGCATCGCCGCGGACCAACAAAAAACGCAAACATCCAGTAGGCGCGGGGCGCCCTACTGGTAATGCAGTCACGCGTGCCGACATCGGGCACGCGACACTGAGGACTGCAGCCCCCAGTGAGACTAGCTATCGCTGCAAGAAACAAGATGACAGGCCGAACCTAGTCATCTTGAAGGTTTATTCGAATAGAGCGAGCGACTCTCTTCGAGCTTTGGTAGATGCAGGCGCGTCGAACAACTTTGTTCGACTACGAAGCTTGCCGAGACTTGACTTCGAGGAAGTAAATGTACCTCGAAGTCTTCTGGAGGTACGACTGGCAACAGGTGCCATCGTAAAGACCGAGAAGCGCGTCGTGAACGTGCGCTTCTCGTACAAACAACGAGTGTTTGTCGAACACTTTATCGTCCTGGACCTGGACGATAAGTTCGACGTGGTAATGGGCATGCCGTGGCTTGCACGGCATGATCCGGTGATAGACTGGAAGAAGCGCACGCTCGTGCGCTTCGGACGCGACAGCGGCAAAGAGAACGATGGCCCTGTTACCGCAGCGCACGCACCAGCAGGTGCGCGCGGCTCACCAGTCGAGACAGCGCTTTATGCTGCTGTCCCGGAGCGCCCAAGAAGTGCGCGAGGGCGCGCACAAGTGAGACCCACGTCGGCAATGCTGCCGACGTCGGAAGAAAAAGATGTGTTGGTTCCGGGAACCAACACCCACGTTCAAGCGTGTAAGGGACAGCCCCTGACCCGAAGCGGTCAGGTCGACAACGACGCGTCGGCTCAGGGAGCCGACGCACCCTCGGTCATGAGGGGCTCCGCCAATGAATGGCGTCGAGGTGACGAAGGCGTGTCAACTCCGGGAGTTGACACTGCAAACAGTGCGGACGGTTGCAAACGTACCGCACTGAGGCAATTTGCATGCTGTCGTGCAGCCGGGCTGCACGACGAAGCGCCATGCGATCAAGCCGGGCTTGATATCGCGCGCCCGCAGACAGGGTCTGCCGGCGAAGGGACACATTACCGTGAAGCCGGGCTGCACGAAGGAAAATGCGGTCAAGCCGGGCTTGATACCGCGCGCCCGCGGACAGGGTCCGCCGGCGAACAACTGTCCACGGCCGGGCCTGGACCAGAAGAACAACAGTGCGGAGCCGGGCTCCGCACAACAAGAAGACGGCGCAAGCGGAAAACGCTGCGCAAGTCTCGGTCCGGGACCGAGACGCAACAAGAGCAGTCTGTTGGGCAGACTGCGGCGGTGACGCCGAATGTCAAGACGCTAAGCGTCTTGCCGCGCACCGATACTGGATTCCAGTATCGTGAGATGGAACTCGCTAATCCTCCAACGACGGCGTCGGAGTTGACTTCGCTTCCAGCCATGAGCTGGAAGCGCTTCACGCGCGACTTGCACGATGGACGCATCGAGCAAGTCTGCGTTCTTTCGGACAGCGAAAGAACGGAGACCGAGAGCGAAGAGCTGAGGCAGCTCTTCATGGGAAGTACCACTGAGAGTGAAGACACTCTCAGTGCGAAGACGAAGCGAGAGCGCTTCGAGGAACAAGGTTGAGACTCGCTGAAGTCGCGTCCCTGTTACGATTTGTTGAGGGAGTGCACGCGACTTGCACGATAGCCGCATCGAGCAGGTCTGCGTTCTTTCGAACAGCGAAAGAACGGAGAGCGAGAGCGCTTCGAGGAACAAGGTTGGGACTCGCTGAAGTCGAGTCCCTATTACGATTTGTTGAGGGAGTACAAAGACGTACTCCCGGAAGAGATTCCTGCGGAGCTTCCGCAGGATAAGGGCATTCGGCACGAAATACTGTGTCACGCGGCAGTGGCCACTGCCGCGAGAACAAGTAAAAGCGATCGACAACTTCTTTGAAAGTCGTCGCAAAGCCGGACAAGTGCAGGAATCAAAGTCCCCGCACAGTGCCCCGACGTTCTGTGTCAAAAAGCCACAGGGCGGATGGCGCATCGCTCATGCCTACAACAAGCTGAACGATGCGACGGTACCGGCGCAGACGCCGATACCGCAAAAAGATGTCATCATCGATTCGATGGCCGGGAGCACCGTTTACAGTGCTCTCAACTTGCGAAACGGATTCTATAAGATCCTAATGCGTGAGAGCGATATCCCTCTCACGGCAGTGAACACACCAAGCGGCATGCTCTGGGAATGGCTAGTAATGCCACAGGGGCTTAAGAATTCCACTGCGACTTTCAACAGGTACGTGACGCACTTGCTGCGCTCGGTGCGCGACTTCGCACCGAGCCACTGTGGTGTTGCAGAACACACAAATATCGTCAGATGTGGATCTCCAGCACAAACCACAACAATCGCCGAGTTAGGTCGGCGCTTGCTGACCTGCGCAGGGGTTGTCACCTCGCGGTTCGTCCCAACCGGGACAGCGGGTGTCTCGCCTCTCGCCGACACCTGCCAACCAAGGTCCACTCTTCCGGAGATCCGCCGAGCTAGCGGACTCCGTTCACAAACTCCTGTGCCCTCCACCAAAGGATGGACGGCGGCGCGCTAGCGCTTTTACAGGCCGCCGGGCAGAAGCAACCCGACTTGAAGAGTAACGGCACCTGGGCTGTCCGGCGTACCGGCTCGCTGAGTTAGCGAGACTTTTCCTTCGCACTTGGCGAGCACCCAACGCCCAATCCCGGGCCGACCTAATCTCTTGGCGCTGCCAGTCGAGTACCCTACAAGCTATGCCTCTCGGGTACCGACGGCAGGCATAATCCGACCCCGTGCAGAGACTTACCGAAAAGTGTGCACGTGTTGTGGGCCTAGAAAATTCTGCTCTGTTTGTTCTTAAGTCGTTTGGGCGCCCTGAAAGGGCGCCTCCACTATTCCTAAGGTCCGATACAAATATCAAGTGAAATGGTGTGGTTTCGGATCTAGGCCGACCCTTCACCCTCTCAGCGACGCTTCGAACTCGGCGGAGCCGGATAAGTTGTCCGGATAACCCGGCGAGTTCGACGGGGAGGTCTCGCCGACTCGGCTGAGTGCTGCTGGGCTCGCCGGGCTCACGCTTGGTCCTCTTGTGCGCCTTCTGGTCGTGCCCCGCGTCGTCTGAGTGGCCGGCGGCTCTGTTTAGCCGAGCTCAAGGCCTGGAAACTGCCTTGAATTCGGCTGAGCGTCTCCTAGCGTCCCCGCACTCGGCCCGCCGTACGTGCGTCTTCTCCTTGCGTAGTGCCACCCGTCCTTGGTCTCCGGTGCTCTTGATTCCCAGTCAGCCGGCCGCAGTGCGCTCGTGAAGCCTGCGAGCTCGGCGGACTGGCACAGTGTACCATCCAGCCGAGTAGTACCGTCGGTGCTGCTTTCCTGGCCGTCTCGGTACTGCGAACTCGGCGAACTCGGCGGATTGGCACAGTGTACCATCCAGCTGAGTAGTACCGTCGGTGCTGCTATTAGGCGGATTTGGTACACTGTTCCACTTGGGTGCTCCACAAAACTGATGTTTCCTACACCACACTACTTCGATGATGTGTTCATCCACAGCCGGGTTGTGGACGGGAAGACCGACGTAGAGATGCACAGGGTGCATCTCCGGAAGCTTCTTGAGCTTATGCGAAAGCATAAGCTCTACGCGAACCTGAAGAAGTGTATCTTCGGGGCGAGCGAGATACCCGTCCTCGGGTATCTCGTAGGGAAGAATGGTGTTCGCCCTGACCCGGAAAAGGTCAGAGTGATCAATGAATGGCCTACGCCTTCAAGTGTCAAGGAACTGAGGCAGTTCCTTGGCTTGGCCACGTACTTGTGCAAGTACGTGGAGGATTGCGCGGGCAAGATCCGCCCGCTGTCACAGCTTCTCAAGAAGGAAGCTGTGTGGAATTGGACAGCCGATTGCCAAAAAGCATTCAATGCAGTCAAGCGGGGCTTGATTGAGGCACCGATCTTGGCAGTGGCTGACCAAGATCGTCCATTTCACGTAGTGTGTGACGCATCCGATTTCGCGATCGGATGCGCGTTGATGCAGCACGATCACGAGGGCCATGATCGTGTCGTCTACTACCAATCGCGTCAGCTGAAGCCAGCTGAGCGCAACTATCCGGTGCATGACAAGGAACTCCTTGCCATGAAGTACGCACTCGCAAAGTTCCGAGTGTATTTGCTTGGAAGTAGACCATTTGTGGTCTACACCGACCATGCTTCACTGCGCACTGCAGTGAAGTCACCACACATTTCACAGAGAATGGCGAGATGGCTCTCATTCTTTGCGGAGTATAACTTCCGGGTCGAATACAAACCCAGAAGATTGAATGTGGTGGCCGACGCGTTATCACGTCGGCCGGACTACGCGGAAGCTGCTGACGTCAATACCATTGACGTCATACGATCAAGCAAACCCACATCGTCCCTGTTGGATGATGTGAAGGCCGCGTACGCGCATGACGCGGACGCGAAGCTCTTGCTGGCCTATGGCACAGCACCTTCTGACAAGGCGCGTCAGAAGCTGCCCAAGCACCTACGTGCGAGTGCACACCGCTCTCGCGTGCACGATGGACTGCTTCTTTATAATGCAGTCGGCGACAACGCGGACCGCGTTGTCGTGCCGAATGACCATGACCTGAGACTCAGGATCACGTACGAGTATCACGATGCCCCGACTGCGGGACATCTCGAACATGAGAAGACATACGTCCTTCTCACGCGTGACTTCTACTGGCACCACCAGTACAAGTGGGTGCGCAAGTACGTCCGTGCTTGCGAGGTGTGCCAACGCGTAAAGCCTGCGCCGTTTGCGCAGGCTCCATTACAATCACTACCGACTCCGTCGGAGTGTTGGAAGTCCATGTCATTGGACTTCATCTTTGGTCTTCCCCCGGACAGCGGAGGGAATACCGGTGTTGTGGTCTTCGTCGACCGCTTCAGCAAGATGTACCATCTTGCTGCGGTGCCAGCAGAGGTGACCGCGAAGCAGACGGCCCGTCTGCTCGTCGACATGGTGTTCAAACACCATGGCATGCCGTCTGACATCGTGTCGGAGAGAGACCCGCGCTTCACAGCGCACCTGTGGCGAGAAGTGTTTACACTTCTTGGGAGCCAGCTTTCCATGTCGACTGCGGATCACCCGCAGACGGACGGTCAAACCGAGCGCGTGAATCGCGTGCTCGTCGATATGTTGAAGAGCTACGCTCACTCGTTCCAATACTGGAGCGAGTGCTTATCGATGGCAGAGTTTGCCATCAACAACTCAGTGCATGCCTCGACCGGGCATACACCGTTCTACGTGAATGCCATGCGGCATCCCCGTCTACCGAGTTTACTCGGAGTAATGGCTCCCACTTTAAGTGGGGGAGGATTTACGACTGCAATACAGCAGCCGCAGAAAACCGCCGACACTTGCACAGTGTCAGCTGCAACAATGGACAAACCACATGAGTCTGCGCAGGGCGCAGACTCCCCCAACAACAAGGCCAACGACCACGGGTCTGCGCAGGGCGCAGACACCGCAAAGAACCACGCAGAGGCCGGGCCTCTAGCGGAGAGCGAGCTGAATGACTTCAGCCCGGATGCAATCAGTTTCATCACCAAAAGACAAGCCGTAATTCGGTTTGTCCAAGACACAATAGCAGCTTCTGTTGATCAACAGAAGCTGAACGCAGACAATGCGGGCAGAGGCAACACAAATGAATTTAAAGTTGGTTCATTAGTTTTGTTAGCTACACAAAACCTGCCTAGACATACAGTTTCGGATTTCGGAGCAAGCAAGCTTGCTCCGCGCTTCATCGGGCTGTTCACTGTGTTGGTACGGCACCGCAACGCTTACACGCTAGACATACCGTCTAGCATGCGCCTCCATCCGACCTTTTACGTCGGAAGGCTGAAGCCATACCTGCAGCACGAGCCATCTAGCTCGGCTGACCCGAAGCCTCGGCAGGAGCCGAGGCAGAAGCGGAGGACTTCGCCTCGGCGACGAGCAGCCTCTCCTCCAGCGCGCGGACGCGCTGGAGCAACCCCTTCATCTGGGTCCCCAGCTCGACCTGGATATTCGAGGCGGTCTGCGAGACCGCCGCGACTTGGGCCTTCTGGTTCGCCAGCTCTTGTTTCAGGGCGGCGAACTCAGCGCCCTGCAGACGCTCCACGGCGGTCACCCGGTCGTGGAGAGGCGCATACTGATCAGCCCGGGGCTGATCATACCCGGGGCGTGTTCCCACCCCCGCCACCGCCGATCCGTGACGCCCGCGGCTCAACCCGCTGGGTTGTTGAGCGGATTGTTGACCATAGTATCCCGAAAACGAACCCTCAAGGGGCTCGTTTTCGTATTCGTTGGAGAGGATTTCCTCCCCATCGAGATACATGGAAGCCGCGGAACGTCTTGCTGGAGGACATTCCGGAAATGGTGAGGGCGTACGAGGAGCACTACGCGCTGGCGCAGCGGAAGTAGTGCGAGCGCTGCGATCATCGCTAGCGCCCGAACCCTCACGTGCTAAGAACTTAGCACGGAGCTCTTTGAGACTACCGAGCACACGGAACGACGTGTACCCGTTCAGGTCGCGGTCGCTCAAGCGGACCGCGCCTGGGAAGCACTTCGTGCACTGAAAGCCCTCGGGCACAGCGCACGGCACATTTGCCTCCTCTGCAGCAACATGAAGTTGCTTCAGCTTTCCACGCTTCGAGTATGTCTCGAAGCGATCACGCGCTTGCTTAATCCGATCACGGTAAGCACTCGGCCTCTTGTTGAAGTTTTCAACAAAGGCGTTCCAACTTTGACAAAGTGCCTGCCACTCGGGCACTTTGCTGCGACAAGACGTCTTCTTGCTTTGAAACCATCGGAGCTCATGAAAGAGTCCGATGTAGTAATCGCGCCTTTGATGCGTTTCCGCATCAAAGTGCAGCTCAGCAGCCACAGCGTCATCTTTGATGGCGCTGCATACGTACAGCGGTACCTCATTCGGAGGTACCGAGTTCCCATACCGGTCCGTAATCTCGGACGCGGACGGCATCCACGGATCGCGCGCTGCAGGCGCAGCGCGCGGAGAGCTTTGAGCTTTGATATCACGCGCTGCAGCAGCAGCGCGCGTAGTACTGAGAGCCCCAGCGGAGGCGAGTGGGGTATCGCTCTCAGTACGCGAACGCTTTGAGCTCGAAGCGTCCGATTCGTCCCCTTCGCGCGGGCGAATGTTCTTGGCATGAGGGTCGAGCGATTCGCTCGACACTGATTCTTTGCGCTTAGAGGGCGAGTCCTCCTCGTCCTCCATGTCTTCATCGTCGTCGTCGAAGTCGACGACGTCGCCATACTTCGCCTTCTGGCGTTCGAAGTAGTCATCGATGGAGAGATGACTCTCCACCGACTTCGGGGTCTTCTTCTCTTGAGGCGCGCTCATCGTTGAATGAGCGCGGATTTCTTCTCCAAACGCGGAGAATTGACGAATGGTCAATTCCGAAGATTGACGTGCGGAGACCCCGCGCGTCTAACCTTAGGGGGGTGGTGTAACGGGGTTACACGTACACGTGGCTACAAGCCACTTGTGAATTTAACAGATAGGATATCTGTTAAAAGTTTTAGATACTTCCTCACCTTGGTGTAAGCCACACCAATGGATACATTGAAGTGGGCCACCACAATGAGTGGTCCACACCTACCATAAGATCCTATTGGTAGAAAGCAGCATCTTTCTACCAATTCGAGACGTGCATATGGGCGGGGCTCTGACAGCCAGCCGCTATCAACCCCTTTCATAAATGATAAACAGATTGAGCAGATTTAGGGGGAAGATCAATTCACAAACAATTCAGTTCTCATTTTACCTATTCTAAGTCACTTGGAGTCTTATTTTATTTAAATTATATTTGTGTATTCAAATATAATTAATCTAAGTAATTACTAAGTACTTACGCTTCCTCATACACGTAGCGCAACGTGTAAGCAAAAGTAGTGAGTCAGGTTAGAACCACTACACTTTCCCTCATAACCCAAAGTCGTCGGTGCCGAGTCAGTGAGACTCGTAATAGCTCGGCGGCTTTCCTCTGGGTAGCCGAGTTCATTGTTCCAATCGAATTCACGTCCATGTCCGTCAGCTCCATACTCCAATTCATCACTTTCTCCATACATCATCTCGGGCCGTTGCACCTTGCCGACGACAGCGAACACAAAGTTCGCTTCAAACGCCGGCTCAGCTGACTGTGGCAGCCCGATATTATCTAACCCAGTCGGAGTTGGCGGGCCACCTAGTTTAAATCTTTCGGCTCGTAGATATCGTGGAGGTCGGCGGGCACCGCCGACTTGTCTACAGAGGTACGGACGAACTTGGTGAGCTTCTCGAGTCGCTGGAACAGCTCGCAACGACCCACGTCATGGACTTGCTTGCGGAATTTGCATCGCCTGGGACAGAAATGACTGTTGCTTCCGCACACTGCGCACGGGCCATAGCGAGGGCGTTCGCCAAACTCGCCTCGGCGATCTCGGCGGTCGTAACTCCGCCTGTTACGGGCATCATCTCGGCGACCTGGACGTTGCCGCTCGCCCGTCTCTTCTGGACGAGCTAGGCGGTCACCCCTGCGCCGCTCCGCCGAGTTGCCCCGTCCTGAGGACTGGTCACTCACAGCTCCAGCGTCCACGTGATCTTCGCTCTCGTCGGAGTCAGCGTAGCTGAAGCTGCTGTAGCCATCTTCGCTGCTCCACGACTCATATCCGCTGCCTCGCCGACTCGACAGGCGCGAGTCGGAACCGTGGTACAAATCTTCCACCAACGCGTCCACCGCGTTGACTCGGCGGTCTCGGCCCTCGTCGCGACGACTTCGGCGATCATCTCGGCGCGGCACGCGTCGATCATCTCGGCGGGTCTCTCGGCGGTCATGTCGCCGAGTGTTGTCACCCCGTCGAGTTTCGCTTCCTCGGCTGTTGATCATACGGTCTCGTTGCTTCTTCCCTTTTTCGCCAAGGACCATCTTGCTGATAATCTGCTCCACTCGCTGAATGTCGGCGAGTTGGAGCTGGTACAGCAAATTCATGACTTCGTCGTCACCGCAGTTGAGCAGGAACTGCTCAACGTGATCGGCCGCATCCGCACCGCCCTTCTCGTATTGGCTCTTTGCGGTACGGGCGTATCCGTTGAGTCGGATGAGAAAATCGCAGATCGACTCATTCTCGTTGCGTGTAGCCGAGTAGTATCTGCTCTGCGCTGACTGGTCGAACTGAGAGCAGTAATACTCGAGGAACGCTCCGCTGAGTAGGTTCCAACGCTGTTGAGTCTACTTAGGCAGCTGGCGATACCAGCTCTTAGCCGCTCGACCGAGACTCGGCGAGAATGGCTCACACCACGAGTTTTGAGGTTGGCGAGTCCCTTTCATCTCGTAGATGAAACGTTTCAACCACTGCAAGGACGCGTCTGAACGGTATCGCTTGCCCTCGAACTCGGCGATCTTGTCGAGCGAGAAGTGAGTGCGCACTTCCAGACACATGGTGTCAGCTTGTTCCTCGCCGTCATGACTGAGTCGGCGGATTTGCGCCTTCACCGACTCATCGGGATCACCCCTGTCATCCCACGGGTCTTCGCCGAGTTCTGCTTCATCGCAGGGATCGTACAGATGGTCATAGCAACCACGACCCGGCTTGCCCTTCTTCGGGGTCAACATGTGGGAGTCCTCGAGGTACGGAGTTCCCACAGTCGACCGGAACTTTTCAGCTTTCTCGGTCTTCTTTGTCTCCGGGGTCCGGGGCAGAGGGACTTTGCTTGGATCTTCACCGTAGTCGGCGATCCGCTGGGCAATTGTCTGCTTGGGTCCTGGAGCCCGCTTCAACCCGAACTCAGCGCGCAGCCGGCATTTCCACTGAGTCAGCTCACTCCCAGCTTGGCGAACGTCCCAGCCTGATAACATCAAGCTGTTGGGCCTGCTTGTGCGATATCCCATCGACTTCAGCAGCAGCGCCGTGTCTTCGACGAGTTGGTCCAGACTGGTGCTGTTGATTGGCTGAGTCAGCTCGGGGCCCAGCACCGGCCACTTCGCCTGCGCCATCGCGACCAGCGCAAACAACATCATCCACTCACAGTGGACTCTCATCTCCTCGCCGAGTCGGCTGAGCACCTTGTTGTTACTCGGCGTGTCGGCGTTCCGGGTTGCTCTTGGAATAAGGGGCGGACGTTCCCTTTGAGCATCCCGTTGGTCATCATCTTCATCGGCTTCGTCCGCACTTGCGTTCAACTCGGCGGCGAGGCTGTGCTCAACAGGGCGTGGATTTCCCATCCGACTCATCTGGAGCGACAACTCCTCCACTTCGCTGAGTAACTCAGCTGTCGACTTGACATATTCGTCGACTTCCCCCTTCTCTTCATACTCATCTTCATCTTCTTGGCCTCGAGCGTCGTCATCCTCGGACGGAACGGTCCGGGCCGCATCCATCGTCATGGGCGCATCCAGCGGACTCGCCGAGTTCGATCGCTCCGCCGGTGATCGACCTCGCGTTGGACTACCTCGACTCGGCGATGACCATCCCTTGGCCATCCTGCTCACTTGTTCTCACTTGACTTGGTTACTTGGTACTTGCGACAACACGCACACCGTGTTCTCGGGTCGCGGCACCAGTTGTGATGTAGCAGAACGCACAAATTAGTCCTTGCACACAGACACAACAATCGCCGAGCTAGTCGGCGCTTATTGGCCTGCGCTAGGTCGTCCCCAGCGGTCCGGCCCTTCCGGGACAGCGGTGGCGGTCCTCGCTGAGACCAGGCAACCAAGCCAGTCGTTCTTCCGGAAGTCAGCTGAACTCACTGACTCCCGTTCCTCAAACCCGTGCCGTCCACCAAAGGATGGACAACGGCGCGCGAGCGCTTTTACGGGCCACCGAGTGCAAAGGCTTCTCGGCTAGAAGTGTCACGGCACCCGGGCTATCCGGCGTACTGGCCCGCAGACTCGGCGGGACTTGTCCTCGGCGCGCTCGGCGAGTTCCTTGTCCATCCCGGGCCGACTTGTCTCTTGGCGCTACCTGTCAACACCCTACAAGCTATGCCTCTCGGGTGCTGATGGCAGACATAATCCAGCCCGCGCAGGGACTTACCGGACAGTGTACGCTTGTCTTGGAGTTGGAAAATTCTGCTCTGTTTGTTGTTATCTCTCCGAAGAGCCGTTAGGGCTCTAACCTACTTTTCCCTGTGTCCTATACAAATACCTAATGAGATGAAGGGGTTTGGTAACTCAACTGACCCCTCACTAAGTCCCAAGGTAGCTATCTTGCTATCCCACTGACTTCTTGCCTCAGTGAGAAGTACTGTATCCGCTCTCACTTTGAAACGCCAGACCGCTCTGACTTTGAAACGCTTTCGTCGACTGCGGGAATTACCATTACCTCTCCCACTCTGACACAGCATACCGCTCTCATTCTGTGACACCTGGTCAGTACCGTGATCGCTCTGACTCTGAGACACCACATCGCTCTCATTCTGCGACGCCTTCGCTCGCCCAGGCTGCTGTCACCGGAAATCGGTGTCGGGTCACCTGCTGGTCACCAATTTTTTGTGTGGCACTACACCACAGTCAATCGTCGCGGGGACCCGAATGGTGGACGGGACGGGCGACGAGTGGCACTGCGAGGGGCTGAAGAGCGTGAATGACCACCGAGGACCCGCCGGGGACGTTGCCGAAGGCGTCTACGATAATGTCGGTGGCGTCAAGGCTGTTGTGCCCGCCGATGCTAGTGTCGTGGACGCCGAGGGGGGCGTGACCGACGAGAACGAGCTTGTGGTGCTGCCAGATGGTGGTCGCGAAGCTGGCAGTGCCGGTGAAGGACGCTGGACCGCGGAAGCTGACACCGGAGTCGCTGGAGACATGCTGGAGGCTGCCGAGGACGTCTTGGAGCCGGTGGGTATCCCCAAGGGGGTCGCCGCCAGCGCGAATGCACTCACGGAGGCCGTCGTCGGCGTGAAGGCGCCTGTGGTGGCCCCGGGTAAGGTGTGCGCGCTGCTGATCACCGTAGGCATGCTGCAGGAGGTCGTGAACGTGCTGCTGACCGCCGTGGACGAGCTGCCGGAGGTTGCGGGAGTGACAGGAGTGCACCGCGACCCTGCATCTTGTCCGCCACCACCTTGTGATGGTGCGGGGAGCCGCTGGTCGTCCGCGTGGTCGTCGGCAATCCGGAAAATGTGCTGCGCGTGCCAGCGCCGCAATGTAAAGTTCTGTGACTCCGGACGCTTCGTGAAATGGCTGGGCCCGGGGCCCGGGAGCCGCGGCATGCGATTTCGCGGCCGGGACGGGGCGGGCGTGGGTATCTTCCGGTTATGTGCGTTGGGGCCGACTCGAGAATGATCTCTTTGAACCCAGCGCGAATAAGGGACGGTTGTGACGAGGTCCGAGCCAATTCTAGGCCAGGTCCCATCGGTCAGAAGCCCAAACCCTACCACGTACCGGCCACATGGCACTTGAAACGTGGATATTTCTTGACACAAGTCTGGTCTTTGTATAGACTTCAAGTTGTACTGACTACATCTGGAAACTGAGCTCTGTGAACGTCGAGTTGCAGCGAATCCAGACCCCCAGGTCTGAGATTTGAATTCGGTCTGGGGTCTGAGGTCTGAGATTCGCTCTAGAGGCCGCGGATCTGAGGTTCCAGGCCTCGAGTCGGACTCTGGGCGGAGAACTGAGCCCTGACCTTCTGGAGCTGTGATTTGGAGCCCCATGGTTGCTTAAGTCTCAGACCTCAGATCTCAGATTGGTGACCTCACAGTTTGGAGTGCCCGGGGTTCTGAGAATTGAGAGTGATGGCAAAAGTCTGAGACTTTGTGATTTGGAGTTCGGTCTGGGGTGTGCCTGTGCACCAGACCCTGAGATGTGCAGTCTGGGGTCTGGGAAGAGGTCGTGGCGTGCGGCGTCTGATTTCATCTCGGCTCTGGGGTGCCACAGCTGAGATATGGAGTTAACATCGTAATTTTGCCCCCAGCTCAGATTCCCAGCCTCAGAGTCCCAGAATTCGAGCCAGAATTGAGACATGTCAAATTGGTTGGACAGCCGGGATATGGAATCAACATCGTATCTTTGCTCCCAGCTCAGGTTTTCAGCCCGGCAGTCCCTCAACTCGCGCCAAAACTGAGACACGGTGATTGTGGGCGCAAGTTGGTGTCTGGATGCACGATGTTCGTGAGGTTAAGTGGAAAATGGTGAAAGACAGCTGACGCTCCGAGCCTAGGACGTGACTAAGAGCCTACGGCGTGCCTGCAGGGCCTGAAGTGCGACTTCGTGGTCTCGCATATGAAGTGGGTACACAAGCGATGGCTACATTGCCGGTCTGGGAGCTGCGGTAGTTGCTCTTTGAAGTTGGCGGTTGCCGCTTGGAAGGTCGCTCTGGAGGGTCGGCTTTTCGGCCCCTGGTGTCAGGCACACAAGATTCGGCCTGACCAGTCGCCTATGAATTTGGGCCAACGGGGGCCACATGATCTTGTCGTCATCCGGATTACACCTGATTTGTACCCAGAGTAATCAGTGTAATCAGGTGATGACAGACCAAGTCCGGTCAATCCAGGCCACAAGATCCTGGCGTAATCAGGATATCACAGATTTGAACCCAGGTGTAATCAGTGTAATCAAGTGATTACTGACCCAGACAGGCCAATGGAAGGACGCCAAGGCAGCGACGCGCATTCACGGGCGCCGCCAAGCCAGTAGCTTAGTGGGTGTCTCACCCTTGTTCAAGGTGTACCCAGGAGATGTTTGCACCCTTACTTGATAGGCCCTTTTATGTGCATGTGCATGATAATAATCAGAGTTTGTTTTGCCCCGAAGACCGCAAGCTGCGGAGTTCGTCTTGCGCCGACGGGCGTGTTGCTTCACAGGGACCAAGTCCCTTCCCCCGGCGGCGCGCGCAAGGTCAAGTGGAGTCGCTACGAGTGTTCTACGGTCAAGCTCAGCTAACTCCAAATAAATTCAAGTTCAACAACCAAGCCTTTTCGTGTTTCGGCCCGGTTTGCCTTCGTTGTTGTATTTCCACACGAGGGACATTGGTTTTGCTGGTTTTTCTTGCTGGTTGTTTTCCTGGTGGTGGTGCTTCATATTTTCGGGCGGAAGGCGCTCCGCTCTGAGGTTTCGGCAGAGCAACACGTGGGATAGTGGTTTCTGAGGTTGCTAGTGGTATCCGTGTGGCGCGAATAGTCTGGGATAGTGGTTCCCAGCTTCGCTGTGTCACCTACATCAAGGCGTGGTGCACGGAAGTCCCAGGGTACAGAGCGAGAACCCTGGATCAAGGCAGGCTCAGGCCGATCCAACTCTCGGGGCCACTCTGGTCTGAGGGGCGAGTGAAGACCGTTGTGCGGCTCTCAGTCTGAGCCGCCGGAGGAAGTGTCGTGACTGGAAGCGACTCGAAGCCGGAGTCGCTGAGCAAGGAGGAGGCTGTTAAGGCCCAGCCTGAGAAGAGAAGTGGACTAAGTGTGTGTGGAGTGAACGTGTTTATATTCAAGAAAACGGGGTACAGCGGACTTAGCACGTGCGTACAAGGGCCTTCCAAGCAAGGAGCAAGCTTCGTCTGGGGGCATCTGGGAACTGTCGAGTTCGGAGGCAGCTGGTGTGGCCGACGCAAGTCTGGGCCCACAGCGTAGCCTTAGGAAGAACCAAGTCAATGGATTGCAAGAGTGAGGAACACACGCCTCACCCAGCTTGGGATCTGAGATCTAATCTCAGATTCTGAGTTGAGTGGTCTGAGATCGAGGTCTAGCCGCGAGGCTATTCCCTGATTATGGAGCCCACATCGCCACAATCCACCTCAGGTTCTCCAAATAAGAAAAGACTTTCCTCATCTGGGAGTTGGACCATGACTTCACGAGCACAGAGGCGAACCCCAGCAGCATTCATGAACTCCATTCTGACACGAAACGGCCCCAGAAAAATTAGCCCAAGTCTCTGCTCAGTGGCCCGGCCAGCGACAGGCCCGTAAGACATGCGACGGAAGAGCACAAGAGAAGAGCGAAGGCACAAGCGAGAAGGAAGGCTCAAGCAAGTCCAGCCAGAGAGCCGAGGAAGACTGCTCAAGATCGTCCGAACTCCCGCCATAGTGAAGTCAAGCCAAACTCCAGACTCACTGGTCTCCGGACTCCGGACGCAGGATTCCAGACACCAGGCTCTGGACGAAGATCTTCGATGGGCGACCGGTCGCGCCCTGTCCCAGCCTGATTTGTACCCAGAAAGACCTTCCAAGTTTCAAGTATACTCCAACCAAGATGTTAACGACCGACCAAGACGACCGACCAAGACGACCGACCAAGACGACCGACCAAGACGACCGACCAAGACGACCGACCAAGACGACCGACCATGATGTGTTATGCACGGATCAGACTCCTGCCTTATCCATGACCTGCTCGACGCGCGACGTGATTACGCCACGCCCCGACTATAGTGAAACCAAGATAAAAGAGCTGATTCCGGAGAGAATAGTAGATACAGAAGCCTAAGAAAAACCCCGTCCCCAGGGACGAGGTGTGCTGTCAAGTGAGCGAGAGGAACAAGCCTCGACCGGAGGGATTAACCCTGCCGGCGTCCCTAAGCTACGAGACCTGCGTTTGGACGCGTCGTGACCGCGAATACCGCCGTGGAACTCTCCCAAAGGCTAAGACCAAGTTAGGCGGTGATCGGGCGACGCGCGCTCCGAAGTGACCTGTCCTATTTCATATTCCAGTTGTTGGTCCTTCGTTCGGAGGTCCCATTTCATATTTTCTGCGTTTCTAGGAGGTTGTGTGTAGTCACCCCTGGATCCGATCGATTGACTACTGTGTGATAGGATTGTATATTGTCTGACCGGAGGTTGTTCTCCTTTTGGAGTTGAACGTTTGGAAAGTCTTCCGCCTAGAGCTAATTATCTCCTTGCGGGAGCTGGTGCGCGTGAGTGAAGGGTGCTTTCGGACTCGACCGGTGGTCCGGAAGAAACTCCAGTAGACCGGTGTACGGGCCCCCCGCTCAAGGCCCCCCCCCAAAGAATAAGTAGCGGCTGTATATTTGTATATTTGCACAGTAACTCTCTGATTTTGAAGGTTTGGCTGGAAGGATCTGCTTGTGATCTCAACCCCAGACCTACGTTTGAAGTAACGTAAGCGCTCTACACCCAAGACCTTATCATTGTGAAGACAACTCACCAGGTGAAGTTCGTTCTATCGAAGATAAACGACACCTACAGGGATTCACAAGGTCACACGCCACCTCCGTTTTGGAGCACCTAGTGCTGCTTTCGGAGTCTGACCCCATTGGGAAATCCGGAAGGAGGAGTAATACTCCGGACGGGCGGCCCCGTGGCATCGTGTTATACACCTGAGCGGCAAAAGGCGCTCACCCGCCTCGCCACAATTCCCAGAAGACAGTCAACACCTTCTCCAACATTACCAACCCAGATATTCATGATGTAAACAACCCGAGTTCCGAGCGTCTACTTATCCTAGCTTGTGCTGAGACATTCCCCGACCCCAGTTACTTTGAGTCTGTAACCACAGCTGAGCTTGAGCCTTATCCTGCGTGCAAGGTCTAAGCTCATAAAAGTCGTAGTAGCCCCAGAATCCAACATAATCTGTAATCTGTGATCGAAAATCGCACCATGCACCTTTGCCACCGCCCGGTTTTCACCAAATAAAGTGTGATTGCTCCACCAGCCATATCTTTGACCTGGGAGTAGGGCAAACTCGAGATGGTTCTCAAGCTCAGCCTCAGAGTCTGGGTCTTCGAGGTCAGCTCCAACGGAATAAACACATCCTTGCTCAGATGCAGACATACATTTGGGGTTATTACTGCGCCAACATGGAAGGGCAAAGCCCACATATGCATATGCGCAGCATGCTTGGGACTTCGCACTGGTTCCAGACCAGCGAGCCTAGTGGTTTAACGGCATCTCAGACTCCGGGCCGTCCAATAGAGCTTGGACTACCTCAGGAGCGAGACCCTTGATGGAACCCCCAGCACGGATGACATCCTGTACTGCTTTCAGAGCCGATCGCATGTCGCATAAACCCCGGCGATGGTATTCGCCGCACTTGGAATATGGTTGGCGTCGCCAGAACTGAGTCGGGTGACCCTCTTCGTGACAACGTCCACAGATGAGCTTGCTCCAGCATTTCTCCGTAGTATGGTGGCTGCTGCCGCATTCTCCACAAGTCTCAGCATGCTGGTACCCATCACTTCTGGGCTGGGATTTGGGCTTCCAAGCCAATTTCTCAGCAACTCGGTAAATCTCCTCATCCAGCAGAGCTGTTGTACGTCTGAGCTCAGATGGTTCTGTGATCTCCGTCCCTGACATCGGTGCCTCTTTGGAGCTCAGATTCTATGCTCCGGTCTCAGTTTCGGTCTCGTCTTTACTATCTGAGGGGACCTCAGAGTCATCCTTGAAATGGACATGTCGTCTCAGATCTGAATCGAAATTTCCTCCATCAGCCAAGAACACCCGGCCCTCAGCTCGTCGTTGCTGAGGCTTAAATCTGCCAAACTGCACAGTCTGAGATGTGCTGAGCATCCCGGCTTTCATCTCGCTGCAGAGGTTCAATACGTTTCAAAGTCTCCTCCAACTCGCTCAGGGTGTCAAATTTCTGACCTTGCAGAGTGGTTCTCAGCCGAGAATCACCCACAGCTTTGATGAAGCGCCTAATATGCGCCTCACGGTCTGGGGTTGGCTTCAGATAAGCGATGTTGGCCTTCTTTGCAGCACGGTTGAGCCGGTAGAAGAACATTCTGGGGGTCTCCCGGTCTCGGATCCTCATCTCATAGTACCGCTCAGCCTTGGAACCAATGCTGCGGCACCATTCCTTCTTGACAACGTGGGAAAGCTGTTTCCAGTCTGAGTGGACATCATCTGAGAGCTGAGTACACCAATCTTTCAGAGAACCTGAGAGTCTCATGCAAAGCTGGACAATCCGAGTTCGTTCATCCCAGGGTGCCATGGTGGCGTAGTACATGAAACGCTCTCATCAGTTGACTCGGTCTTCCAGGGGTGCATATTCATTGAACTTTTCCAGAGCATCATGGGGAATCATTGCTTGGACTACCACTCGAGTCCCAGAGCTGGGATCAGCACTCTTGGACTGGGCCACAGCTCCAAACTGATTTTCGAGCTCGTCCTGAGAAGTGCGTTGGGAGTTGTTAACCTGCGAACAGTATGTGCAGTATGGACTGGCGACCGATGGTTAGACACTTCCGGTGGCGTACAAAAGGAGGGTCCAACGGACTCGGGAATGGGTCGTGCTCCTCCGTCCTTGAAGAAGGCATAGTCGACGGCATGCTGCACGGGAAAAATCACTTCTAATCCAGACTTCGGGTCGATCTACTTTACGGGATCGCTGGCCTCAGGAAACATGTCGTTGTTGATGATGTCACGCAATATTTCATTTACATTGTTGGTGGCGGTGGTGTCATTGGTGCCCAGTATGCGATCTAATATTTTCTGATGGATGCCGGAAATTTCGGGTAAGCTCCAATCCGCTACAGGGAAAGTTAGACTCCGGAGAAGAATTGCCACGACGGGTGCCCATCGAACAACGTTTGATTATGCGACGCGATGGGTTCCCTCGGCAGTGTTAACCAACACTTCTTGTCCTTTGCACGCAACCACCTGACCGCGAATCAACTGGTCGTTGTTGAACATCATCACTGGCGCCCGAATGAGCGGAGATGAATTGGTCTCGACTTCGTCTTTTGGAACGGCCCATTCCAGGGCTAGTTCTTGGGTGATCTTCCACTTGCGCTCGCGCTCCGAGCGTATACCACACAACGATACGCCGGGCCGCATGCGACGTGTGACCTTGGCGTATAAAGGCTCATCGATCGCGTGTTCCAAGCGTTCTGGAAGCAGCAACATGTACTTGACCGCCTGAAGCGTAGCCGAAGGTGCCATTCGTGTGGCGAAGAGGTTGAGCTTGGGCTAACGTTAGCGCGTGTTGGGTAGAGTGCAAGTTTGCGAATGCCCCCTACAACTGATCTGACTTATCTACTGCCTACTCTAACTTGGTCGCATGAAACTCCTGGGCTTTGAGGGTTCAAGTTACCGGTAGCACCACTCCTGAAAAAATCGTTTCCGCATCTCCAGCGGAAAACACACCATGTGCGCTGATAAAAAGTGCACATTTTATGCCTGTAGTTTCTGTATTGAAATTCGTACGCTTAGTAATATTGTGGTTTTCAAAGACTTTGGCAAACCAGAGGCTATTTATCCCGAGATAGGACCTCCAGACTAGCGAAGTACTTTGATTTATCGAGGATAAAAGCCTAAAATGAGGTCAGGGGTAGGACAAAGCAGCAGCTCTGCTCGATTTTAAACTACTTTTGCCGCTTTTCAGCGGTATATCTACAAGGGGTTAAAGCCTCAGCGAAGCCGCCCCACCACGTACTTACTCTCGCATTCTTTCTTCACACCCCACCACAAATCCCACCCTCACTATGCCTACAACTACTACTTTCGTTGGCGAGCTATGGCATACTTGTACGTCTACGATGTCCCAAGTGCGTCTGTTTCGGAACTATTTGAGACGAAGTAAGAGATCCCACGCCGCTGGTACGCTCTTTTTCTCAAGAAGGGCGTAGGCAATGAGCCCAATCCAAGGTAGACGAGCTCACATTAGCCCCCGGAAGTTCTTGCCGCTGTAGAAGCGAACGCACAGACCCATCAAACGTTTTAGATTGAGGAGTTGAGAGAGTTTGCTATGAAGACCTACTGCGGTCTCAACAGCTACGATATGCAGAGCTCTCCGTTTCGATCTCGATATGAGCAGAAAGGTGCTCTCCAAAGCAGCTCGAGAGACTGCTCCTGCCGAAATTGAAATGTACCGTCATACACCTTATGGACTCCAAAAGCCAACTCCAAACTAAATATGTTTCTCTTTGTCATGGTGTAAATGTATAACGCTCGCTATCTAGCATATTGAGCCCTAGTATCTTGCATACCCACTGGCTGTAAAGCCACCTACTGATTTCGCTGCTGATTTAGGTTAAAATGTGGACCCCACGACTCCTACGGGTCCCACATTCTGTAAATTTCTGGTAACTCTTGTGTTACCGTCCCCACCAAACTGTGGGCATGTGGTGTTCACGCGTAACGGTATCAACCGTGGGACCTTGTTCCATCAAGAACCTTTCTCAAGCTGGCCTATCTTCATCGCGTGGACGGCCCAGATAACCTTCTCGGCGGTGAGCGCCCACGCATGCGTCACAGTCATAATACGTTTTGGTCGGTCGACCACATACAACAACAGCGGCGCACCACGTCCATGTCAGGGCGCAGCCCTCCTCGATCCACAGCACATCGTGCTAGTGATCGCCCTAGGCGCTTTCCACCTCGGTGCCGGCATCACAGACGCCTCTTAGGCTCTCGGTGCACCAGTGCTTCTCGGCGTATCGGCTCAATCACGGCTCACATTGCGAGAGGGCCAGATCTAGTCGAGCGATGGCCCAACCGCGATACGGACCAACGACGAGCTCATGGCGCGCTTTGAAGAGGTTACGTCGACGACTACGAGGAGTCTCACACGGGTTGCGGAATTGAGGGGGTGGGTCACCCGTTTCGCCTTGCTTACCGAGCCGCGGCGGCGCTTCTCGCGCGACATCGCTGCAGCACGGGGATGGGACACCCGCGGCGAATCACTCTCCCAGCCGCGTCGTTAAGCCTCCGGCGCAGTTCCGGGATCCGCCGTGGCGATGGGCGCTGGGCGCAACAACCGTGAGCTCCATTGGGGACTCCGAATGTATTCCCGTATTGTTCTCTCGGCCTTGCCGAACTACGGGAGCCCACCGAGCCGTGATACTCGCCACGCCGTAGCCTCGACGTCTCCACAGATGGTTTTGGCGCTATCAATGACTTGGACGAAACTCAGTCCGATCACCTCGTGGCGCAGGCGAACCCGCCACCGCGCTCTAAGCGCCCTGAGCTCCAGCCGTTGCTCTCCACCGGGCGCGGGGAGTACCAATTCCAGCCACGCTATCCGGTCGAGACCGCGCGTCAAACGGCGACGCAGAAGTTGATGTTGTACGTCCGTGGGCCTACGGTACGTACGCCGGACAAAGTCGCGTAGCGAACCTCGCTTCGCGAGCGGCTTCTCACTCCTGAGGCCACTGCTGTGGCGAAGTAACGCGAGCGTCTGCGACGACAGGGTCTGTGCCACTCCGTGCCGCAGATACAGACGTCCTTGTAGTTATCAACCGGATCGAGGACCCCACAGAGTATGAGGCTAAGTTCGAGCTCTGGGCTGAGGGCAGTCGTCTTCTGTCGTCGATGGAAAATCGTCGAGCAAGCCTTAGTGAAGTGGATGTTCGCGTTGAAGGCCGATTACGCTTCGAGTACGCGAAGCTTCCCGCCAAGCGCCACGTGCCTGCTGGCATCTAGTCTCATTCGCGGGTAGGTGCAGTTCACACCACGCTCCTCTGAGCACAAAAACTTCTCCTCATCGGGAGGGAGAGGGAGCTGTGGCTCAGGATCAGCCCCTGAGCGATGTAGCCGACCCAGCAGCTTCCCGAGCTATTGTTGGGAAGCGCGGCTCGACCGACGTGCCGGTCGCGAGCCCTCGGAGCGCTGAAGATCAAGCTGATCACAAGTGGCCAAGACGTCTGGGCAGTCTTGGCGAGGGATACCTCAAACCACCACGAGTTTTCTGAGAGCGGGTACCCTCGCCACTGTACCAGGTACGGGTTTTACCCCGGCGCCGCCGCTTCGCCGGGACGCGCTCTACATGATAGACGACGTTTTCTTGCTCGTATGGCAGTGCCGGAGGCGAGCGCACCATCGCAGGATCGGCGACCACTGAATGTGGGAGGGGATCGCCAAATCCATCTTCGCCATGAGGATCTCCACGAACACGTTGACAACGTTAATCACTGTCTATGTCGATGCTTTGATGACGTCGCAGTGCTGGAGAAGCGAGCGGTTTGGACCCACGTTGCGGGTGAGGTATGAACCCTCTTCCATGGTCTTAGGCAAGGTGCTCGTGACTTGGAATGGTCCGATGAAGCACGAGCGTAACTACCTCTTGAAGACGGCTGACACTGGATGTGTAGGTAGGTTCTTTGCATTGAGCAACACCAAGACCCCGACCTCATAACTGCCAGCATTGCCTCTGTCTCTCGCATCCGCATTTTCCTTTTGCTTGTCTTGGTTCAAAGCCCTTGCGTCACGCTCGTGTCGTAAGAGTCTTAGACGCGTTGACAAGAAATCCCCAACCTGTCTACGTACAGTCGCCGGGCTGACATCAGCCAGCCGATCGGCTAGGTCGACCATCGCTCCCCCATCAAGCCCCGATCCACGGCGTGGTGGTGTCAACGGGACTCAGGGATGGCCCAGACTGTAACGGGGTTACACGTACAAGTGGCTACAAGCCACTTGTGAATTTAACAGATAGGATATCTGTTAAAGTTTTAGATAC
This sequence comes from Phytophthora cinnamomi, assembly GCF_018691715.1. Classification (NCBI taxonomy): domain Eukaryota; phylum Oomycota; class Peronosporomycetes; order Peronosporales; family Peronosporaceae; genus Phytophthora; species Phytophthora cinnamomi. Next base: position 187,066 of record NW_027150971.1, read on the forward strand.
TTCCTCACCTTGGTGTATGCCACGCCAATGGATACATTGAAGTGGGCCACCACAATGAGTGGTCCACACCTACCCAAAAGATCCTATTGGTAGAAAGCAGCATCTTTCTACCAATTAGAGACGTGCATATTAACGGTGCTCTGACAGACAGCCGCTGTCAACCCCTTTCATAGATGATAAACAGTTTTAGCAGATTTAGGAGGAAGATCAATTCACAAACAATACAGTTCTCATTTTACCTAATCTAAGTCACTTGGAGTCTTATCTGATTTAAATTATATTTGTGTATTCAAATATAATTAACCTAAATAATTACTAAGTACTTACGCTTCCTCATACACGTTGCGCAACGTGTAAGCAAAGTAGTGAGTCAAGTTAGACCCACTACACCTGGTAGCACTTAGTAGTCCGTCCAAAGACCGAGTGCTTGGCGTTCGTACGAGGTGTACGAACGCGGAGCCGAGAACCACATGAGCACGGAGGTGCCCATGGAGAGCTCCAATACGCCTGCAACGCATGTTGCACGCGCGGACTGCCCCCACCTGTCAGATCCAGAGTGGGAGGCCCTCCAACGACTGTCAACAGTCATTGGGGAGGCGGCGATAGCTACGATGCTGCGTACGCTATCGCCGACAGAGCAACATGGTGTTGCTCTGGGGTTCATCATGAAGGAGCAGTGCGATGCTGCTTGCTCAGTGACGGCGTCGTCAGGGACGACACCGCGTGCTCAACCATTAAAATTGAGCGTAAGCAATTACGTGGGAAGAGAGGGCGAGCCTCTCCTCCGATGGCTTGTCGAGCTCGACACAGCCATAGCGGCTCGACGCATCGTCGACCCGCTGTCGAAGGTCGCGTTCGCCATGTCCTGCCTTGGCGGACGCGCAATGAGTTGGGCGTATGGATGCCGACTCTCCGATCCTACGTGCTTCAGCACGTACGAAGTGTTTAAAGAGGAGCTGAAACAAGCGTTTGAGCCCCCGCAAAATGAGTTCCGGTCGAGGGCGGAATTCCTCGACCTGCAGCAGGGTAAGCATGACGTCCATGCTTACGCGCAGCGTGCACGGTACTTGGTCTCAAATATCGTGACCAACCCGATAGACGAGGCGACTAAAGTCGTCACGTTCATGAAGGGACTGAGAGATGGGCCTGTGAAGACCTATCTCTTCCGAGAGTACCCGAGTACTCTCGAAGCTGCGATTACTCTCGCAATGCAAGAAGAGTTTAGCCTGCGGCAGGATAAACTGCATGCGAACGTGCCGAGGTCGCAACCGCGCCCGGTAGCGAGGACGGGAGGTCCAGAACCAATGGACCTCTCGAATGCAACGGCTGCTGGTTACCAGCGGCAGGGAGGTAACGTGTGATGCTTCCGTTGCGGAAGGATCGGTCACTTTGCCAGAAAGTGCACGGCTCCCGTGCACTACAATGGTGGCCGTCGTGGCGATGCCGGGCATCGCCGCGAACAAACAAAGAAAACGTGAATATCCAGTAGGCGCGGGGCGCCCTACTGGTAATGCAGTCATGCGTGCCGATATTGGGCACGCGACACTGAGGACTGCAGCCCCCAGTGAGACCAGATCTCGCTGCAAGAAGCAAGATGACAGGCCGAACCTGGTCATCGTGAAGGTAACGTCGAAGCGAGCGAGCGAGTCTCTTCGAGCATTGGTAGATTCGGGCGCGTCGAACAACTTTGTTCGACTGTGGAGTTTACCGAGTCTTGACTTCGAGGAGGTAAAGGTACCTCGAAGTCTTCTGGAAGTTCGATTGGCAACAGGTGTCATCGTGAAGACCGAGAAGCGCGTCGTGAACGTGCGCTTCTCGTACAAACAACGTGTGTTTGTGGAACACTTTATCGTCCTGGACCTGGACGTAAGTTCGACGTTGTAATGGGCATGCCGTGGCTTGCACGGCATGATCCGGTAATTGACTGGAAGAAGCGCACGCTCGTGCGCTTCGGTCGCGACTGCGAAACAGAGAGCGATGGCCCTGTTACCGTAACTTGAGCTGGAGTCGTCTGACTCAGATCCGCTATCATCTGGGCCTCCTGGTGGCGACATCCGAGATTTCTGACTTCGGCGAGTCGCTGAGCCTGACTTCATCTCAGACCAGGTCTCAGATTTGGTCTCAGAAGTCTTGGTCCTGGTTGAAGTCTGAGCCCTCCCAGCTGAACTTGACTTGCTTTGACTGGCCTTTGCCAATTGTTGCACAATAAGCGTCAGCTGAGCAAGCTGGGCCGTCAGAGTCTCCAGGGGTCTGAGATGTAACCGGGATAGCTGGGATAATCTGAGCTGGGGTCTCAGACTGAGATCGAGAAGCAGCGGTTTGGCGATGTTGGTCTTGAGCCGCTTGGAAGCGGCGGATTTTCTCTTCTTGGATCGCCACTGCCTTCTTGTGTTCGATCTGAGCTTGGGCATATTTCTCATTCATCATTCTCAGCTCAGATTCGTATTCGGTTCGGATGCGGCTCGCTTCAGCTTCTTCAGCTTTCTTCCGCTCAGCCTGCCGAGCTCGATCCTCAGCTTCTTTAAGACTTCGTTGCACATCCAAGAGATACCGAGCTCGGGTTTCATCTTCCTTGCGTTTCTGAGATTCCTCCTCAGCCCTCTGCTTGGCCAACCGCTCAAGTGCTTCCAACTGAAGTTGTTGCTCTGACTTCTGAGATCTGGGAGCTGAGTTTAAACTTGTTTGGGGAATGTACTGCTCAGCGCGGTGATCAATCGTCTCAGCTCCTTGCTCCACAAGTAAAGTTCTCAGCTCAGCCTCGAGCTCAGCTCGGCTTGCTTGAGCCGCAGCAATTCTGGCTTCCGCCTCAGCTCGGACTCGGGTTATCTCGCGTTGATACAAATTCTCCAGTTCAGTGTAAGTCACAGGAGGCTGAGAAATTCCCGGAAAACCATATTGCGGAGTCTGACAAATTTCCCAAGTCGACTTCACAGTTGGGGTCACAGTTGTCTGAGGTTCCGCGTCATTCGTGCCGCTGAGAGCGTTCTTCTCAGATTCTGGTGTGCCAGGCAATGGCACTTGCGAGGGGTTCACGTCTCTGACCGTCCCAGTCTCAGATCGAGCTGAGGCTGAAGTAGTCTGGGGTGTAACTGAGACCATTACAGCTGGGAAATTACTACGCGCGGCTGAGGTCACAGATCCCATCATCACCGGTGCACTTGAAGTGGGTCCAAACGTTCCAGCTCCAACACTATAATCTGAGAAGGACATCAGAGACGATCCCGAGGAACTTAATGCAGACAGGTCCGTCCCTTGGTCATTCCCAGTCATGGAGGCGTCAGAACCAGCTTATGCACCAACCACACTTGGAACTGTGCCCGATCTTGCACTTCGCATAGCATCCGAATCACTCCCAGACCCGTGCCAGGATAGCAAAGATGTTGAAGGGATCGAAGGATCTGAGCACGACGAGGGCAGCGAAATCTCAGCCGGTTCATGGCTCAGCTGGGGCTTCTTGCGAATTGGTTCTACATCCAAGCTCGAAGCTGGGCTTCTCGGCCGAAGACCAGTCAGCTGAAGACGCATTACCACTTCTGGGGCAAGGAAAAGCTGGGCATCCTCACCCATACCCACATCTCCATCTCGATCAACTGGGAATCCGAGTTGGGTCTCAGATCCCTGAACGGCAGACTGGGTCTGAAGTGAATCTGAGGTTTGTGTAAGTAGTACCAACCACAGATTTCCAAGTCGCCAGCTCAATGCCGAGGAAATGAGCAATTCGCTCGATCTCACCTCGGACCCGAGAATCTGGGACCCCAGACATTTCATCCAAGCTGGGCCAAGCTGGGACTCAGTTCACAAATTCATACACAGCTTCCCAGAGCATAGTCTGCAACAGCGCCACACAGGCAATTGGTGGAAGCAATTTCAGCGAAACTTTCACAGCTCTCAGGTCTGAGATGACCGGGAGTCGACGTCGCTCAGCTCGAAACACGTTCAGCTACCTACCGGCAGGCGACCGGTTCACAGAAAACAAAGTGTCGACCGGTCGACTCAGCGGCTTTGATGAATCCCCGCAGGTCGTAACAACCGTGACACGGGTTGTACACGATGTCGACCGGGTGAACAGCCTCAGCTGGGACCCCCACCCACATCTCAAACTGGGATCGCGCATAGCTCAACATCTCTTCGTCAGTCATTTCTGGGAGCGGGGCCAAAGCCCAAGTCCCAGCTTCTCCCTCAGGCACACTTTGCAATCTGCGAGTGGTTCTCTGCTCAGTCCAGAGTACTTGACCAAGCACCGCCACCACTTGCATAGCTGGGAAGTGTGACACCAGTCGCATAACTCAGCGTTGTAGGGGTCGTCCCAGCCCCAGACACACTTTTCGTTCTCAGATGTAGCTCGCGCTTACCCAAAAGGCTGAGCGCACCACCCTCGGTTTGGCTACCGGGATTACTCCCAGTAGTTGGCTCCGGGCTGGGACTCGGCGCTTGAGCAGTGGTCATCTCAGCTGAGAAACTTCCTCGATGTGTCGAACTGTGACTCGCTGGGGGTATTCCCAGACTCGGACCATATCTCGGAACATCTTGCCTTGGATCCGAATCTCGACCAGTCTCAGCTTGCTTCTTCACAGGCGAGCTGAGCGGCGGCTCGGCATCCTCAGTTTTGGGCGCACCTTCAGGTTCAGCACTCATCTCAGCTTCTTCTTCAGCAGATACGCTCAGATCATCACTTTCTAGGACCTTTTTCGAGTTCTTGGACCTGGACGTCCCAGCATTTTCCGGCATCACTTCAGCCGGCAAACCAGCAACTCTGAGACTTCGCCGAAGCGAAGACTCAGGCATCTCACCACTTGTCTTGGAAACTTTCGAGTCGGGAGCAATCGACATGACTTGCACACGTCCGTTACCAAAGTCGTTTCCCAATCCGGGCACGCGCACCAGCTGTGGCGATGCGGGCTCCAAAATTAGGGAATAGCCTCGCGGCTAGACCTCGATCTCAGACCACTCAACTCAGAATCTGAGATTAGATCTCAGATCCCAAGCTGGGTGAGGCGTGTGTTCCTCACTCTTGCAATCCATTGACTTGGTTCTTCCTAAGGCTACGCTGTGGGCCCAGACTTGCGTCGGCCACACCAGCTGCCTCCGAACTCGACAGTTCCCAGATGCCCCCAGACGAAGCTTGCTCCTTGCTTGGAAGGCCCTTGTACGCACGTGCTAAGTCCGCTGTACCCCGTTTTCTTGAATATAAACACGTTCACTCCACACACACTTAGTCCACTTCTCTTCTCAGGCTGGGCCTTAACAGCCTCCTCCTTGCTCAGCGACTCCGGCTTCGAGTCGCTTCCAGTCACGACACTTCCTCCGGCGGCTCAGACTGAGAGCCGCACAACGGTCTTCACTCGCCCCTCAGACCAGAGTGGCCCCGAGAGTTGGATCGGCCTGAGCCTGCCTTGATCCAGGGTTCTCGCTCTGTACCCTGGGACTTCCGTGCACCACGCCTTGATGTAGGTGACACAGCGAAGCTGGGAACCACTATCCCAGACTATTCGCGCCACACGGATACCACTAGCAACCTCAGAAACCACTATCCCACGTGTTGCTCTGCCGAAACCTCAGAGCGGAGCGCCTTCCGCCCGAAAATATGAAGCACCACCACCAGGAAAACAACCAGCAAGAAAAACCAGCAAAACCAATGTCCCTCGTGTGGAAATACAACAACGAAGGCAAACCGGGCCGAAACACGAAAAGGCTTGGTTGTTGAACTTGAATTTATTTGGAGTTAGCTGAGCTTGACCGTAGAACACTCGTAGCGACTCCACTTGACCTTGCGCGCGCCGCCGGGGGAAGGGACTTGGTCCCTGTGAAGCAACACGCCCGTCGGCGCAAGACGAACTCCGCAGCTTGCGGTCTTCGGGGCAAAACAAACTCTGATTATTATCATGCACATGCACATAAAAAGGGCCTATCAAGTAAGGGTGCAAACATCTCCTGGGTACACCTTGAACAAGGGTGAGACACCCACTAAGCTACTGGCTTGGCGGCGCCCGTGAATGCGCGTCGCTGCCTTGGCGTCCTTCCATTGGCCTGTCTGGGTCAGTAATCACTTGATTACACTGATTACACCTGGGTTCAAATCTGTGATATCCTGATTACGCCAGGATCTTGTGGCCTGGATTGACCGGACTTGGTCTGTCATCACCTGATTACACTGATTACTCTGGGTACAAATCAGGTGTAATCCGGATGACGACAAGATCATGTGGCCCCCGTTGGCCCAAATTCATAGGCGACTGGTCAGGCCGAATCTTGTGTGCCTGACACCAGGGGCCGAAAAGCCGACCCTCCAGAGCGACCTTCCAAGCGGCAACCGCCAACTTCAAAGAGCAACTACCGCAGCTCCCAGACCGGCAATGTAGCCATCGCTTGTGTACCCACTTCATATGCGAGACCACGAAGTCGCACTTCAGGCCCTGCAGGCACGCCGTAGGCTCTTAGTCACGTCCTAGGCTCGGAGCGTCAGCTGTCTTTCACCATTTTCCACTTAACCTCACGAACATCGTGCATCCAGACACCAACTTGCGCCCACAATCACCGTGTCTCAGTTTTGGCGCGAGTTGAGGGACTGCCGGGCTGAAAACCTGAGCTGGGAGCAAAGATACGATGTTGATTCCATATCCCGGCTGTCCAACCAATTTGACATGTCTCAATTCTGGCTCGAATTCTGGGACTCTGAGGCTGGGAATCTGAGCTGGGGGCAAAATTACGATGTTAACTCCATATCTCAGCTGTGGCACCCCAGAGCCGAGATGAAATCAGACGCCGCACGCCACGCCCTCTTCCCAGACCCCAGACCGCTGTGGAGTAGCGCCCTCACAGAAATCTGCAAAGTCGTCCTCGCACAAACCCGTCGCGTGCGCTGTCGGTGGGCGCGTCGGATATTTCCCGGGGACTTGAGTAGCGTATCTCAGGATAGGGTAACGAGTAGCTCAAGCTTGGAGCATGAAGTCTTCATTACTGGGACGGTCTTGTCCTTGATCCGTCTTTTCTCCTTTCTTGACCTTGAACACGTGCAGTTATCGGTGCGTCGCGTCCTTGGGGTGCGTGGCGTTATCGGGACCGACGCGGTCTTGTGCGGCGTTATCGGGGCCGGAACGGGTCTTCGCCTTCAGCGACGCGTTATCGGGCGTGTTTGAGCGGTATTGTTTAACGTGTCCCTCCTGTTGGGCACCGGTGTGAGGGTGAGTGCACCGACGACCGAGGGACGGGGGGCCGCGTTATCGGGGTGGCTCTGCTTGCCGGCACTCGGAAGCCTTGGACCGAAAGGGAGAAATCCACTTGAGCGGCACAAAGAAGATTCGGGACTGAGCCTTACACCTATCCTATGCTACCGACTGACTACTTGAAGATTGTTAAGCTACGGTTCCATGCCTAACCCTACTTCGATAACGCATGCCCTAATTTATGACGCTTGATCTCTGAGACGGGGTCCTCCAGACCGCGTCTCAGGGATTCCTAGGACGGGGTCGTCCTAGACCGCGTCTCAGGGATTCCTAGGACGGGGTCGTCCTTGACCTGAGACGGTGTCACTCAATCGGGGTGTCACTAAAGTGAGGTCGTTCTAGAGCCCTGAATGACAGCTCCGACTCAGACTTGGCATCTGAGGTGTCTTTCACCCTTTCCGCAGAAGATTCCGTACAGATCGCGTTCTTTCACTCTGGGCAACGGTCCTCTGGCACGCCTCACTCGTCACTTCTCGTCTCGCGGTCTGCTTCACCACACTGCACATCTCAGGGTCTGGTGCACAGGCAAACCCCAGACCGAACTCCATATCACAAAGTCTCAGACTTTTGCCATCACTCTCAGGTCTCAGAACCCCGGGCATTCCAAACTGTGATGTGTGGTATCGGGAAATGAAGCCGAAGCCAAAACCCAAAGGCGGGACGAGGGGCGAAGAAGACTCGAGGCGCCGGCGCTAACTGGCAAGTCACAACCCATCGCCAGTCATTGGACTAAACTCCCCGATCGCTGATTGGCCTAAATAGGCCGGTGACGATGACTCGTCGAAGATCTCAAGTCAAGCGTGGGCGGTTGCAGCTCGCTAAGTACGGTGCGAACCTACTGGCAATATCCGAACCTATGAGTCATCGGCGCCTGTCCCCAGTCGTCGGTGGCGTTTCAGCGGCCGTTTGAGTCGTCGGTAACGCCGCCACGTCGCAGGGAAAGCGCCGAAGAGTCGTGAGTTACAACTGGTGGTCCAAAACGGACGCGTTTATACTTGATATTTGTATTGATCGATAGGAAACTTAAGAGAAGACAAGATAAGCCTTCGGGCAACAATAACAGAACAGCTTTTCCTCCCAACCACGCAAGGGCGACACCGGTGCCTGCAGTGAACGACCTGCAGCTCAAGGTAAACCTGGTAGGTAGGATTATGACTGTCGGTGGGCACATCTACTAGTGTAGCGTGTGTTCATCCCTGGCAGGGCCAAGAGTTAGTGGCCGGTGTATTGGTAGCGACGAGTCGTCGCCAGGAACTAGAGGAGCGAGAGCGCACTCCATTTATTTCTTCCCGCCGGAGTATAGCTCCGGCACCCTCGTATCACGCCGTAACAGGCCGGGACCCTTCCTTCTGAGGGCCTGCGAGGTATATTTTGTGTGAGAGAGCGTGCTAGCCTTTGCTCGTGGCTAGTGACGCTGAGTCTTCCGTCGGTCGACTAGCGGAAGCTCGGTGCACAGAGGAAACACCAACCCGGTGCAAGGGAAAGTTCCTGAGCCTTCAGGTTCTAACCCTAACAAACCCATTGAGTCTTCGGTGACTCGGTGGGTGTTGTTGGTGGGGAAAGTGTGCCATATATAATTTAGCGCGTGTTCCTACACGACAGATGTCACCAATCTGAGATCTGGGGTCTGAGACTTAAGCAACCATGGGGCTCCAAATCACAGCTCCAGAAGGTCAGGGCTCAGTTCTCCGCCCAGAGTCCGACTCGAGGCCTGGAACCTCAGATCCGCGGCCTCTAGAGCGAATCTCAGACCTCAGACCCCAGACCGAATTCAAATCTCAGACCTGGGGGTCTGGGGTCGCTGCAACTCGACGTTCGCAGAGCTCAGTTTCCAGATGTAGTCAGTACAACTTGAAGTCTATACAAAGACCAGACTTGTGTCAAGAAATATCCACGTTTCAAGTGACATGTGGCCGGTACGTGATAGGGTTTGGGATTCTGATTGATGGGTCCTGGCCTAGAATTGGCTCGGACGTCGTCACAAGAGCTAGATCCGGTTACGCCGAAGGACTGACTGTTAACGAGGCGGAAAATCATGGATGATTTCTATGTATGGATCTGCTGGAAGGCGAAGATCCACGACGACTAGTGATCTGTGGAGACTCGAATTTGGTGATCCGCCAAGTGCGAGGAGAGATCGATTGCAAGGCGCCGGGGCTCACGCTGCTGAGACAGAAGGCGCTGGACCGACTTCGGATCTGGCCACACCATGAGCTGGTTCATGTCAAGCGCGGCTGGAACAGCTCCGCGGACAGTCTGGCGAGTACAGCGTTGCAGCGGCAAGGCAGGACCCTGGTGGATGAGGCGAAGGATCTGGAGGATCTGGTCACCCTGAACCGTTTGGCTGAAATCTTGGTAACGGAGGCGGAAGTCGACGACTCGGTAGCCCACGTCTCGCCGGTAACCACCAGATCCAACACTGGATCCAGGCCCAGATCCAATGCCGAATCTGGATCCAGATCCAGATCCACCCCGACTGCCCTTGAGGAGGAAGTGGTGAGAGAGCTGAGAATCGAGCGGATCCGGCAGGCACAGGATGAGGAGTCGTGGATCTTAGGTCTGAAGAAGTTCTTGGCGGGCTCGGTGCAAGAATTGACACCTGAGGAAGCCAGATCCTACACTAATATTGTTATGGATTATGAAGTGGATCTAAGCGACCTGCTGTTCTACTGTCCTCCTACGAAGAGATCCGAGTTGGATCGGGATGGATTAATGCGATTGGTGGTCCCAGAGACCCTCCAGCAGGACGTTCTACATCATTACCATGCAAGTCTGGAAGGGGGTCATCAAGGGATCGGACGTACCTACCGGCGGATCCGAGATCACTTTCACTGGAGAGGTCTCTATCGCAGTGTGCAACGCTATATTGGAGAAATTGTGGATTGTGAGACCGGCAAGGGCGGACCCCGGATCCAAGGTGAGTCCCCTGGAAATATTCAAGCGACGTACACATTTCAGATCATTGCTATGGATCACATCCTCTAACTGCCCAGATCCTATAAGGGCAATGCGGAGTTATAAATATGGGTGGATCTGTTCTCGGGATATGTGATCGCAGAGGCCAGTGGATCCAGGACCGCGCAGACGATCGCTGAGTCGTATGAGGAGTGTGTTTTCAGGCGATTTGGTGCCAGCGAAATGATCCGCCATGACCGAGAACCTGGGTTCATGGCCGATTTCTTCAGATCCTTTAACCGGATCCTTGGTCAGCGACAGCGTGCAACTATGGCATACGGGCCCCAGGCGTACGGAACGGTACACAGCCCAGGATCGGATCCGAGGAGAAACCCCATTCTATATAGTGCATGGGAGGGATCCCAGATCCACCTTGAAAGCTACGATCCCGGTGGGCTGTACTCGCCGTCAGGATCGGGATCCAAGACGATGGAGATACCAGATCCAACGCTATTACCAACAAGCACGAGCGCAAGTCAACACTCGGCTACAGGAGGCGATCGCGGATCGGGCGAATCGGCACAACGAAGAGATCCACCCGCATCAGATTTAGGCTGGATCCCACGTCTGGCTATATTTGGATCGGGTCAAAGAAGGGTACGCACACAAACTAGTGCACCTGTGGCACGGGCCGTTCAGTGTAGCTGGGAAGGTGGGCGAGTATGCTGTGAGGATCCAGCTTACATGCACCGAATATCGGCTATTTCCGGTGGCACATGTGTCTAAGCTAAAGCCCGTGAGGATCTTCCCGACCGACCCCAGATCCACTTGGCCGAAGATGTGACAGATCGCTTGGACTTCGATGAGACATTACTGCCAGAGGATAGCTAGATCCAGGATCTGGACAAAAACGAGTACGAAGTGAAAAAAATTACGGACCTGAGAACAGGCAAGAGAACTCGTTATGGCCGGATCCATTGTGAGTTCCTGGTACATTGGCGCGGTTATGAGGATCCAAGCTGGGCGGATGAAGCGGATCTCAACTGCTATACTGTATGAGTTCTTGCGGGATCGCACGAGCCGGAACCGGTTCGGTGTGATGCAATCCCACGAGGAGTAGTGGGGCTCAGATCCACCGAAGTGAGTTGGTAAGTTTGAGTGGAGGCTGTGGTGATGGATCTGCGGGAAGGCCGCAGGTCGGTGGAAAGGGAACTGTGTATTTCGTATTTTCGATGGTGGATCTAGTGCTACGAGCACTAAGCCTAAGCAAAGGAAGATGACCCGTGAAGAGATCCGAGCCCCAGCGTCCAAATCCACTCATGAGGTGTAGACTGGTTCTGGCGAATTGGATCTAGGTGAGATTGGATCTGGAGAACGTGGATCCAGGCAAGGATGGAGGGGTGTAGCCTGGATCAGGCGAATTGGATCCAGGTGTAGACTGGATCTGGCGAACGTGGATCCAAGCAAGGATGGATCTGGAGAACTTGGATCCAGACATGGGATGGGCATGAGGATCTGACCATCACGGGTGGAGATGCACGTCGTGGCTAGCTGGACTAGCGAAACGGAGACACGCGTGACGAGATGACAAAGATGGATATACACTACGTGAGATTACGCTATGATGGATCTGGGCTACAGTAGACTATTACAAGGCGTGGATCTGGGCTATTGAGAACGCAAAGAAGTACATGAAGTGTGTGGATATGACATTCGAGGGCTCCTGAAGGCAGCGCGGGGCATGGGAAGGCTAGATCCAAGGGGTGAATGAATTTGGATCCAGGCCCAGTCTGGATCCAGAATCAGGTGGATCTGGTCTGATTCCTGGATCCAACCTGGATCTGGAGTTATGCGGTGGATCTACCGCTGGGGCCTGGCGAAAGTAATCAAGGGACACGCAAGGAAGGTAGACAGGCCATGTAGAGCCGATAGACAGTGATGGGAAGATAGTATCCATAGGGATGATAGGACTTTGGGATTGAACCTAACTTAACGGTAATCAGATGTGGTGTAGGAAACATCAGTTTTGTGGAGCACCCAAGTGGGACAGTGTACCAAATCCACCTAAAAGCGGAATCGACGGTACTACCCGGCTGGATGGTACACTGTGCCAGTCCGCCGAGCTCGCAGGCTTCACGAGCGCACTGCGGCCGGCTGACTGGGAATCAAGAGCACCGGAGACCAAGGACGGGTGGCACTACGCAAGGAGAAGACGCACGTACGGCGGGCCGAGTGCGGGGACGCTAGGAGACGCTCAGCCGAGTTCAAGGCAGTTTCCAGGCCTTGAGCTCGGCTAAACAGAGCCGCCGGCCACTCAGACGACGCGGGGCACGACCAGAAGGCGCACAAGAGGACCACGCGTGAGCCCGGCGAGCCCAGCAGCACTCAGCCGAGTCGGCGAGACCTCCCCGTCGAGCTCGCCGGGTTATCCGGACAACTTATCCGGCTCCGCCGAGTTCGAAGCGTCGCTGAGAGGGTGAAGGGTCGGCCTAGATCCGAAACCACACCATTTCACTTGATATTTGTATCGGACCTTAGGAATAGTGGAGGCGCCCTTTCAGGGCGCCCAAACGACTTAAGAACAAACAGAGCAGAATTTTCTAGGCCCACAACACGTGCACACTTTTCGGTAAGTCTCTGCACGGGGTCGGATTATGCCTGCCGTCGGTACCCGAGAGGCATAGCTTGTAGGGTACTCGACTGGCAGCGCCAAGAGATTAGGTCGGCCCGGGATTGGGCGTTGGGTGCTCGCCAAGTGCGAAGGAAAAGTCTCGCTAACTCAGCGAGCCGGTACGCCGGACAGCCCAGGTGCCGTTACTCTTCAAGTCGGGTTGCTTCTGCCCGGCGGCCTGTAAAAGCGCTAGCGCGCCGCCGTCCATCCTTTGGTGGAGGGCACAGGAGTTTGTGAACGGAGTCCGCTAGCTCGGCGGATCTCCGGAAGAGTGGACCTTGGTTGGCAGGTGTCAGCGAGAGGCGAGACACCCGCTGTCCCGGATGGGCCGAACCGCGAGGGGGCAACCCCTGCGCAGGCCAACAAGCGCCGACCTAACTCGGCGATTGTTGTGGTTTGTGCTGGAGATCCACATCTGACGATATTTGTGTGTTCTGCAACACCACACAGACCTGAATTTGCTTTGGACATCGCAAGACCTCCCTCCTTCGCCTGGATCCGGGAACTACATTGGCCCGACACGGCGTAGAGAGGTTAGCGGTAGGAGATCTAGTGTTGGTAATTAAGTCTGGATAATATATTGGCCAGATCCAACTTCCTAGAGATCCATCCTAAGCCTAGATCCAAGATCCACCGGATTTATCTACTTGGCCGGCGGATCCACTCAGCTCTCACAACCCAAGATCCCGTCATAGGAGACGGCAAGTACGACAAAGGAAGACCTGCGAAGGCAAGAAAAGGCGCCACAACACAGACCAGGCAACCCTTCTGCCGGATCCAGATCCAGGCCGCCAGATCCAAGTACACGGGTATTGGATGTGGAGCATATACTGCGAGCAGAGTGAGGATTTCCGCACAGCTCCACCCGGATCCCCGCGTCTCGCCAAGACATTCCTTCTCCACCGCTTGGACTCTTCGGAAGACACCAGAGGAGCAAGATCCAGCCCTACCGACGGGTACACAAGGTGAGAAATTCAGCACAGATCACGGATCATCGGGGGACCCCCTCCGTTAGTCGGTGTCCTGGCGCTGTTGGGAAGTTGGATCTAGTGATCTCCCAGATTTTGCGGATCCCGCTACACCACATAAGACAAGGTCACACACCGACCACAAGGCAACCCCAGGCCAAGATCAACATCGGCCTACGAGTCTCGATGCAGGCAACCCAAGATCAACGACTCGACCCTACACCGGCGCAGAGCGTAGAAGTATCCCCGCTGCTGCCACAAGTTCCCGCTGTCCGCCAGACAGTCCAAGACTCGACCGCAAGCGCGTCTTCCGAGATCACCGGAAGAGAGATCCAGCCCACCGACGGGTACACAAGGTGAGGATCAGCACTTTCACGGAAGATCGGAGTACCCCCTCCGTTAGTCGGCAGTTCGGGCACCGTGTGTAAGAGGAACCCCGCGATCTGCAAATTTCGCGGAGCCACTTCGCCACAATAACGTGTTGGTGGGGCGTCCGATCCGAGTTTTGACGCGGCACTCGACACTTGCGTGGCTGTTTAGATCTCCAGACCTACAGGGACGATTGGGTCAATTGGCCGCTCTCCTGTCACCGTGGACGCTCGAGGTCGTGAAGTGTACCAAGGGCGAAGGCAATATACTGGGGGCGATCGCCGCCAGCATCACACCCCGATCAGAGGTGGATAACGCGTTGATCGCGATCGCCCCGGGGAAGGAACCACGACCACAGATTCAAGCCCCGATCCCGACGGTGTGCGCAGATGAAGAACTGTTGATGATAAGCTTCGACGGATCGCCCGTGTGAAGGGAGGAGGGGGTGCATACAGCGCGATCTTGTGGAAGTTACCCGAGTGGAATGTAGTGAAGGCCCGATCTGGCTATGCGGGTGGGCTCACTGGCAACGAGGAATATCACGACCTATTGTTGGGGTTCGATCTCTTATAAGACATGGAAGTGCGCAGATTAGTCATATGTGGTGATTCCAACTTGGTAGTTCGACAAGTCCGCGGCGAGATCGACTACAAAGCGCCCAAGCTGACGCTGCTGAGACAGAAGGCGCCCGATCGACTACGGACTTGGCCAGATCATGAGCTGTTACACGTGAAGCGAGATTGGAATGGGAGTGCCAACAGTTTAGCCAGCGCCGCGCTCCAACGTCAAGGGGGCGTCGTGATCGAGGAGGAGGCCGATCGCCAGGATCTGTGTACGCTAAATCGACTGGACGAGATCTTAGTAGTCAGGTCCGACGATACAGTGGCGCGGATCTCGCCAGTAACCACCCAATCCGGGGCTAGGTCACGATCGAGGCCCGCCGCGATGCAGGAGGACGTCGTCCGAGAGTTAGGAATCGATCGGATCCGCCAGGCGCAGGAAGAAGAAGTGTGGATCGCCGGCATGAAGCAGTAACTGATGGGCAAAGTGCCAAATCTGACGCAAGATGAAGCTCGATCCTATGGTAGCATAGCGGCCGACTACGAGTTGGACGGTAACGACCTGCTTTTCTATTGCGCACCTTCAAGGCGATCAGAGACGGATCATGACGGGTTAATGAGGCTGGTGGTGCCGGAAACGTTGCATCAAGATGTGCTACATCACTATCACGCGACGTTAGAAGGTGGACACCAGGGAATCGAACGCAATTACCAGCGGATCCGCAATAATTTCCACTGGAGAGGTCTTTTCAGGAGTGTACAAAGGTATGTGGGCGAATGTGTGGACTGCGAGACTGGCGAAGGAAGGCCCACGATCAGAGGCGAATCGCCCGGGAATATCCAGGCGACCAACCCATTCCTGATTATAGCTATGGATCACATACCCTCGCTACCTAAATCGTACAAGGGCAATACGGAGCTGCTGATTTGGGTCGATCTGTCCACGAGATACGTGATCGCGAAAGCCAGCTCTTCCCGGACGGCCCAGACGATCGCTGAATCCTATGAAGAATGTGTTTTCCGGAGACTCGGTACTAGTGAGGTGATTAGGCACGATCGCGAACCAGTATTCACGGCGGATTTCTTCCGCGCGTTTGCGATCAGCGCGTGGACCATGACTTCTAGTCGCAGGTGCTGGGTGGGAAAGCTGCTTCAAGTGCAGCCGGAGAGCGTGCGTCAAGCGTGGTACCAGCCAACTTGGGTACTGTAACTTCCAGAGAAAGGGGCCTGCCATTAATATGGGCTAATTATTTGGTCGTCGTCTCTAACGTTGATGCAAGTAGTGATGTATATGAAGTATCCTCTATTTGGCAGGACCTTCACGCGGGTTGCGTGATCGCAGTGGCTGTCCCCAAGGACTGAAAACGATGAAACTATCTCAAATCACGTGGCAGCTTTTGATTGGTATCCGTACAGTGTTTTTTTTTGTTTTACTGGCGCGAAAGATACAAACAAAACTTCAAGGCCTAGATTGGCGACCCTAAATGGCATTTACCTCTGTAAACGTTAGAAGCTTCGTGCCTGAAGAAGTCTCGGGTAAGTATTCAAGTCTGTTGAGTCGACTACAACATACAATCCCTTATCGCGCAATCTGTACACTCTCAACTATCAACCGCCTTGTAATTGGCTGAAATCGCTTCACTATCAATTCCACCGCAGCATTGCTATAAGCTCGGACCCATGCTGCAGTCGGAGCGCGTGCTGGGGCCTCGCTGGACGCTCAAGGAGCTGCGCACGTTCTACATCCTGCTCAAGGCGCACGGGCGGCAGTGGGAGAAGCTGGAGGAGCGGCTGCCGCAGCGCTCGGGCGCCATGGTGCGCGGGCTGTTCGAGATGCACCGCGGCTACCTGTCGCTGCCCGAGGCGTCTGTCGAGGGTTTCTGCGCCATCATGATGGACCACTACGAGATGCAGGACGAGCTGCAGCAGCAAAGGGAATCGACCAATCAGAGATCGGCACAGGGCTTAGCAGGGCAGGACGCAGACGGAGACGTGGAGATGGCGGACGTCAAACAGGAGCCGGTGCTGCTGGACGAACCGGCGGCCAGGAGCAGGAAGAAGCGGAGGCTCGAGAAGCTCCTGACCACAGACCAACTCGCGACGCTGAGGATCATGGCAGAGGGAGATGGACATGTGGACGATCAGAGGACGCCGGTGGACATTAGGAAGCACAGGGGCAGGAAGAGCCTCGCGCCCGCGAGGTCGAGGGCGTGGCTGCCTCGGGAGGTGGGGGACGACTCGGGGCTGGGCAAGGTGCAACAGGCGAGGTTCGACCTGCCCTGGACCCACTGGTTCTACTCGTACGTGGACGTGGACTTCTTCCGGCACAATGAGTTCATTGAGTGTCTGAATGGTATGGGGCTCGGAAAGGTACGAGGCGGAAGGAACGAGTCGTATTCGTTGTGGCTCCGTACTTACTTGTTTGGATGTGCAATGTGCAGATTACGACGGCAGCTAGGCCAATCTGGTCGTCGGTGCGAGCATCCATGGGGCGACCACGGCGCCTTAGCCCCCTATTTTTTATCCAGGAAAAGGAGAAGCTTGAATCCTACCGTGCCGTTAAACGTCGACTCGATCCAGCACAAGCGGTAAGAATGGATGTGGATGCGAGATGTAGTGGGTGGAGTACTAACGGTTGTGGACTGTGCTGCTTGTGTTTTTCAAGCCAACTGATAGGACGTGGCCATATCGGTGCGCTATCCCGCTGCGAGCTGGAGTTGCAGTAATAGGTGAGCTGCGATTTATCTTGCCTAATAACTGTTCTTGTATGGTTGACTAAAATGCTCTGCTGGTATTTGCCTTTGTCAAAATGCAGTCTGGGTGGCGTCAGAACGACAATATCGGCTGGCTACCGTTGCCGCTTTCCGCGCGCCCGAGGAAACGTGTCAAGTATTTTATTGTGGGAACATTTCGCGAGTGGAAGCCGTGGCATGCAGCTTGGACAACATTATGGTTTTGGACTTTCCCCCGTGGTCAGGAAGGAACGAAACCAGTACTACAGAGCCTAAACTGGCAGCAACAACGCTACTGCGGCGTGAGAACCTGACCCATGGACGTGCTTCTTCGCTTGCTACACCAAAAGCAATTGGTGCGGTTGGCGATCGATTCCGTGAAGAAAAAATCCGCGTTGTTCTTGCCGTAAAGACTTTACTCCTTCGCAAGGAGAAGATCATTTCAGCGATGACTGCCTTGAACGAGCGAGTAGCTGAACAGCAGGCACAGCTACACGAGAAGAACGCTATGAAGTCCAGCCTGTGGACAACGCCTACGGCGTTTTCATCAGCTGCTGTGAAGGATCTCGTGTGGGCAGAATCGCGTGAGAAGCCTCGACTGCAAAAGCAGCACTCGTGGCTCGCTGCAAACCTGGATGCCACGAATTCGCACTTAAAGGCTGCACTACTAAGTCTCCAATCGTTCTCCTCGAGCGAGCCATCCGAGGGAGGAAGCTCGTTAGTGGGCCCAGCGTATCCTGCAGGGGAGCAAAACTGGAGAAGTGATTCAATTGTGATCCCATCAGAGACATTGACAGAGGAGCAGATGCGCTGGGCGATCGATTTCTTGAGTGCAAGCCAGCAGAAAGCGACTAGTGTGGTAGCGGAATCGGCTCTACAAGTCGTCAACGAAGACAAGGCACTATCCAGCTTAAATGTCGCCGCTAACGACGTTCATCTTGGAAGCGTGCTACCGGAGACGATGCAACTTGTTGCCCACTGTGTCACTTTGATGAGCGTTCTCCACCGCCACGTCGCGGCTTCGCCAGACGTACCACCAGTTGTCACGCAAAAGCTCGTGGAGCGCGTGCTCGAGCTGCTGAAACCCTCCCACGAGGCCAATATGGATCTTTACACGGAGCTCCGCGCGGCTGCAGAAGCCGCACAGGCTCAAATGGCGTTGCAGGCTTCGACAACTGAACCCGAATAAGCATAATGCAACAGGCATTTCCTTTACACTGGCACTTTGAGCTATGTACGCGTAGAAAAAGAAGTCGCGTTGTCAGGTGAAACTCGAATGTCGGAATGTTACTGATGCATGTATTTGTACGATTAACAAACTTTTTTCTAGTACTACTCCTGAAGCTGCTTCTTGTCAGTAGCGACCGAGATCATGGGCGAACGCAGCGAGGATTCGCGGGGAAGGCTAAGCAACGAACTCCATCCAGTGCGGCCGGCGGAGTGCTTGTATCCGTAGCTGAAGTAGAAAACCACGCTCGCCGCCAACCACGCGATACTCGCGTAGATGCCGGTGTAGTTGATCTGGGCGGCCAAGTAGAAGTTGGCTAGCACTGAAATCATGGGGATGAACGGCACGAGCGGAGACGAAAAGCTGTCGGCACCCGGGTGGTCCTGAGGGCACTTAAAGAACATGACAATGGTCACAGCCACCGTGAGCACGAGGAAGATAATGCCGAGAATGAGGCACCAAACATGGCCCTCGTTCGAGTAGCCGATCTGATAGAAGAAGGCGGCCAGCCACGCAGATCCAACCATACCACCGATGAGCTTCGGCGCCAGGTTTGGTGACTGACGGCGCATGCGGACCATGAGCAGCGACGAGTTCGTCATGTTGAACGACAGCAGGATACCAAAGCTAACAACATCCCAAAGCGTATCGAACGGCACCAGGAAGGCGACAACGGTGAACACAATGCCCGTGATAAGGGTGTTCTCGAAGAGGTTGCCCTTCTCGTCGACCTTGGAGAAGATACGAGGCATCAAACCATCACACGACAGCGCGTAGTTCAAACGCGGCTGTGCCAGGAAGCTCACCAGCACCACCAACGGCATGGTGCAAGTCTCACCAGCACGAACAATCTGCGCGGCCCAGTTCTGACCCGCGTAGTCGAAACCTGCGCCAAAGCTCTCAGCCTGACGATACGGGACGAGGCCCGACAGTGCCAGAGATGCAAAGGACGAGAGGAACATGATGCCGAAAACAGTGCCGATCACGGCGAGCGGCATGATCTTCTTGGGGTTCTTGGCCTCGGCGGCGAGGCAGCACACCTCGTCGAATCCGACGTATCCGAAGAAGGCCGACGAGGCACCCGTGATGATACCCTGCACACCGAACGCCATGGACCCGTCGACGCTTTGGCGTTCCGGCACGAACGGCGAAAGGTTGTCCGCGTCGATGTAGGCGAAACCCGCGACAATGATGAACAGCACCACGAACACCTTGATCGTCGTGAACACGTTGATGAACCACTTGCTGAAGCGAATGCCCATGAGTAGCACCGCCACGCACAAAGCCATCAGCACGGCGCCGAGCAGGTTTGTATAGTCCTCATTCAACCACTGGTACGAATGCGTCGGGTGCTCCTCCTCGAGCCACTCCTGCACCTTGGTAGCCCAGCTGCGAGCGACACCAGACCCCGACACGCCGTACTCGAGCGAGACCAGCCAAGCTGCGACCACAGCCGGCAGCTCTCCGAGCGCGTAGAATGAGTAGGCGTAGGTACTGCCTGACGACGGCACTTGAGTCACCATCTCCATGTAGGCGAGAGCGTTGATGCTGCACACAACTCCAGCAATGAGCCAGCTGACGAACGCCGCCGGACCCGCGGTGCCCGAGATGATATCGCCAGTCGTGGAGAATATGCCGCTGCCGACAGACGCAGAGATGCCGATGCACAGCAAGTCAAAGAGCCCCATTTGGCGGGGAAGCTCCTCGGCGGCTTCCTCCGCTTTGATGACATGCAGGGGTTTGGTGCGCAGCAAGTTCTCCATGAAAGTCGGTTGGTGCTCCATGATGGAAGGTTGAACTGTCCGGCCGGGGCGATGAGAGAGCTGCTGGGTGTCTTGTTCTGGTGGTGATGAATCGGCAACACGGCGACCCAAGGCGAATCGAAGAATGACTCTGGGAAGTTGACGGACGCGCGACGCATGTGGGCCTCGGCTACACCAGTCGCTAAACCAGCCAACGGACCTTCGTCCGTCTTTTTGACAACGGCTCGTGAGTGCACGATCAAGCAATACTTACACTTGTCTTTACCTTTTGTGAAGGGTGAGACGCCCCGATTGAAGCACGAAAGGTGCCCTTCAGAGTCGGGCCGAAGTTGCACCGATTGGCTATCAAGATGAAAAGTCATTTCTTTGGTCGCAAGCTGCTCACCAAGAGAAAAAGCAGAGATCGGATGAGCTGCGTCATGTGACCCCGAACATTTGCTGTAGTCGCGATAACGACGCTGTCTCCGCCGCGCTCTCCCTTACAGCAACGATTCATGGTGTTTGCATTTGGTTGACTACATGTATTTACGAAGGAGGAAGTCATTGATCTTGGGAGAGTAGGCCCATTATGGTGCGAGGTATAGCAAGCTGGCAATGCACCGGAATATGATTTAATTTGGCGGGATGCGCGATGGGGATGCTCAACTCACAACTACTTTAGGACGCGGTTGCGGTGAGTCACTTGAAATGAGCTCGCTGGATGCTTGAGTTCGGACGGCCATCCACTTCTTACGATGTGCCTTGCTCAGCGAAGTGCGGCGATCAGCAGGAAAGCTTTGCCCATTTCGATAGGAAACCGGGTTCGTAATGGAGATGCTGGTGCGGTGGCTATGATCTGTAGACGAATGTGGGTGGTTTGTAGACGAACGATGAGCTGCTTCACTCGTCATTCATTCACACTAAAACCCTTCAAAGCCGCCAACACAGTACAGCAGAAATCACCATCAAATGCTGCTAGAAAATTGCCATGGTATGTACGTACACTGTACCTTCACCTCAAGTGCATCCCATACATCTAAATCAGCGTGCGGGCCGATATTCTACTCGTTTTCGACGCCAACCCCACACAGAAAATGCCGTCAAACTCCTCCACGTCTAGGATTCCCACTGGCCTGCTCGTAAAGTAGCCACATCTGTGCACCGCTCATCCGTTTGGTCGATTGGAAGAGCTGTGCGTTTGGCGGTGCCAGTGTCGCATCCTTGATTACAGCTACTGGATCTCTGTCACACGAGCCTCAATCTGAAAGTGCAACAGCTTGCTCGGGGTGGTCACTCTTGGGCCAACAGTTAGAGAACCTGGACAACTCTGTCCATAGTATATTATTGCGTAAATGGAAGTCAATGGATCGTGCGCTGAAAGTACTGTACTATAATGCGCTTTGACAGCTATTACAGTGTATACGTGCTACAGTTTCAGCTACATTCTGCTCAGAGCTCTTGCCATTTCGTGGAAGCGGCAGGTTTGCTGCTGCAGCATCGCTTTTTCAGCCAACTCCGCTGCCAGCGCGCTTTCCAGCTCGACGACCCGCTGGTGCTGCTCGTGAATCGTACTCGCGTTTTCTTGCCACCCCTCTGCGAAGCTGAATTGCTCTTCTTCCTCCACGAGGCGGTCGACCTCAGCTCGGTGTTGCGCGTTGAGCTCGGACGTGGGACTGCCGGTGGAAGACGATGAAGATTCCGCTTCCTCGATGTGGGCCGTCCGATCATCTTCGACCCTAGCTGCCGACCAGCTCGACCACGACGTCGTTTCCGACAAGAGCTCTTGGTGCAGTTGCAAGCCGACCATCTCCCGTTCCAGCACCTCGACGCGCTGCTGTAGTGCCATGACCTCAATCTCGACACTTGATCTACTTTTGAGGTGCTCGGGAACTCCACCCGCCTTTCCAGTGTCGATCACTCCGCTTGTCTTTTGAGTCGCTTCGCCACTCAACGCTTCATCCAGATCTTGGTGTTGCAGTTGTCGCTCCATGCGGTAGACTTGCAGTAGCTCTCGGTCTGGTGCGATGTCGCGTCGGAAGATCCGGTCTCGCACAGCCTCCAAGTGGACATCTTGCAGCTCAAAGAGATCAATTACTGCCAGCAACTCCGTCAGGTCGTGGATTTGAGCGCGCAACACTGCATTTTCTCGTTGAAGCATTGCGTCACAAGTCGATACAGTCTGCATGAGGCTCTTCAAGGCCGCACGTTCCGGCGACAAAGCTACCTGCCGCTGCTCGTTCTCCATCTCCAGTTGTGTTGCGGCACTGCGGGGCCTGAGGTTACTGGCAAGAATGCTCGCCACGATCTCGTTTGTAGACTGAAGACAAACAGGGTAGGTCTCGCGACGGCGTTGTCGGCCGAGAATCGTGTCCTTTCTCGAAGAACAAGACACGGTTGGGTTGTTGGCATGTGTCTACACGGCCCAGACGAACGACGTCAAACGTTAGCGGACGCTACTGGTGCGTGTATGTATAAGCTTTACGTCTACTCTTGGAGCTGCTTCTTGTCTGGCGAGATCATGGGCGAACGCAGCGAAGACTCGCGCGGCAGGCTCATCAGCGCACTCCAGCCTGTCCGACCAGCAGAGTGTTTATAGCCGTAACAGAAGTAAAAAATGATACTGGCCGCCAGCCATCCGAAGCTTGTGTAGATACCCGTGTAGCTAAGTTGAGCTGACAGGTAGAAGTTGGCCAACACCGCGACGGTGGGCAGGAACGGCACCAGTGGCGCCGCAAAGTTGTCACCATTTTGCATCACCTGCGGACACTTGAAGTGCATCGCGAAGCACGAAACGATCGTGACCACGAGGAAGACGATGCTCAAAACAAGACACCACACGTGGCCCTCATTCGAGTAGCCGATCTGGTACAAGAAGGCAGCTAAACAAGCAGACGCCACCATGACACCGATGAGCCTGGGTGCGAGCTTAGGGGATTCGTCGCGCATGCGAACCATGAGAAGTGATGCCATGGACATGTTGAACGAAAGCAGCATTCCGAAGCTCACGATGTCCCACAGCGTGTCAAAAGGCACCACAAATGCCACCGCAGTGAAGAACGCGCCGGAAATCAGCGTGTTCGCGAAAAGGTTGCCGTGTTCGTCCACCTTAGAGAAAACGCGAGGCATCAAGCCATCGCATGACAGCGCGTAGTTCAGACGCGGCTGCGCAAGGAAGCACACGAGCACCACCACGGGCATTGTGCAGGTCTCACCGGCACGCACAATCTGAGCTGCCCAGTGCTGGCCCTGATAGTCGAATCCAGATCCGAAACTGGCGGCTTCCAGATAAGGGATCATGCCCGACAGCGCCAGCGAAGCAAACGCCGACAAGAACATCGTGCCCGTCACCACTCCGATCACAGCCATTGGCATAATTTTCTTCGGGTTCCTGGCCTCAGCAGCAAGGCAGCACACCTCATCGAAACCAGCGTATCCGAAGAACGCTGACGACGCACCGGTGATGATACCCTGGACGCCGAATGCCATTGTGCCGTCCACGTCCTGGCGAGGCGGCACGAACGGCGACAAGTTGCTCGAGTCCGTAAAGTAGAAGCCAGCGGCGATAATGAAGAGCACGACGACCACCTTGATGGTCGTGATGGTGTTAACGAACCACTTGCCGAAGCGCAGTCCCACGAGCAGCACACCCACACAAGCCGCCATCAGCACGGCGCCAAGCAGGTTCGTGTAGTCCTCGTTCAACCACTGGTACGTGTGCTCCGGGTGCTCCTCCACCAGCCATTCCTGGACCTTGGTGGCCCAGCTACGGGCCACGCCTGAGCCGGAGATGCCGTACTCGAGCGTCAGCAGCCAGGCCGCGATCACGGCCGGCAGCTCGCCGAGCGCGTGGAACGCGTAGGCGTAGGTGCTTCCAGACGACGGGATCCGCGTGACCAGCTCCATGAACGCGAGCGCGTTGATGCAGCACACGACACCGGCGATGATCCAGCTGACGAACGCGGCGGGGCCCGCCGTGCTGCTGATGATCTCGCCCGCCGTGGAGAAGATACCGCTGCCCACCGTGCTCCCCACGCCGATGCACAGAAGGTCGAAGAGCCCGAGGTGGCGTGGGAGCTGCTCCGCCGTCTCCTCTGCGTGGATGACGCTGAGCGGCTTGGTGCGCAGCACGTTCTCCATGAAGGTGGGCTCGCGCTCCATCTTGGTCTTGGCTTGGCTCGGGGCTGAGAGCACCGAGTGTCCCCACGGCGGCTTCGACGGAGAATTGAGGAATGACCGAGAGGCGAGGCCTCGGGCTTTCATGGAGGGGGTGGCGGCGCGGATCGACTGGAGGCTGGCCCTTCCTTGGCGGCGGCGCTCGCGCACATGGGGCGTGTCACGGACGCGCTGTGACGAAGCAGAGCGCCCTATTCGCCCGCCGTTTCTTTACAAGAGGCTCGGGTCAAGTGCCGGGCGACAGACTTTTCTCCTGGTGCCCGCAGCCCTCGCTCGCGGCGCCGATCGCAGCGATCTTCCGCATTGCAGTGGTACAGTTCGTGAGTGGAGTCCAGTGGACTGGACGAGGTGCGTTCCGGTGCGCGCGCATGGCCAGCAACCGGACGAACGGCGTGCGCAAATGTTGATCGACGCATCATTGGCTGGGTGTCATGGACGCTGAGGTGCAGTTTCTGCGCCTCAGCAAGATGCGTCTGTCAGAGTGGCTCACGGAAATGAATTGCGAATATTAGTTTCCTCAAACTTAAATATTGTGCTAGCATGATTAAGGGGAAATCACAATTTCTAAAAATAATCGAGCACATCATGTTTCGTATCATTTTAGAAATCGAATGCGAAAATTGAGCCCACTAAGGCAAGACGGTCCCCTAAAGCGTTCCTAATACAAAAGATAGCACTTGCGTGTTCGGCCCAGAGTCAGCATAGGTGATGACCTATTAGCATCTGCACACCAGCACAAAACTATCTATCGTAAAATGTAATGCGAGGATTTCCTCGGAGTACCATGTACGAGAGGATTCAGATGGTTGAATAACGGAGGGCATGCCACTGACATCTCGCTCGTCTCTGCCAGTGTGTGCTTAGCGCTCCAAGTGCCTCGGCGCCAAGGCCCCGGTGAGCTACTCCTGCATGCCCCCCCCCACACACACACATCTCACCGCCAATTGTGCCAAAAAGATGGTCCCTCGGTACGAGGTCGACATGCTAGTCGACCACCGTACCAAGGAGGGAACGGAGCAGTTCTAAGTGGCGTGGCGTAACTAGCTGAGCGCACCTGGAAGCCAACGTCCATGATCAAGCAGAACGGCGTGAGGGCCTCGTATTCCCGGCTGATCTCAATAGGTGCAAAAATGGGGTTCATGAAGTGGGTTGACACGCTCGTCATGTTCGCCCGTCTCGTGCAGGCGCGACCGATCAATCGAAATGATTGCGCAAC
Source organism: Phytophthora cinnamomi (assembly GCF_018691715.1). Lineage (NCBI taxonomy): Eukaryota > Oomycota > Peronosporomycetes > Peronosporales > Peronosporaceae > Phytophthora > Phytophthora cinnamomi. The sequence goes on from NW_027150971.1 coordinate 212,843, forward strand.
ACGCCGTTGACATGGCGCTGCGGTTACTGAGCGACAAAATAGTACCAGCACATAGCCGGGCAAGGTTAGCACATATCGTCTACGTGTGCCACACAGATGAGACGGGGATGCGTCGCCAGCGGGAGGACGCAGACCAAAACTCCCGCGGCCGGCCGTGCACCCCACCACTGACCATTTCAGAATCCTCCTTGACCAAGACACCCCAAGCATCGATCGAAGGCGCCTGCCACGGCCCGCGCTCTTGATTTCCACTCCATACGCTAACGCATCGAGCTGATCCGCAATGTCATCATAGTCGTCATTTCGATGCAGCTTGGTGAATGCGGCACTGAACCATTGGACTTGGTTCAGTGTCGGCAATTCAGTATCTGACAATCCGAAACACCGAGCCATACCCATACGATTTCGCGCTGGTTTCAACCCTTAAGTCGCCAACTAACGGCCGTATTCTTTGAGCCGAGGTGTCAACTCGAATTTTTGAGGGTCTTTTACGAGAGTCTCATGGATACCCCTCTCCATTATCGTCACACGATTGAGTTATTGGCATATCATCACCTTCCCCATTCACTTACACGCGTCATATGGCATGTTTCCGAGGAGCAACGCAGCAGCTGGTAGTGCAGCTTATGTGGCCTTGTCAGGACGCACATAACGCAAGGAACCAGTAGGATTTTCACGACGATGAAGAACCTCATGTCTTCCATCAGCAGCTGGGAATCTTCGCGAGCCATGTCATGTCGCAGATCGTCGTCCACGTGTAGCTTGGGGACATCTTAAGACGAGGGAGCTGTAGGGGGTACAGGGAGGAGGAGGAGGGGAGGGGGCTTCGCGTATTGATAAGTGAGATTGTCCCACGTCGGGCATGATACAGCACCAGGATACCATCCCGGTTGGTTGAAATCAGCCATAAATCGCTACCGTGATTCGCTATAAATTGACTGGTGTGTAGCCACCAGCATTTGGAGTGTTCTTTACATATCGACGTGTGCCATGCACTGATTTGGTGTGGTTTAGTGCGAAATTAGTGTGTAGTGTATCGCTTTATGTGATATCACATATTCTGTGTGGCAGACCTTTCTCTTGTGTGTTTTTACGGTTCTGGCTTACTGAGCCACGTCCATGCGATCACGTAGGCGATGCGCGACGCTGATGTGGCTGCCACCAAGGCATATTGTCACACAAACCGATGCGAAGACCCGAAGAGTGAGGGCACAGTAGCGAGTGTCCGCAGAACGTTTGAGAGAAAGTTGGAAAGTTGAAAAGTGATTGATTGACTCGTAAGTTTGGTGTCGGCTCATTGCCGCAGCGCAAGCTATACTTCTTGGCGACCAAGACACGCAAGCAAGCACCCAAGGAGTAAAGGTCAGCGATATATACCAAACCGTACGTCAATAGACAAGTCCGCTGACCACCACTATAAACAAAAGCGCAGCTGCAGTCCACACTGTGATCCACACCAAAAATAAACCACTGGTTCTACGTACCACCGCAGTTCACCCAGGGCAGCAGCAGCGGCGTCAGTGCCCAGTCACCATGAAGAGGGCCAGCCCACCAGGGCACACACAAGCAGCAGCAACGACGCCAGTGCCCACCGCGAAGAAGAGAGCGCAGCACGTCCAGTCCAAAACCAACAGCAGCATAGTCTTCGCGGAAACGATGCTGTCGAAGGACCCGTTCGTCGCGGAGCTGAAGACTCTATTTCAAGAAGGCGACAACTGCGGTAAAGCTATGAACAAGGGTGAATTTTGCGAAAGTTACACATGCCCCGTGATATTTACGTTGATTCCCCTTTCTCCTTGAAGTTGATAGTTGTTTTGAAAGCTACCGTGCTTATATTTCGTGGTGCCCGCAGCGATGTTACAGGATATCGCAGAACTCGGAAACTTCCAATGTCGACTAGCCACGTGCGGGTCGAGCTCAAGCTGGACAAAGACACAAGCATGGTGGCGTTTATTCTAGATACAGCACAAGCTGTCATTGACGAAGGTGGTGAGGGTCCAATTGACCAGAATCCCTGGATACTACTCGAGGCTTCATATGGAAAGTGCGATGGCGCACGTATTTCCACACGAGATGTGGCTACAAGTGGGTTGCCGTCTCCAAGGAGGATGCGGACTGGGCGCGACTGCACTCGTACCCTGAAAGTCACGAGGCCCAGGAGAGGGAGGCGTCGGGGCAGTGAGTGTATTCCGAGCTGCGCAATCTATATTGAGCGAGGGTAGTTTTGATCTATTTTGACCTCAAGGGCAATTAATATTGAATGGTGAATCGTTTTAAGCGATTTCGAAGGTTCCGCCAAATCAACACTATTCACTCCAAACCACAACGACAACCTCCACTTCGTACGGAGGATTTAGGGTATCACTTAGATAATGTAGTAATAGGCCACATCGCTGTTTCGTTGAACGTATATGTAAGAAAGCTAACGTTTGTAAAGGCAAAGAGAAGGCGTTGTTGGTCTCCAAGACCTAAAGCCCCCTGGGTACAAATTTAGTGTCCGGATATATACACTACACCATTGCACGGCGTTACTCCCGCAATCAATATTCACTGTTTAGATGTGAATGTTAAAGAATTGAAACTAACTCGTATCGTCGCGTATATATTTATAAATTCGACTCATTTAAGTGACATAATATATTATATAAATATGCATGTTTGCGTCTGAAGCAAGGCGTACGCTGCGCCTACGCCAGAATGCAACAAAACTACCCTGTATTTTAAATTAAGGTCGCCCCGTCATTTTATTACACACCCAAACTCAAAGCGTAGCTCCTCACGTAGCCTAGATCACCGCGTGTACACCCATACACCACGCGGAATAACCTTGGCAGACAGCGGTCCCGTTGGCTGCGTCGCTCAGTCCTTGAACGCTGTAGGAGTAGCTGTCGAGCCGCTGTGTTGTCCGTGTCGCACTGCGGTTCCTGGAGCGCTTGAAGAGACGGTAGCGCTGCGCGCTCGGTCGGCCGAATTGGTGTTTGAGGGGGCGGGGATTAGACGTTTACATTTGAATACAGTGGTCGCAAACTACTAAATCTCCGCTAGTATGTGGCGGTAAGAACAGAGCAGCGTGCATTTTTCGCACCAACGCCCGTTCGGATCTTGCAATGCGACACCATATACCTACAGGTGGTTTTGGTATTTGCTCCCATGGACGCCGGCGACATTGCGTTGTTCAACCACGCGTACCGACGATGGCAGCTTGTCTACGTGTACGACGAGGTCAAGTGCGTGGAGGAGATAAAAAAAAGGACGTGTACGCTGCCGATCAGCTTCAGGCGATTCAGTGAGGCCAAGAAGTCCGGAATGAGCTGCAGGGCAAGAACACGGTCAAGAATTGGTTCGCCCACCCTGGTATCACCTCCAACGCTGTAGATGAGTCGAATAAGCAACCTTACACCTACTGACCGGATGTAGACATAGAAAACGTTATCATCCGTGCGTCGCAGTCGAGATTTAGGTGTGCAAGCTTGAATCTGTAAAATTATATAGCAACTCACTAGATATGGACTTCGCTTCCAGAAGTAAGAGCATTTATTGTACCTACACGTCAAGCGGAGACCCATAAGCGGGGCTCTTTGGGCACGTTCTGGAGCCGAACTTGCAGGGCCAGCCGCCGACCAATGCTCAGCTGTGTGAGGTCCACACATGGATTTTTGATGAGGAGAGTTTGCACATCCTACTTGGTCCTACCTTACAAAAAATGGATAAGGGTGACTGAAAGGATCAGCGCACTAAAAAAAAGAAGTACACAGTGCTAACCCACAGTGGAGTCAGAAATACATACTCATGTGTGAACCCGTGGCCTGGTTATGAGCATTATATCTCATTGGTTGTAAAGTTGTACAAATTTAGCCATCACGTGGAGACTTTAGTGGTACTTTTTCACGCATCCAACGGTGCACTCAATGTTGAGGCTTTCCGAGATAGCTTTCCGACGCCCATGGTGCCGGGAACGTTTTGCGTTATCGTGAGCAATGTACCTGCCCACATCAAGACAGGTGTGCGCTTGGCAACCATGAAAGAGTGTTGCTACTACATGCTGGAGCATGTCCAAGGTTCGTACATGTGCATTTTAGAGCCTTTGCTCAGACGTCCGACTGATGAGATTATCGTTCTTGCACTTGGTGGGACAAATCCGTATGTTCGCTGCATGAAGCTGGATTTGCGCGGTCTTCACGCTTGGGTTCGCAGCCTACCTCCCCGGCATCGGCGCAAACTATGGGCGGCTCATCATCGGATTTCAACGGTCGACTGTGGACAATAGGCATCGAGCACGCTGTCTTCTTGTTTTTTTCTTCATACAAGCGGACCAAAAGGCCAAGCTCTACGTACGAGCAGACGGGCGTGTCACTCAGAAAGGTGATCACATGGCGACCAGTAACCGAGATATAGAATTCGGTACTGAAGACGATCCAGTTCCTAACACGACAATTTTAGAGGCAGATATTTTTATAACAATTGACGAGCTTGCGGTTTGCAATGTCCGCGAAAACAATGACCTCTAGGTTCAAGGCTCATACTGTGAAGGACCTGCGCTTGACCACTTAATTGTATGGGAACACCCCGCCTTGTTGGATCGGTTAAAAGCTCGGCAAAAACTTTGGTTTTTGTTGATGGCACGTTAAGATTTGTGCCGTTAAGATTCTACCAACCGGTTATCGTCAATGTTTCGTACTCTGCTGAGAGTTGGCACGCGTTGTGTTCGTCAAGACGTAGATTAAAAATTACAAGCCTGACGACTGGAATATTTACGGAGTGCAAGAAGATATCGTGAATCGCACTAACAATCCTCTGAAAAGTTAATCCGTGGTAGAAAAAAATGTTGATCCAATTTTGACCTGCGCAGCGGTTGACCCAAAAACATTGCTCCTCCCAGTGATGTGAAAAAGTGGCATCGGACACGTCGCAATCACCTGAGTACTAAATCATGCTCGTACCAGGAAATTTAGTCTGCATTACTTGCTATTTAACAATATATCCACTTTCGGAGTTAGAAATTTCTTTCTAGAGGCTACAGTTTAGAAATAGCAATATCTAATTGTAGAAATTTTCGACAAGGTGCCCGTCCATGTAATAATAAACGTGCACAGTGCTGGGGCCGACGATTGTCAGCACGTTCCCCGACGTTTCCACGGTGGTGGTTGTGCGACGTGCGGACCGCCGTGGGGCGGCGTTTGGGCTGGTGGGGGAGCGTCAAAGTGTGAGAGGGGCCTTGGTACTCGTGTAGACGGCCCAGGCGCTTGATGTAGTCGTAGCGGTTATGGTAGGCTTTATTTTGTTTAGCCAGTTCTTTGCGCTGCTTAACGAACTGCGTACCGCACGCGAGCAACTTGTTCTGGCGGCATTTCATGCTTCCATGCGTCGCAAAACGCTTCTTGCATTTGGGGCAAGTCTCGGAGCTACGCGTCACTTTCTCAACTGAGCTTACAAAATAATATAATGTGTCAAAAATGCGGATACTTTGTTAAAGGTAGAAGCGGATCAACTTTTGGATCAAAACATATCTAGGAAATAGCGTATTCACTACATATTATTCTAATTTCTCGAATAAATAGTTGATCCAAACGTTTACCTGTCCCGCGGTTAATCCAAAAATATATATCCTTTACGAAGCTCTAAAGTATAGCTCAGCGACCATCAGACGTCTGCTGGAGTGCATGATCAAAGAAGGTATCCGAAACATCTTTGAAAGTGACAAGCTTTTATACCAAATCTTATTTTAAGATCATGATAGTGGTATCGGCTGCCGAAGGTGAGGGCGACATATGCACATGGAAAATTTCCAGTTGCCTCGTGTCATCATTCTGGCGCTTCAAGCTCAACTAAAACCTACCAGCCTGTCAGCTGACCACTGATGGCGTCAGAACTAGTAGTTCGAGTGCTCCACCGACTGCAAGTTGTTTGCACGACCCCAAGGTCGACGTGGCAGAGCGAGTGCATTTCCTTTGTCATATACGATACTATACAACGGCCGATCTGAGAAGAGCATGTGATTGTGTGCAATGGAAGGTACGTCCAGGATGGCGTAGGAGTGGGACACCTGAGCGTGTCCTGCTCTGGAGTTGAGGAGATGTGGATGCCAGGCAACGTATAGCGTACAGGTTCGGAGCCGCGAGCCGCGTCCAGTCCAACCACCGGCCTTGTTTGTCGATGGGTATCCTGAAAGAAGGAGTCGAGAGCCCTCGGTGAACATATCCCGAGGTGCCACCCGCCTTGACGGGGCCGGAGCATCCACCAACATCAACTACGACTCAAGACCAGAAGAAACCATGCTACCATCACCTGAAAGAAGTACATACACCCGAAAAGAAGCAATCATCCAGAGTAGTGAGCTAAAAAAAGACCCCGAGCGAGCTTCACGAATGTCGAAGGCCTCAAGCAACAATACAACGTGATGTGATCGAGCTCGTGGAGTTGCCAGCAGCCCGGATTGGAGATAAGCCACCCGAATGGAAGGTGCCCCGCCTGAATTGAAGAAGTTCATGAAGAGAGACCCGAAGTCAACCCGAATCGACTGTGGACATCCCGAATAGAAACAAGTCCGAGCAACCACCAACGAGTGAAGCCCCAGGGACGTGTCCAGTCAGCGAAGACAGCGACCGAGATGGCGCCCAAGCGCCAGTTCCGAATGTGACTTGAGTTCACTGTGGAGAGTTAGCCGGACGGCCCGAAGTGTCGACGGCGCAGATCCCGACGTCAGGCCGCAAGTCCCTCCGACATCAAGTGATGCGTTTGTGCTACGAGACCACGTCCAGGTATACAAATGTCAAGAGATCCTGAAAAGGTGTGTGGAGATACGGGAAGACACAAACACAGGAGACCGCGGAAGAATATAGAGACCGTCAAGGTAAATGAAGAAGATATCCCAAGAATAGAGATAGGAAAAAGAGATAAGATCAGAGTTCACTTTGCGTTCAAGAGCACAAGTGGTTCCTGTGCATCCTAATCTTGGACGTATATTCGTCAAGAAGCGACGACACCGACGCAAGATCACCCCCCCCCCCCGCCCCCCCCGCCCTGGGCGGATAGCCAAACGGAAGGCCCAGTGGCGCGAGCGATAACCGACGGACGCCGAAGATCACGCGCAGCAGAGTCGCGTGGGACTCTCACTACGTATCCAACCCAAGTCAGGTACCCCAAAAGTTATCGGTCCACTCGGGCTAGTACACCTGTCAAGTTGCTGTGTACATCCCCCCCCGGGTGTACATTCGCCTTTCATATTCCTGTTTTAGGAGGTTGTAGCCATCGCCCCTAGGACCCGATTGTAGATTGCGTGTGGTAGAATAGTACCTGTATAGTTCCCTCGACTTTTCGGGGGTGGTGCGCGTGGGGCATCCCGAATTGACCTGCAACCCAATTACTGACAGCCTGTATATTTTGTGTACGAATTTTGTATTGATTTAGGTTATCTATTTTTGGAGAAGGTCTTGCTCGTCATCGAACTCCCCATTCAGGACTCCCCAGACGTGTAGCGCCAGGAAGTTCTCTGCATTTCTGTATTTTGATCCCGAATTGATAGCAATCGGTGTTCGGTTAGCAAGCTCGCTCCGCCGAAGATAAACGACGCCTATGGGGATTGCACAAGGTCACACACCAACCGAGATACACAGTTTTCTATTGTGTATTTCGGATTACTGTACGCTAGCCCTTCCCGAGTCTACGACCCGTGGAGTGTCTAGGGCATCGCTGTATACCTGGACGAGAAAGGCGCCCACCCGCCGCGCCTCAATTACCCATCGGTCTTTCGCTTAAAGTTCCGAGCGTGACGCTGGCATTTATTATATGGCGATCTCTTGCAAACTCGAAAATGCCAGCCGAAAAAGCAGCATCAGGGAGCCGACGGCTGCTACAACCACAAAAAAGTTGTTTGACAATATATTGTAGGTGATTAAACGTAACGCTTTGTACTATTGTTATATTTAGCGAAACTTTTAAGGCATTAAATCGGAACACATTTTTTTGCCGGTAGTGCACTAGGCGCTCCAGCAGAGATCTATCTAGTCCAAGAATATTTAGAATTAAGCAAAATCCTTTTATCCTCGGAAAATTGGATGATTGTTCTTCCAAACTTTTGGATCAGAATCTGCTAAGATTGTTACTCAATTAACCACACAGTGAACGCGTTTTACTTGTATTTCCGAAAATTAAGTGAATTGAAATCCGATAAGCGTCATGATGTTGCTAAATGGTCGCGACATCGAATGTAGTGGGTCTAACTTGACTCACTACTTTAGCTTACACGTTGAGCTACGTGTATGAGGAAGCGTAAGTACTTAGTAATAACTTGAGTTAATTATACTTGAGTACACAAGTACAATATAAATCAAATCAAGATTCCAGGTGACTTAGATTAGGTAAAATGAGAACTGTATTGTTTGTAACTTGATCTTCCTCCTAAATCTGCTAAAACTGTTTATCATCTATGACAGGAGTTGACAGCGGCTGGTTGTCAGAGCCCCGCCAATATGCACGTCTCTACTTGGTAGAAAGATGCTGCTTTCTACCAATAGGATCTTTGGGTAGGTGTGGACCACTCATTGTGGTGGCCCACTTCAATGTATCCATTGGTGTGACTTACACCAAGGTGAGGAAGTATCTAAAACTTTTAACAGATATTTTATCTGTTAAAATCACAAGTGGCTTGCACCCACTTGTACGTGTAACCCCGTTACACCATCCCCCCTTAAGGTTAGACGCGCGGGGTCCCCGCACGTCAATCTTTGAGTTGACCATTCGTCAATTCTCCGCGTTTGGAGAAGAAATCCGCACTCATTCAACGATGAGCGCGCCTCAAGAGAAGAAGGACCCGAAGACGGTGGAGAGTAATTTCTCCATCGATGACTACTTCGAGCGCCAGAAGGCGAAGTATGGCGACGTCGTCGATCTCGGCGACGACGATGAAGACATGGAGGACGAGAAGGACTCGTCCTCAAAGCGCAAAGACTCAGTGTTGAGCGAGTCGCTCGACCCCCACACTAAGAACATTCGCCCGCGTGAGGGGGATGAATCGGACGCTTCGAGTACGAAGCGTTCGCGAACTGAGAGCGATACCCCACTCGCTTCCCCTGGGGCTCTCAGTTCTCCGCGCGCTGCACCCGCAGCGCACGAGCCGTGGATGCCGTCCGCGTCCGAGATCTCGGACCGGTATGGGAACTCGGTACCTCCGAATGAGGTGCCGCTGTACGTATGCAGCGCCATCAAAGATGGCGCCGTGGCTGCCGAGTTGCACTTTGATATCAAAGGCGCGATTACTACATCGGACTCTTCCATGAGCACCGATGGTTTCAAAGCAAGAAGACGTCTTCTCGCAGCAAAGTGCCCGAGTGGCAGGCACTTTGTCAAAGTTGGAACGCTTTTGTTGAGAACTTCAACAAGAAGCCGAGTGCTTACCGTGATCGGATTAAGCAAGCGCGTGATCGCTTCGAGACGAACTCGAAGCGTGGAAAGTTGGAGCAACTCCACGTTGCTGCGGAAGAGGCTAACGTGTCGTGCGCTGTGCCCGAGGGCTTTCAGTGCACGAAATGCTTTCTGGGCGCGGTGCGCTTGAGCGACCGCGACCTGAACGGGTACACGTCGTTCCGTGTGCCCGAAAGTCTCAAAGAGCTCCGTGCTAAGTTCTTAGCACGTGAGGGTTCGGGCGCAAGCGATGACAGCAGCGCTCGCACTACTTCCGCTGCGCCAGCGCGTACTGCTCTCCGTACGCCCACCATTTCCGGAACGTCCTCCAGCAAGACGTTCCGCGGCTCCCATGTATCTTGATGGGGAGGAAATCCTCTCCAACGAATACGAAAACGAGCCCCTTGAGGGTTCGTTTTCGGGATACTATGGTCAACAATCCGCTCAACAATCCTGCGGGTTGAGGCGCGGGCATCATGGATCGGCGGTGGTGGGGGTGGGAACACGCCCCGGGTATGATCAGCCCCGGGCTGATCAGTATGCGCCTCTCCACGACCGGGTGATCGCCGTGGAGCGTTTGCAGGGCGCTGAGTTCGCCGCCCTGAAGCAGGAGCTGGCGAACCAGAAGGCCCAAGTCGCGGTGGTCTCGCAGACCGCCTCGAATATCCAGGTCGAGTTGGGGACCCGGATGAAGGCGTTGCTCCAGCGCGTCCGCGCGCTGGAGGAGAGGCTGCTCGTTGCCGAGGCCAAGGCTTCCGCTTCTGCCTCGGCTTCTGCCGGGGCTTCGGGTCAGCCGAGCTAGGTGGCTCGTGCTGCAGGTACGACTTCAGCCGCCCGACGTAAAAGATCGGATGGAGGCGCATGCTAGACGGTATGTCTAGCGTGTAAGCGTTGCGGTGCCGTGCGAACACTGTGAACGGCCCGATGAAGCGCGGAGCAAGCTTACTTGCTCCGAAATCCGAAACTGCATGTTTAGGCAGGTTTGGGATAGCTAACAAAACCAATGAACTAACTTTGAATTCATTTGTGTTGCCTCTGCCCACATTGTCTGCGTTCAGCTTCTGTTGATCAACAGAAGCTGCTATTGCCTCTTGGACAAACCGAATTACGGCTTGTCTTTGGTAGTGAAGTTGATTGCATCCGAGCTGAAGTCGTTCAGCTCGCTCTCCGCTAGAGGCCCGGCCTCTGCGTGGTTCTTCGCGGTGTCTGCGCCCTGCGCAGACCCATCGTCTTTGTCCTTGTTGCTAGAGGAGTATGCGCCCTGCGCAGACTCATGTGATTTCGTCGTTGTTGCAGCGGACACTGTGCAGGTGTCAGCGGTTTTCTGCGGCTGCTGTGTTGCAGTCGTAGATCCTCCCCCACTTAAAGTGGGAGACATCACTCCGAGTAAACTCGGTAGACGTGGATGCCGCATGGCATTCACGTAGAACGGTGTATGCCCTGTCGAGGCATGCACTAAGTTGTTGATGGCAAACTCTGCCATCGATAAGCACTCGCTCCAGTATTGGAACGAGTGAGCGTAGCTCTTCAAAATGTCGACGAGCACGCGATTCACGCGCTCGGTTTGACCGTCCGTCTGCGGGTGATCCGCAGTCGACATTGCAAGTTGGCTCCCAAGAAGTGTCAACACTTCTTGCCACAGGTGCGCTGTGAAGCGTGGGTCTCTGTCCGACACGATGTCGGACGGCATGCCATGGTGTTTGAACACCATGTCGACGAGCAGACGGGCCGTCTGTTTCGCGGTCACTTCTGCCGGCACCGCAGCAAGATGTACCATCTTGCTGAAGCGGTCGACGAAGACCACAACACCGGTATTCCCTCCGCTGTCCGGGGGAAGACCAAATATGAAGTCCAATGACATGGACTTCCAACACTCCGACGGAGTCGGTAGTGATTGTAATGGAGCCTGCGCAAACGGCGCAGGCTTTACGCGTTGGCACACCTCGCAAGCACGGACGTACTTGCGCACCCACTTGTACTGGTGGTGCCAGTAGAAGTCACGCGTGAGAAGGACGTATGTCTTCTCATGTCCGAGATGTCCCGCAGTCGGGGCATCGTGATACTCGTACGTGATCCTGAGTCTCAGGTCATGGTCATTCGGCACGACAACGCGGTCCGCGTTGTCGCCGACTGCATTATAAAGAAGCAGTCCATCGTGCACGCGAGAGCGGTGTGCACTCGCACGTAGGTGCTTGGGCAGCTTCTGACGCGCCTTGTCAGAAGGTGCTGTGCCATAGGCCAGCAAGAGTTTCGTGTCCGCGTCGTGCGCGTACGCGGCCTTCACGTCGTCCAACAGAGACGATGTGGGTGTGCTCGTTCGCATGGCGTCAATGGCATTGACGTCAGCAGCTTCTGCGTAGTCCGGCCGACGTGATAACGCGTCGGCCACTACATTCAATCTTCCGGGTTTGTATTCGACCCGGAAGTTATACTCCGCAAAGAATGAGAGCCATCTCGCCATTCTTTGTGATATGTGTGGCGACTTCACTGCGGTGCGCAGTGATGCATGGTCGGTGTAGACCACAAATGGTCTACTTCCAAGTAGATACACTCGGAACTTTGCGAGTGCATATTTCATGGCAAGGAGTTCCTTGTCATGTACCGGATAATTACGCTCAGCTGCTTTCAGCTGACGCGACTGGTAATAGACGACACGATCACGGCCCTCGTGATCGTGCTGCATCAACGCGCATCCGATCGCGAAATTGGATGCGTCACACACTACGTGAAATGGGCGATCTTGGTCAGCCACTGCCAAGATCGGCGCCTCAGTCAAGCCCCGCTTGACTGCATCGAATGCCTTTTGGCAATCGGGTGTCCAATTCCACACAGCTTCTTTCTTAAGAAGCTGTGACAGCGGGCGGATCTTGCCCGCGTAATCCTCCACGTACTTGCACAAGTACGTGGCCAAGCCAAGGAACTGCCTCAGTTCCTTGACACTTGAAGGCGTTGGCCATTCATTGATCACTCTGACCTTTTCCGGGTCAGGGCGAACACCATTCTTCCCTACGAGACACCCGAGGACGGGTATCTCGCTCGCCCCGAAGATACACTTCTTCAGGTTCGCGTAGAGCTTATGTGTTCTCATAAGCTCAAGTAGCTTCCGGAGATGCACCCTGTGCATCTCTACGTCGGTCTTCCCGTCCACAGCCCGGCTGTGGATGAATACATCATCGAAGTAGCTCGGTGCGAAGTCGCGCACCGAGCGCAACAAGTGCGTCACGCACCTGTTGAAGGTCGCAGGGGCGTTCTTGAGCCCCTGTGGCATTACTAGCCATTCCCAGAGCATGCCGCTTGGCGTGCTCACTGCCGTGAGAGGGATATCGCTCTCACGCATTAGGATTTGATAAAATCCATCTCGCAAGTCGAGAGCACTGTAAACGGTGCTCCCGGCCATCGAATCGATGATAACATCTTTTCGTGGTATCGGCGTCTGCGCCGGTACCGTCGCATCGTTCAGCTTGTTGTAGGCATGAACGATGCGCCATCCGCCCTGTGGCTTCTTGACACAGAACGTCGGAGCACTGTGCGGGGACTTTGATTCCCGCACTTGTCCTGCTTTACGACGACTTTCAAAGAAGTCGTCGATCGCTTTCACTTGATCTCGCGGCAGTGGCCACTGCCGCGTAACACAGTACTTCGTGCCCGGGACGAGATCAATCTCGTGCTGAATGCCCTTGTCCTGCGGAAGCTCCGCAGGAGTCTCTTCCGGGGGTACGTCTTTGTACGCCTTCAGCAATTCGTAATAGGGACTCGACTTCAGCGAGTCCCAGCCTTGTTCCTCGAAGCGCTCTCGCTTCGTCTTTGCACTGAGAGTGCCTTCACTCTCAGTGGTACTTCCCATGAAGAGATGCCTCGGCTCTTCGCTCTCGCTCGCCGTTCTTTCGCTGTCCGAAAGAACGCAGACTTGCTCGATGCGTCCATCGTGCAAGTCGCGCGTGAAGCGCTTCCAGCTCATGACTGGAAGCGAAGTCAACTCCGACGCCGTCGTCGGAGGATTAGCGAGCTCCATTTCGCGATACAGGAATCCAGTATCGGTTCGCGTCAAGACGCTTAGCGTCTCGACGTCCGGCGACACCGCCTCAGTCTGCCCAGCAGACTGTTCTGTGGCGTCTCGGTCCCGGACCGAGACTTGCGCAGCGTTCTTCGCATGCGCCGTCTTTTTGTTGTTCTTCTGGTCCAGGCCCGGCCGTGGACAGTTGTTCGCCGGCGGACCCTGTCCGCGGGCGCGCGGTATCAAGCCCGGCTTGACCGCATTTTCCTTCGTGCAGCCCGGCTGCACGGTAATGTGTCCCTTCGCCGGCAGACCCTGTCTGCGGGCGCGCGATATCAAGCCCGGCTTGATCGCATGGCGCTTCATCGTGCAGCCCTGCTGCACGACAGCATGCAAATTGCGTCAGTGCGGTACGTTTGCAACCGTCCGCACCGTTTGCAGCGTCAACTCCCGGAGTTGACACGCCTTCGTCACCTCGACGCCATTCATTGGCGGAGCCCTTCATGACCGAGGGTGCGTCGACTCCCGGAGCCGACGCGTCGTCGTCGACCTGGCCTTTTCGGGTCAGGGACTGTCCTTTACGCACTTGAATGTGAGTGTTGGTTCCCGGAACCAGCACATCTTTCTCTTCTGACGTCGGCAGCAATGCCGACGTTGGTTTCACTTGTGCGCGCCCTCGCGCACTTCTTGGGCACTCCGGGACAGCAGCATTAAGCGTTGTCTCGACTGGTAAGCCGCGCGCACCTGCTGGTGCGTGTGCTGCGGTAACAGGGCCATCGCTCTCTGTTCCGCTGTCGCGTCCGAAGCGCACGAGCGTGCGCTTCTTCCAGTCTATTACCGGGTCATGCCGTGCAAGCCACGGCATGCCCATTACCACGTCGAACTTATCGTCCAGGTCCAGGACGATAAAGTGTTCGACAAACACTTGTTGTTTGTACGAGAAGCGCACGTTCACGACGCGCTTCTCGGCCTTCACGATGGCACATGTTGCTAGTCGCACTTCCAGAAGACTTCGAGGTACATTTACCTCCTCGAAGTCAAGTTTCGGCAGGCTCCGTAGTCGAACAAAGTTGCTCGACGCGCCTGAATCTACCAAAGCTCGAAGAAAGTCACTCGCTCTCTTCGAGTAAACGTTCAGGATGACTAGGTTCGGCCTGTCGTCTTGTTTCTTGCAGTGAGAGCTGGTCTCACTGGGGGCTGCAGTCCTCAGTGTCGCGTGCCCGATGTCGGCACGCGCGACTGCATTACCAGTAGGGCGCCCCGCGCCTACTGGATGTTCGCGTTTTTTGTTGGTCCGCGGCGATGCCTAGCTTCGCCACGACGGCCACCTCCAGGGGGCATGGGAGCTGTGCACTCCCGTGCAAAGTGACCGATCCTTCCGCAACGGAAGCATCGCACGTTACCTCCCTGCTGCTGGTAACCAGCAGTTGTTGCATTCGAGAGGTCCATTGGTTCTGGACCTCCCGGCCTCGCTACCGGGCGCGGTTGCGGCCTCGGCACGTTCACATGCAGTTTAGCCTGCCGCAGGCTAAACTCTTCTTGCATGGCAAGAGTGATCGCAGCTTCGAGAGTACTCGGGTACTCTCGGAAGAGATAGGTCTTCACGGGCCCATCTCTAAGTCCTTTCATGAACGTGACGACCTTGGTCGCCTCGTCAATCGGGTTAGTCACGATATTTGATACCAAATATCGTGCGCGCTGCGCGTAAGCATGGACGTCATGCTTACCCTGCTGAAGGTCGAGGAACTCCGCCCTCGACCGGAACTCGTTTTGCGGGGGCTCAAACGCTTGTTTGAGCTCCTCTTTGAACACTTCGTACGTGCTGAAGCACGTAGGATCGGAGAGTCGGCGTCCATACGCCCAACTCCTTGCACGTCCGCCAAGGCAGGACCTGGCGAACGCGACCTTCGACAGCGGGTCGACGATGCGTCGAGCCGCTATGGCTGTGTCGAGTTCGACAAGCCATCGGAGGAGAGGCTCGCCCTCTCTTCCCACGTAATTGCTTACGCTCAATTTCAATGATTGAGCACGCGGTGTCGTCCGTGACGACGCCGTCACTGAGGAAGCAACATCACGCTGCTCCTTCATGATGAACCCTAGAGCAACACCATATTGCTCCGTCGGCGATAGCGTACGTAGCATCGTAGCTATCGCCGCTTCTCCAATGACTGTTGACAGTCGTTGAAGGGCTTCCCGCTCTGGGTCAGACAGGTGGGGCAGTTAGCGCGTGCAACATGCGTTGCAGGCGTGTTGGAGCTCTCCATGGGCACCTCCGTGCTCATGTGGTTCTCGGCTCCGCGTTCGTACACCTCGTACGAACGTCAAGCAGTCGGTCGTTGGACGGACTACAAAGTGCTACCAGGTGTAGTGGGTCTAACTTGACTCACTACTTTAGCTTACACGTTGCGCAACGTGTATGAGAAGGCGTAAGTACTTAGTAATTACTTAGGTTAATTATATTTGAGTACACAAATATAAGTTAACTTAGACAAGACTCCAAGTAGCTAGTTTAAGGTAAAATGAGAACTGTATTGTTTGTAAATTGATCTTCCTCTAAAATCTGCTAAAAACTGTTTATCATCTATGAAAGGGTTGGCAGCGGCTGGCTGTCAGAGCCCCGCTAATATGCATGTCTCTGATTGGTAGAAAGATGCTGCTTTCTACCAATAGGATCTTTGGGTATGTGTGGACCACTCACTGTGGTGGTCCACTTCAATGTATCCATCGGTGTGTCTTACACCAATGTGAGGAAGTATCCAAAACCTTTAACAGATATTTATCTGTTAAACCATAAGTGACAAATGTCATGCACAAGTGACAGTTGTTACTTGTGACCGTTATCGTGCACAAGTGACTGTTGTCACTTGTGTGTGTAACCCCGTTACACATGAGCAGAACAAAATTACACATTCCTACAGCGGTAGTTTTATCCTTGGGTTTGACTTGCATAGGGGGGGGGCAATGCTATTGCCGTTCGATGTAACGGGGTCACACACACAAGTGGCTTGTAGCCACTTGTGATTTTAACAGATAAAATATCTGTTAAAAGTTTTAGATACTTCCTCACCTTGGTGTAAGTCACACCAATGGATACATTGAAGTGGGCCACCACAATGAGTGGTCCACACTTACCCAAAGATCCTATTGGTAGAAAGCAGCATCTTTCTACCAATTAGAGACGTGCATATTGGCGGGGCTCTGACAGCCAGCCGCTGCCAACCCTTTCATAGATGATAAACAGTTTTTAGCAGATTTTAGAGGAAGATCAATTTACAAACAATACAGTTCTCATTTTACCTTAAACTAGCTACTTGGAGTCTTGTCTAAGTTAACTTATATTTGTGTACTCAAATATAATTAACCTAAGTAATTACTAAGTACTTACGCTTCCTCATACACGTTGCGCAACGTGTAAGCTAAAGTAGTGAGTCAAGTTAGACCCACTACACCTGGTAGCACTTTGTAGTCCGTCCAACGACCGACTGCTTGACGTTCGTACGAGGTGTACGAACGCGGAGCCGAGAACCACATGAGCACGGAGGTGCCCATGGAGAGCTCCAACACGCCTGCAACGCATGTTGCACGCGCTAACTGCCCCACCTGTCTGACCCAGAGCGGGAAGCCCTTCAACGACTGTCAACAGTCATTGGAGAAGCGGCGATAGCTACGATGCTACGTACGCTATCGCCGACGGAGCAATATGGTGTTGCTCTAGGGTTCATCATGAAGGAGCAGCGTGATGTTGCTTCCTCAGTGACGGCGTCGTCACGGACGACACCGCGTGCTCAATCATTGAAATTGAGCGTAAGCAATTACGTGGGAAGAGAGGGCGAGCCTCTCCTCCGATGGCTTGTCGAACTCGACACAGCCATAGCGGCTCGACGCATCGTCGACCCGCTGTCGAAGGTCGCGTTCGCCAGGTCCTGCCTTGGCGGACGTGCAAGGAGTTGGGCGTATGGACGCCGACTCTCCGATCCTACGTGCTTCAGCACGTACGAAGTGTTCAAAGAGGAGCTCAAACAAGCGTTTGAGCCCCCGCAAAACGAGTTCCGGTCGAGGGCGGAGTTCCTCGACCTTCAGCAGGGTAAGCATGACGTCCATGCTTACGCGCAGCGCGCACGATATTTGGTATCAAATATCGTGACTAACCCGATTGACGAGGCGACCAAGGTCGTCACGTTCATGAAAGGACTTAGAGATGGGCCCGTGAAGACCTATCTCTTCCGAGAGTACCCGAGTACTCTCGAAGCTGCGATCACTCTTGCCATGCAAGAAGAGTTTAGCCTGCGGCAGGCTAAACTGCATGTGAACGTGCCGAGGCCGCAACCGCGCCCAGTAGCGAGGCCGGGAGGTCCAGAACCAATGGACCTCTCGAATGCAACAACTGCTGGTTACCAGCAGCAGGGAGGTAACGTGCGATGCTTCCGTTGCGGAAGGATCGGTCACTTTGCACGGGAGTGCACAGCTCCCATGCCCCCTGGAGGTGGCCGTCGTGGCGAAGCTAGGCATCGCCGCGGACCAACAAAAAAACGCGAACATCCAGTAGGCGCGGGGCGCCCTACTGGTAATGCAGTCGCGCGTGCCGACATCGGGCACGCGACACTGAGGACTGCAGCCCCCAGTGAGACCAGCTCTCACTGCAAGAAACAAGACGACAGGCCGAACCTAGTCATCCTGAACGTTTACTGAAGAGAGCGAGTGACTTTCTTCGAGCTTTGGTAGATTCAGGCGCGTCGAGCAACTTTGTTCGACTACGGAGCCTGCCGAAACTTGACTCCGAGGAGGTAAATGTACCTCGAAGTCTTCTGGAAGTGCGACTAGCAACATGTGCCATCGTGAAGGCCGAGAAGCGCGTCGTGAACGTGCGCTTCTCGTACAAACAACAAGTGTTTGTCGAACACTTTATCGTCCTGGACCTGGACGATAAGTTCGACGTGGTAATGGGCATGCCGTGGCTTGCACGGCATGACCCGGTAATAGACTGGAAGAAGCGCACGCTCGTGCGCTTCGGACGCGACAGCGGAACAGAGAGCGATGGCCCTGTTACCGCAGCACACGCACCAGCAGGTGCGCGCGGCTTACCAGTCGAGACAACGCTTAATGCTGCTGTCCCGGAGTGCCCAAGAAGTGCGCGAGGGCGCGCACAAGTGAAACCAACGTCGGCAATGCTGCCGACGTCGGAAGAGAAAGATGTGTTGGTTCCGGGAACCAACACCCACGTTCAAGCGTGTAAGGGACAGTCCCTGACCCGAAGCGGTCAGGTCGACAACGACGCGTCGGCTCCGGGAGCCGACGCACCCTCGGTCATGAAGGGCTCCGCCAATGAATGGCGTCGAGGTGACGAAGGCGTGTCAACTCCGGGAGTTGACGCTGCAAACGGTGCGGACGGTTGCAAACGTACCGCACTGACGCAATTTGCATGCTGTCGTGCAGCAGGGCTGCACGATGAAGCGCCATGCGATCAAGCCGGGCTTGATATCGCGCGCCCGCAGACAGGGTCCGCCGGCGAACGCCTGTGCGGAGCCGGGCTCCGCACAACAAGAAGACGGCGCAAGCGAAAAACGCTGCGCAAGTCTCGGTCCGGGACCGAGACGCCACAGAACAGTCTGCTGGGCAGACTGAGGCGGTGTCGCCGGACGTCGAGACGCTAAGCGTCTTGACGCGAACCGATACTGGATTCCTGTATCGCGAAATGGAGCTCGCTAATCCTCCGACGACGGCGTCGGAGTTGACTTCGCTTCCAGTCATGAGCTGGAAGCGCTTCACGCGCGACTTGCACGATGGACGCATCGAGCAAGTCTGCGTTCTTTCGGACAGCGAAAGAACGGCGAGCGAGAGCGAAGAGCTGAGGCAGCTCTTCATGGGAAGTACCACTGAGAGTGAAGACACTCTCAGTGCGAAGACGAAGCGAGAGCGCTTCGAGGAACAAGGCTGGGACTCGCTGAAGTCGAGTCCCTATTACGAATTGTTGAGGGAGTACAAAGACGTACCCCCGGAAGAGACTCCTGCGGAGCTTCCGCAGGATAAGGGCATTCAGCACGAGATTGATCTCGTCCCGGGCACGAAGTACTGTGTCACGCGGCAGTGGCCACTGCCGCGAGATCAAGTGAAAGCGATCGACGACTTCTTTGAAAGTCGTCGTAAAGCAGGACAAGTGCGGGAATCAAAGTCCCCGCACAGTGCTCCGACGTTCTGTGTCAAGAAGCCACAGGGCGGATGGCGCATCGTTCATGCCTACAACAAGCTGAACGATGCGACGGTACCGGCGCAGACGCCGATACCACGAAAAGATGTTATCATCGATTCGATGGCCGGGAGCACCGTTTACAGTGCTCTCGACTTGCGAGATGGATTTTATCAATCCTAATGCGTGAGAGCGATATCCCTCTCACGGCAGTGAGCACGCCAAGCGGCATGCTCTGGGAATGGCTAGTAATGCCACAGGGGCTCAAGAACGCCCCTGCGACCTTCAACAGGTGCGTGACGCACTTGTTGCGCTCGGTGCGCGACTTCGCACCGAGCTACTTCGATGATGTATTCATCCACAGCCGGGCTGTGGACGGAAGACGACGTAGAGATGCACAGGGTGCATCTCCGGAAGCTACTTGAGCTTATGAGAACACATAAGCTCTACGCGAACCTGAAGAAGTGTATCTTCGGGGCGAGCGAGATACCCGTCCTCGGGTGTCTCGTAGGGAAGAATGGTGTTCGCCCTGACCCGGAAAAGGTCAGAGTGATCAATGAATGGCCAACGCCTTCAAGTGTCAAGGAACTGAGGCAGTTCCTTGGCTTGGCCACGTACTTGTGCAAGTACGTGGAGGATTACGCGGGCAAGATCCGCCCGCTGTCACAGCTTCTTAAGAAAGAAGCTGTGTGGAATTGGACACCCGATTGCCAAAAGGCATTCGATGCAGTCAAGCGGGGCTTGACTGAGGCGCCGATCTTGGCAGTGGCTGACCAAGATCGCCCATTTCACGTAGTGTGTGACGCATCCAATTTCGCGATCGGATGCGCGTTGATGCAGCACGATCACGAGGGCCGTGATCGTGTCGTCTATTACCAGTCGCGTCAGCTGAAAGCAGCTGAGCGTAATTATCCGGTACATGACAAGGAACTCCTTGCCATGAAATATGCACTCGCAAAGTTCCGAGTGTATCTACTTGGAAGTAGACCATTTGTGGTCTACACCGACCATGCATCACTGCGCACCGCAGTGAAGTCGCCACACATATCACAAAGAATGGCGAGATGGCTCTCATTCTTTGCGGAGTATAACTTCCGGGTCGAATACAAACCCGGAAGATTGAATGTAGTGGCCGACGCGTTATCACGTCGGCCGGACTACGCAGAAGCTGCTGACGTCAATGCCATTGACGCCATGCGAACGAGCACACCCACATCGTCTCTGTTGGACGACGTAAAGGCCACGTACGCGCACGACGCGGACGCGAAACTCTTGCTGGCCTATGGCACAGCACCTTCTGACAAGTCTCGTCAGAAGCTGCCCAAGCAACTTCGTGCGCGTCCACACCGCTTTCGGGTGCACGACGGACCGCGTTGTCGTGCCCAATGACCATGACCTGCGACTCAGGATCATGTACGAGTATCATGATGCCCCGTCTGCGGGACATCTCGGACGTGAGAAGACATACGTCCTTCTCACGCGTGACTTCTACTGGCACCACCAGTACAAGTGGGTGCGCAAGTACGTCCGTGCTTGCGAGGTGTGCCAACGCGTAAAGCCTGCACCGTTTGCGCAGGCTCCATTACAATCACTACCGACTCCGTCGGAGTGTTGGAAGTCCATGTCATTGGACTTCATATTTGGTCTTCCCCCGGACAGCGGAGGGAATACCGGTGTTGTGGTCTTCGTCGACCGCTTCAGCAAGATGGTACATCTTGCTGCGGTGCCGGCAGAGGTGACCGCGAAGCAGACGGCCCGTCTGCTCGTCGACATGGTGTTCAAACACCATGGCATGCCGTCCGACATCGTGTCGGACAGAGACCCACGCTTCACAGCGCACCTGTGGCAAGAAGTGTTTACACTTCTTGGGAGCCAGCTTTCCATGTCGACTGCGGATCATCCGCAGACGGACGGTCAAACCGAGCGCGTGAATCGCGTGCTCGTCGACATTTTGAAGAGCTACGCTCACTCGTTCCAAAACTGGAGCGAGTGTTTGTCGATGGCGGAATTCGCCACTCGGTGCATGCCTCGACCGGTCATACACCGTTTTATGTGAATGCCATGCGGCATCCCCGTCTGCCGAGTTTACTCGGAGTGGTGGCTCCCACTTTAAGTGGGGGAGGATCTACGACTGCAACACAGCAGTCGCAAAAAGCCGCTGACACTTGCACAGTGTCAGCCGCGACAACAAGGACCAAGACAACCAGGTCTGCGCGGGGCGCAGACCTTGGCAGGAAGAACCAACGGTCAGCGCAGTGCGCTGACCCTCAGAACAAGGAAAACGAGTCTGTGCAGAGCACAGACTCCACAAGGAACAAGGACCACGGGTCTGCGCCCTGCGCAGACACCGCGAAGAACCACGCAGAGGCCGGGCCTCTTGCGGAGAGCGAGCTGAACGAGTTCAGCTCGGATGCGATTGACTTTATCAATAAAAGACAAGCCGTAATTCGGTTTGTCCAGGACACGGTTGCAGCTTCTGTGGATAAACAGAAGCTGAACGCCGATAATATTGGCAGGGGCAACACAAATGAATTCAACGTGAATTCATTGGTTTTGTTATCTACTCAAAACCTGCCCAAACATGCAGTTTCGGATTTCGGAGCAAGCAAGCTTGCTCCACGCTTCATCGGGCCATTCACGGTGATGGCACGCCACGGTAACGCATATACGCTAGACATACCGTCTAGCATGCGGCTCCACCCGACATTTTATGTCGGGCGGTTAAAGCCATACTTCCAGCACGAGCCAAGTGGCTCGTCTGACCCGAAGAGACAGACTCGACAGGGGAAACCCTCTCCAGCGCGTAGTCGCGCTGGAGCAGTTAATACAGTCGGGCCTACAGCCCGACCGGCACGTTCAAGGCGGTCTGGGAGACCGCCAGAGCCGGGACACGAAGGAACAGAGCGGCAACCGCCGCGCTCTGAAAGTACTCCACGACCGTCACTTGGTCGTGGAGCAACACGAGATGAAGGTCAACACGGCGTTGACCATCGGAGCGTGTTTCCACCACCTCCGCCACCGCTGCAAGACGCACGCGGAGAAATTCGCTGGATCGTCCAGCGAATTGTTGATCATAGGAAAACAATCCGAGGTCCGGATTGTTTTCGCATTCGCTGGAGAGGTTTCCCTCCCCAACACGACACGTGGGAACCACGGAACGTCCTTATGGAAGACGTTCCGGACATGGTGAAGGGGTACGAAACCCAACACGCACTACCAGCAAGAAGGTAGTGCGAGCGCTGTAGTAATCTACAACGCCTGACGACTCGCGTGCTAGATAATTAGCACGGAGATCATTGAAGCTCTCAGGTATACATATAGTATACCTGTTGTGGTCGCGGTTGCTAATATGCACCGCCACCTGGACGGACAGTGCGCACGGCGCACGGACACCAGCCTCCACCGCAACAGCGTGGAGTTGCTAATACTTGCCACTTCGAGAAGGACTCGAAGTGCTTTGGCGCTTGCTTACCCGATCACGGTAAGCAACAGAAATTCGCTTAGAGATGTCGACGCATAGACGCGGTCGACATCGAAGAATCGTACACAGACACTGTGTTGTCTGTCCCCGTGGTAGCGGCGCACCTCGCGCTACCGCGCATTGTACACAGCAACAGAGAGTTTACACTCTGTTGCAATGGTGGTCTTCAGCTTGATCGTGCTCATTGCGGATGAGCACGGAAACCCCAGCACAAACAATTGACAAGCAGTCAATATTAATTGACGTGTCGAGACCGACACGTCTAAGCTTAACGGGGGGATGGTGTAACGGTTACACACAAGTGACAACAGTCACTTGTGCACGATAACGGTCACAAGTAACAACTGTCACTTGTGCATGACATTTGTCACTTATGGTTTAACAGATAAATATCTGTTAAAGGTTTTGGATACTTCCTCACATTGGTGTAAGACACACCGATGGATACATTGAAGTGGACCACCACAGTGAGTGGTCCACACATACCCAAAGATCCTATTGGTAGAAAGCAGCATCTTTCTACCAATCAGAGACATGCATATTAGCGGGGCTCTGACAGCCAGCCGCTGCCAACCCTTTCATAGATGATAAACAGTTTTTAGCAGATTTTAGAGGAAAATCAATTTACAAACAATACAGTTCTCATTTTACCTTAAACTAGCTACTTGGAGTCTTGTCTAAGTTAACTTATATTTGTGTACTCAAATATAATTAACCTAAGTAATTACTAAGTACTTACGCTTCCTCATACACGTTGCGCAACGTGTAAGCTAAAGTAGTGAGTCAAGTTAGACCCACTACATCATGGATGGTGCCTACTCGGTTCAGCACCTCGGCCTTCACAATGCTCAAGGCCACATACACACATGGCGATTGGCGGGTTTACTTGCACGGGAGTGTATGTGTGGGAATTGGCAGGACGAGGAATTTCCCTGAGTCCACTCCATGTTCGCAGCTACCCAAGACGGCCGCCGCATCGAAGGTTTATACGATGCTATGAATTGACGATTGCAAATTTAGCTGAAACATAAACCTTTCCCTTTCGACCGTGGCCTAACAACGTCAGTCTCTCAACTGATTCAACACTCTTTATTCCTTTGCTGCAAGTTGACGAAGAGTGGTTGGGAAATGGGGGTTGAAACCAGGTTCCAAGCCGAAACACAAGAGGAAACAGGCCAAATATGCTTCAACATTTTTTTCTCGAAATATGACTTGACTGGCTGGTCTTGAGGTCGGCGGCACCGAATTCAAAGCGGGACTTCCCGAACTTTGCCGATGGGTATGGAGCTATCGGTGGTTTCTGTGGTGGGGATGCCATTTTAGAAAAGTGAAGAATACACAGCGCAACAAAATAGTTGTTCATCTGTGAAGCTACACAGATCTAGAAATCTGAGAAAAAGAGGATATATTCAACACGGCACAATAGGTGGTTCTCGGAGAATGTATTACGGACATAATATGTTACGTACTATCATTATCAAAATAAAACTGGCCTGTACTCGCTTTCAAGCGAGAGCAGTTCAAGCTATCACTATTTAATTCTGAGCAATATTTTACTGTAGAGTCATACTGAAACTATAATTAGCATAGCTAAGACATTGCTAAGAACCTGTTCGCCCTTGAATTCGAGTCAAGGATGAACAAGATTCTATGGCTTAGAAAAGAAATTGGGTAGGGTTTGAACCTAACCGAACTCAACTCCGACACAGTAAATGGTAGTATTTCGCGTTTAGAGCTACTGTAACCCAGTGCACATGTACTGGATATGGAAATTGTCCTGGACTTAACGCCGAAACTACTGTAAATTAGTGTACGTTCAGAGCTACAGCAACGGACAGAATGTAACTGCCAGCCTTGGTTGAACAGTGACGAAAGTGCATAGAACCCTATTGGTTAAAATGTTTCTTTCAAGATTTGACAATCCTAAAAATTATGATTCGAATTAAAGCAAAATGAGGAGGCAGCTATATTTTGCTAAAAGTTAGTCAGAAGGGTTTTGTTAAAAGCCCTTGTAAACGTAGTAGAATCGATAGACTCCCACGCCTTGATGGCACGCTTGATGGTTTCCAGCCTTTTCTCTTTTGCAGTCTTTTTCGGTCGTTTTTCATCTTCTTTTAGTGGGGGCGGTCGTTCTTCCATCCACAACGCCTTCAACTTGGCCTTTAAAGAACCCATGATGCCGACATCGAGCGGCTGACAGACCGATGTTGAGATTTTAGGCAGCGGCTGGAGGTGGGTCAGCATTTCGTCGGCCAAAACCTCCGCCGACTCCTCAGAGACATGGCAGTCCAGGTTATCAACGAGCAGAACCGAGGGCTCAGAAATGTGAATGTACAGCAAGGATCTGAGATAGAACAGCCAAACACGGCCATCCATCCCAGCCTTCTTTTGAACTGTGTACACGTGACCTGTAATATAGTAAAAACAACCAAATACTTTAAATTAATATATTCCATGCATAAAAAAAATAAAATGTGTACCTTTTGGGTAAGTTGGAAGCTCAGTTTGTTCGATAGTGCCGCCTGGCTCGCCTCGAACAATGAAAAGCAATGGCAATTTTCTGCCGTCTGCACATACCGTGCACACGGCAGTTAGCCTAGCAGAGTGCTTCTGCTCGGCTGTAATTGAAGCCGGCTTTCCCTTCTCAGAAAGCATTTTCGACGGCGGCATATCGAAGTAGATTCCCGTTTCATCCGTGTTGAACACAATACTAACCTCGTATCCGACGTACTTTGACTTAAACATCTCCGCAAATTCGTCGCGAAGCGCAACGAGATCGGAAAGTTTCTCCTATGCAAAACAAGACAACAATTTACACATAACAGCGTCAACTACACAAAGTAAGAGCACATATTACGTTTTAATGGCAAAAGACTACGATTTAGCAGCATAAGTACAGTTTAAGAGCATATTACCTTGAGACCGCTGGGAGTTCGCTGGACGAACCCGTGGCGATACGCGAAGCGCCTAAGCAGCCTAAGCAGAGACTCGCGGCGGGCGTCCTTCATGAACGTGATGAGCTCGCCGCTAAACGGCACCCTCTCAGGACGCCGTGGTGCGCGCGAGAGGGTTTTCTCGCTCCTCTCGTACGCGAAGATGCTCTCCTCGTCCTTCCTCCAGTCGTTCAGAGTCCAGCGCGGGATTCCCTCGGACCGAGCAGCCTCTCGTTCAGTCTTGCCCTTTATTGCCTGCAGTACAACTCATTTCTTCTTGATGGTGTGGTTCTTACGATGTCGCTTCGTCAGCACTACACCTGCCGATATCAGTTCCGATACAGCTACAAGCTGCGAGGGCGAGGCATTAGCCGTGTCCGGGGGCTCCTCCGTCGTGCTGGCTGCCTCCATTTTACTGACTCGTCTCCACAAATTTACATTTTTCAAGACCAACGACTATTGGTTATAAATATTATTTAGGAATCATTTCATTGGCTAAATATTTTGTTGCGCTGTATCTCTGTTCATAGCAGTGACAGGTGGCAGTTAGGTTGTCGGCAGTTGCATTCTGTCCGTTGCTGTAATCCAGTACATAATATGTACATATTATTGGGGCGAAGCTCATGGACTCTGTTTTATGGATTTGTGTGTGGTACATTACTCTGATTTCCATTCTGGTTTACGTTTTTACGAAGGGACTTATCAGTTTTGAGAATGGGTTAGGTGTACAGTTTAGAATCTTGTCTACAAGAGGACGTGTTTTCAAAAAAAACTATGTTTACGAACATTGTGGAGTGGGACACTTTGCTGAAAATGTTGTACCCTTGCGCCAGCTGAACCGTCGACAGTGACCAAATGACGGTAACGCAAGGTTCGAAGTTAATAAACAGGAAAACACGCCTTCACTATAGGGGTCCGCGGAAATGCCTTAAATCGCTAAGTTTAGCACAATTGAAGGTCTGTTAAGACCGCTTAATATGACCTGATTTAGCGAAAAAAACTGCAATCCTTAATATATCTCGTAAAAACGGCGCTGCGTAAGAAGTAGGTGTAAAAGTCTGCGGCAGCGACCGTCGCACTACTACGACTGAGGTGCAACCTGCTCCAGGGAGGAGAGGTTGCGGCGGAGTACTGCCTGTGTGTGTAGTAGTAGTAAACGTGGTCTCGCGTTCATTACGCTAGTTAAGAGTCAACTTATTGAGCCTCCTGGCTAGTGTAGCGTTCGCATACGTCAGATCTCTCTCTTCTGAAGGTGTGTAGGCGAGGAGGGACTGGATAAGTCGTCTCCAATTCCTTCGGGTCTTGTGCGTGACAGCGTAATAGATAAAGATCGGCAGCTCGTCGGAGGTGGTAGTTGTCGGGAAGGGTTCGGAGGTCGGCATTGAGGACCACAGGGAGCGTGGCGCGTTGACGGCCGCGGAACCTGCGGCTTTGGCTTGGCGCGAAGTATTCCTGTGCGTGTAGGCCCGCCATTTCCACCGCAACAGCACCCTGCATCAGCGAATGATTAGACCCATTAGAGAATGGTATATGGCTTGAGCGACGAGAGTAACTCGATAGTAGGAGACACTCTTCCTTGGTTACGCGCAGCGACTCCTTCTGCGTAGCACTAGACTCCAGTAGCTGTAGACAGATAGGCAGCGAAGAAGGTTTGCGCTTGAGTTGGTAATTTGCAAAGTGAGGTCTTTATTTATCAGTCAGTGGTGTTGTGTTGCACTGAGGGGAACCCCCAAGGTGAAAACCCCTCTTGGTCCCAGTAGACACTACAGGCTACTTCATGTAGCAGGGAGCGACCTTGAGCTTCAGGGTGACGCCTCGTCCCCAATCTTCTTCGGCCTTCCTTGCTCCCCATGTCCACAGCCTTAAACTCACAACCTTCACTCTCTCCTCCTTTCTGCACTTGAACCTCAACTAACTGTCACATGCAGTTTGCATACTCGAATGCAGTGATACACTTGCATTCACTATACCAACGCAGCCACAACCAAAGTGACCATCTTGCTCAACCGTTGCTGCCACTTCGCCCACGACAGCCAGCTCCCGTACCAAACAGGATCACGGTCGAACTCCAGACCACCAACGGGTAGAGTCTCGTACTCCCACTTCACTTGGTAGTGGTGTTCATGAAAATGTGAATGCAATCATTCGCCCACCTGAGGCCGTTACGGCGAGGACAGGAACGGCTACATGTCAATGTCCATGACATCGTCCGTCATCACCGCCAACGCTTGCGTTTCACTCGGCACTGCCACCCAGGCTGCCTTTGTATTCTCCACACTGAGGCCATCTCGTAGTTCATTGAAACGCGTAGGCCCCATAGCCTTCGTGAAAATGTCAGCCAGATTATTCGTTGTTGGAACATACAACATCTTCAGCCTTCCTGCATCCACGTGCTCTGCAATGTATCGAATCACTTTGGCATAGTTTCGCAAGCGGTCTGAGTTGCCATTATTCTCGATCGCTTTCAGAGTGCTTTGGTTGTCACAGAAGAGGGTTGTTTCAATCGTCTGCTTGACGCCCAACTCCTTCAGCATGTCTTGTGTCCACAGCACCACTTCCGTGCACGCATAGACAGCAAACAGCTCCGAGCTGCACGTATGCGTCGTCACATTATCCTGCTTCTTGCTCCTCCAGTCAAAAGCACAACCATTGAACTTAATGACGAAGCCGGTCACGGACTTGCTGGTCTCCGGGCAGCGTGCATGGTCAGCATCTGCAAATGCCTCCAGCTGCAACGGTCCCTCTTGGGCACGGTAAACCAAACCATAGTCCTTCGTAGTCAGTGCATATCGCACAACTCGTTGTGCTGCACGATAATTCTCACGAGTATAGGCATTTGCATACCGTCCCAGGTTGCGCACGGCATTCGCCAAGTCTGGGCGCGTGCATGCAACCAGGTATTGCAGTGAGCCCACGATCTCACGATAGGGAAGTCTCGGATCATTGATCTTTGTCAAGTCGTTCTCTACGGGTATAGTTGGGTCATGGTGCATCTGAGGGGACGAAGCTGGACGAGCATCAGCCAGTTTGAATCGCTTCGCCATGCGTTCAATGTATGCTGTCTGAACCATCGTAATCATACGACCAGGCTCATATGACACTTCCATGCCCAAAAGGTGCTTCACCCGACCGAGAACTTTCACCTCAAACTTCGCAGCCAACAGCTTGATCACAATCTTGTAGTCGTCAGGCTTGGCGGCAATGACGATGTCATCCACGTACACCGTGAGAAAGACCACCCCTTTCACGCCCATTCTCCAGAATACACCGACATCAAACGCGCACTGCTTAAATCCTAGCTCCAGAAGAAATTTCTTTAGCATATCACTCCAGATTCTAGAAGCCTGCTTGAGGCCGTACAGACCCTTGAGTAGCTTGCACACTCGTCCCGATCCGTCGTCGTAACCATCTGGTTGCTCCATGTAGATGTTCACATCCGTCAGCTCACCATTTAAGAAAGCTGTCACGAAGTCAATGTGTCTCAGATCCAAGCAATACTTGAGCGCAAGAATCATCACCAGCCTCACGGACTCGATACGTACTACAGGAGAATAGGTTGCAAGATAATCAATCCCATATTTCTGCATAAATCCTTTCACTGCCAATCTTGCCTTTAATCTTTCCACGAAACCCTTCTCGTTCCTCTTCACCACCAGCACCCATAGACACTTCAATATGTTGATGGGGTTGAATTTCGTTGACTTTGGCCTTGGCACTAGTACCCATGTTCCGTTCCGCATCTGTGAGTTGTACTCCTTGTCCATAGCTTCTTTCCAGTCCGCAGCGTGAGGCGAAGCCATTGCATCATGTACACTTGTCGGGTTTAATATCTCATTGACCACCCCAATCATCATACACTGCATCAGAGTCGCAGCCATCACGAATGTGTGTGGGCTGTACCGCGAATTCGGTTTCCGTTGACGCGTCGAACGTCTCGTTGACACTGGAGCCCGTCGACGCTGGTGGGTATCATTTCGTCCGGCTGGCGAGGCAGTAGAAGTTGATGCTGGTCCACTCAGGGCACTTGGCCCTGTAGTGCCAACAGTGCTTGAAAGCTCAACACGTACTTCATTTCCATTATCATCGTCGGTCGTGTTTGTGCTCCCACTAAAACCAGCTTCCTCCATTTCCACGTCATCGTCTTCATCCATAGAGTCATCACTGTATGCGTCCATATGCATATTTTCTGAGGCGTCCGAAGCAAGGTGCTTTTCCTCCAAATCTCCCCCCTCAATTGCGGAAGGATGATACGCAGTAGGATTTATAGGAATGGGAACGTAAGGAATCTCCGTAGGCAATTGAATCCGCTTGCTGAAATAGCGCCTGTCGATAAGTTTTTGCACGTAGTCAGGGTGTACCGACTTGCTCTCATCCAACTCCAAATTGCGGCTGACCACCATGTCACCTGTATCCAAGTCCAGCATCCGGAAGCCATTGGTGTACAGCGAAAATCCTAGCATTAACACCGGGCGTGAACGACGTTGAAGCTTATGCGATCGCTTCACAGAAGGGATGAAGCAGTATCCGGTACATCCACACACGAACAAATGCTTCACGTCTGGCTTCTTGCCCTCATACATCTCATACGGCGTCTTGTTCTTTAGCGCTTTCGTTCCACTCATGTTGTCCACTGTCACGACGTACATCAGGATATCGCCCCACAGACAGAACGGTAGTCCACTTGCTTCGTGTATGGCCCGCACTTTTGCCATTAGCTTCCCGTTCATCTTCTCAACAAGACAGTTTTCCTCGGGGGTATATGCGTTCGTAGTCAGGAGTTCAATACCATGATCATGCAAGAAGTTGACTAGTACCGTGTTGATAAAGTCACCTCCTTGGTCGCACGAAAAGGTCCTCACTGGGTAGCGTTTCTCCACCTTTCGCACTACTTGTATTGCATTGGCGGACGCTTGACTTTTCGCCTGTAACAGAAATGCCCATGTGAACCTCGAAGCCTCATCATGTACGAGCTGGAAGTACTTGGCCTTTCATGGTGTTTCGATCCCAACATAGCATACGTCGGACATCAGTCGAGCACCAACGTCTTTTTGACGCTTCCCTTGATGACGTCGATAAGCCATGCGCTTCTGCTTTGTAAGACGACACGCATGACACTTAATTGGCTTGTTGAAGTCACTCGCTGTCACTCTTGTTAGCCCTTCCACCATGTGTAGTTCAGCCATCTTCTTCAGTGCAGGTCCGTTGAGGTGAGCAAAGCGCATGTGCCATCTTAGAATTCTGTCCTCCGTGGTTACTGGCACCACCATGCACAATCTCGCTTCGACTGGTTCAACAATCTGGGCCATTAGCCAGAAATGTGCACCGCGACGCTCAAGTAATAGTCGATCTCCACCTTTGGTAAGGATCATGTTCCGCTTGTCCGGGTCGGCTTCATCAGTAAATGAAGGCATCCAGCCGTCTTGTTCCAACTTGTATTGACACAAGATATTGGTAGTTCCTTTGGGTGCGAAGCGCGAATGCTTCAACTGGATCGGTGGAGCAGCATTCGACTCATTATTCCCGACCTTGGCGCGAATCACCACTTTGCCAAAAGGTTTCCCTTTGCTGATACCACCTTCCCAGTCTTGAAAATGCGTGTCATCTTGATTGAAAGATAAGAAAGCACGCTCTTCAGTACACACATGAGTTGCAGCTCCCGAGTCCATCATCCAGGGTCCGTACGACATTGGCATTGCCACGGCATCCTTTACCTCTGCCACCATACCAATCCGTTCAACAGGGTGATCGTTGACCACCTGTACCATCTTCATTGATCCACCATCGCCACTAGCTGATGCAGGAGTAAAAGAATCTTCACCTTTCTTCTTTTGCTGTGCCAAATAGCCATAACACTCGTGGCGAAGATGACCCTTCTTTTTGCAGAACCAGCACTTCTTGTTACTGGTCTTAGCCTTTTTGTTGTTGCCAGGTTGGTCGCCGTTGCCTCGCTTCCGATTCTTTTCCGAAAGTCGTTGCTGATATGGTTGCTTTTGGGCAGACATTATCTTCGTCGCACCAGCAGTAGAAGGATCCTCTTTATTGTGTTCATGGGCCTTGTCCGTCTCCGCCTCCCCACGCAATGTGTTGAGTACACCGTCCAAGGTAACCGGTTGGCCGCCCGGTTGCTTCTGGTTGAAGATTCTCACGACATTGCGGTGAGTCTCTTCCACCCCTTGGAGTATGATGTTCACCATCTCTTTGTCAGGTATCAGCTCATTCATGTTCTCCAACTGGCGCCGAATGTCCTCCACATTATCCAACCACTGCTCCATATTACCGCCGAGAGTGAATGTGCTCGTGTACAGCTCGCGTCGCAATCGAATCACACTGGAGAAGGCCCGCTTGGTCTTGTCGGCCTCGAAGGCCCGCCACATTTCAAAGCCAGACTCAAACTTGCACACCTTCCGCGAGTCTTTCTGCAGGAGACCTCGCAGCAACGCATCACACACAAACGTATTCTTATCCTCGTAGATCTGCTGTCGGGCTGCATCATTAGGGTCAGGCTGGATACAACCACTAACAATACCCCAGCACTCTCGCTGTGTTAGGTATGAGCGTAGTTGTGCCTTGAACAAATCAAATCCGCCATCTTCCGTGTACTGCGGTGGCTTGTTAGTCCCCCGAAGCTTCGTTCGAGTGCCGCCTGCATGGACGCATACGGCGCCTTGCTGCACTCCAACAGCTTGTTGTACACCGACAGTACCTTGACCACCACCACCAGCAGAATGTCTGCCACCAGCTGCCCCTCCACTGCTTCCTCCTTGCTGTCCTACACCGGACATCTTCACTCGACTCTCCACCAGAAAGCTTTTTCAAGAAAGATACTTTACGTTGAAGCCTAGTTGTGCTTTGGGCTCATAACCTAGGAGACACTCTTCCTTGGTTACGCGCAGCGACTCCTTCTGCGTAGCACTAGACTCCAGTAGCTGTAGACAGATAGGCAGCGAAGAAGGTTTGCGCTTGAGTTGGTAATTTGCAAAGTGAGGTCTTTATTTATCAGTCAGTGGTGTTGTGTTGCACTGAGGGGAACCCCCAAGGTGAAAACCCCTCTTGGCCCCAGTAGACACTACAGGCTACTTCATGTAGCAGGGAGCGACCTTGAGCTTCAGGGTGACGCCTCGTCCCCAATCTTCTTCGGCCTTCCTTGCTCCCCATGTCCACAGCCTTAAACTCACAACCTTCACTCTCTCCTCCTTTCTGCACTTGAACCTCAACTAACTGTCACATGCAGTTTGCATACTCGAATGCAGTGATACACTTGCATTCACTATACCAACGCAGCCACAACCAAAGTGACCATCTTGCTCAACCGTTGCTGCCACTTCGCCCACGACAGCCAGCTCCCGTACCAAACAGGATCACGGTCGAACTCCAGACCACCAACGGGTAGAGTCTCGTAGATAGCAGCCGCGGTAGATCCCGAGTGCTCTTGCGTCACGCGACACCGTATCACGCTACAGCCACATATTACAAAACACGCACCACTAAGCTGTTCGCCGCCCCCTCGTTTGACAGACTGTTGACTGTGCGTGTCGTCATCATCTTCGCCATGGCGGCGATGATGTTCCAAACGTGAGGAGGCGTCGCCAAAAAGATGTGTCCACATATTTTGAGGTGTCGCCCCATCAAGCAACACGTATTATGCTTTGCAATGCGTTTGTCGTTTTCACCTAGTGATTTGCCCGAGTTATAATATCTGGCGCCCGATATAAAAACAGATGGTCATTAAATCCACCAAGTTATAATCGCCAGCCTCGATATCGATATCGATTTACGCTATCTGTGGTCGAATTGCCGATCCAAAAACGCCATTCGGGCCGATTTATTTTAAATCGCGATGGCTGTGTACGGATTATAATGCCGCGCTTTATATATATAAAATATGCAATTGGACACGTACATCTGGACACTTGACGAGTGGTCGGCAGATCGCGCTGCTGATCTGTCGAAGCACCGCAGTTTCCGAAAACCTTCACCTTGCACAAGTGCAGCATGTACTCTCTCGACCACCGTTGGCGAGCCGTTTTTCTTATGCATGTGTATGGAATATGTATGCAGTATGTTAGTGATATATTTGGGCCTAACGTGCGAACACTGCAACGTTGGTACAAGTTGTTTTTGACCGATGGTGTGGTTGATGAAGGAGATCGAACTAACCGCTCGTCGCGTTGGCCGAACGACGTGGTAACCCGTGTTCGAAAGTACGTGAAAGCCCACCCTACATTTTATTTAGAGGAGCTACAGCAGTACATACGAAACGCTTTTCCTAAAGTAAAATGGTAGCGTAGTATCGACATGCGGTCTTACATGGCGGAGTGCAGCTCGCGCGACAGACAAGCGGAAAGCCCAGCGATACAAGAGCCGCTAGTGCACTCACAAACGAAGCTAACGAGCCATCAAACACGTTCAACAGATTAATATTAGAGTCGCAAGGGCCGGAGACACACTAAGTTTCAGTATGGTAGCGTAGTATCGACATGCGGTCTTACATGGCGGAGTGCAGCTCGCGCGACAGACAAGCGGAAAGCCCAGCGATACAAGAGCCGCTAGTGCACTCACAAACGAAGCTAACGAGCCATCAAACACGTTCAACAGATTAATATTAGAGTCGCAAGGGCCGGAGACACACTAAGTTTCAGTATGGTAGTGTAGTATCGACATGCGGTCTTACATGGCGGAGTGCAGCTTGCGCGACAGACAAGCGGAAAGCCCAGTGATACAGGAGCCGCTAGTGCACTCACAGACGAAGCTAACGAGCCGTTAAACACGTCCAACAGAGCCGTACCGGAGCAACAGTAGCCGGCGACGTTACCTCGGTGTCCTGAGAACCAACGATGCGCCCGTTATGTTAAGTAGGAAGAGGTGGTGCGACTTACCTACGCCTGGAGATCGATTTACTACCGTCTCGCATTTTTATGTCTTCGAATTATTTTATCTCAGAGATCGATCTAAGCCCTAAATCCGAGCGACAAAATATCTGCAAACCACAATATTCGTGATGCTCCACTAGTGTACTGGATTATGGAAATTGCTTATTGGCTCCAATTGAAAATTATTCCTTTTGTCATGGTTTTGCGCTGAAAACGGATATTGCAATAAATTCCGGTAAAATACTGTAGCTGCACGATTGGCTAAAAATGAAGACGTGATATGATTGGCTAGCCACTCGATTGGTGCCACTTCCAGAGCATTACCAGAGCTGCTGGAAGACATGGATACCCTGACGACCGACGCAGACGCCACGGCGCCTCGCCTGCCCTACGTCATCTATGAGGGCGACACGGTCATCTGCCAGACCAGCGACGGTCGTATGTTCTTCCAGGCCGTCACGAAGGACGAGTACGGCGGCACACACCAACCATATTTTAAATACTGCTTAACCGCGGGACCCGCTAACTTGCAGCACTGTTGTGTTCACGCAGATCCATCCGCGTCGGCAAGAAAGTGGCGAGCCTCAAACCTGTCGTTGGCTCGTTCTACGGGTAAATGTCTTCTAGCTGTTGCAGTTGGGTTTCTCGTTTAACACTCTCTAACCTGGTGATGGCATGTTATTTAATTGTTGCCAACAGCGCCATTTTTGAGGAGCAGAACAAGAAGCTGGTGAAGGTGACTGGAGGTCTATTCCCCGATCCAGTGGCTCCAGGTACGGCAAATTTTTCATGGTGACAATAATTATTGCATGAACCGCTGACGGTATTGGTTATTTGACTTGCAGAGACTGGAGAGGGCTTCGTGCCCGATGGAGACAACCGCCACTACGCCGACACCAACTCGGCCCAGACCTTGAAGCAGACGGACATCGGCGAGCTCCGCGAACAGGGCGCGACCGGCAAGGAGATTATCCAGAAATTGGTGGAAAACAGCTCCACGTGGGAAACCAAGACCGAGTTCTCGAAACAGAAATACCTCAAGAAGAAACAGCAGAAGTACATGCCGCGCGTGCGGTTCTTGCGCTGCACGGCCGAGTCGCTGTGTCGCACCTACCGGTTGAAGAATCCGGCCAAGATCTGCAACCTCCGGGAGGACTCGCTGGGCCAGATTCTCGTCTACGCCAACATTTTCGCCGGCGGCCAGGTTCTGGCGGTGGACACTTGCATGGGTCTAGTGGCCGGTGCAATTGCGGAGCGGCAAGGTGGATCCGGGCGAATCATTTGTCCGTACGAGGGCCAGCAGCCGGCTGCCGATATCCTGCGTCGCTTTAACTTCGGTACGACAAACTCCAATTTGGTGGAATTTGTTTCCGTGTCTCACTGTTAGTCTTGTATCTATGTGCAGACAAGCGCACGTTGGAGTCCATCCACTACTTGCCGTTCAAGCAAGTGCGGATGCTGGAGTTGGTACGGCGTTCTTCTGACTCGCAGGAATGCTGTACAATTCTTCGAGTCCTAATGGCGCGGTGTCGATTATTTTTTGCCATTGCAGAAGGAAGAAGAGGTAGTGGAGCCGCCAAAGGTTGCTAGGGATGGGTTGACGCCGGAGGAGCGTGAGCGACTCGCAGCAGAACGCGCTAAGAACTTCACGCCTCAGCAGCAGAAGCGCTACGCCGAAAAGAAGGCGCGTCGCGCGGAAACCAAGATTAGCCGACAGTCGCCGTCGACGATCCGCCAGTGGGCTCGTGAGAAGTCGGACAGCTTGGTAATCGCGGCGAACTACGACCCGGAGGAGGTGTTGATGGCGCTGCTGCCGTACTTGGGCCGGTCGAAGCCGTTTGTGGTTTACTCCGAGTTCCTCGAGGTGAGCTTTTCTGTCAGACCTCAATGCATCCACCTGAGGCACCAGTTAACTAATCAATGTGTTGTTCATGTTTGGGACTCCAGCCCTTGACGCGGACGTTCGCCACGCTCCAGAAGATGGAGGCCATCATCGACCTCCAGCTGAACGAAACGTGGACGCGTGAGAACCAGGTGCTCCCTGGCCGGACCCACCCGGAGATGAACATGAGCGCTTGCAGCGGCTACCTACTCTCAGGAATCAAGATCCTCGACATTCCGCCTCTTGGAGAATCAGCAAACGTCTCTGAAAGTGCTTCTGCAGACATCACTGAAAACGAGCAGGCAGGTTCTACCGAGTCTGATGGGTCTCCTGCCAAGAAAAGGCTCAAGACTGAGTCGAGTTAGATATACTTTCTCGAGCACGATGCACCTCACTCCTTTAAGCCAAGGCTGGACAAGATGCGGTTGACGAAAATCGGACACCCAGGACAAGACTGCTGCGTCTTGGCGAGCAAAGGTGCTAGCCCATCACTAATAGAGATGAAGAGGCCATGCTTACTTCTGGTTCAGCGCGTAGTGATCTCTTTGCCATCTAATCGTGAATGCAACGGAGCGAGTTGAGACGGGAACAAATCAAAGAGTTCACCGGTCGGAATAAAATCACTTCGCAGTAAGCTGAGATTCATATAACGAGTCCACAACACCTGACGCACATGTCGTTCATACTCCACTCGGCCTCTAGCAACTTCGAGCAGCGGCAATCTTGTCACGGATGCAGCTTGAGCTGAGAGTACTGCTCTCCGTGCGGCGGCACGCAAAGATGTGAAGCTTGGGCAGCCCGCGCTCCACGCGGATGCTGTTGATCTTGGCAGCGCCCGCCAGCGTTTCAGTGGACACGACCATAGCCGCCGGTTCCGGGATCACGATGGCCGGGCCGAAAGGGTCTTCGATCGTCACAACGTCCACGACGAGCTGCGGGTTGAGGAAGGTCAGGTAGGCGCGCACGGCGTCCTTCCTCCTCTCCAGGGGCTGCACCAGCTCTGCGTGCGACTTCTTCTTGAGCATACTGTCGGCCGTGATGCCCACCAGGACGCGGCGCGCGCAGATGCTCACGGCCAGCGACAGCAGCTTCTTGTGGCCGTTGTGCAGGTGGTCGAAGGTGCCGCCCAGGATCACCAGGTCGCGCGGCGTCAGGTCCGCGTGCTCGTTCTCGAAGTAGCTGACGTCGGCCGCCAGCCGCCGCTCCACGTGCATGGCCAGCGGGTGGTACGTGACCGCGAACAGCCCGTCGCGCTCGAAGCGCTGCGCGTTCAGGCGCTGCACGTCCACGAGCGCGTCCTCGCCGAGCACGGCGTTGAGCTCGGGCAGCAGCAGCAGCTGCTCCCACGTGGGGCTATCGGGCGACACGCCGCCGCCCACGACGCGGACGTCCAGCAGCGGCTTGTCCAGCGCGCAGGCGACGTCCCAGGCCATGCCGTAGAGCTCGCTCACGTAGTTGAGCACCTCGTGCCTGTCGCGGCCCGACACGAACACCAGCAGCGTCTGCGCCACCAGCGCCGCCGCCTGCTCCAGCAGCACGTCGTTCTTCACCAGGTCCCGGAAGTTCTGCGGCACGTGCACGCGCAGCAGCCCCACGCGCACGCTCGGGCCGCCGGAAGGGGAGCGCCCGGCGGCGACGCGCCTGTGCAGCGCGGACACCCCCACCACGGCTGCGATGCCCGCCGCGACCGCGAGCGCCGTGCTGGCCCCGGAGAGCACGGGCGCGCCGCCCGCGACGCCCGCCGGCAGCTTGGGCAGCTGCAGCTTCTTCTCCATCAAGCGGCTCCCGAGATTGGGTCGAAGCGTCGGAATGGGTCCAGATGGGCGGTTAAAAGGGTGTGTTTGACCTTTCTTGGGTATGTGGGTGTAGTAATGGGTAGTCACGCCCATTCCAGTTGAAGTGACACCACTGACTGCGTGAGGCAGCAATTTGTTGCGCCAACGAAAGTTGGCTCGAGTGCATCCATATCTGGATCGGTTGCGGTGACGACGGATTCCAGCCCGACAAACAGGAGCTGATTCAAATCGCCTTCAACTTGCTCAAACAGGTGCTTCAACCTGTTTGCTTCAACCAGTTCGCCAGTTTGCTAAACCACCTTTACTCTGGCATTTTGCGTGCGCCGACGCTGTTGTCGTGTGTGCACTGTACTTGCGTACTACATAACATGTAGAACCAGCATTCGGGCGTCATTTGTGACCACATTCTGCGATCCCGGTCTCGGGATCGAGATGGCCTCGGCATTCGTTTGACCTCACAGCGACGATTCGAATCCTGAGCAAGCAAACATTACGCTGTGGCTGTCACGACTGCGATGCCGCGTCTCGGTTCCGGTGCTCCCATCCGGGACTTCATCGTGCTGGCGGCCAATTTCACCGCTAATCGCCATGTTGAGCGGGGCCCGCCGCAGACAAACCGCTTGGTGGTGCCGCGCCACCGAGCTGTGAACGAACGATCAGCGTGATCGCCGCGGACGGACACTCGGAGATTGGCGTGGTAGTCGGCGCTGGAGATGCTTCTAGGTGACGAGGCAGCGGATGACCAAGCAAGACGCCGCGGCGAGATCGGCAAGCGCGAGCGAAGCCAACTCGCGCGGCCTGCACCATCTGAGTTCATTGCAGGGGATCTGATTCGCCCACGTCGGCACCCGTCATGGTGGTCAACGGCAATGAGTCGGACGAGAGCCGGAGCGATATATTAGCGAGAGTCTCATCAGCGGAACGGTCAAGTCGCGCATGGCGAAATGCGATGCGTGCCTGCAGGTGGAAGGATGTGGGCTCGAAGCGGACATCGGACTGCAACATCAACATCAACGCTTTGCGGCACCGGCGCCGCCGTCCTGGAACGAAATGCGTGCGCCCATTCCGCAGTGGAGTCCACTGCCGCTCGCTGCGCGTTGCCGGTGCTTTGGCGGCGAGCGGCATGAAGGGAACGCGCCCACCTCATGATAGATTCGGCTCGACGAGGATGCGCCGGCCCTGGCAGCGCATCCTCCTACCGCGGCACGGAAGCGCCGGGGCCTCGCCTCGATCGGACGCGCGCTGGAGCCCTCCCGCGAACCCCATCCTCGCAGGTCTGGCATCGGGTAGCCCTCGCTCCTCGGCTGCAGGAAGAAATCCGTGCGCGCAACGCGGCACTTGCCTGCGTAACGTTAGTCGCACCTCAATAATCGTGCCATACAAAACCCAAGTCATCTGCGCGAAAAGAGCAGGTTTTCGTCGACGGACGGCGCATCCTTCCTACGAGGATGCGCCTGCGGATGACTGCGACGAGTATGCAGCAGATCCCGCCGTGGCACGGCGCCGCTCGCCGCTTTCGGTAGTTGCCGCATATGCAGCGGTCACTTGCCCGTGTCCACC
Source organism: Phytophthora cinnamomi (assembly GCF_018691715.1). Lineage (NCBI taxonomy): Eukaryota > Oomycota > Peronosporomycetes > Peronosporales > Peronosporaceae > Phytophthora > Phytophthora cinnamomi. Next base: position 252,942 of record NW_027150971.1, read on the forward strand.
TGCGAGCTCGCTCACCTTGCAGGGGGTAAATGTGAACAATCTGCCGGGGATGTTTAACCGAGAAAATAAAATCGACACTCGAAATCGCCTCGCAAGTTGCCGTATCTTTTCTGCCGTCGCACGGTATCAGTAAAACAACTTCAGTTTGAAGCGAGTTGCACCCCTTCGCTGGTTTCGCAACCGTATCGGCACGAGGAGCTCCATAACTCGCAGGCCGCAGTGCGTCGGTAGATGCCGGCACTGTGTGCCTGCCTTCATGCCGTCGAGGCCTGCGTTTACATTTCCGATTGCCTGCCAGGTGCTCGCGTGGGTAGGCGTCCGTCAGCTGGCCAACATGTGAGCCGTGTGGGTTGGCCTCCGCGCAGGCGAGAGAAGCGGCTCCTTCATCAGGCCTCGGGTGGTCCATCACCTTCACAGCAAAGACGCGTCAAACGGAGCCGCTCGGCAGACTCACCCTCAGCAATAGAGACGGACGAACACAAGTCTCCCGAAGTGCGCTCCTTTTGAGCGCCCGCTGCACTCCGCTCACTCTCCAATTCGCCGTCGAAGCCGCAGTGGGCGCACTCCAATTCGCGCAGTCCAGTCGAAGCAGCAACCATGGAGGCCCAGCCCACGTTCATGCAGAACGTCCTGCGCACCAAGCCGCTGGCCGTCATCAAGGCGGAGGAGGCCGCCGAGGAACTTCCCCGCCAGCTCGGGCTCTTTGACCTGGTGTGCATCGGTGTGGGCGGCACAGTCGGCAGCGGCGTGTTCTCCACGACGGGCGAGATCATCTCGGGCACGGCCGGCCCCGCCGCCTTCGTCAGCTGGGTCATCGCCGGCGTCGTGTGCTGCATCAACGCGCTCGCCTACATGGAGCTGGTGACCCGCGTGCCGTCCTCGGGCAGCACGTACGCCTACTCGTTCTACGCTCTCGGCGAGCTGCCGGCCGTGGTCGCGGCCTGGCTGCTGACGCTCGAGTACGGCATCTCCGGCTCCGGTGTGGCCCGCAGCTGGGCCTCCAAGGTGCAGGAGTGGCTCGTGGAGGAGCACCCGGAGCACACGTACCAGTGGCTCAACGAGGACTACACCAACCTGCTCGGCGCCGTGCTCATGGCGCTCTGCGTGGGCGTGCTGCTCATGGGCGTGCGCTTCGGCAAGCTGTTCGTCAACACCATCACGTCCGTCAAGGTTATCGTCGTGCTCTTCATCATTATCGCGGGCTTCGTCTACATGGACCCGAGCAACCTGTCGCCGTTCGTGCCGCCTCGCCAGGACGTGGACGGCACCATGGCGTTCGGCACGCAGGGCATCATCACCGGCGCGTCGTCGGCCTTCTTCGGATACATCGGCTTCGACGAGGTCTGCTGTCTCGCCGCCGAGGCCAAGAACCCCAAGAAGATCATGCCGCTCGCCGTCATCAGCGTGGTGCTCGGTACGATGTTCCTGTCGTGCTTCGCATCGCTGGTGCTGTCGGGCATGATCCCGTACCAGCAGGCCGAGAGCTTCGGCGCGGGTTTCGATTACCAGGGCCAGAACTGGGCCGCCCAGATCGTGCGCGCCGGTGAGACCTGCACCATGCCCGTGGTGGTGCTGGTCAGCTTCCTCGCCCAGCCGCGCCTGAACTACGCGCTGTCGTGCGACGGCCTCATGCCGCGCATCTTCGCCAAGGTCGACGACAAGGGCAACCTGTTCGCCAACACGCTCATCTCGGGCATCTTCTTCACTGCGGTGGCCTTCGTCGTGCCGTTCAACACCCTCTGGGACATCGTGAGCTTCGGCATCCTGCTGTCCTTCAACATGTCCATGTCGTCGCTGCTCATGGTGCGCATGCGCAAGGAGTCGCCGTCGCTGGCCCCGAAGCTCATCGGTCTCCTGGTGGCGTTCGCCTGGCTGGCCGCCTTCTTCTACCAGATCGGCTACTCGAACCAGAGCCACACGTGGTGCCTCGTCCTGGGCATCATCTTCCTCGTGCTCACGGTCGTCGTGTGCGTCGTCATGTTCTTCAAGTGCCCGCAGGAGGCCGCGAGCGGCGACAACTTCACGGCGCCGCTCGTGCCGTTCCTCCCCACCGTCGCCATCCTGGCCAACTTCTACCTGGCCGCGCAGATCAGTTACACTGGCATCTACACGAGCTGCGCGTGGCTGGCGGCGAGTGTCATCTTCTACTTCTGCTACGGCTACAAGCACTCGGCCGGCCGCACGGGCTGGAGCGCGCTCATGAGTCTGCCGCGCGACTCCACCATGCGCTCGCCCATGATCTCCGACAAGAAGCAGCTCCAGGAGTAGAGCGCGCCCTCCCTTAATCGTAAATACAGTTCTGTTAGCATGTTATCCATACCTTGAAGTTGTCCCCCATCCATCCGCTCACACGTCACAGATTTCAGCTAAGTGCGACTTTTTTCCCGGCAAAAAGCAAAAAAAAAACTTTTTCACTTGACCTTTTCGTCGAATCTGCACCATGTCGAGCATCGAGAAGCTGTCGATCCGCGGCATCCGCAGCTTCAGCCCGAACCGCGAGGAGATCGTCGAGTTCTACCACCCGCTGACGGTGCTGCTGGGCGACAACGGCTGCGGCAAGACCACGGTGATCGAGTGCCTCAAGCTGGCGACCACGGGCGGGCTGCCGCCGGGCGCGCGCAGCGGCCAGAGCCTCGTGCACGACCCCAAGATCGCGGGCACCAACGAGGTCAAGGCCAGCGTGCGCCTGCGCTTCCGCAACCGCGCGGGCAAGGCCATGGTGGTGCAGCGCTCGTTCCAGGTGCGCCAGACCAAGAAGAACCTGACGTTCAAGGCGCTGGACGGCGTCATCCGCGTGGTGAACGAGCTGGGCGAGAAGGTGTCGCTGAGCCACAAGTGCGGCGAGCTGGACCAGCACATCCCGGACATGCTGGGCGTGTCCAAGGCCATCCTGGAGAGCGTCATCTTCTGCCACCAGGAGGAGTCCAACTGGCCGCTCAAGGAGGGCGCCGAGCTCAAGAAGCGCTTCGACAACATCTTCGAGTCGGCCAGGTACACCAAGGCCCTGGAGGCCATCCGCAAGCTCAAGAAGGCCCGGCTGGACAACGCCAAGGACTACAAGAGGGACCTGGACGTGCTCACGGTCAACATGAAGACGGCCGAGAACATCCGCGAGAAGATCGAGCTGGCACAGGAGAAGCTGCGCGAGGCCACGGAGGAGGGCCAGCAGGCCGAGGACAAGATCGCGCAGGCGGAGGTCACGCTCAAGGAGCTGCAGCAGCTGCAGGAGGAGGTCCGGAGGCTGCACGGCCAGCTGCAGAGGCGCCAGGACGAGGTGGTCACCAAGGAGCAGAGCGTGCGCAGCGCCTACGGGAAGATCGAGAACATCATGAGCGACACGGACGAGGAGCTGCAAGGGTTCTTGAACGACTATGACGCCATTATTGATGACCACCGCAGGGCGTTCAGCAGACTGCGGGAGCAGGAGGAGAGGCTGCAGGCGGAGCAGAACAAGGCCAAGGAGGAGTACGTCGCACTGCGTGCGTCGAAAGCGCGCGTGGAAACGAATATCGACATGTACCAGAAAATGATCGCCGACCTGATTGATTTGGCGGCGAAGTTGGGCACCAAGTATCGCTTCCACCTGCAGCCGCTGTCGTCTCAGCAGGACGATATCTCGGCATTTGTGGCGGAGTTCAGGAATGTTGTGAAGGACAAGCAAGAAGCAGTGAACGCACTGGACGCGAAGCAACGACAGGAGGATGATAAGCTGACCACGGAGTTGTCAGAGCTAACCTCGCAAGTGAAGCATCTGAGAGACGATCTGAATACAAAGACCCGGAACCTCGAGACACTCAACCAAGATAAGAGGGTCATTGCGAATCGGCTGAGAGAGCTCGGTGGCGCTGGCCTCCACTCCCAGCGCGAGGCAGAAGAAATGAGTACTCAAGTCGCCGAAGCGGAGAAAACATTGGAGGACTACAAGCAGAAGAACGACGTAATGGCTTTAAAGAACGAGATCCAAGGCTTCAATCGGCAGGTTAACGATATCAACAACGTAATCGACGAGCTGGGACAACAAATTAGCCAGCTACGTCTTTACGCGCACAAAAACTCCGAGCTCGAGTTCAAGCGCAATGATTACCTCAAAAAGAAAGAAGCCTTTCAGGCCATCCTAAGCGAAAAGGTCGCAGATTTTGAGGAAATCCTTGAGGGTGGCGAAAAGCCAAAAGACCGAGACTCACTTATGTCGGCGGTTGGTCGCATTGATAACCTTATTGCAGAGCGTAAGCGGGGTTGCGATACGAAGAAATATGAACTATCGGCAGCCGAGAAACGCCTGATGGAAAACACCACATCATCCAAGCTTGCCGAAAAGGAGTTGGACTCTTTGCGCCACAAGAAGAATGAGCTGGAGAGGCAACACATGACTGGATTGAAAGCACTCCTCGACAAGGTTATTCCCGGTGAAGATCTGAGGAATGCTGAGCTCGGAGTGAAGGAGGCAGAGCAGGCATATGGTGATGCGAAAGACAAGGTTGTGCGTCGCAAGAACATGGTAATGTTCCTCAACATTTACAAGAAGAAAGGAATCAAGGATCACTGTTGCCCGCTGTGCGAGCGTGATATGACTCCTGAGGAAGAACAGGCTTTCGAATCGATACTGAGTGAAAAGACGGACGACGGGAAAGTTGCTGACAAAATCAAGAAAGCCGAAGACCTGGAAAAGTCGACGCTTGAAACGCTGACGGGGATTAAGCAGAAGATGCCAAGCTGGCGTAAGTGGCTGGAGCTGGAGGCCACGATTCCTCAGAAGGTAACGGATCTGGAGGAGATTTATGCATCTCAAAAATCACTGGAAATTGACGTCCAGGACAAGAAAGCAGCACTTGAGTTGGCCCAAGAAAAGTTCGATGATGCAAAGGTAGCAAAGACGGAGCTTGACAACTTGCGCAAATCTGCTGACGAGCTTCACGTATCTGACACGAGTATTTCGAGAGAGGAAGAGCGCATGAAGGCAAGTCAAGGCATGGGCGGCCAATCGCTGTCAGATGTGGAAGCAGAAAAAGATACGAAACAGGCTGAGCTTCAGGAGCTCAATCGTCAGGTTCAGCGCAAGCAACGAGAGCTGGATCACATTAGTGAAATGCAGCAGCAGTTGCAAAACGATCTGCACAACCGACGGGAAGAGAAGCTCCGGATGGAGACTCAGCGCAAAGAATATGACGAAGCTGTGAAAGAGCAAAACAGATTGCGTGAACAAGAAAAGACTTTGAAGGATGCCTGCTCTAAGCTCAAAAAGTCGGAGCCCGAGTTAGAGCGTGAAGCTCGCTCGAAAACGACGGAACGTGAGATGCGCCGTGCCGAGGCAAGAGAGCAAATGCGGGTTCAACGGACAGAACTTCAAGAGCGCCAAGGCGATTTCCGTGTGTTCAGCGATAAATGCAAGCAGGTTCAACGTGGAGAGCTGGAGAAGTTGGAACGGGAAGTTCAAACACTAAGTGACAATATCGCGCATACTAAGCAGCGGGAGGATACAGCAAACCAATCGCTGGCAGATCTGGCACCCCAGATGAAGAGTGCAGAGAAGAATCTCAGTGAGAATGAAATCGTCAAGCGGCATATCCAGGACAACCTGGACTACCGTGCGCTCCAAAAGGAACTGGAGAAGATGCGCGCTGAGGTTGAAGATCTTAAGGCGCATGTCGGGAACCTTCCAAGCCTGGAGGATGTGAACGACCGAGTCGAATCAGCTAGTATGGGATTGATTGCAGCAAAGGAGTCACGTGCTGTAGTGACAGGAAAGAAGCAGCAGTTGATGGCGCAGATTCGCGAGAATAAGGTCGAGCTTCGCGTGCCGAGTTTGAAGGATGTCGAAGAGAAGTACCGACACAAGCTGATTCAGTTTGAAACCACGCAAATGGCTGTGGCAGACCTAGATCGCTATTTCAAGGCGCTAGACGAGTCCCTGTTGCAGTATCACTCGAAGAAGGTGGAAGAGATCAACACGATCATTCGTTCGTTGTGGCAGATCACGTACAAGGGGCAAGATATTGACACAATTGAGCTGGTGAGTGGACAAGAACAAGGTGTGACTGCGAAGGCTGCACGCTCGTATGACTACCGCGTCGTCATGAAGAAGGCCGGCGCAACGATTGATATGCGTGGCCGCTGTAGTGCTGGACAAAAGGTCTTGGCAGCTTTGGTCATCCGTTTGGCTCTAGCTGAAACTTTCTGTTTGAACTGCGGCATCTTGGCACTGGACGAACCCACAACGAATCTCGATACCGAAAACAAGTTCGGCCTTGCGCAGGCGATCACAGAGTACGTAGTGCGTCCGAGTGGTTGCAAAGCATTTCCTCGCCATCTAACGTGTGTTGTTTCAGTATTTTGAACGCGCGCTCGCAGCAGCAAAACTTCCAGCTTGTCTGCATCACGCACGACGAAGAATTCGTGCAGATGCTCAGCCGCACGCAGACAATGGACGGCACGCGTCCAGAATTCTACTGGCGCATCTCGAGAGAGGACATGTACGATCAGTGTTGAGTTGTCGATGTGTTGTTTTGCAATGCTGACTTGCTGTTTTTCTCTCTCTCTCTCTCGCATGTGCAGTGGTGGCAACCGCTTTGTGAGCAAGATCGAGCGCCGCGAGTGGGAGGAGGGCATCTAATTGTCCGCTTAGCAACTGTCAAAGCAGCGTGCTCCACGATACTGGACCTATGACACGTTGCTCTCAATGGTGGTGCATTTCGTATTGACTAGCCTGCTATTTCCTACAAAGCATTCGCTATCTTTGTTAATCATCTAACGAACGAAACTTCTATCTAGCATTCGCAAGCTTATTTGCTCGCCTTCGCATCAAGCTTCTGCTTTAACTGAAGCTGCACATCGAGGTTGCTGCTCTGTTTGAGCAGCTCACGAACTGCCATAGTCGCATACGAGGAAGGGCCCAACTGGAATTCGAGGCACAACGCACGGGACTTGCCATCGGGGATGGAGGCTTGAGCAGCGCGGCCTGAGAGTCGGTCAACGTCCGTTTCCAACAGCGGCACGGTCGGGTCGTTGAACCGCTTGAGCTCATGCTTCACGTCTACAGGCTTCCTGAGAACGTGGCGGTAGGAGCCTGGAAGATGGTACTCGGAGTTGGTTGCGCGCTCCAGAGCTTGAAAGTCCACGCCATCCGCCTTCAAGATCTCTTCATAACGCTGCTTCAGCGCGTTCTCCGGGTATGTGATGCTGTAGCCCGGCAGCGGAAGGACAACATCACAGATGCTGTACTGGCTTAAGTTTTCGGCAGTGACAGTGGTAACATTGGCCTCGGGGCGAGAGGCTTCAGCGGATGTGCGGGGCTTCTTGTTAGCGGGACCAGCTTCATCCTCGTCGTCATCCGCACCGCCGATCTCATTGTCATCAACATACTCCTCGGTCATCTTGTCATGCGGAATCACGAGATCGCCCACCACGGGCATCTCCCTTGAGAACTCCGTCAAGCGCTCGCTTGCGATAGTGTTCCAGACGTAGCTCTGGTACGAATGCGTGTACATCATACGGAGGTGACGCGGGATACCTTGGATAGCAGTGGCGTACGACGTCAGACCGTGCGCACGGAGTCCTTGCAGTACAGCACGCTCAGCGATCAGGTATGGAGGAAGTGCCTTCAGCGCAGCGCCAACATCTTGGTTGTCCTGGAAGGCCTGACGGGCTTCGCGAATCTTGGTCGCATCGCCCTCCTGCGGAGACAACAGCAAGTCCACCACACGCTTGTGGTCGCGCTGTAAGATAGCGCGTCCGATTTCGTGGGTAGCGATGGCCTTGGTGCCGAATCGCTGCAGGCCGAAGTAGTTGATGAAGCCATGCTCGCTCCAGCTCTGAACCGCCTCGTGGATCTTGTCGTCCGAAATGGTTTCGTCGTCAGGCAGGTCGCGGATAGCCAGCGAGAAGCGGTTGCCACGCAGGTCGCCAAGGTTAAGACGATCAGGTACATACTTGGCATCACCCACGAGGAAGTTGAACGAGTCGAGCTCGCGACCAGCGCGGTTGAGCGTCTCCAGCTTCTCCTTCGATCCGCGGTACACCGTGCAGAGCTGGGTGGTGATGCCGCGCTTGTCCTTCGTGCCAGCGTAGGTGAAGTTCGCCACGTTCGTGTTCATCGCCTTGGCGAGCTGCATCATGATGCTGTTGGTCTCCATGTTGCGCTTGTACAGCACGAACTGCAAGTAGTCGGGGCGGTTCTTGGGCCAAGGCGCGCGCGCGTTGTTGCCGCCGCGCTGGTCCATGTCCTTCCGCTTCTTGCCGCCCACCATGACGCGCCGGATCCTGATCACCGACACGCCGTCGCCGTTGTTGGTCGTGTCGGACACGACAATGCCGCTGCCGAACTTGCGTACCACCTCGTGCACGGCCGCGCGCGTGTCCTTGGCCTCGATGGGCGGGAAGAAGAAGGCCGCCTCCGCCTCCTTCTTCTCGTCCGCCGGCTTGGGCTCCACCTCCAGCTTGTGCTCGTCCGCCGCCTTGTTCTTGTTGACGGTGTTCGCCAGCCGCTTGGCCTCGTCCTGCTGCACCTGCGCGTCGATCAGCTTGAGCATGAACTCCTGCAGTCTGTCGGCCGTGTCCTGGCCGCAGACGTCGGCCACGGCCGCCCCGAGCCTCTGCACGTCCTCCCGCTCCTGCTTGAGCGCGCGCGCCCTCTTGTTGGCGTTGAACAGGCCCAGCAGGCGGCCGGCCAGCTTGCCCACCAGCGCGTGCACGGGGGCGGGCACGTCCATCTTGTCGTTGGCCGCGTCGTTCAGCAGCGCGAAGAGCCGGTGCTTGAACAGCTCGCTCACCTTCTGCGGCTTGGCGGCGGGGGCGAAGCGCCGCACGTCCGAGAGCGCCGCCACGCGCCCGTCCAGCGCCACCTCGCGCACCACGAAGTCCGAGTAGCGCTGCTTGGTGGCGCCGTGGAAGCCGCCCACCTCTGGCCGCAGGAAGCGCCGGATGCCCACCACCGACTCGTCCACGCTGCACGCCGAGCCGTCGTTGTAGCCGGCGGCGCGGAAGTCCGGGCCGTCGTGGCGCCGTCCGCCGCCGCGGCCTCCGCGTCCCCCGCGTCCCCCCCGACGGCCGCCGCCGCCGCCGCGGGACGAGTAACGCGCAGAGCCCCGACCCATCGCAGACTGCCGCACAGCACGGAGCAGCAGCGTCGTCGTCGTCGTAGGTGGTGGAGCAGATAATGAGCGGATCCGCTGGTGGAGCGGACGCAGTGGACGCATTTTTGAGTGGCTGTCGGCTAAAGTACGATATTCTCAGGCGGAATCATTACTAGTTGAAGGAACTGCGACGTGTGAGAACGAGATGTGGACTCCGGTGCTGCTCGGCGGGGCGATCGCGGCCGGCGCGTGGCTGCTGCTGCGTCCGCTGGCGCAGTATCGCGGGAGCGGCGGGCTCTCCGACGTCCCCACGCTGTCGCTGCTGCGGTTCAGCTGGCAGGTGCAGCTGCAGTCGCTGGTGCTGTGGCTCTCCGGGGTCTCGCGCAGTCTCCCGACGATCCCGGACGTCGAGCAATTAGCCGGCACAGTGCTGCGCGTGCTGGGGAACAACCCCAGCCGCATGACGCTCAGAGGCACCAACGTGTACATGGTGGGGGCTGGGTCCACACGGCTGCTGGTCGACTCCAGCGACGGCAACGCCGTTTTCGTGCAGACGCTGCTGGAAGTGTGCGACCGCCATGGGGTGGAGGAGATCTCGGATTTACTGGTGACTCACGGCCACCTGGACCACGTCGGGGGCCTGCTGCAGCTGAAGAAGAGGTTCCCCGGCATGAAGGTGTGGAAGTATTTGCCTAGTGCAGGGAAGGAGGGTGACGGGGACGGAGATCGGCGGCTGAGACTCAGCAACCAGGAGAGTCGACGACTCGGGATTCGAGCGCTGCAAGACGGGCAGGAATTTCGGGTGCCAGGTACTACGGCGGGGGTGATGAGGACGCTGTACACTCCGGGACACTGCACCGACCACGTCTGCTTCCTACTGGATGGAGTGGAGGAGCTTGACGCCCCCGTGCTGTTCTCGGGAGACTGCGTGTTGGGATTCGGCAGCTGCGTGTTTGACTCGCTGGCGGATCTTATGAAGTCGCTGACCAAGTTGAAGGCTTGCGGTGCTGCCACGATTTACCCTGGGCATGGCCCGGTAGTGAAGGACGCGCCTGCCAAGATCCTCGAGTACATTACGCACCGCCAGCAGCGCGAGGACGAGGTGCTGGACGTGCTCAAGAAACACAACGATCGCCAGGAAGGGTTATCGATGTCGGAAATCGTGGATGAAGTATATGAGCCACTACCGTACTTCCTGCAGTTCTCCGCCAGGAAGGCCGTCGACAAGCACCTCCAGAAGCTCCTCACGGAACACCGAGTCCGGCAGGCTCGTCGAGCGGGGTGGTTCCAGGCCGCAACGTACAGTTTGAGCTAAGTTGCCATGAAAACGCAAGCATCAAGAGGTGTTTTTGTGGTGATATTTGGCTTATAGTGATGGCAGCTCTGACGAGCAAAATAAATGACGCATGGAACCTGGTTTGCTACTTGACAAACGCATATGTACAACCGCGGAACGTGCTCGTTCCGATTCAGCTTCCACGCAGGGTCTGGATCAGTTTATGAGTGAGTGCTGCTGAGTTGGCGTGCCAGCTTGAGGTTGTCCTGGATCTGCTGTCGGGACTGCTCGGCGATAAGGTTCATTTTGATGATTTGCGTCATCAGTGAGTCCGTGGAAGCGTCTATGCTGGTGCGCTCATAAGACACGGGGCTGTTCAAGTTCCCGCCGTAAGAACCAGCGCTGGGGATTGACCGAGTCCGGGTCAACGGCGTCTCCGAGTCACGGCCCCTATAATAGTTTTCCTCTGGGCTGGGTGGCGGCGATCGGCTGTGGCGGCGTTGAAGATAGGCACCATCCATGCTGCGACTACTCTTCTGCGGCACAGGGCCATCGTAGATAGTTACTGCAGGCATTGACGACGAAGCAGCCTTCACGTAGTCGCTGTGAGTCGGTCGCCCCGGGTGCTTTGGAAGAGGAGCAGCAGCTCCTCCCGACTGCGTATAATAGGGAGCTTCCTCTTCCTGGTCCTGGCCATTCACGCCAATTTGAGGCTGCGGGATCGCGCGGAATGAACCGCTGCTGCTGCTGTGGCTGCTCGTCACGGATGTGGCCTTATGACGGAACCGGTGGTCGTCCCCGCTGTCGTCCGTGAGCCGACTCGTCGCTCTGCCGCGCGAGCTCATAAAGCTGCTCTGAGAGCTCTCTGGGCCGGTCAGGGACGCGGCGGCGTACTCGACGAGGTTTTGCACGCTCTCCGGGGCGCGCAGATCCACCTGGTGAATCAACCGGATACACTTCTTACAGAACAGCTCGTGGTGCGGCACGCGAAAGTCGTGAAAGCTGAGCACGCGTACTTTCGCGACGCAGCTCGAGCATGTGAGACGGTGGCAAACGGCGCACTGTTTGGACGAGCTGAGGAACCCGGACGCCTTGGCGTGGCACACCTCGCACTTCTTGTGCGTGATGAAGGGGCGCACCGAGTGCTTGCCGGCCTCCACGAGCGCCGTGGCGATGACCGCGTGGGCCACGGGCATGGCCAGCTCGATGCGCAGCCAGAGCTCGGCCGACTTGATGTCGGCCACCCAGTCCACGACCTTGCCCCCAGCATCGTTCTTGCCGCGCATGTAGACCTTGACACCGCCGCTCTTGTTGCGCTTGTACAGGTAGCAGATAGAGAACTTGGCGCGCACGCACTCGTTGAAGGTGGGGCACGTGGGCAGCTCCACGGACTCGGTGAGCGTGTAGCCGATCTCCTTGCCGTTGCGGTCGCGCGTCATGCCCACCTGCTCGTACCAGCACACGTCGCGGTTCTTGACGAGGCCCTTGCCGGGCGACTCGACCGTCATCCACTTGAAGCAGGAGAGGAAGAACGGGTCCTCGGGGCTGCGCTTCTTGATCACGCCCAGCACGGCGCAGTCCACGATGTCCTCGCGGTAGACGCCCGAGATGCGGCGGAAGTCGGGCGTGTTGTCGGCGTAGCGGCCCATGACCACCTCGTCCAGCGTGCCGTCGATGCGCCCCGTGCACAGGTACTTGTAGTCGCCGTCGTCGCCCTTGAGCCGGCGCCGGCGGTAGACCGTCAGGTCGCGGCGCTGCTTGATGGGCTTCCACTTGCGCTCGCGCGTCTCCTGCGTGTCGAACTGCTCGCGGTGGTACGCGTCGATGGTCTGCTGCAGCAGCGAGTCCCCCCACTGTAGGAAGGACTGCGCCTCCTGCTTGCTCAGGCGCAGCGGGGGGAAGAAGTCCAGCGGCAGCGGGAACATCATGGCGTCTGCGGCCTAGCGGAGCTGCTCGGAACTGACGGCGCCGACGAGCTCATCAAAGCGCAGCCAGCTCTCGAGCGGACGACTGCATGAACGCGAATAAGAGCAGCTCGGTTTAGGTGGCGTTGCATACGAAAAGCCGGTCGAGCGAATAAAGTTGCAGCTGCACAGCATTGCGACCTAGTGGCTGTGAGTAGCCACTTGTGCTGGGAATTGTATGCCGGGATAGCAGATTTGCAGCTGGGAGGTTGGTAACGCCGACCGCGGACTCGCTCCATGCAACGCCGGACGCGGGCATTCGCGCTGAGCTGTGCGCGACGCGGGGTGAATTATCGCGCCGGTGTTACCAAGCTGGAGCGAATCCAGGTGGCCTTGTGTTAAACACGCGAGATATCGGACAGCAACATGGCGTGCTCGCTCGCTGCTTGGGGCTTTTGGTACGCGTGGCAACTTGATGCGCATCCTACAGGAACTGCAAACGATTACCCTCGGGCATTCGACGTGCTTTTTGCCTGTAAACAAACCTCGGGCACCAGTAAAATAACGCCCCACTTCAAGGTGTTCTCGTTTCGAGGGACTCTGCATGATATGCACGGCAAAACAGAAACCAGAGTTTGCAAGGGACGTTGCACGGAGCAGCGCGCGTGCGTGCCGAAGAAGTTTCGTCACAAGCAAGCAGCGTATGGCTCCCCGAGTACCCAAGATCCCTGCCGGCTGGAGCATGGAGCGCGGCGCTCTTGGGCATTTCACTTTCGCCCGCGTTTCAATGCGCGCTTGACCTAGAGAAAGGCGCCTGGGCACATGACGGCTAGCTGGCAACGACATCGCTGTCCCCGGTGGCTTGACAGTGAAGCGAGTGGCTGGCCGCCAGCGAACAGCGATCTTATCGTGGACGGGCGCAAATATGCTAGCTCATCAAGCTTCGCTCCGTCACGGAGTCCGTGGTCCCTCTCGCCGCAGCTGCTCAGTAATAGCAGGCATGGCTGATCTTCGCGCGGCGGGCTCAGTTGAGGCTGAGTCAGCAGAGAATCTGCCTGGACCAGTTACTCTGTCCGCGCTTGTTGTTCAGCATTCAGGTGCTGGTAAGCATCGCTGGCAAATGCCTGTCTGACGAGAGGATACATTGCGGCAAAATAAATCTTGTAAAGGCGCTTCGAGATGCAAACCATTGCTCACATCAAACTTTTGAGCGCTCTGCTCTCTGCAATGCTGCCCTTGGCGTTTGGCTGTCCGTCTTCACTCTTCCGGCGGCCCCAGTGGGGCCCCCACCGAGTTTTCTGAAGCACCGGGACAGACCCGCTGCGCAAGTGGACCAGACAGACTTCACGCTCATCTTCGCTCAGTGCAAAGCAATCGACCGCCAAGCGTGTGGCTGCGGCGGAAGTTTCTTGGTGAGCTGTTGCATCCTGTCCAGGAGCGCATCATCACTAGGGAAAAGGCACGCTTGATTCCTGTCAGCCGGCATCTCCGTCGACGTAAGGACCCATAAGTTACGAGACTCACTGCTGTGAGCACCGGGCAGCTACTGCCGCTTGGTGTCCGTCGTTCAACCAGTGTATAGGTACAGCATAATGAGCCACCTCCGCTGTCATCATCCTCAGTAGCGAGATCTTTCCCCCCTCGGTGGGCATCCTGAAGAGCGGCAACAGGCTTTTGACGTGATATGTTCGTGTTGACAGCATGAACGAGATCGAAGATCCACGCAAAGCATTGCAAGCACTGTGGTCATCTCGCAGCTACATGTAGAGGAGGGAGGCACGAAGGAGCCCAGGAGCTTTAACCTCGAATCATCAACACCAGCACTACGAGCACGCAACAGCAAGAGAGCGTCATGGAGCAATGACGTGCTGCCTTTCAAGACCAGTTGTAAACCGCGCCTCAAGAACGTCCTTAGTAGCATGCGCAATACTGTAATCGTCTTCAGAGCTAGTGCATTCACATTTCACGAATGACACCGCAAGTTACGACCCGAAAAGGGGCTCGCGACGAAACGACTTAGTCCGCAAGCTGTCGCCCTTGAATCGTTAGACTAAGATCGACTGAAACGACTTGGACGTTGTCCCTCCCCCAGCGCTACCCTTCACAACCAATCCCGGTGGCGGCGGGGCTTCTTCCCTAGCAGCAGCATGCACCAAGTCCGCATCCGTCCATTTCGACTTCCACGTTGAAGTCGCGTGTGGTGCCAGGGCGAATGGGCTGTCGCATAGACACGCCATATTCGTGTGCGCCACACCGGTCTCAAAAACATGTTCAAAAAGCTCCATTCAAAGCGCGCGCGCACATCGGCAGCAGCGAGCGAGCGAGAGGTTCCGCCCTTCCGCGTCTCTCCGCGTCCTCCCCGACCTCCGCCTCCCTCCCGCTCGACGCTCCTCGAGCCCGCCCCAAGCCGTAACGCGCAAGCTTCGACCCCCGCCAGACATGCACGCCGCCTCCAGCCTGGACGGCAGCGACCCGCCGGCCTCCGCCTCGGCGTCGGACGAGGCCGAGCTCAAGTTCGTGGCCGAGCGCGCGGACGACGCGGGCCCGGACGCCTTCCCGCAGAACGAGGAGTGCGTGGCCATCCTCACCATGAAGTGCGGCGAGCCGCTCATGGCCGTGCGCAAGAAGCTGCACGACGAGATCCCGATCCCGTTCATCCCGGACGAGGGCTTCGGCGTGTTCCAGAGCAAGGTGGAGCGCCACTACACCAAGCTCGGGCCCAACTACGTGCAGGAGCGGCGCGCCATCTACCTCAAGCCCAGCAGCAACGCCACCCAGTCCAAGTACGTGCAGCTCACCAAGGAGAACTTCGACCCGCTGCTGCGCGTGCGCTGGAAGGTGGCGCGCAGCATGAAGGTGGAGCTCAAGTACGAGGTCTTCTGCTACTTTGTGGACATCACCACCAAGAAGGAGAAGAAGCGGCTCAGCATGAAGATGTTCCAGCAGCAACAGCAGCAGCAGCAGCAGCAGCTCGCGGACGGCGTCGAGGCCATCGTGGCCAACGGCGCCTCTGCGGCCACGGCGTCGCCTAACCCGTCCTTCTTAGCGTTTGGCCAGCCGGGATCGGCTGGCTTTCCGCTCATCCAAAGCTACGCCGACATGTCTATTGACGGCTCGCTTACGCCCGGCAGTAGTGCTACCAAGACCACCGTCGTAAGGACGGGGGTGAGTCACAAGAACGGAGTGCGCGACGAAGCCATTCAGAGCAGCGACCGTCCTAGGAAAGTGGCGCGTGGAAAGCAGGCGGCTGCTACTGCTGCGGCAGCCGAGCAACTGCAGCTGGACGGAACCGCCGAGGACGCAGTGTTCCACACGATCCCGTTCCGGATCAACGGGTTCGTGGTACCGTTGGAGGTGGACATTATGGCTCTCAAGCGAAGTCTTGGGTTAATACAGCCGTCCTCCGACGCGCCTGGCAGCCTCGATCCCACCTCGCATTTATAATAGGATACGCAGCACGGGACACCACCCCACCGGCAAGCGATGACGGACGGAACTGGGGAGTTGAAGCAGGATCAGCCAGTAAGTAAACATGTAATGCATGGTGGACAACGAAGACTGCAAGCAGGTAGGCTGTCGAACTAGCAGTACTAGTGTCAGGTAGTGGTCAGAGTTGTATGATCTACAATCAGCCAAATGGTTTAGTTGCTGAAGTTTGTTACATATCGAAGGCGTCGAGTCTCACTCGTGTGACTTCAAACCTCTGAACATTGGCAACCGTCGGCATTTGACCGACTTGACATCGATATTCAGGCTTGGCTCGGCAGACATTGATAGCGGTCGAGCGAAATTGTGTCAGCCAGTCCCGAAGATACATCACGATTGCATATTGCCGATATGAATATGTACCACTCGCAGTCCGGGGAGATGCTTCAGAGTTCTCGTCTTGGCCGCCGTGACCTTGCAAATGCTTCCGGAGTTGCAAACGATTCGCAACACCATCATCGCGTGCCTGCCTGTCTAGCACTTTAGTGTATATGGATCGGGACTGGCAAGTCTAAGTGGACACCGGGCTTTACCATATTGAATGACCCGAATCTACGATATTAGGCGAATCAAACGCGTATAAACTCGTAGCAATCGGCGCCTGTGCACAGGACAAACTAAAACATAACAGTAAGTAAAGTTGAGTAAGTATAAGTAAGTAATAAGTAGATATCGAAGTGGTCAAACAAGCGCAATGTCGACGGCCACCATCGAGCTGCCGCCTCGGGATCACCGGGGAGGTGATCTCGTATGCACTGTTGCCGCTGTCCACGGCACTGGGAGTTGGCGGCCGACATAACCACAACAACATAAACATTCAAAACTGCTACCACCTGTTCAAGCAGATGTGCTGCAAATTCGTTTGCTTCTGCGAGAAAGTGTCCACAGGGTGTTCCAGATGAGTGTATTCGCAAACCCGATCAGCGTATCAATATAAGATCCAGTCCACATATAATAAAGTACTAGCCAAGCGCTAGACATTGATAGCACTGCGATTCCTGTGGATACTCGTAAAACATGTAGACAGCAATTTATGCCAGAGAGGCGGAAGCTGGTATACGCGTCGCGGCGAGCAACAGGTCGAAGAGTCGATAACAGCGGGCTTAGTGGAGCGGATAAACAACGAGATACGGAACCCGGGACATTCCAAAGGCGCAAGTGCAATTGTGTTTTGACCTTGAAGGACCAGGGTAATAATAGCCTGGAACATGTGTTTCGCTGATACCAAAAGTCTTGCTGCCACAATGCTGGATGTGAGGGCCACAGGGCTCGCTAGAGGCACAATACTGATCCAGCATTGATATACGTTACTCTTCCAAGCTCTTAAAGGTACAACGCAGTGCGTATATTGCGCGCATTTCGCGCGCTCCCATCTAAGTCTTCATCATGCCATTCGCGTTTCCACTACGCCCTCGACGTACCAGGATACACAAGTTTGTTTGTAAGATCGTCGTTACGGATGTATCCAAGTCAGAAGTACGCAGAGTAGGAAGAGGAAGCACTAACCAAGACGACTGAGATCTATTTGCGGGTTTCGTAACACGGCGAAGGAACCTGGCGCCTCCGTAATTTTGCCTCTAAACCAACAGCAGGTTTAGGGGTAAAATTCACAGTGATATCGGTGGCGAGTGCACTACAGATACTGGAATGTTAAACATCGAAAGTATTTTGCTGAACAACTAGCGTTTTGTATCACGAAAGACTATCGTGGCTCGACATGCGAGGCAGTTCATTGGATTTAGCCACACTGCTAACAGTCTGGCTTACATTAAGACAAACTTCAGCAACAATGAAAACCGGTGATGGTAAGAGCCACGACCAGATTTAAACTGAGTAAAATCAGTTTAAACCTACCCAAAAGCCAAGTTGAAGTGCAGTAATATCATCTTACGGAGGTCTAAAATCTGATACAAAAAATGAACCTTGATGTTTCGATACCCTACCGAATCCGCATAGTTGTCGCACTTCAAGCAGAACCCGTGGAGGGGGTTAACTTAACCTGTCGGCTATTTATAATTCATATTGAATCCATACATGGGTGCAAAACAGATTAAGATTCTCCTCCTTGCAGCGCCTTCGTCTCGGAGGCTAGGAATGACTGGCCCACAACCTGCGTACGCGGCCCCCCGCTCACCCTCTACCTCCGCGAGTGAATCTTCGCGGCACCACAACCGTCAGCTCTCGCGGTATTTTTCGCGGCGTTTATGTCTTGCGGTACAAAGCGTGAAATATCCGCCAAACTCGCTGATACGTATTCCCGAGCCCCAGCCCTACATAACTTACGTACGACACATCAACAGCCAGTGCTTGAGACCAGAGGAGGAGGGGGAGAGAATCGAGCAGCTCCGCTCCGTCGTCGTCGACTGCATTCCCCTCGTCGCGCGCTCCGGACGAGAGCATGCAAGCCCCCACGCCGCCCGGTGCGCTCCCCCCTCAGCCGTGCGCTCGTTGCCCGCCGTAGACTGACCTCCCTCTCTCTCTCTCTCTGCAGGCTCGGCGGATGGCGCGTCGCCCGTCCGCGCGCACAGCAGCAAGAAGCCGTCGCCCGCCGACTTCATGTTCGGCGCCACGCTGGGCGAAGGCGCCTACGCCCGCGTGCGTGCAGTTGGTCTGTGGATGGGCGGGTGCAGGGAGAGGGTGCTGACGTGGACGTTGCTGGTGTTCAGGTGGTGCACGCGCGCATGAAGGACACGGGCGTGGAGTACGCGGTCAAGATCATGGAGAAGCGCTTCATCCGCAAGGAGAAGAAGGTCAAGTTCGTCATGATGGAGCGCAAGGTCTTCTCCAAGATCTCGCACGACCGCGTGGTCAAGCTCTTCTTCACCTTCCAGGTACGGCGGGCGCTGTGCTGCACAGCAGTTGGCTGCAGTGTTGTTGTTGCAAAGTCTTTTTATTTTATTTTATTTGTTGTTGTGACGTTTTACTGACGGTGGTGGTGCTTTGCTGCTGCAGGACAACAGCTACTTGTACATGGTGATGGAGCTGTGCCGCGGCGGCGAGCTGCTTGATGTGATCACGTACGTGGCTGGTCGTCGTCACGGTGATTTTTGTGGAAGAAAACTGACCTCTGACTGGACTGCGTGCTTTAATTTGTGGTTAGTAAGCACCAGAAGGCGCAGGCCGCCGCGGGGTACACGGACCGCGCGTGCTCGCTGGAGCTCACGCGGTTCTACATTGCCGAGGTGGTGGTGGCGCTCGAGTACCTGCACAAGAACGGCGTGATCCACCGCGATCTTAAGCCCGAGAACATTCTTCTTAGCGACGATGGCCACATCAAGGTGACCGATTTCGGTACCGCCAAGGACGAAACGGAGGAGAGCCGCCACAACACGTTCTGCGGTACGGCGGAGTACGTGTCGCCAGAGGTGCTGCGTGACCAGGAGGCGTCTCGTGGCTGCGACCTGTGGGCTGTGGCGTGCATGGTGTTCCAGATGCTTGTGGGCCGACCCATGTTCCGCGCCGAGAACGAGTACCTCACTTTCCAGCAGATTTTGAACCACCCCGCCGAGGACTTTGCGTACCCGCCAGGATTCCCGCCCGTCGCGAAGGATCTGATTGACCGCATTCTCCTGCAGGAGCCGAGTGAACGTCTTGGTGCTGGCTCGGACGAGGAAGGAAATGGATACAACGCGCTGAAGGCGCACCCGTTCTTCGAAGGAGTGGACTGGGACTCGGTTGGGTACACCCAGGCGCCGTACATGCCGGAGATCGGCCGGCTGCCGCCTACTGAATACGTAAGTTGGTTTCGTGTTCTGTGGAATACTAGCGATGGTTGCATGCACGATAGTGATGCGTTTGCTGTTGATGTTTGTAGGATGGCGCGACCGAGGACTGGCTGTTCGCCGGTGTTGCGACGGAGCTGCAGGTTTCGTCGGGACTTGCGCTGGACCCCCCGCCTTCTCCGTGCGTGCCGTGCTGTGCCCTATCGTGAAGGCTTGAAGGAAGAACTTGTCATGCTCACACGCGCCTGGTTCTGTCTCTGTCATTCTGCAGGGCGGAGCACGTTAACGTAGTGGAAGTGGCCCGCCAGAAGGCAGCAATACCGCAGGCAATGCGGCGTACGAGCTCGCTTTGGAACCGATTCCTTCTGGATGACGAGCTGATTAAGATGGGCGGGCTCATTAGCAAGCGCAAAGGGCTTTTCTCCAAGAAGCGACAAGTGCGTCGGCCTGTAAAACGGGATATGTATGCGACGCGATGTGTGGATACTAAGTTCCTTTTTCCCGTGTTTTGCTCTTGTTTTGCTCGCAGTTGATTCTGACATCGAAGCCCCGATTGATCTACATTGACCCCATTAGAATGAAGCAAAAGGGAGAGATCCCATGGTCCGACAACCTCTACGTGAATTCAAAGAGCGCGACCGCCTTTGACGTCGTGACGGTAAGCGATCCGTCCACCAAAATTCCACAAGCCCTAGACCAGCGACTGACGACTGCGATCGATGTTTTGTTTTCTTCTTTCTCTCTAGCCGAACCGGGTGTACCATCTGAACGACCTCGTCAACGGGTCGAAGAAGTGGATCGAGGCCATCAACGCGGCGCTGGTGCGTCGGATGTAACGACCGATCCCGCTCGAACCCTCTTGCCTACAGTAATGCTTTGCGAAAATGGATTACGTGTTGAGTAGACAGCAAACCCGCACTGTTCCATTCTCCAAACCAAAATCACACCACCAAAACGCAAAAAACATACTGTGCACCACACCACAACAATACAAAATGCAACACCAACTCGTGCATAGATAGATAAACGATTCTCCGTGCCGAAACGAATCTGCATTGATCGATCAACAAAGAGCGGCGGAGCCCCCTAGACTACAGTAGCGTGGCCATCGCGAGCACTTTACTCGTCGTCCTCGTCGTCGGCGTTGCCGGCGTCGTGGATGTTGAAGTAGCGCAGCTCGTACGTGTTCTTGTCCGAGGCGATGACGTGCAGGTAGTCGCGCAGCTGCTGCTTCTTCAGGTACTTCTTGGTCAGGTACTTGAGGTAGCGCTTGCTGAAGGGCGGCACGGCCACCACCTGCAGCTTGGTCTTCTCGCGCGTGATCTTCACGGCCTCGCCCAGCACGCCCGTCTTGCCGCCCACCTTGATGCGGTCGTGCAGGAACTTCTCGAACGAGGCGGGGTCCAGCACGTGGTCGTCCACGGGGATCGTGCAGTCGATCGTGAACTTGAGCAGCTGCTTCTTGCTGACCTTCTTTCCCTTGTGCTGCAGGGGGTTCATTTAACGGCAAATTAGCACTTCGGAACCACACGTGACAATAGTTATTGTCCGTGGGCGAGTGGCTAAGTGTTGCGTAATCTGTTGCATCGTCCTCTTCTTCTCTCCCCTCTCGCTTAAAACAGTGTTATATGTTCCCGTCAAGTGGTTGTGCGGCGACCGACTCGACGAGGAGTCGTTCGCCCACAGAGAAGGGAACTCTGTTTGTTTGCCCGAGCAGAGAAGGAGGACTCTGCAGCTTAGCAACTCAACCACTCGCCGCTCGGAGAACCGGCAAGGCGCGGGAACTTACAGCAGGAGCCATGATGTCTAGGTGAGTGAACTGCGGAGTCGTTCGGAGAATGGCGGCGACAGCGTAAAGCGAGAGGGCGGCTGCCCCGCGTGATTGGCTGGAATCCGGCAGCGCCAAACCACTGGCTCGGAGCCGCTTGGTGTGTGCCCCCTAGCCCCGTCGCGCGGTGATTGGCGGAAAATGATGACTTGCGTCGCTGTAGAGGGAGGAGCGAGCTCTTGTACAGGGAGATGCAAGCGGTTGGTCCCGTGCCATTGCTACGCCTGTGCGCGCGGGCCGGACGAGCGCCATCTTGTATCTGGTAGACTCCAAGAAAACCTTAAAGTGATTCAAGGTGCGACTCGGAGGCTGCGATAACACTAGTCTAACCGTGTGCAAAATTGACTAACGTTGGGACTATTGCCTGCTCCAGATGCGTTACATTGCTGCTTACCTGCTTGCCGTCCTGGGTGGCCACGAGCACCCCACTGAGCACGACGTCGTGCGCATCCTGCACTCGTGCGGCGTGGAGACCGACGAGGCCCGCGTGGCCGCCGTGGTCAAGGCCATGGAGGGCAAGAGCGTCGAGGAGGTGATCGCGGCCGGCAACGGCAAGCTTGCCTCGTTCGGCTCGGCTGCTGCCGCCCCCGCCGCCGCTGGTGCCGCCGCTGCTGGTGGCGAGGCCGCCAAGGAGGAGGAGAAGGCCGTCGAGGAGGAAGAGGAGGTCGACATGGGCGGAGGCATGGACATGTTCGGCGGAGACGAGGACTACTAAGCTTGTCCGCCCTCTGTCGTTCGTTCGGATCAACCTTTGTCAACTTGTGCCGGTCTGGCTGAGTGAGCGCATTGTCCGATCTACCAGAGTAACACATCTAATCAATGGGACACTTTGTTAGGGGATCTCCATCACAAGAGTTTAAGCTAGTGCTAACCGGTGGTTATGGTAGTGCTAAACGATGTGTGGTGCAGGAGGTTGCAGTCTTTTTCGCCAAGAACTTGGTACTACTGGATGCTGCACTTGGGGTTCTGCGCGGCGCGGATGTCGGGCGTCTTGACGTCCGGGTCGTGCTGCTCGTGGTTGACGATCTGCGCCTTGAGCACGGGCGCCTCCACCTCCAGGTCCGTTTTGGTGAGGGAGACGCCGGCCAGGTCGGCCGCCACCTGGCGGAAGGTCGTGTTCACCTGGTCGCCGGTCTTGGCGGACACGAAGAAGCTCTTGAGGTCGTTCTCCTCCGTGAACTGCTTGTGCTTGGCCACTTTGACGGCGCGCAGGTGGTTCAGGTCCGCTGCCGCGACGCAACACCAGAGGAAAAAAAATTAGAGACAAGTTGCAAGTTGCACTGGGAAGTGAGGCAACACGCACTCTTGTTGCCGACGAGCGCCACGTACGGCATGCGCTCGTCGTCGAAGGTGCGGCGCACCAGGCGGTACCAGTCCTCGAGGTTCTGGAAGCTCTCGTAGTTGGTGATGTCGTACACCAGCAGCACGCCCTGTTGGCACCACGAGTTACCACCATGTCGCCACTCACGCCTCGATGCTCGACAGCGCACCTGGGCCCCATAAATATAATTCTTGAGCATCTTGCCGCCGATGCTCTGGCCACCGATGTCCCAAATCTGCAGCGTCACCTGCGTGTCACCTGTGCAAATGCAAAGCTGGACACGTCAGGTGGAGATATCATGTTATCTTCTCAGCGCCAAAGTGACGGGGATTTCTTCACCTGGCAGCGCCATGCGCTTGAGGAAGAAGTCCAGGCCGATCGTCTGCTTGTACGTCGTGGAGAAGTTGTCCTCCGTGTGGCGCATCGCGATGGACGTCTTGCCCACGGCGCCGTCCCCCAGGATGATCACCTGCGCACCACGTCGCCATTGGTCAGGTGGCCCATCCACCTCTCGTGTGTGGGCTCAGTCTCACCTTGTACTGGAGCTGCTGTGGCTCCGAGTCGCTGTCCGTCTCCTTCGACATGCCGCTTATATCTTGGAGCAATGTTGCAATAGCACCTTATCCTTATCCTTCAAGATCGCGTCGTTTCGCGAGCTTAGGTGCACCATCAAACTGCGCGGTTAAAGTTTGAAAAGGATTCCTGGACAATGACAACGCAGCGATGGACAAATTTACAGCAATAGCAATGGACACAAGCTATCGTGAAACTATCACTCAGCTTGTTCTTGGAGAGGTTGGTCGATTCCTAGAGATGGAGGCGAAATCCTCGCTTTTGAGGTAAACGACAGCTTCTGGTCTTCATTTTCATTTTCCCCATGGACATCCTAACGCGGCAAGAAAAGACCCAATATGGATACGTAGATCCATCCTCTTGGCATCACAAGAAGCACGGGTCCGGTGGCTTCTGTACGAAGATGGGGAACTTCTACGCTCGTTGTAACCTTTTTCGATGCTTGCAATGGATGCTTGCCAATTGCGACGAACCACTGTCCACCGATGAAGTTGATAATCTCTTATCTTGCGGACACTTACCCAACGTCATTTGGTTCCACGAGAACCGGTTTGAAGAATGCACCACTACAGCCATGGACCAGGCTTCACGCAAAGGTTATCTGAACAATGTCAAGTGGCTCCAAGATAATCGTTCCGAAGGCTGCACCACTGCGGCGATGGATGATGCGGCAACAAACGGCCACCTCGAAGTCGTCAAGTTCCTGCACGAAAACCGCTCGGAGGGTTGCACCACCGCAGCGATGGATGGCGCGGCAAGCAGCGGTCACCTCGACGTTGTCAAGTTCCTGCATGAAAATCGCTCTGAAGGCTGCACCACTACTGCTATGGATGATGCGGTGGCCAATAACCGAGCGAATGTAGCCCGATGGCTGCATGAAAACCGCTCGGAAGGTTGTTCTACAGCGGCCATGGATACTGTCGCGGGGCGGGGATATCTCGCCGCGGTCAAGTGGCTGCATGACAACAGAACGGAAGGGTGTAGCTCCGCAGCCATGATCAACACTGCGTCGAAAGGATGCTTGGATGTCGTCAAGTATCTGCACACGGAGGTTGCTCAACCAGCCGCCAACGCTGCAATCGCTGCCGCCGCGGAAAACGGCCATCTTCAGGTTGTGGAGTACCTTCATGAGAATCGAATGGAGCCTTGCGCTGCCGACGCCATTCTACGCGCCAAAAAGAACAAACACACTGCAGTTGTCAAGTACCTGCTCAAGCACGACGAGTGCCACGCAGCACACGAGGCGGAGAACGCGAAGATTTTAGGTGAAGAAAGATTTTCCACGGCACGGAAGGCGTGGCGCATCATTTGTCTCGTACTGTTGGCATTCCGGTTGCTCCCGCTAATGTTGATAACCTGCTCCAATCTGGGGAGTTGGCGTCGAGTGGCTGAAGCGAAGGTTCGCACTGAACTGGAAGAGCGCATTCGTGCCGAGGAGGAAGCAAGCATTCGTACCAGCGAGCAAGCGAGAATCCGGACGGAAGTGGCAGCGAGTATCGGTGCGGAAGGGAAAAAGGCTCAGGACGAGAAGCAAGCAAGCATTCGCGCCGAGCAGCAAGAGATGCGGGACCGAATTCGCACGGAGATCCAAGAGGAGGTCGAGAGGAAGATGCGTGCCGAGATTCGAGCTGAACTGCTTGGAGGACTCGAAGCAAGTCTAACCACCCGTTTGCTGGTGTGTGGCCAACATGGACTTATTGTTTGCTGCAGAAGAAGAGGAAGACGAACTTCGCCACAGCCAAAACAAAATGTCTTTTTCTTGAGATAGCCTTGGTTGCGTAGACTTTACTACCGATACAGACAGCCTTTTCCCATTCGATAAACTAACGCTTTGGCTTGCGTAGTTGTTTCACAAGAAAAACAGTCGAGCACAGAGTCCTAGGGAGAATTTCCTGGGTGTTTCATCCCGATAGTCGGAGGTTTTCATGATATTGTCCGAGGTACAAACCAAAGAGGGTCGAGAATGAAAGAAGCCAGTAGACCTAGGAAGAGAACTGTTCTAGGTGCTTCACTTTCGTTTTGGAGATTACTTACTTGGTATGTCTGCTTCGCCGCCCGACGAGTGTTATGAGTACTTTTGTCGTGAACCGACCACCTGGCATCAGCAGAAACATGATGCCAACGATTTCTGCAAGCGGATGAAGAGCTACTACGCTAACCACGGCAATCTTGATCGCTTGAAATGGCTGCAAGACAATTGCGACGCAGGTTCAGACGAGGTGATGGATGGCGCGGCGACAAATGGCCACCTCGCGGTGGTCAAGTGGCTGCATGAAGTTCTCTCCGTGGATTCCGCGGCGATGCGCAACTCTGCAAATACTTCTACCAGGTTGTGGAGATTCGACGGCTGGAACGGTAGCGACTCGGCAGCGAAATGTACTACTGCCGCGATGGACGGTGCGGCGATGAACGGCCATCTCAATGTAGTGAAGTGGCTGCACAAGAACCGAACGGAAGGATGCACGACGTCAGCGATGGACGAAGCTGCATGCAACGGCCACTTCAGCGTGGTTCTGTGGCTGCACTGCAATCGTAAAGAAGGCTGCACTACCGCAGCAATTGATGGTGCTGCGAGCAACGGGTATTTGCAAGTTGTGGAGTGGCTGCACAAAACTCGCTCGGAAGGGTGCACCGATGTGGCGATGATCAACTCCGCGTCAAAAGGGTTCTTGGAAATTGTGAAGTACCTGCACGTCAACCTTAGCCAAGCAGCTTCTAACGCTGCAATCGTTGCAGCCGCACGCAATGGCCACCTTCCCGTTGTGCAGTATCTGCAAGAAAATCACTCGGAACGCTACACGGCGGACCCCATCGCCATCGCAAAGGAGAATGGGCACGGCACCATTGTCGAATTCCTTCTCGAGCACGAGGGATGCCGCCGTGCGTACGAAGAAGGACGGTTCATGCTTGATGCTGAAGAAAGCGGGGAAGCGGTCTATTTAGACGCTACTACTCAAACACTCGACGGTGATGCTGTTGGTGGTGGTGATACGACCAATACAGCATTGAAGTTGTCTGCAGATATGGCCGATGCTACTGCTCGCGCAGAACTTGAGGCTCGACTTCGTATCGAGGTGGAAGCAAGCATTCGTGCTGAGGGAGAGGCGAGAATCCGAGCTGAGGTGGAGGCAACTATTCGAGCTGAGCAGGAGGAGGCCATTCTGCGTGCCAAGATTCGAGCTGAAATCCAGGACGAGGTGGGGGAGAAGATGCGAGCTGAAATCCGAGCCGAGTTGCTCGCTCAAAAGAAGGCGCAACCGTGCACGATCTGCTTCGGCAAAATCGACGACCCCATCACGATCACGTGCAGCCATACTTTTTGCGTCGGTTGTCTGGCCAAGTGGCGCTGCGGAGGGCACGAATTCTGCCCCATGTGCCGATCGAGTCTCGAGTGAACGGTATCAAGGAAGAGTTCTCCGCAGACAGCTTTACATTTTTTCCATAGGTTTTGGTACCGATTCCGCGCTTGCATAGTCCATTTTGATTCTGCACAACGTCTTTTGAAGATCGCGTCGCTTCATTCCGAGAGGGCTGAGTGCAGATGCTGGGCCACCGCTTTCTACTTGTATCCGTTGTGTCCGCCCTTGGGCTCTTTCAAAATGTTTCGGGGACCTTTAGTACTGTATTTGCGACCCCACCACCCATCAAGATGGCCAACAGCAACCCCGTACTCGAAATGGTGATCGACGGCACCCCCATGAGGCTTATACTCACTACAGGTACTTCCTGACGTCAATGAAACATGATCTAGCAAAATTAGGTTAATGCCGATCGTGGTGGTGCGTAGATCTGGATGGTGTCGTGGTGTGCGAAGACGCGAACACGCCACGTCGCGAGTGGCTTATGACTGATTCGGAGTTCGGTGGGTAGAGTGACTCGCTTATGGCTGAATATTTGCCTCTCACCAGTAAAATGTTTCCCAGACAATGCTCGAAAGCGATTGCGTTACGAGTTGCACTGGGTTTCACCACAAGTCAGGGAGCACGAGGTGCAAGTCCCGGCGCTGGCCTTCAGCGGACGCATCGCTGTTGGATTCTTCAAGCAGGACAGCCAACAAATGCGGATGGCCGCAGTGGCGTACTATCTGGGCAGCTTGGGCGCCAACGGCTTCATTGGCGCTGGTTTCGTATTCCACCCAGGCCAGTCTTCAGTTTGGGAAGCGGTTCAAGAAGCAACGACAGACTACCACGGCTACATGTATCATGGCCATGACCGCTCGGAGAAGAGAGGGGCGGTGCATATCGACCCAAGTGGGGTAAAACTAGCTGAAACCAGCGTCATTACAGAAGATTTCGACCGTGACAACTACATCTGGAGCGAACCGTTCGTATCACTTGGTGACGACAGCGATGGTGTCACACATGCACAAGGGATCTCGTTCATGAGTATGGCGAAGCCTAACTATTGAGATTAGACAAGTTATCTGCGCTAATTTGGCGTTGTTGTGGGTTTCTTTCCGTGACCAATAGTTCACGAAGCGCGTTTTATTTGCAGCCTGCGATCGGATAGTGGCAACGAAGCTGTAGGTAGTCTTGCTTCCGAGGCGAGTGCACAGTCCGTCCTGCTTTTCGGCGAGTTTTCAAGTTCTTGGGACGTTGTCGTGGACTTTAATGTTCCATGTCTTGAGCTTCCGAAGGAATTCTATGACTCCGTACGTTCCATTCGCTGCTGATCTGTACAGATTAAAAAACCTAACTAACTTCGCTGTAGTTGGCAGGGGGGATTGGACTTCAACTCGATTCCAGACTCGGTCTCTCAGAAATCGCCGCCCCAGCCACCGCTCTTCCTGATCTGCTGTTTTCTTTGTCATTCAATGGCCCTCAGATCACTCTACCACTGCAGGCACTAGTTCTACCAGAGCTGTCGTCGTCGTCGTTGTCAAGCGATGTAAATTCCACCAAAATCTGCATCCAGCGCTCTGGGTCCATGGTGCAAAGGGGAACTGCCGCCTACGCTGCAGCAACCACCTCCGCAGCGGAAGTCGCGCGTCTACAGCGATTGCATGGAGCGACGGGGATTCCCGTGTACAACATGATCGACTCGCCTATCATTTTTGGCGCGATGGTCCTGAATGCATTGGGATCTGTAGTGTTTGATGGCGTCACAAAGCGAACGGGTGTTCTAAAGCGGATGCTAAATTCCCCGCCGGACAATGCTAGTCAACAAAGTGCTATCTCCTGCTTGCAGCCGCCGCTGTGTAAGGGCCAACAAGAGTACAGCAGGCACTGGAACACTTGTCAAGGTACGACTCAATTCCCATTCGGTTGCATTTGATAACACTTACTTCTTGGATCTACAGACCCGGACTGCTCTCAGTATTACTTTCACAGGCTGGATGAAGATACAAAAGAGTGTGTGATTGTACGTACACATGCCATGGATAATTTCAGTCGTTGTTGTGGCTTAACTACATACTTACAGCTCGTCGTTCTAGGACTCAAACTGGACGGTGATGCTAGCTGTGACGATAACGGTTTTCGTCATTGCTGAACTCTTCTTTTCCCTTTCACTGCGAAGTCTCGTTCGTCAGTCCCAGCAACGGAGACAAACGATTTCTAGTTGATACCGTTAGGGGATCGCGAATCGCTCGGAAGGCTGCAGCTCGGCAGCGGTAGAGAAGGCGGCGCCAAACGGGCACATGGAAGGGTCAAGTAGATGCACGCAGTACTGTATCAACCGCTGTCGAATGCAGCGACGCATGCTAGTGCAACCCGTGGTCACTTGAAGGTTGCCAAATATCTCGAGAGAATAAAGCTGAAAGATGCTCGGCCGATGCCATTCTCACTGCGAATAAAAACGGCCAAACGGCTGTCGTGATAGCTTTACTCAAGTGTGAAGAGTGTCGGTGAGCATCGAACGTTGCATCTCAAGATTGCAAGCCGAAAGGAACCTCCATGTGGAACTGGAAGTTATTTTGCTAGGAATGAGCACCCAGCAATCCGATCATGTTATATTTTTTTTGTCAACTTGTTATCGAACGCTTCTCCTTCTTACTTCACCAACATGTTTTGGAGAGCTCTCAGCCACGTCAGTGTGGGCTACGAAGAATCGTGCCGGGGAAGGAATTTGCGGAGACATCCAGAGCGCGTACAGCACAAAGTAATGGATAACGCTGCATGCCACGGGCAAGTTGTACGCTGGGTGCGCCACTACTGCGACGTCGAGTGCACACCAACGCAAGTGGATGACGCTGCACGCTGTCACCATTTTGAAGTTGTGAAGTTCGACCACAAGAATCGCTACAAAGGGTGCACCCCGGCAACGATTCAGCATATAGTCGAGTGGATGAGCAAATATCGCAATGAAGGGTACACCGCAGTAGCTATGGACGGCGCCGCAGGTGATAGAAATCTGGAAATGACGAAGTTGCTCCATGCCGGACCTTGCTGCAGGAAATCGGTCCGAGGGATGTAGTCCTCATGCGCTACTGCGTGCCACGTCGCGGGGCCCCAGTATTTCCGTACTCAAATACCTTCAAAGGAGTTTTAACCGAATGCAGCAATTGCCGCGTGCGTTAAGACGGCGAGCGCTGCACCGGTGCGGTATATCCACGACAACCATTGCGAGCTGAATAGCTCAGCCGACGCCGTCATCCAAGCGAAAAAGTGTGTCGAAACTACATTGATAACCTTTTTTGCATGTGCTCCACATCAAACATCGGCGGCCCATCGACTACAGATTTCTCAGTAGTCTTCTGATACATTACGGGCGCATAGTTGTCACTCACCTCTCGATAGAGGTGAGTGACAGCGATGTGAAGAGAGAGGCCCTCCCTCTTCACATTGCTTCCCGTCCGTCAGCTACGCCTTCCCTGGATTTGCCATACTCGATAGAGAAATATTGACAAGCAGTTTCAGCACCTTCATGGTTCCTCACCTTCACTTTTGCACGGAAGAGATCACATGGATATCTTCACGTCAGAAGAGAAAATCGAGTATGGGTCGGTGGAGCCGTCCACTTGGCATCACAAGAAGCATGGTTCCGATGGCTTTTGCACGGAAATGAAGAGCTACTACGCCACCTTCAACAATCTGCGACGTTTGCGATGGATGATCGCCAATTGCGACGAACCACTGACCACCGATGCAATGGACTGTGCAGCAGCAAGCGGACACTTGCACAATGTCATTTGGTTTCACAACAAACGGTTCGAAGGATGCACCACAGCAGCGATGGATCGCGCTGCAAGCAGAGGCTTGATCTCTATTGTCAAGTGGCTTCATGTGCATCGGTCTGAGGGCTGCACCACCGCAGCACTGGATGGTGCGGCAACAATCGGCCACTTCGAAGTCGTCAAGTTCCTGCACGAAAACCGTCCCGAAGGCTGCACTACTGCAGCGATGGATAGAGCCGCCAGCAATGGCCACTTACACGTCGTTAAGTTCCTGCATGAAAATCGCTTTGAAGGCTGCACCACTGCTGCTATGGATGGTGCGGTGGCCAATAGCCACGTAGATATGGTGCGATGGCTGCATGAAAACCGCTCGGAAGGTTGTTCGACTGCGGCAATGGACAATGCGGCAGGACAGAACTATCTTGCAGCCGTCAAGTGGTTGAATGACAAGCGAGAGGAAGGCTGTAGCCCTGCTGCGCTGACCAATGCTGCGTCGAAAGGATACCTGGATGTCGTCAAGTATCTACACACTGAGGTTGGCCAGCCAGCTACGGACGCTGCAATCACCGCCGCCGCGGAAAACGATCATCTTCAGGTTGTGGAATACCTACACGAAAATCGCGGCGGAGATTGTACAGCGGATACTATCAATCAAGCGAAGACGGACTATCCGCAAATTGATGGCGAGTGGCAGCAAGTTCACGACGAGGAGGAGGGTTTGGACGACCTTGCGTGAAAAGGATGGTGAGGCTCCGCATTTTAGCGTCGACGTCGGCAGCATCCAAGTTGGTATTTGAATATGGCAAAACTAAAATCAAAACAGTTTTATATGTTTCATCTCGAACGTAGCTTGTGCCAACACTCGAGCCAAAATTTTTATGAATTCGACTACCTGTAGAGCTGCAGTGTCAACAGACTGGATAGTCGACAAGCTTACCGCCTTGATGAGGTGCAGCGCGACTACTATATTGGGGAACGCAGTCGCGGAAGGGAGCTTTTCGAATACCTCACATGAATAGCACTTTCAAGAAACTCACTTCTAGAAAGGTAAAGATACAACACACGATCTTGGTCATCGCTTGTCATTGCTGCCTTAACGTTAGGTTTATGTCTTAACTTTTCCAAGAAACCTCTCACCGCTTCATTTTCACTTTTTCGGTCTACTAAAAGAGCCCCCGAGCGATGCCGACATTGTCCCCCCAAGAAATACTCCGCTACGGAGAAGTCGACCCGTCTTCGTGGCATCAACGCCATCACCAGCCGGGCAACTTGTGCAAGAGAGTCAAAGAATATTACTGCAGCCACGGCCACTTGGAGCGTCTCCAGTGACTGCACGCAAACTGCAAGGCGGAACTAATCACGAAGGCGATGAATGCTGCTGCCAGGAATGGCAGACTGAATTGTGTCCAATGGCTCCACACGAATAGCTACGCCGGCTGCACTTCGGCAGCGATGGATGTCGCTGCTAATACTGGACGGCTACATGTTGTGAAGTGGTTGAACGAGAACCGCTCTGAAGGATGTACCGCCGCGGCAATGAACGGCGCTGCGAGGAATGGCCATCTCGCTGTTGTCATGTGGCTGACCCAAAATCGTCGAGAAGGATTGTCAAGCCCACCTCTGGCCTGCTGAGCAAGCAAGCCAGAGCGATGCGGCGCAAAGACTCTGGCTTGCTTGCTAGCGGCCAGAGGCTTGAAGTTCCTGTGGCAGCTACCCGAGAGGGTCAGCCGTCACAGTGAACATGGATTTTGTAGGAAAAACATGAAAAAGAAACATAGAACATGCATTTAGTAGAAAAGAAATGAAAAGAAAACAAAAAGACGCAGGGTAGCACATAGTCAAGGAAAACCCCAGAAATACGCAGAGAGCCCTGTGCTCGCGTAGGAGCACAGCGAGGCATGCATGTTAGGCTAGCAGTAGCAATTCAGTATTAAATAAACCGTCTACCCCGCACATCGACCACAACTACCGCGCTTCTCGACAGGACCAACACTCGCACCCACTTCAACGACAAACACTCTTCGGGCCCAACGCGACATCTGGTAGCACTTGCGGGGGGAAGGCTCGCTGCTGCACGGCACTCAAGGGGAGGCTTTTTCACTATGAGGTGTATGTGTCACGTCAGCGTGACCAACCCAGCTGTTGGGAGACTTTGGTACATTAATAGGGCAACCTATTATTGTACGCTGACCGTGGGAAATAACTGGAGGGCAGCCGTGGTGCAAATTTGTTTTGCATCTGGCCCCGGTGACAGCCCATTTGCCAAAGTAGTTACTGTTCTCAAAAGACTGCACCGCACATAAATCGAGCACTATAAGTCTCGAAGCCGGTTAGTCAGTTTTTGTTCTTGGTAGCCCGGCACAGCAAAATTTGGCGAAGCGAAGACCAGGACGACAACCGTCACCGCTCGACCTCTCACGCGTCATCGACCTCTCACGTGTCATCGACCTCTTCAAAGGCATCGAAGAAGTCCAAGACCTCCCACAGCGCATAACTCGGCCAATTTTAGGAAGTAGCATAGGCTATTTTCTTTAACAGGTTTTCTCTTTTACTTTCTTTTAGTCAGTGCCCCTAAAAGTAGATTGCTCCCACCGGTATCAAGTTTCAAGGGTGAACACTCAAAGTACGAAGTTTTCGCGTGTTCAAGATGGCGGATCCGGCCCAACTAATGCATAGTATGTTGGCGGCCATGGAGAAGCAGACAGAATTGATCGACGAGCTGCGCAAGTCAAGGCAGCTGTCGCAACTAAAGCTGGATGGGATAAAAATGCCCAGCTACGGGGGAACACTCAAGGAATCGTTCCAACTATACCGGGAGCAGGTGGAGCAGTACTTTTTAGCTAAGGGCATAGACTGGAAGGATAGTAAGTTGAGTAGACGCATTTTGGCTGTGTTAGCGGGATCGCTGAAGTATGGAGCCGCGCAGTGGTACATCGTCAAGAAGGACGATGTGAAGAGTGTGGAAGACTTCTTTTTGAAGCTGGAGGAAGAGTTCGTGCCTCTGGATCTGCAAGAACGTCTTCGGGACCAGATGAATGACTTGAAGGAGCGTCAGTGTCGAGACTTGCCCGATTATATCGGCAAGTTCAGGCACTTGATTACTCAAGTCAAGGAGATGAGCGAACTGGACAAGATCATGTATTTCTTGCGTGGTCTGCCGTCAAGTATTCGGGAGGAAGTCCAGTATCGCAGGAGTGCAACGTTGACCGACGCTATTACCGTAGCGCTCGACTATGACCGGTCTCACGCGCATCGTGGACGCTCGGATGGAGCACGCGACAGACCGAGGTACCGATCGTACGACAACAGACGATCGAAGAGCAACAACGATGGACCAGTGCCGATGGAGATCGACAACGTAAGGGTACCGTCGAAGGAGGAATGCATGCGCCGAAACCTGTGTTTCCGGTGCGGGAGTAGCGCCCATCGGGCTCGTCAATGTCCGATACAGCCGCAGCAGACACAAATGGCTAAGCGGAATGCGCCGAAGTACAACAACTCGGGCAGTAATCAAGGGCGTAAGCCGAGGATGAACATGGTCCTCGAGGATGACGAACAGGTTGATACTGTCGTCATGGATCGCGTGACTATGAGTGTGGCTGACATCCAGGAACAAGCGGATGAGTTACAGGCATTCATGGACAAGGCACGTGTACAAGTGGAAGAGACTGTCACTGCAGCGTCAGAAATGACGGAAGATGCTGGCTCGTGTGGACTACAGCCAGTTGAAGAACCGAGTTTGCATGCGATGCAACCGGAATTGGAGTCTGGTGTGTGCGGATCGCCGCCAGAGCAGGAAGCTGAGTTGCATGAGAAGCAGCCAGTGAAGTTGGTTCAGCAAGGATCGCAACCAACAAGTACAACGGAGACCTTGAAGGTGAACGCAGTGAAGTCCGAACGTACGAGTAACCTTTTCATCAGGAAGGGTCGCATCAATGGCAGAGATGTCCGAATTCTGTTGGACACGGGTGCAAGCACGAACATGATTATGCCAGGTTTGGCTAGTAATATGCTTCTGTCAAGACGACTTCAAGCTCAGCGCTTTGATGGCACGTTGACACCGGCGACGGATGTCAAACACGTGGAAGCGCCAGTGAGCATGGATGGGTACTTCTTTCCAGCGATCGAGTTCGTGGAATGGAAGTTGCCGGAGTCGCACGACGTCATTTTGGGGAAACCGTGGTTTAAGGACTACAACCCTCAAGTGGATTGGCAAAAGGAGGAGGTTGTCATACCTGACCGGATGCAATTC
Organism: Phytophthora cinnamomi; assembly: GCF_018691715.1. Taxonomy (NCBI): domain Eukaryota; phylum Oomycota; class Peronosporomycetes; order Peronosporales; family Peronosporaceae; genus Phytophthora; species Phytophthora cinnamomi. The sequence continues at coordinate 287,486 of NW_027150971.1, forward strand.
ATCGACGTCGATGCACCGTCGTTCTCGCACAACTTGAAGGAAGGCGAGTATGAGCAGGTGTTTCGGGTAAAGATACAACTTGTGCTCGAAGTGGAAGGAATTCCAGAACCGATCTTCAACGTAGTCGGTAAGGAGTTCAAGGACGTGTTTCCGGAGCAATTACCAGACGGATTGCCTCCGATGCGTGAAGTCAACTTTGAAGTGACGTTGAAGAAGGGGGCTCAACCAAGCTCTCGTGCACCGTTCCGCATGTCGAAGATGGAACAGGATGCTTTCGAAGAATTTGTCAAAGACAAGTTGAAGAAAGGATGGATTGAAGTGTCGAACTCGCCGTGGGTTTCGAACATCTTCGCTATCCCGAAGAAGGACCCAGTAACAGGTCAAATGCCGAAAAGGGCTGAATGGTTGCGTAGCGGCAATTTGAAGATTCCGTTGCGTTGGGTGTTCGACTACCGCTATCTCAACAGCGCGACTGTCATTGCCAAGATCCCGTTGCCATTAATCGAGGAGTTGTTCGATAAGATGGTAGGTTGTGTCATCTACACGTTGATCGACCTTGCGCAGGGATATCATCAAATGCTGGTGGTGAAGTCAAGTCGTCCGTACACTGCGTTTCGAACACACAAGGAAACGTATCAGTGGTGTGTAGCACCCATGGGAATGGCTGGAATGCCAGGGACATGGTCTAGGCTCATGCACAAGCTGTTCGACAAGTACGAATTTGTCGTCGTGTATCTCGATGACATCTGCGTCTTCTCGAAGGGTATGGAGGAGCATGTGGAGCATCTGCGTGCAGTTTGTATGGTACTGCGTCGCGAGAAGCTTTTTGCGCACATGGCAAAGTGTTCGTTTGGTCAGTCCGAAGTGGCTTTCCTAGGACATGTTGTCTCGCAGGCAGGAGTAAGCGTTGATCCGCGTAAAACGGAAGCGATAGCCAAGTATCCGACTCCGACGAATCGAAAGGAGTTGTTGAGTTTCTTGGGTTTGGCAGGATATTATCGCAGATTTATCTGTGATTTTGCCGAGATTGCTCGTCCGTTGAGGGATTTGACGAAGGGAGATGCGCCATGGAATTGGACGAAGCCTGTGGAAGACGCGTATTTGCATCTCAAGCTCGCACTTCAGCAAGCGCCTACGCTGAAGTTGCCGGACTTTGAGCGACCGTTTATCGTGACGACGGACGCGTCAGGACATTGTATTGGTGGAGTTCTGTCACAGAAGTATGATGGAGCAGATCATCCGATTGCCTTCTATTCGAAGAAGTTGGATAAACATGAGCGTGGATGGCCTACGCATGAGAAGGAGCTACTAGCTATCAAAGTGGCTACGGAGAAGTGGAGACACTATCTGCATGGACGCCCATTCGACGTCTACACGGATAACGCAGCGTGTTCGTGGATGTTGCATCACCCACGAGTGTCACCAAAGATGGCTCGCTTTTTGACGCACTTTTCGCAATACACGTTTACTTTGCATCATGTGCGAGGTAAGATGAACGTTGTAGCGGATGCGCTCTCACGGCCTCCACCGGATGGACTGAAAGACGAAGAGGAGAAAGAAGCACCTCTTCCGGATGTGACGTATACGGTTCATGACTGCGACGACGAATGCGCGAAGAATGCCGCACCAGTTCATGACCACCGTATTAAGTCTGCAGTGTTGCGCAACTTGTCAACAGATGATACTCACCTGTTACTCGACGATGTCGACTTACGGGGGGAGGGTCGCCCGATTGGCGTAGCACAGCAGCAAGTCAACAGCGTCGACTATCATTTTGTAAGTCCGCACTTGGCCCCTGAGACGAAAAGAGCGTTTCAGGAAGGATACGAATCAGACCCTGCTTTCAAGCAACAGTGGTCTAATGGAGCTGGAAAGGAGAAGTTCGTCAAGCACAATGGGCTTCTGTTTTTCAAACAGACGAAAGGCGAAACTGTCTACCGACTTTGTGTGCCGAAGGTAAAAGAGCTTCGCACAAATGTCATGATCGAATTTCATGATGGAAAGACGTCCGCGCATCCTGGAAGTCGACGTACGTACCTGAAAGCAGCGCAATGGTACTACTAGCCGACTATGGACCGCGACGTAAGGGAATACGTTCGCACATGTGAGACTTGTGCACGATGGAAGTCCAGTAGCCAGAAGAAAAAAAGACTACTGATGCCGATACCAGTGCCAAAGGAATGCTGGGAAGTGGTGTCAATGGATTTCATCACGGGTTTGCCAGTGTCGGAAGGGTTTGATGCAATACTAGTTGCAGTGGACAAGTTGTCCAAGCGAGCGAAGTATGCACCAACGTATTCGACAGCTGACGCGAAGGACACGGCTAAAGTGTTCTTTGATGCAGTTGTTCGGCATCACGGATTGCCGAAGGTCATCATCAGCGATCGCGACTCGAAGTTCATCTCGGACTTTTGGAAGTCATTGATGAAGTTGATGGGTATCAAACTCAGCATGACAACTGCGCACCGAGCTCAGGCAGATGGCCAGACAGAGCGCCAGAACCTCGTGCTCGAAGATGCATTGAGATGCATGATCTCGTATCACGGTGACGATTGGGTTAAGCACCTAGGGACTATCGAATATGCGCATTCGACCCTCGTCAACGCGTCTACGAAGTTCGCGCCATTCGAACTTGACACAGGACGTAAGGTGTCAAACATTGTGGCAGAGGAGATGAAAGACCTGCTGCAATCGGAGAATGATGTGACGCTCGCGGAGTTCGCGAAGAACTTTGCGAAGGAGCGACAGGAGATCGTAGAACATGCTCAGAATAATTTGGAAGAAGCTCAAGCAAGACAATAGGAGTACTACGATCGCAAGCGCAGACAAGTTGTCTTTAAAAGAGGTGACTTAGTGCTACTCGACACGAAGAACTTACCGCTGAAAACCGTAAACAAGAACACGGAATTGAAGAAAGCGAAATTAGCGGCTAAGAAGGTTGGACCGTTCGTGATTGAACATATGGTGAACGACAACGTGGCGAAGTTGATACTTCCGCGCACGAAGAAACGTCTTAATCCGACATTCAACGTGGAGTTACTGACCCATTACCAAACGAATCGTGAGGATTTTCCGAATCGACCGATTCCGAAGGCTGTACCTCTAATCTTGGACGAGGACACTGGAGAAGAACTCTACATTGTGGAGAAGCTGCTCAAGAAACGAACTAGACGTCGCAAACGTCAATGGCTCGTGAAGTGGCATGGGTTGACGGAGCATGAGGCAACCTGGGAAGCGAAGCGCAGATCAAGCACGTTTCGCATTGGCGTCAACTCCTGGATGAGTATCGACTCCGCCAACGCGAAGTCAACCAGGGGGAGATGTCAGGCCCACCTCTGGCCTGCTGAGCAAGCAAGCCAGAGCGATGCGGCGCAAAGGCTCTGGCTTGCTTGCTAGCGGCCAGAGGCTTGAAGTTCCTGTGGCAGCTACCCGAGAGGGTCAGCCGTCACAGTGAACATGGATTTTGTAGGAAAAACATGAAAAAGAAACATAGAACATGCATTTAGTAGAAAAGAAATGAAAAGAAAACAAAAAGACGCAGGGTAGCACATAGTCAAGGAAAACCCCAGAAATACGCAGAGAGCCCTGTGCTCGCGTAGGAGCACAGCGAGGCATGCATGTTAGGCTAGCAGTAGCAATTCAGTATTAAATAAACCGTCTACCCCGCACATCGACCACAACTACCGCGCTTCTCGACAGGACCAACACTCGCACCCACTTCAACGACAAACACTCTTCGGGCCCAACGCGACAAGGATGCACCCCCGCGGCAATGGATGACGCAGCGAGGAATGGACACCTGGAAGTCGTCACGTGGATCCACGAGAACTATCGCGGGCTGGCCAACTCGGAACTTAAGGGCAAAGCGCCTAGTAGTGGCTGGAACAATGTTGCCCAGTGGCTTTTTCTGAGCCATCGCAAGGCTTGCACTACCGAGGCCATGGATGGACCTGCCACGAATGGACATTTGGAGATTGTCAAGTGGCTGCATCACCATCGATCCGAAGGCTGCACGATCGCAGCAATGGATGGCGCTGCGAGGAACGGATACCTGGACGTTGTCAAGTGGCTGCACCACAACCGCTCCGAAGGATGCAGCACGGCGGCGATCGATGGCGCCGTGAGCAATAGCCACGCCGATATTGTTCACTGGCTCTACAACACTGGTTTGAACGGTGCACGACGGCCGCGATGGGCACGGTGGCTGCCCAAGGCCAACTGGACGCGGTGAAATGGATCCACCAGAATTGCTCGGTCGGCTGCAGTGCCGCAGGGATGACCGAAGCAGCTTCGAAAGGATTTCTGGAAGTCGTGAAGTACTTCACACGAATGCTAACAGACGCATTCCAAGCGCTGCAATTGCTCAGCGGCGCAAAATGGCCATCTGCGAGCTGTGGAGTTTTTGCATGACAACTGGTCGGAGAAATGCCCGGGCGAGGCTGTTCTTGCTGCGGAGAAGAACGGACACAGCGACGTGGTTGAGTTCCTGCTGAAGCACGAAGAGTGCTACACAACTAGGACAGTGAGAGTCGCCGGATTAAGTAGCGTCACAAGCAGGATGAAGTTACGGGTGCTTGCATGTTTTAGCAGTAGGAGACGTTTGTGTCGCGTTTACATTAATTCATATGCAAAATACTTTGTTTTTAAAAGATTTAAAAATCTATAATTTGAGTCGTGGTTCTTAAGTTATTCCAAGGGATCTGAAGTTTTCTGAAGTTTTGGAGTACATCTTGACGGAATTGAAGACTGGTAGTCCAGGTATTCCCGGCAAGATCTCTTCCTGGCATACACTATTGAGGGCCTTTGTAAGAAAATAAAGGAACCTATCCTGGACGGCGTGGTAACTTAACCAATGGATGCACAAGAACTGTGATGCCGATTTTACCACCAACGCAATGGATAATGCTGCGAGCAGTGGCGACTTTGACATGGTGAAGTGACCGTACAAGAATCTCAAATGCGTTCAACACCAAACTCTGGATTCACCAAATTGAAAATGTGTATGTCAAAAGCCGAGCAGAAGATCACGGACGACGTCGTCTTGGGAAGGATGATACGAGAATGCACTGAGACATCGATAGTTGGAGGCGGTTTTGATATGTTTGGTAGCCCCAGTACTGCGCTAGTTTTCGAAAATGCATTCAAGATCGAATCGCATGGCAAACCCGTTCAAGGCTGGGTACATGTACTTCGAGCGCGTCGAGTATAAATTGGGACCACGGGATTCAATGATTTCCGTCCAAAGACCAAATGTCAGGGAGTTTGATACAAAAAAAAGTATGGCCAGGCGATCAAGAAATCAGGATCGATGCTATGTTGGTGAAATAAGGTTGATGTGGGCAGCACTCACTCACGTTCTGAGAAAATATGTAGATCCATTTGTGAACCGTGAGGGTATGTCGCCATCAGTGACGGACCACCCCCCTCTGCGCAAAAAATGCGGTTTTCCTTTCGTGCTGAAACACAATGTTCCTATGTATGTACGGTACCTATTGTATTTGGTGATTGTTATTCAGCAACTTCTTTCAGTTTACCAGGACCTCGTTGCGCGTTTTACACACGAAGACATGAGAAACAGGGGACGTTAAAAATAGAGGCTAGACGAGTTGATTTGCGTGGAATTCTTATCAACCATTGAATCCTCAGACTGTGAGAATAAAAATCAACAAGAAAATGATGATGTCAACGAGGCTCAAAACCCCTTGAATTTCTTCCTACCAACTTATCGATAATGCGGACGCTGTGGAACCAGGCGTCATCCGATGAAGGTGTAAGACCAAATTACTGGGGGAACTCCTCCTCGGGCGATGACAATTCAAGTGACAATTCAAGTAACGGCGAAAAATTCTACGATGGTACCAGTGAAGAATACCTCAGCGCCGATGAAAAACAAGCTGACGACGAGGAGATTCGAATGTGCAGAGCAAACCATTCGTCTACGTGGCACGACGAGAAACACGAGTCGAGGGGGAGGGGGTCTTTGCAGCATGATGATGGATTTCTATTGCAGTCATGGCAAACTCAACTCCGCCAATTGCCTGCACAGAAATTGTGGCATTTCACCCCAATGGACGACGCTTCGACCAACGGCCACCTTGATGTAGTGAAGTCACTTCACTGAAGTGGCTGCACACGAAGTGCTTTGGGGAATGTCTAGAGTTTAATTCGTCTGATAACTCGATTTAATTTCGTGTGCAACAGCAGCAATCCATGGAGCTGCTATGAACGGGCATCTAGGTGTCGTACTATTGCTGGCTCGAAACAGGGAAGAAGGGTGCACCTTGACAGCGCTAGATGATGCCGCAGCAAACGGCCATTTTGACGTCGCCCAATGGCGCTACAAAAACCGAGAAGAAGGCTGCTCCCCGGAAGCGATGAACGGTGCGTCATCTCCACGTAGTGCAGTGGCTGCATCAGTTTTCCATGTAGTGGGACTAGCAAGGCTGTGGACGCAAATCGCTCTCAGAAATATCCGTAACGTGCGTCACCGGATTCGATCCAGAATGACCTTCGCCAGTTCGACAACGCTATCATAAACACAAGCGAGAATTCCTGTATAACATGTCCAGATCTAGATACAAGTAACAACTTGTATCTAGATCTGGACAATGCCACAGTACTCGTACCTACTTAGTAGCAGGTCGAAGGTGCGAATCAAACAGGAGGCCCCCCATTTCGTGGTCGGTGCCGCAAGCACCATGAGTGTTTCAGGCGTCTTCGTGAAGAGGCATGCTACAGGCGAAGGCCGTCTGTGACGCGCACTCTGAGCCACCTCCATGATGTCGGAGGCTGGTAGCATTCTCTGAGTGAACCAGTACTCGGAAGATTAGTGTCCACGTCGATACCTAAAGAGACGTGTATTACCCGTACCAGCTCAGCCAAACCAACGTCAATGAGATAGTTCATGGCTGAAGGTTGTGCCTAATGGAGCGCAGATCGAACTCACTCACAAACAACCTGTTACTCTTAGGGGAACTTTCGGACTGAGAGCACGACTCTCTGCTACGGCCTTTCTACCATCACTCTGCCAGCTAGTTCCAGAAGATGGCTTCAATTTCACTCGTTGTGACAAAAGATGATGCGGTTTCCAACACGCCCTCCTCCGAAGTGAAACTCGTCACAGAGGAAGATGCTGTTTAGACTAGTGGAGCATCACGAATACGTGTTGCTTGATGGGGCGACACCTCAAAATATGTGGACATATTTTTGGGCGACGCCCCTCACGTTTCCTGGAACTAAGCCGTGCTAAAGCACGGAGAAGCTCTGGATTTTATCATGAAGCAAGTGCTGCTTCTTAGCTACACAGCCCCTCTATTTGTACTAGTACATCTTGAAGCATCGTAGGAAATCCATTCCGTTAGATAGAGTTCTTTCATCGTCTTAACTGGGGTCACATTACGGCGCCCGAACCACGGTGCCTATGTCGGACCACTATGAACAGAACCTCGTACGAATGAGAAGAATGTCACCACGCTGTCAAGTGAAAGGAAGACAAACAGCCAGAGTCGATCATAGGTAGAGACTTCGCTATAATTATGCAGGGGCTGGAACAATACATATTGAAAATTGTATTGTCGCTGTCGGGCATCAATTTTTCAATCTTTGCAATCTATCGAACAATCCAACATAGAATACACATCCGCAAGATGTACAGCAGTCTAGTCGTCAAACTCATTGTCACTCTCGTCGGACTCCACATCTGAATTGTGCCTGGCCTCGATGGTGGCTCTCGAAAGCTCGTGAAGAGAGAAGACCTTCTTGTTCTGCAGCATGACGAGCACGTGCTCGAATATCGTCGGCTCAACCACGTTTGCGTTTGCTCCGAGCTGCTCCTTGGGACTTCCATGCTGGACTATCAACATATCAAACAGGTCCCGTACGTCTGCGACCGTGAGGAGTGGTACCTGAAGTTGGTGGGTTGCATACGCAAACACCATGAGATCCTCATGCAGTTCGCACGAGAGACTCCATGCAATCTCAATCTCGCTACCGCAGCACAATCAATATTTTCATCTAACGATCACAATATATTGATGAGTGCAACAATTGTTTTTCCAGGCGCAGGTTCAACTGCATTTATTGACTAAGATACCGTACACTCGCCCTAGTAGTTGGTCACGTTGAGGTGGTCGAGTGCCATGACCTTGGCTCACGCCGAATTTAACAAGTGCCTGAAGATGCCCTCCTCCGAAGCGAACAGTTGCACCGCCTCCTTCAGCTTGGGCGCCGCCAGCAGCGCTAGGTCCGTGTCCATTGTGTACACGCCTTTCCCTCAGCCTTGTACTCCTTCTCCGGCACCTCCGTCCACGTCTCGTTCATGAGCACATGGAATTACTCGTTCGACAGCGTGAGCGAGCCGTTGCTGTACGAGCCGCTGTAACCCTTCGCCTTCTGCTCCGTGCGTTTCCGTTGTTGGCGTTCGTGCGTCCGCCCAGGAAGTCGATGGCCACGTTACCGACCAGGTCGGCCGGCGACAGCGTTGGGTACGACTCCTTCACAGACTCCAGCGCGGAGATGATCTTGTCCACATCGCCGTTCACCGTCCAGTTCTTCTGCGGCGAGAAGCATCGTGGCGTTGCTGGGACCTGGTAAGAAAGCCTAGATAGCTGAGTCCTGAGACGCGTTGCTGAGACTTGGCGAGACAGCCTGGATAGCTAGATGGGTCCTGAGACGCGTGATCATAGCCACACAATTCTGGTGTTGCTGGGATTTGGCAACAAAAACATAGATAGCTGAGCCCGGAGACGCCTGCTTGCAGCTACGGGTGCACAGGAGATCATATACGACCGAATAACGTAGCCTCGGTTAGGGAGCATGGAATCGTATAACTGAGAATGACATCGATCTATTTATAGTCGGGCGGATTTCTACTGCCGGGCGAGCCTCTCATGAAAGTTTAGGCTAAGTGACTACAAACAACGTCCAGATTATCTTGTCACGCGAATGTCGCCCCTAAAAGACTCAGGCAACACGCACTGGATAATATACTATCCGCCCATGTATAAAACCTAACAGGTTCGTCCCGATACATTATTTATTCTTTTGTCATCTTATAAGTGATTCAGGGATCTGTGTTTGTATAGGGACTAGTACGCGCACTTGTATCACCCCAACTACTCTGGATAAAATCCAGAGAACATCATCCCCGCCATGGCGAAAATGATGACGACACCGACAGGCGGAAGCAAGCAACGGTCTGTCAAAGGAGGGGGCAGCGAACAGCTTAGCGGTGCGTACTTTGTACTATGTGGCTGTAGCGTGATACGGTGTTGCGTGACGCAAGAGCACTCGGGATCTACCGCGGCTGCTATCGAATTACTCTCGTCGCTCAAGCCGCATTCTAATGTCGTCTCTAATGGGTCTAATCATTCACTGATGCAGGGCGCTGTCGCGGTGGAAATGGCACGCCTACACGCACAGGCAGTACTCCACCGCAACCCCTCCTCCTGGAGCAGGTTGCACAGTGGCGCACCTCCGGCTCGCAGCAGCCAGCAGTTTACGCCTACTTCTTACTCTGCGCCGTTTTTACGATATATACTAAGGATTGCAGTTTTTTTGCTAAATCAGGTCCTATTAAGCGGTCTTAACAGACCTTCAATTGTGCTAAACTTAGCGATTTAAGCCATTTCCGTGAACCCCTATAGTGAAGGCGTTTTTTTCTGTTTAATAACTTCGAACCTTGCGTTAACGTCATCTGGTCACTGTCGCCGGTTCAGCTGGCGCAAGAGTACAACATTTTCAGCAAAGTGTCCCACTCCATAATGTTCGTAAACAGAGTTTTTTTTGCAAAAAACGGTCTCTAGTAGACAAGATTCTAAATTGTACACCTAACCCATTCTCAAAACTGATAAGTCCCTTCGTAAAAACGTAAATCAGAATGTAAATCAGAGTAATGTACCACACACAAATCCATAAAACAGAGTCCATGATTATACGGGGGCTTCGCCCCAATAAACCGATCATAGCACTCAATGTTTCGAGCCTATCGCTGGCCAGTGGCTTCGTCATGAGATCGGATGGATTCACGTCAGTCATGACCTTCCACAAGTCCACGGTCTTCTTCGGCACTTGGTCACGCACGTAGTGCCAACGTAGCTCGATGTGTCGCGTCCTGCGACTGTAGGTTGGGTTAGTATCCATTACGTAGGCTGCTTGGTTATCGATGCCCATTCGAAAACTGGACTCCAAACCTGAAAAAACTTGGATCAGCATGTTGCGTAGCCCTTGGCTTCCATGCATGCTTCGCATGCCGCAACATACTCCGCCTCAGCGGTCGATTGCGCCACGATACTTTGGCGTCTTGACGCCCACGAAACTGCACCACCAGCCATGCAGTCCCATCAATAATTAACTCGAGCTTTTGCTCTGCTGACTTGTTCCGGGTGTATACAATTCCTTGTGTCTTGGTCCCAACTAGGTACCTCAGCACTCTCTTGGCGGCGCCAATGTGCTGCTGTGCAGGGTTTTGCACGTATCTGCTAAGCTGTTCAACGGAGAACGCGAGGTCTGGTCTTGTACAGGTAGTCAAGTACATGAGGGATTCGACCAGCTCACGATACGGGAAGTTCTTGCCGTTCACGGGGTTTTCTTTGCGTCGATCCGTATCAGTGTCTTTCACAGTCAAACGCATGTTCGTCTCCACAGGGATCCTACTTGGGTGAGCGTCCACAAAATGGAACCGCTCGATTATCTCTTCGCAGTACTTCGTCTGGTGAATTTTAATGGAGTCTGCGTTCTGTTCTACCTGCACACCGAGGTATGCGTTGAGAAGACCTTGGTCGTTTGGTCCATAATCCTGGTCTAACTGCTCAAACATTCTCTTCTTGAACTCGACGTTGTTCGTTGCGCACAGTATGTCATCAACGTACAGAAGTACGATGGCGAATTCGCCGTCTTGATCGTAGAAGTAGAGGCACGGCTCGGTCTCACACTGCTTGAGCCGTAGTCCACAAACCAGCAATTCACCTCGCTGTTTCATTCTCTGCCGGACTGGCGCAGCCCGTATAAAGCCTTTTCGACGATATATATCATTCCGTCATCTTCACACGGGTGGCCTTCAACCTCTTCCAGGTACTGTTTTATACCTAACGTAGCGTTAAGGTATGCCGTGTTAATGTCTCCTTGGTAGATCATCAAGTTCAAAATGATGCACACAGCAACAAACGTCCTGAATGTCGCCATTCGTGCCACCGGAGAAAATGTCTCTGTGAAGTCAATACCAAATCGCTGTTTGTCACCACGTGCAACTATGCGTGCTCGGTACCTCACAATGTAACCTAGATGATCTGTCTTCACATCGAAGACCCACATGGTCTTGATGGTCTGCTGCCCGCTAGGCAATCCCGAACGTGGAATCTGCCTTAACACTCCTTTGGCTTTCAAGGCAGCCATCTTCGCGTCCATAGCTTCACGCCAAAACTTAGCTTGCTTGGAGCGTATCACTTGCCTATAGTTCTTAGGAATCTTGATGTCACTAGCACGTAATCTACCATTGCCACGGCGATCTGCGTGTAGTGCTTTCAACACTGAGCACACATCGTAGTCCTCGAATCGTTCAGGTTTAAAGTTCTTTGGGACTTCACGAAGTTCTGGGCGCCTTGTTGCCGCTCAATGCTGGGCCCTCAACTTTGTGCGCTTCTTGTCATGCGTGCGACGAATACCTTCGTCTCTTGGATGCACCTTTCCGATTAGCATCTGCGTTGAAATTGCTAGAACACCATTTCCAGCTGGCGCTGGCGGTTCACTCCCGTCATCACTTACGCCGTTATCACCCCGTGCCTCGTGATCATCGCTTGGGTCGAACAAATAATCGTAGTCATCGTCGCCACCAAGCTCCCACTCATTCTCTTCAGGAACATGAGTCAGATCAGACACATGGCTTGCCAGTTCATCAATTAACTCGCCAACACAATTATCGTGTTCATCAAATTCACTTTCTGCATCATCACCGACTTCGCTCTCAGCTTGGACAACAATGCTAGCTACGCTGTCGACAACGTGAACTGCTTCGGCATCCTCGTCCTCCTGCGTTTCACACGCATTTTCGTCCTCCTGTGTTGCACACGCATCCTCATAGTCGGGTAGAGAGCTGTTCTGCAGAATATCATCCCATAGATGCTGGTCATTTTCCGCTAATTCACTGGTAGAGCTGCTCCTGTCTCCATTAGGAAGGGCGCTGTTGCGCACCATATCATTCCACAGCACTTGCTCAACTTCGTTGAGGTTGTCCATGCTTGCAGCAACGCTTTGCATTTCGACATTGCTATCGTCACGCACGGATTCGGCGTCACACTCTGCTCGTTAAGATGCTTCACTGTCACTTTCTGCGTCATCGAAGTCTCCATCCCGAAGAAACTCGTCGAACGTCTGTAACCATCTGTTCACCTTTGTCTTGAATCCGCTGTCGTAGCGATCTTTGAACTTAATCACCTCGTTCACCTTCACATCAGCCACGAAGCCCTTTTGGTGCTCGGTAGGAAAATATACCTGGCAGCCAATAACATCTTCTTGATAGCCAATGAGAAAACCCACCTTGCAGTTCACACTCAGTTTCTTGCGTTTGGCCGCCGGCGTGTGACAGTATACCAATGACCCAAATGTACGAATGTGATGAATGTCCGGCTTAGTACCGTACATCATCTCGTATGGGGTTCGTCCGGCGCCCTAGTAAAATACTCGGTTCTTAATGTAAACAGCAGTTTGCAATGCATGCATCCAAAACGATCTCGGTAGCCCCGAGTCATGCATCATTGTCTTTACCATTCCATTTAAAGTCTGGTGCGTTCGCTCCACGACGTTCAACTGAGACGACTTCGGACCAATCTTGGTGTGGACTATGCCCTTCGTAGCATACCAGCGCTCAATAGTCTTGTTGCAGAACTCTGCATCCTTGTCGGTTAGCACTTGCTTCACCGGTCCGATAGCTTCGTCTTGCTCATGACTAGACTCTTCCTCAGCACACCACCGACGGGTCACTACCGTATCAACTTTCCGTCGGTGCTGCCGTTCAGCCCACACAACGTACTGCATCATGTACCCGTTCACCTCATCTTCTGTCTTCGAATTCAACAGGTACGTGGTCACAAAACGCGAGAATCCGTCCATCACAACTAACACAGCACTGTATTTCGTACCATTGTGTAGTCCAGGAATCAATAAGTCGGCGAAGGCCATTTCATTCATCTTCACTATGTTGCGATCGAGGCTCTTCTTGAATGTCTTGCGTCGCTGCTTGCCAAAATGACAGTCAGTGCAATCCATCTTGCCGCCTCTTCAACATGATGCCCTTCGCCATTCCGCGATCGACCATTAGGCGAATATACTCTGGGCAGGTGTGCCCCAAGCGCGCGTGCCAGACGTCAATATCTTCGACACCGTCTGTCACCGCAAAATTTGCCACTATTTGTTTCTTCACAGCAGTGGTCTTCTTGTCGACCTTAACGCCACCAATATTGTGCACGTTGAAAGCCCACAATCGATGTTCATGCACCACACGAAGCACCTCTGTGCCATCTTTCGTCATCCCAAACAACATTGTTTCCTGCTCCCACGACATCTTGAAGCCTTGCTCCAGTGCTTGTCCTGGTGAGAAGAGGTTACATCCAGCTTTTGGTACGTATAGCACGTCTTCGAGGAACACGAACACCATCTCTTCATCAACCATAGTAGCTAGAAGAATTGTCCCAAAGCCTTCAGCCTTGGCGTCAACACCATCTGCGAATCCCTAAATATTTCGATTCCAATCACTGTCCTCCATTTTGTTCAGCACAGTAAAGTATTCTTTTGTCGCTACAATGTGTGCGTTGGTTCTGCTGCCGAAATACCAACGACTTGCGTCGCAATCCTTTGCGACTCTCTTGACAACTTCTCCCACGACAACGTCACGCTTGTGCACCCAGTTGGCGTCGTCATCAGTCCTCTCCGATGAGATCTTCACGGGTTTCTTACCCGAGCGTGCCATCTTCGCGCTTGCCTTTCTCTCCGCGCTGAGTTTCTCTTCCAAGTCGGGGCAATCGCTCTTGTAATGGCCCTTGCCACCACAGTTAAAGCACTTGACGTCAGGCCTCGACGTCTTCTTCTTCGATCCATCACCAGTCATTTTGCCCTTCGGGCCACTTGAAGCATTGCCTTGCTTCTTCTTGCCTTGGTTACTGCCAAAAGCATTCTTCTCCCAGTCCTTGTTGCGAGTCTCAGCCGTGAGAATCAATTCTCGCACTAGTTCTGGTGTGTATTTACTCATGTTGGAGCTAAATAACACTTTTACGAAGCTCGTTGTAGCACACCTGCTCCGGCAGGCTGCGCAGCAACATGTCCACCATCTGAAGGTCACTCAACGGTGATCCCAGCTCCTTAGGGAGATGAAAGTGCACGCTGACCACCCATTGCCGTACGAATACTGACTGCGCTGACATTGGAAGGCTTTTCACATGAAGTTAGCAGGTGCGATTAGGTTGTTCATAATATGTCTATGATAGCGATACCATGTTGGCTCACCATTTTCAGGGTACCGAGAATTTGAGAAATGATCTTTCAAAGTGGCAAAGTGGGTCAGGTGCTCCCTCGCTTCTGCAGTTCATCAAAAGGTAAATAGACCAAAAACAGCCAATAACCTGCACGTTTGTGGACAGATGCGAGACAACTCGGGAGTCTGACCAGCATATCGTCCTGATTCTCTGATCTGACCAAAGTGCTCTATCGCGAACGTGGTTCAAGCATCGTTCTTAATACACCAACACGGATAATTTTGAGCAAATTCAATGTTGAGTCTGCAGAAACAAGTACAATTTTTTTTTATGGGTTGATGAAATTCCAATATACAAAGTGCGCTGGTTTTTGTTTCTAACCCCGGTGTTCTTCCAGAGCGTAACAGAATTTTCTTTTAGTTGCCATTGCGCTCCGCCCATGTTTGACCGTCCCATTGTGGCCAGTCTGAAATGTTTGGAGAAAACCATTCACACTGAGGGCAGTTGTTGCTGATCTTCGCCCCCCCCCCCCCCCCCCCACGAACCTCTCCTTGATGAGTCTGTAGGTTGCTGCAAAACCCATGAAGAACTGGCCCGAATCCGCAGCGACCGCACATGTATACCGTGCCCTGGAAAAGCTGGCGCAGTTGCTCTGGCTGAAGTTCGTTGTCCTGAATCTGTTGCCTCACCTGCTCGCAACTTCGTGCCACTCACGCCTATTGCACGTCACGCACCTCTCGGCTCGACACGAAGCGATCGGGCAGCGAAAGTAGGTGTCCGTTCCGTTGAGCACAGCCACACCCTGGCAGCCTTCAACGAGGCACTTGTGCGTGTCGGGGGCGTCGTCCGCACCAACGAGCAGCGACAATTTGTAGTACTGCAGCATCTCATCATCAGTTAACACCATGCTGATGTCGGCGTCCGATATTGGAACAGTGCAATCAGGACACCGAGGCCGCACGTTCTGCTGATCAATACATTGGAGGAAGTGCAGCTTGATCATCTCACGACAAAATCTGTGTTCGCAGGGCCTGACAATGAAGATTTCGGCCATCGGGTCGTCGTCCTGACACAATGAGCAATAAAAGGTAGTATGAGCGGGAGGAGGTGGAGGAGTTGCTGCAGCACGCTGTTGCAATTCTCTCCACCGATTGTCTGTCCCCCATTTTCACGTGCAACATTCATTTCGTTGTCGAGGAAGGTGATTATCAGTGTTCGCTTCATTTCAGGGTCGAGATTTCGGATGGACTCGGCGGATTGAGGACGGGACTGGCGAAGTAAATTCAGTGCGCCCCCCACGTACGTATGACCGCTCGAGCGATGTCGTAATCACAGCATTCGGTGGACAGACTGGGCTTTGCTGAGCAATCGGGGTCACTGTTAGCGCTTCCAGCCTCTGCGCAACCATTTGGGCAGAATTCTACTTGTGTGACTTCGGGAGTTGTGTCCGCGTTGGTCGTGAACACTACCGGACCAGTAAGCTTGGCTTGATGGTGAGAACACGACCACCTCCATCAACAGAAGTTGACCGAGGTACGGCAGCGATGGGTCAACGTGGGACTGGCAGGCAGAACACACACAGCTCGACCTTGCCCAAGTTGATCCCAATCGCCTCGTCATAGTACACGCAGATCCCACTGAGTTGCTTTGTACTTCGGGCTGATCCGAGAGCGACGAGGCTGCCCGCATCGTTGGCGGAATCACCGGTGCAGCCGATAACAAAGAGCTCTACGGATAGGTTGTCCGCGTCGGATTACCTGGTGTGATGTTCGTGAGCTCCTATCATAACACAGTGCTGAGGTCGGTAAAATGGTAGTGTGAAGCGTGCATTCTTGGTTGACTGTGCTCAAGATCTGTGTTCCTTGCCCTCCATACGATATCGCAGTTGCTTAGCTGCTTGGATCAGCAGGTTATTCGAGATTGAGGTTCTGAACCGTCTTCGATGGACTTCGCATTTCTTAGCAAACTACATAGCGGTGGGTATGGCACTGCGAAATGAAGTGTCTAATAAGAGTCATGAAAACGATTCACAATGCCAGCGCACCAGAGTGGCTTATGTTGAAGTGTCTGAGGCTAACTAAACATCCAAATTGTAAAATCGGGGTCTGCTCAACCGTTTGATGTGTTTAGAATCTATCGGTCAGGGCGGGGATGGCCTGAGGGTCCGTGTTGAACATCTCGTTCGGGTCGTACTTGGTCTTGATCTTCTGCAGCTTGGCGAAATTGCCACCACCGTACAGGTACTCGGCCATCTCCTTCACCGTCCACCTCTCGTCACGGTAGGTCGTGAAGCCGCCGGGATCACCACCCGACGCCTTGTAGGCGTCCACGAACTTGTAGAAGTTGCTGCGCATGGTAGTGATCGTGCTGTCGGCGAACTTGACGTCGAACGACGGGGTACGGATGTCCCAACGGATGAGATGCAGCCTGTTGTCGTGCTTCCAGGCCGACGCGTCAGCCTTGACGCCCTTGGCGTACCTGCCTCCCCAGATGTCCACGAAGCCCGAGGCCGAAGCATCCGGAAGAGCGGGGGCGTACGCCGTGCCGGAGAAGAGCTCCCAGGCGGTGGCGTTGGTGAGAGGGGCAGAGCTAGGGATCGTCACCGACGAGATGTAGAAGTAGCGGCGAGGAGACATCGTCTGCTCCACGATGCCGGGGGTCGAGATGGCCTCCGACGCCCAGAAATCCGTCTCGTTCGTGGTGAGCACCATGGAAGGCGGCAAGTTTTTCATCAATGAAGCAAAAACAGTTTTGGCCTTCCTGGACGAGCCGTAGAAGAATCCCTGCAGCGTGGACTTGGTCTTGAGGCTGAAACGGATCGAGAGCAGGTCGTTGTTGTCCGCGCTCTGAGCCCACTTCTGCGTACCAAGGAAGGCGTTGACGTTATCCTGCTGGGTCGGCTTGGCGCTCTTGTTGAAAGCGATGGTGTAGTTCGTTACGTGCTGCGACGGAGGCGCGAGCGTCTTGATCTTGAAGTCCAGCACCACACCCATGGAGCTGGCGGCACCACGCACGCCCCAGAACAGGTCCGAGTTCTGCTTGGCGCTGGCGTCCACGATTGAGCCGTTCGCCAGGGCCACACGCACAGCTGCAACGTTATCCAGCACGGTACCAGCAGCGCGTGACAGGGTACCGAAACCCGAGGCGGCGACACCGGTCATGCCGACGTCGGGGCATCGACCGTGGGGAAGCGTGCGCTTGAATCCCATCCACAAGTAGTTGGCGGTCTCCGAGATCATGACAGGGCCACCATACGACAAGAGACCAGTGGCCGCATCGTACTTCATGTGCTTCATGTACTTCAGGTTCATGATGAGGGCGCCGTTGTTGCGGCCAAAGCCCATGCTCGAGAACGAACGGTTTCCACCTAGAGTGGTCACCTTCATGTGGGCAGCAGCGGCGCACTTGAGAGCGGCCGACACCTCTGTCTCCGTCTTCGGGAACGCAACAGCCGCAGGCACGGGGTTCACACGCGAGTTCCAAGGCTGGATGTCCATCGTCCAGGTCGTGGTCTTGGGCACGGAGTTCTCGATACCGGCCTTGGTGAGGCACGAACCGATGTCAACCGGGGGAGCGCCGGCCGCAGCAATGCCGCTCTGGGCAGCGACGAGCGAGCAGAGAGCGATGATCGCGCTGGAGATCGAAACGACCATGGTTTGCCTTGCCTTGAGGACTAGATGTGTTGGAGACTTGGGCGCTTGGAGGCAAATGCGGAAGTGATCACATGCTCTTGCTCTGCTTGTTCTCAACGAGTCTGTCTGTGGTTCTCAACCACATCCATGGTCCATCTGGAAGCGAGCGGGCCGAGCCCAGGATCGTGAAAACACCGCTCTATAGCAACAGCGGATACGGTTTTTAATCATCCCCATCGCACATTATTACATGTGTTTAACTACCTGGCTGGAGGTGTTTTTCAGCATGTGTCGTAGGAATGCTTACAAGATATTCGCCACTGCTTTAGCTGAGAACCACAAGCCTGCGAGCCTCATGGGAAACATTTTTTTTCTAAGGCATGAAGGCTCCCGTGAAGTAAATGCTGCTTGTCGCTGGCCGAACAAACCGGGGCAGACTATGCTAATTTTCATGTACACAGCTGGAATGGCGGAATGGCGGCAGTACGATTACGAAGAAAACTCGTCCGTTGGTGTAATACATGTTCAACATGGGGTTGTTCTGCAATACAGATTCTGCATGTGACCGAGCGGTGAACCCCACAAAGCTACCCTGGCAATGCGAGGACTTGCGAAACCCACAATTCGAAGTACGGGTGAGTCTAATCACGTGGAGCAGGATGGGATTCGGGACGATTTTGGTCAATGCCAGGACCCCCAGCAGCCCGGCAGCGTGCCAGAGATGTGCTGGCTCAAAGGCACCAACGGGATGCCCTGGCGCACCAACGACCAAGGCACATCACAGTGGTACAACAAGTCCTTTGATGTGGGTCGGAGCTTGCGGAGCAAACTCTGCGCATTTGGAGGAATTTGACTGGACAAAATCCAGGTGCTACTAAGGATATCTCCGCCGGGGGTGCGTAAAACTAACGGATTTCACGGAATAGTACCCGGGTCACTATTTTCTTTTGCACACAAAAGCTATCACATTTGGGAGGGGGGTCTAAACTGTGTAGGGTTACTAATTGACAGGCCCCTCAAAATTAGGCAGAAATATCTACCTACCTAATTTGACCTCGATTAGGCATTTTGGAAAAAGTGTGATTAGGTACAGTACGTGTAGTTCGATACAAATGGCTCAAAATCCAAATTAGGGATACAGGTGGTATACTTTATTCAAGTGAATTGTCTTAGCTACGTGCACTCCTAGCGACGCGTTCAGCTATATCGAGCAAAAAGAAGTACTGCAGCGACTGGAGTTGGCCTCCACTTGCATAGTTGGTTAAAGCGGTTCTCTGCGGGTTCTTGACTTGCTTCAAGACGCTGAACTCACTCTCAACTGAGTGAGAGCCGGGCGATATCACCGCCACTCCAGCGACGAATGCGAACAGTAACCTGTAATTGCCCTCGCAGTCCACATCAGACCACGCATCAAGAAACGAAGATCGATCAACACTGTCAACGCGGCGATGAAAAGAAGTGTCGACCTTGTATCGCTCGATCATATCATGTCTCTGCTTCCAAATGTCATGACTCGCTGTCGGACCATAAGCAGCGGTCAACCGAGCCTTGTGCGTCTCAATGAGATTGCGAAACTGGGGATCGTTGCAATTCATCACATCTGTTGGCGTTTCTGGCACGCGATCATTAGTTTCCTGGTCAATCTCGATTCTGATGCGGCTGCTACAGAGGGGTGATTTTAGTTTGCACAAGGGCAGTGTTGACACAGCGGTTTGCACCAGTGTCACGAGTATAACCCGTGCCCGCGCAATCGCAGACAAGAATGCACTCAGCACAGTCCCAGCCAGACAAGAAATCTACGCGATTCATCGCACACACCTCGCATCGAAACTCATCGCACAAGAATAACTACATCTTTATCTACAACTAGCCGTAAGCAGCTCTAACTCTGCGCTACTGGCACCTTTATAATGACCAGTCTTCATTTTTCCTGCTAGTTCACAAGCTCCTAGTCAAGACTCAAGCCTCGCTCCACAGAGTGCAAGACAATTTCGAAATTAGAGCGAACCTCTGTTCAAGAGACTTTGAAGGAACCGTACTTTATCTACTAAGTACGATCTTCGTTAAGTGCGTCTGCTAAGTTCGTTGGTTGCATGGGCCGCAAGAAGTCACCTCGCTACACCGAAGTTGAGTCGCCCAACCTGCGTCCCCGCCAAGAACCTCTCACTGACGACGGCAACGCTGATATGGCCTCCCAGAACGCGAACCAGTCGTCGCATACCGATGCTGTACAAGAACAAGCTGCTGGTGTAGGATACGCGCCCTCCTCGCTACCTGTCCACGCGGCTGGGCCAGCCCAAACTCCAGCTCCACCACCATCACCGACCGATCACATCCTTTCGGAGCTCGTGCGAATGATGGGAGTGCAGCAGGCGGCCATTCAGGCCAGTAACGAGCAGATGCAAGCGTTTATGGCGCAACAAGCCCAGTTCCAGCGGGCTATGTACGAGCAGCAACTTCGTGCTAATGACCAGAAGCAGAAGGCTAATCCTCCTCGGTTTTATGGCCGCCAGGATGAAGATCTCGAGCTGTGGCTGTTCCACATTGAAGAGCACTTTGCAGTGTATGCAGATCTCAGAGATTGCGATGACTCACGATTTGTAGACATGGTTGTCCCCTTTTTGAGCACCGATGTCATGTCATGGTATCGCGAATTCAAAACAGCACTCGGCGACACGCCCCGTACCTGGCCGCTGTTCAAACAGCAGATTAGGGCTAGGTTTAAGGACAGCGACTTCGAGTTCAAGCTGCTGACCAAGATGTACGAGCTCCAACCCACCGGAACCCAGCAGGAGTACACTACCAAGTTCATGCAGCTCATGTCACAGTCGAGTGTCGAAATGCACGAGGTGGTCAAGCGCTGGTTCTACCAGCAAAACCTGAGAGCCGACACAAGCGCCTATGTCTCGCAGAGCATACCCGAGACTCTACAAGATACGATCGAGTATGCTCAGCGTTTCGAGGACCCCCGGAAGCAGGCGCGCCCGAAACAACAGCCGGTTCCCGACCCCACGTCGCAAACGCGCTCCGAAGGGCGCAACCAGAATGGCCGTGGAAGAGCTCATGCAGGCGCCTCGGGCTCGAGGGTAACGACTGCAACAACTCCTGCGACCAGGGCACCCACCGGTAATTTACCGACGTTTGTACCCACTTGTCATAAATGTGGTATACTCGGGCATAAGTCGCCAGACTGCCCCACTCGGGGTGCTGGCGCAACTAAAAAAAACTAGGTGTCTCGGCGGGCTGGCGCCCCGCCGAGAATGCCGTTGCTACTACTTACCATACGGTAGCACGGCCAGCCACCGGCAGTCGCAGACGTTTGGCTCATATCAAGGTCAAATTTGGGACTCCCAAATTGTATGGTTACTTAGACCAACCGGCCCGTGCAAACGGCCGTGAAGTCTCGACATTTATCGATTCCGGCGCTTCATTCAACGCAATTACTCCGGAGCTCGTCAAACACCTTGGTCTTCGCGTCGTCGAGCGACAACGACCTCTCCAAATTACTCTGGGCGCAGGCAAACAGTGCTTTGTGCCTCGCCGAGAGAATACTATTTCAATTGCGATGCCCAACTTTCCTGTCTATGAAACTCACGTGACGGTGATGGAAGTACCTGAAAGCCGCGATATCCTGCTAGGTATGCCCTGGCTAGTAGATATTAATCCGAGCATCAACTGGGCAGCTCGCACTATCTCGTGGCGGTCGCCCTCGCACCACGACGGGAACAAAACCGTTTCCTTCCACCCCTGTGTGCCTGCGAATAAGTCTCGCACAGTCGGAGGACGTCGCGTAGACAATCTAGCACGACGACACACCGAGGACGGCAGACTACAATATTACTATCATCACGGACATCATAGTGAATGCGGTGCGACTCGCATAGTCGACACGCGCAAACTTTTGAGGCTCCTTCGCGAATCAGACAACGAATTTTGTTTCATTATGGCCAACAATCCATCAGAGGATAAGGCAGACGCAGCCTGGAAGAAACTCGAAGGGACTCCGGTATGGCCACTATTGCAGCACTACAGGACCCGTGTATTTCGATCAGAGCTGCCGGATGTGCCACCGTCGCGTCATAGAGGTGGCCGACTCCATCCCGGTACACCGCAAGCAATTCCCGCTGTCAGCGGAGCAGAAAGCGGCGATACAAGCATGGACAAAAGAGATGCTCCGAGCTGGCATTATACGACCTTCCTCTTCACCCTACTGCTCTCCAACTTTTTGCGTGCGCAAAAAGAACGGAGAATGGCGCATTGTCCATGATTTTAGAGGCCTAAATGCAAAGGTGCGAGTTCCTGCGAACCCTATTCCTAGAAAAGATGATATTCTACGTGACATGGCTAGCGGTCGACTGTTCTCCTCAATGGACCTGCTCTGGGGGTTTTTCCAGGTGAAGCTGCGCGAAGATTCGATCCCCTACACAGCGTTCGCTACCCCAGACGGTCTATTCGAATATCTAGTCACGCCGATGGGGGTGGCGAGTAGTCCGTCCTGCTTCAATCGTCTCGTACAGTCTATCTTCTCTGACTATGGCGACTTTTGCAAGACCTATTTCGACGATTTGTTTGTCTACACACCGTCTGATGATGTGGACGAACACCTCGCTGCCCTCGGGAAAGTTCTGCACCGCTGCGCTGAGGAGCAATTATACATCAAGATCGAGAAATGCGTGTTTTGTTCTCCCGAGATCCCTTGCTTAGGGGATTTTGTTGGACGCGGCGGCGTCCGCGTGGACCCCGCCAAGTCTGAGACCATTCGCAATTGGCCTCTTCCCTCAACCAAGCGCGAACTCCAGTCTTTCCTTGGAGCATGCGTGTACTTGATGCGCTTCTGCAACGGATTTGCCGATCACGTTGCTGTGCTAACAGAACTTATTAAGGGCAAGAGACCACGCGATGCCGTGCAATTCAATGAGCAGCAGTTATCAGCTTTTACGACACTCAAAAGCAAGCTCGCTGCACCCCCGGTCCTCGCCCACCCCGACTTTGCCAAACCTTTCCACGTCAGCGTTGATGCATCTGACTTTGCTGTCGGCGGGTATCTTTTTCAACTTGCAGATGATGGTACAGAACGGATCATTGCCTATGGTGGACGGAAGTTATCTCTCGCCGAACAGGTTTACCCCACACGAGAAAAAGAATTACTTGGCGCACTACATGCTATGAGGACCTGGAAGGTCTATTTGATCGATAAGCCGTTCTTTATCAACACCGACCACCACACTATTGAGAATATTCTGCAACAACAAACCTGCTCACAACGACTTGCGCGCTGGCTCAATGAATTAGCCCTTTTCCAGCCTCTATTTCGCTGGGTAGCAGGCGCGACCAATGTAGTGGCTGACGCTATGTCGAGGCGACCCGATTGGGACGATGGAACCAGCCGAGCTATCAGCCTCTCTGCGCTGATTCATTCCATTGTGTCACCAACTGACGCGGAACCTGGTAGATTGCTGGTCCACCAAGCCACGACTCTAGATATCCCTACTCTATGTCGTCAGAATTACGAGACCGACCCCATCTTCGGTCCGATAATCCGCGATATTCGCGAAGGAAAAGCAGCGGATGCGCGACGTCTTCGCCGCTTTAACTTATCCGATGGGCTACTGTACTTTCAAATTTACCCAAGTGCCCCACGACGCCTCTGTATCCCTGACATTCCTGACCTGCGCAATGGAATTCTCTACGAGGAGCACGACGCGCTCTCTCGGGGGCACCCCGGCCAAGCAAAGACCTTACTACTACTCCTTGCAAAATATTATTGGCGCGGGATGGCTACAACGGTGGAGAAATATGTGTCGTCTTGCGAGCAATGTCAGCGCAACAAATACCTGCGCGGAAAACCCGCTGGCCACCTACATCCGCTTGATATTCCGGATGGGCGATGGCGGGACATTAGTATTGACTTCAAAGGACCACTCCCTACAACTACAGACGGTCACGACACTATTATGGTGATCGTGGATCGTCTTACAAAGAGAGCTCACTTCTTGCCGACAACAGATGCTGCATCCGCCGAAGACACAGCTCGCCTTTTTTGCAATTTTTACCAGCGTTTGCATGGTTTGCCGCTGTCCATCACGTCAGATCGCGACTCGAAGTTTACATCTAAGCTATGGACGCATATCATGTACATACAGGATACTCGACTTAACCTCAGTACCGCATTCAAGCCTTCGACCGATGGTCAGGCAGAAGTGACGGTGAAATTTGTGAACGAATATCTGCGGCACTTCATTAATCCGCACCACACTGACTGGGACAGGCTGTTGCCCTTTGCTGAATTTGCCTACAACTCCAGAATGCATAGCTCTATCGGCATGTCGCCGTTCATGGCGGACCTGGGATATCAACCTCGATCTGTCGCTGATTGTGTCGTTCCAGCGTCAAGACCCACGCGCGCTTCCCGTTTCGTGACTCACCAGCAAGCTATACTTGCTGAAGCTCAAGACGCTATGTCAGCGGCCCAGTTGAGTTGGCACGCGGCATATGATCGTAGTCGCCCTCATGTCGAATTTGCTGTCGATGACTCTGTGCTTTTGGATACTAAGCACCTCGATCTCGCACACTTAGGTACAGACGGAAAGCGCAAACTTACGGCTCGCTATATTGGACCCTACCCTATTACCGCCGTTGTGGGCCCCGATACCTACAAGCTCGGTCTGCCTCCAGGCCTCCGACTGCACCCGGACTTCCACGTGTCTCGCCTGCGGAGATACAATCGAGATGACCAAGCAGCCCGTATCACTCGGGTACCTCCGGTCCTCGTCGCAGATGGCTCTGAAGGTCATTTAGTTGCAGCAATCCTTGGCCACCGTACTCGCCAAGGAACGCGCCAATTTCTCGTTCGCTGGCTGGACACAACTTTGAAACCTTCGTGGGAACCGCTGACGAACTTAGGCCAAGTGACCGGTCTTATTCGTCAATACTTGGATAGCCTTCGCCCAACTCGCGCTATCGCGCGTCTAAGGGGGGAAGTGTCACGAGTATAACCCGTGCCCGCGCAATCGCAGACAAGAATGCACTCAGCACAGTCCCAGCCAGACAAGAAACCTACGCGATTCATCGCACACACCTCGCATCGAAACTCATCGCACAAGAATAACTACATCTTTATCTACAACTAGCCGTAAGCAGCTCTAACTCTGCGCTACTGGCGCCTTTATAATGACCAGTCTTCATTTTTCCTGCTAGTTCACAAGCTCCTAGTCAAGACTCAAGCCTCGCTCCACAGAGTGCAAGACAACCAGTGACAGCCTAAAGGCTATGGTGCGGTCTGTTGGTCTCCACAAGCATCCTTCTTAGACCCTCGCCTCGATCCTTTTGTCTTCCCCGTTCGTGCTAGCTGCTGGAGAGCTCCGAAAGGTGGAATGTACAGGCAGCGACGCGAATAGACTGCGAGCTAGGGTGGATTTAAGGCATGCCCGGAATTAGGTATTTTGAAAAAAAAATAGGATTAGGCATTTTGCACTTTATCTCCACATACTACCTAATTTTGAGAGGCCTGCTAATAGAGATCTTCAGAAGAACTGCTACAGTTCACTTGGTGGGTTTCAAACTGTGTAGGTTACACATCTATTTTAAATGAACTGAAAAAAGTCTATCGCCATTTAGCCCAGCTTGCTTAAGAATTTGCACAGCGAGAGAATATGAGTGCTTATCGCTTCAACGAGACCTACGATAAGGTGCTAGTGAGAGAAGTTGTCCCTGCGAAACCTTTCCGTGCGAAGTACGGTACCGTAGGACAGGCATGGGAGCAAGTTGCATCAAGTGCGTCGCTTCTACGAGGACGATACCCCAGCCTGGGGACATGTAATTCGTGAAAGCGTCTATTTGGGTTTCACACCTATGTATTAGTACCGGCTTGGTTGATCGCCGTCAACTTACTTCATATGCCAACATAGGGGATACGTCCCTAGCTCAATTACCGAGACAGAAAATCCACTCAGAAGCTCGCAGTCCGTGGCAGGGGCGGATGGAGCGGGCGTCACCGAAGTCCCCTGCTGCTGGGGAGTCTAGGGCTCACCCTGCACCTCCTCACCAATCGTCGGGACCGGCGCCACAGGCGCCCCCTGCTTCTGAGTCTCGTCCGCGGTCGTCGGGTCCAGCGTCGGGGCCTCAGTGGCGGGCGCCACGGCGCACTTCTTTAGGTTCGCGTAGAGCTTATGTTTTCGCATAAGCTCAAGTAGCTTCCGGAGATGCACCTACTACTACTGTTTCTAATCGCTGATTTTAGAGGCCCCATTACACCCACATCAAGCGGCTGACACAGTGCGGTGCTATTGGGTGGTAATGGGACCACCGTAGCATTGGCTTTCTCGGCCATGATCCGCTGTCCTTCTTCCGAGACGTGGCATTCAAAGTTGTGAAGAAGAAGGACGGCGGGTGCATCTATTTCAAACTTTAATAGTTTTTCTACATAGAATCTCCACACGGAGCTGTCCATCCAAGCTTTTTCTTGAACGGTGTAGAATTGTCCCTCTGGGTATTTTTCGAGCTCGCCCTGTTCGAGTCGTCCACCGGGAACTCCACGGATAATGAAGAGAATTGGCAACTTTATTCATAACAATACAGATTAACAGTGAATATATAACATTAATACACAATAACATATATGATAACAGATAGAGAAAAGCTTACCGTCATCCCGCACGGTCAAAACTGCCGTCATACGGCCTGCGTGTTTGTTAGCGCCCAAAATACGCGCCCCGAATCTCTCCTTCCTTTGCCAGCCCACGACTTTATCGGCGGTATGTCGATTATAATCGCCGTTTCGTCCACGTTGAGCACACCGCCGCCTCCGAATGCCTCGTATTTTGCCCAAAACGAGAGAGCGAATTCAGCACGTGTTTCGTCAAGCTCCTTGTGAGATTGTTTTTAGCAGATTGGGGCTTCTGTGACGAGAATCCGTTGCTGTCATGCCATAAATTACAAGACAAATTTAAATACATCAATACACAGAACAATATAACAAATATCATAGTATATTACCGATTAGCCAGTCGCTGGACCACGCGCTCGAGCGCGAGCGTACCCGTCTCCTTCTCATTCAAATAGCAGGTCACCCACTCCGGCTGAATCTTCCACATGAACGCTATGATTCCAGCGGCAGACAGAACCTGCATAATATACATACCTTTAAAATATACAGTCCGTAGTGTCGTGTAGGAACACGCGCTAAATTATATATGGCACACGTTCCCCACCAACAACACCCACCGAGTCACCGAAGACTCAATGGGCTTGTTAGGGTTAGAACCTGAAGGCTCAGGAACTTTCCCTTGCACCGGGTTGATGTTTCCCCTGTGTACCGAGTTTCCGCTAGTCGACCGACGGAAGACTCAGCTTCACTAGCCACGAGCAAAGGCTAGCACGCTCTCACACACAAAATATACCTCGCAGGCCCTCAGAAGGAATGGTCCCGGCCTTTTACGGCGTGATACGAGGGTGCCGGAGCTATACTCCGGCGGGAAGAAATAAATGGAGTGCGCTCTCGCTCCTCCAGTTCCTGGCGACGACTCGTCGCTACCAATGCACCGGCCACTAACTCTTGGCCCTGCCAGGGATGAACACACGCTACACTAGTAGATGTGCCCACCGACAGTCATAATCCTACCTACCAGGTTTACCTTGAGCTGCAGGTCGTTCACTGCAGGTACCGGTGTCGCCCTTGCGTGGTTGGGAGGAAAAGCTGTTCTGTTATTGTTGCCCGACGGCTTATCTTGTCTTCTCTTAAGTTTCCTATCGATCAATACAAATATCAAGTATAAACGCGTCCGTTTTTGGACCGCCAGTTGTAACTCACGACTCTTCGGCGCTTTCTCTGCGACGTGGCGGCGTTACCGACGACTCAAACGGCCGCTGAAACGCCACCGACGACTCGGGACAGGCGCCGACGACTCATAGGTTCGGATCTTGCCAGTAGGTTCGCACCGTACTTAGCGAGCTGGAACCGCCCGCGCTTGACTTGGGACCGTCGACGAGTCATCGTCACCGGCCTATTTAGGCCAATCAGCGATCAGGGAGTTTAGTCCAATGACTGGCGATGGGTTGTGACTTGCCAGTTAACGCCGGCGCCTCGAGTCTTCTTCGTCCCTCGTCCCGCCTTTGGGTTTTGGCTTCGGCTTCATTTCCCGATACCACAACTGCCCCCACCGCGACTCGAGCCGCGTGCTGGTGAGCGTCGGGGTGCTCCTGTGCCATGATTGGTTCTTCGCGCGCTGCCCAGTCCGCCGTGAACTCGGCCCTCAGGGCTCTCGGTGTGTCTCGGTCTTCGCTCCAGGTAAGCCGTCTTCTTCTTGTTCTCTTGCCGTCTTCACTCCTAACCCGGATCTTGGTATCTTGGTCAGTCTTCGCCAGGTCGAGGAAGCTCGCTTGGTGCTGGTAGTTCGCCTGCTGCTCCTGCTCCCTCGCAGTCGGCGGTGTCTGAGGATGAGAGCGCTGCTGAGTCGACGGCCAGTTCGGCCACGGTGAGTTTCCTGCCGTCTTCTCGCTTTCTGTTAGCTTCACGTGAGATGCTGATGCTTGGCGGCTTTGTGCGTCTGCTCCCCAGGTTGTCTTGTCATCTCCGGAGTTGGGCTCACTCGCTGTTGGCGATGCGCCGAGCCAAGCTTCGCTGGACGCTTCCGCTGAGTCGTCCGCGTCTCTGGCCACCTCTCCGGCTGTTCCTTCGGTACGTCTCGTTGACTGGCACCTTGATCTTGAGCTGCTCTCGCTTACCTTCACGGTTATTGCCTTCGTTTCTTGTCATTCAGGATACTTCCCTGGTTGATGTGCCTGTTGGTAGTGCTGCCGGCGACTCAGTTTCGATCCAGTCGTCGGAGCTGGCTGCTCGGTGCTTTACTTTGAGCGCTGAGGCCAGTCGTTCCACCACCGACGACTCGCTGATCACGGTGTCGCGTGAGGCCCTTGAGCAAATCGTCATGGAAGCCAGTGCTGAGGCGTCGGAGCGCGTGATCGCGGTGTTGGGTCCTCGGTTGGATCTCATCGGTCGTCTCAATGTCACTCTGCACCAGGGTCCCAACATTCGTGGGGACCGCCACGTGGGCTCTCGCTTGGCCGCTGCTCGCTCGCTGGAAGACGTGGTGGCGGCGGCTCAGCCCAACATGGGGGTCCACGATGACATCAACTTGGACTTGGCTGTGATGCGAGGCCAGGTGCACTCCGCTGAAGCTGCGCGTGCTGCCGCCGAAAACTCGGCGATGAAGGAATCGTTCAAGCACGAGAACACCATGGTGTTCCTCAAGCAAGCGCGGACAGAGCTCGAGCACGCCAAGAAGGAGGTCAAGCGTCTGCGGGTCTTGGAGGCTCACTACCTCCAGGAGATGGAGGGTCTTCGTGGAGCCGTGGATGCGCACACCGAGACGGCTGCCCGCTTGGAGAACCGCGTTAGAGCTGCTGACGACGAGTGCAAGCGTATGGTTCTCCAGCTCACTCGCGAGCAGACGGCGCTCAAGGCCGCCGTGGCGTCGTCGACTGCACAGAGCAAGCGTCTTCATGATCATCTGGCTCGTTTGGACACCGGCGATGACTCGTCGTCGACTCGCCTCCAGCGCCGAATGAAGACCTTCAAGAACAGGTGAAGCGGCTAACCGCGCGCCAACCGGACTCTTCGGGCGCACGTCAAGTTTGAAGACATGGACCCAGACGTCCTTGTGCTGATCTCTGAAGGTTCGTGCTGGTTGTTGAGTTGCTGCATGTGCTGGCTTGTGTTCTGATTCTGGGCGATGACTCATGCTTTACAGGTTTGTCGACTGGCGAGTTGAACTGGGACCTGCTGGACATTAGCCACGAGACTCGGCGGGTCCTCAAGGACATGCTGGCCAATGCGGATCCGTCTCGAACCGAGGATGCCATTGCCGTTGACTTGGCCCGTGCTGCTTTCCTGGAATCGGACTCACATGTTGAGTTGTCGTCGGAGGAGCGGTCGGCTGAGGCAAACAAGACAACGCCGGGAACTCGTGCTGCCGATATCGAAGCGGACCGGGCTGTACGCGCTGCGCAGATTGGTTGCTCACGCAAGCGTTCCTCGCAAAGGGAAGCCGGTTCTCATAATGTTCGTCGTCGGTCAAGCTCAGTTTCTCGTCCGGCGTCGCAAAAGCGGGTTCGTTCCTCGTCACTCCGTCGCAGTCCGTCCGCCAGTCGCCCGGGCAAGAAACCTCGCCGCCCCGCCGAAGACTCAGCTTCCGCTGTCCGTGGATCTCGTACGTCTTCTTCCCGTCGAGGTGGTAGCCGTGAGTCTTCGGTGACAGCTCCTGGTGGTTCTCGGGCTCCTTCTCAAGATGGTGAGCGCTTGGAATTGGAGGTGGAGGTTGTCGAGTCTTCCGGAAGTGTTCCTGCGGCCGCAGAGTCTCCGCCCGCGTTGGCAGTGCAAGCCCCGAGTGCTTCCAGGGCGTCGTCGTCCAAGGGCAAGTCGAGGCGGAAACCCAAGGGGCGATGGGCTCGTTCTCAGCGATCTACTGGTCCGCCCGCTCGTGCCGCCTTCTCCGGGGCCGCTGCCAAGTCTTCGTCGGACAGCTCACCCGTTGTTTCTTCCCGCAAGCCGTCTCGTGTGGTGGAGTCATCGGATGAAGATGCTGTTTCGTCGAGCACTATTTCTCCTCCTTCCGAGCAAGTTCACGTTGATTCTGGCGCTTCTCTCGAGTGGTTTCCGGACACTGGTTCGGAGGCGGAGAATTTGGTCGTTGGATCAGTGATTGAGTTATCGGTGGGCGTCCCTCAATCCTCTTCTCTCTTGGAGCTCCCAGGTTCCGAGTCGTCGGGAGCTATCTCAGGTGCTGGTGTGGAGCCTAAGAAAACACCTCCTGTCCCACCGAAGACTCACACGAGTCACCGTCGACAACCCCGTCGTTCTTCCGTTCCACGCCAGTCTGCGTCTTCCGGAAGCAGCCGAGTCGTCGCCACTTCGTCGTCCACCCCTGGGTCAGATTCCAGCCCCGACGTCATCCGGTGGTACCGTCGCCGGCGCGGGGTCAGTTACCCCTCGTCCGATTTTCCAAGCAAGTGGCCAAGTGGGCTGTGCCGTACATCGAGCCGCCTTTTACGCGTCCTGGGGCTCTCAAGTGCTGGACCCAGATGCTGAATGCTCGGTTGCCTGCACCGGTGCCCCGGGATCTCCGAATTATTTCCAGTCCTGAAGGCATCGCGGCATTCGCGGACTACAAAAACCCTGATCATCCGTGGCAGAAGCTTCGCCGGTGACTCCCGTCTCAAGCGTGTCTTTTTGACACTTCAGAGTTTGATCCCGACTCCAAGGTATCCCAGCGGGCTTCGCCGATGACTCGAGTGATGGGGTACTGGAGCAATTTTCGTGGGAGCGGCGACTCGGACAACGTCGACGTTGGTTTCTCGCTTTGGGAACGTGATCACTGGATCCTTCCGAAGGCAGTGGAGACTACGTTCTCCGCAGTTGCCGCTGACTTGGACATGATGGACTGGACTGCCGCGCGGAAGACTCGGACGAGGAAGGACTTGGATGCTTTGAAAGCCGCCTGGTCGAGGTACGTGGTCGAGCGCAACAAACGTAGCGACCGTCTCCGCGCCAAGGTGGTCCCGTACATCTGGAAGTGGGCAGCAGCCAGGATCCTGGCTTCTCGGAGGTGAAGCCCGAGTTCATGCTCGAGCCGACCATGCCCGGGTATTCTCTGGAGTACTTGCATTGGGAGCCCAAGACTGTCGACTGGTTGAGCGAGGTCGCGGCCCTGGACGCTGCGGAGCCTTGGCGGAACGGCTGGATCGATGTGCCGGAGCAGCACCCCTACAACACCACGTTCGTCCCATGCAACCCGTCGGCTCCGCTCTTTGTCCCGGCTGGTTCTTCGCGCGCCAATGTTGGTCGTCGAGTCGTTCCGAGTCCGTCGCTGCAACCGGGTGAATTGAGCTCAGAATGGGTGGCCGAGTTTGGTGGTGCTCGCGTTCCTGCTGCGTCTGAGTCTTCGCCGACTGCTGCGTCTGTTCCGGGAGGACCAGTTCTGGATGTTGCTGGTGGTTCCGATGACTCGAGCTTGCTTGGTGTCTTGGCTCGGGCAGCCGTTGCCTCCGATCCTGATTGAGTTGAAGTCGGGTTCAAGCGAGTCGTCGGCAGCGTCTTCTATCCATTTGGTTTTCGTTTCCAATTCCGCTTCTGAGTTGCCGTTGAGTTTGGCTGTCCGTCTTGGTAGCGTTTAATTTTCAAATGCAAAATGGTAGTACTGCAGTAGCTGTTTTCGTCTGTGGTCTTGGGCTGCGTTGCCCCAAGTACAGGTCGTCATGGCAGTGACTCATAGCCACCTAGTCTTCGTCGGCGACTTGAACCATCTGCAGGCGCTGTTCACTTCGTTTTCGCCGTAGGTAATCATAGAGGAGCCCTCCACAAGAAAGGTTAGCGGCTGGCTCCCACGTTGGCTCATCGTAGCCGACCCATTTGACTCTAAACTCGCGCACTGCTCTTTCAGTTCCCGTGGACAACGGCACACGGTCGTCGAGGATGGCTTCAACTTCATACTCTCCTGCCACGTGATCTGGCTCCCAACTATCTTCAGGGAGCAGTTCTTCGTCAAAGTCTAGTCGCGTGTCCTCGACGAGTCCGGGCGCGAGGCGAGTCTTCGGTCGATCTCCAAACTCATCAACCAGCTTTAGTCGGGATATATGGACGACTGGGTAAAATCGGTATCCACTGCGGTCCGGTAACTCGAGTTCGAAGGCGTAGTCTTCGATCTTCTTTTTTATCCGGAAGGGTCCATGCCACCGGTGTGCCAGTTTCTTGGTAAGGCCGGGCTTGACTCTCTCCATGTACAACCAGACCCTGCTGCCGACATCGAACGGGACCGGTAGCATTGATTTTTAGCCTGCAATCGGCTCAATTCCGCCAGTCTTCGGTGGATCCACCCTGTCCCGAGAGACATGTCCCCCCTGTCCCACAAACGGTTGGTGTGGGGCACCCGCCGACGACTCGCGAGTCGTCGGTGGCAAATGCGTACTTGGTTTGAGCGACAGGTGACTTGGGACGGGGGTGTCTTGTCCCGTAGACGGTTGGTCTTGTGCCGCCGCCGATGACTCGTGATCCCGAGTCTTCGCCAGTATAGTCTTCTCTTTCCTGCTGAGTTTGGCGTTGTGTTCCCGGGCTCTGCGAGTCTTCTCGGTGGCTTGGTATTCCTTGGCCATTTCCATAGCAATCTGCTGTTGTCTGTTGACTTCGCGGCGCCACGCCAGTGCGTCTGACTGCTTTGGCGTGCCGTGTCGGAGCGAGGATGACATGGCTTTCAGCGTTGACTGGGCATCCCACCCGTGCACCAAGTAGAATGGTGTTTCCTTCGGAGTCGTGTCTTGTGAGTTGTTGATGGCGAAGACTAAGCGCTCCACGATCTCGTCCCAGTCTTGTTGGAGCGGGTCTTCGGCGTATACCTTGACGGATTGCATTACAGTCTTGACTGACCGTTCTTGCTGTCCGTTGGCTTGCGGCCGGTAACTCAGCGTTGCTCGGGACCTTGACTGCATCATTTCTGCAAACGCTTGGAACACTTCGCTCATGAACCGTGGGTAGCGGTCATGGTGGATGAGTGATGGCGCACCGAATCGTCGGTATATGCATTCCTCGAATGCTTGTGCCACCTTAAGTGCGCCCGTATCCGCCATGGCTTTCGCAATGATAAAGCCGTAAAAGAACATTGAAAGAGCAGCAGGGCTGGGTTGCCCCTCCGAGTCTCCGGCAGTTGTATCACGAAGTCCATAGACACTATCTGGAAAGGCTGTTCCGCCAGCACGTTGCCAGGAGAGTATCCTTTCAGTTGGGGGCGGCTTTTGCTGGTGCTGCAGTCGGGGCACGATCTCACGTGCTTCTCCACGTCGGTGTAAAGTCCCAACCAGAAGTAATCTCGCTTTACTCGCTAGTAAGTTCTCACCACACCTTGATGGCCACCTTCCAGCGAGTCATGACATTTCTGGCGTACTTCTTGAATCATCGTGGTGGGTACCACCAGACGTAGCGAGATCTCCTCTTGCGACTCAGCGTCACGCCGACGACTCGTTCCCATGTAGTGTAACAAATTGTCTTCCGACAACACGAACTTATCTGCGATTTTCCATGCATCTCTGGCGGCTCGGTATCCAAGTTTCTCCACATCTCCGCGTAACAGGGTCTTCAGGTTAGCCCATCGCAATTCTTCGTCCTGAGCGGCAGCTATTCGTCGTCGTCTTTCTTCTTGGACTTCCACAGGATCAACGTCTTGTGCGTTAGGAGCTGCTGGTGGAGCTTGGGTCGTTTCCGGGGGTTGAATTTCAGGAGGTTTCCGGTTAGGTCGAGTCTTCGGCGGTGACTTCGGCTTATCGTGTGTGAATCGGACATGTTTTTTCTTGCTCTTGGTCTGCGCCCGAGTCATCGCCAGTAGCATTCCAGGTTCTGGACGTACGAAATCAGCAAATGTCTTGCGTTTCACGGTCGAGACGCCGCTCAGAGCTTGAATAGAGCCTCCTGGAACCAGGTTTTGTGCTTCTGATCCTTGCGGCGGCGACTCGTAGATCACTTCTTGTATCCGATTGAGTCCGGCCAACTCTGCTTTCCGGGTTTCACTCCGAATGACCTTGGAAACTTTTGACTCCAAGGCTTCTGTTGCCAACGAGTCCGCGGCAGCATTGTATTCGCGTACCACGTGCAGGTATTTGACTGACCGCAACCGTGCTGTGACCTCCTTGTGATGATTCAGCTGTGCCATCAGTGATTCCTTCCGGCAAGCTATCACCCCTAGGGATTGCTGGATCGCGAGTCTCGAGTCTCCCACGATCACTAAGTCTTCGGCGCCGTGTTCGATCGCGGCGAGAACGCCGTTGTTCATGCCGGTGTACTCGGCGGTGTTGACCGTGGTTTTCTCGAGGTAAGCGTTCGCTGCAATAACTATTTTCCACTCCGGAAGGCTCCACACGATCCATGAGCAACTGCCGTAACCACCGTACTTCTCAGTCTTCGCTGACCCATCGAAAGAGACCACGAAGCCTGTATGAGTCGTCGGTAGGCGTGCATAGAGCAAGTTTGGGTCCATGCGAGTCGTCGGTGAGCCTTTAGTCGGCGGGGCAACCAGTTCCAATGCGTCATCGAGATCCACGAAGTTGGTCACCGTCGACTGGAGCAGCTGGGTGAAGGCACAGTCCTTCTCCTTGACTCGTTGGACGATCTGGTGCCACGGGTAGAGCAATACCGCGAATTGTACAGCTCTCCCAAAGAGTGACTTCGACTTGGTAATCAACTCCAAGGTGGAGAAGCGAGTGTAGACTCGTATTGTCCGTCCCGCCAACTGAGTGTAGCAAGTCTTCAGCAGTAGCAACAGTGCTAGCACCTCTTTCTCCGCCGCATGATAGTTCATCTCGGCCTCCTTCAATACACGTCCGCAGAAGCGAACAGGGTGCAACTTGTCATCATGCAGCTGTAGCAGCGTGGAGCTTAATGCCCACTCGTTTGCGAACAGCATGATGTGCACGTCCTTGGTGCGGTCGAAGTGGCGGAGTATCGGTGCTGCCGCAACCTTGTCTTGGAGAGCTTGGAAACTCCGGCGGGCAACTGTGAGGTCACCCTCCGGTGCGAAATCGTCTTCCTTCAGCTGGTACAGCGCCGCGCCGTAGACAGCGAAGTCTTGGATGAAGCGGTTGTAATAATTCAGCGCACCTAGGAAAGACTGCATTCCCTTCTTCGGTCGTGGGAAAGACAGCTTAGTGATCGCGTCCAGCTTCTTCGGATCGGGCCGAATGCCGTCGTTTGACACTTCATGGGACAGAAAGTTAACGCGTCCTTGCACGAAAGTACTCTTGGTAAAGCTGACGCTGATCCGGCACTCTTCAAAACGACTGAGGAGCCGATCCAGCGTCGCCAAACAACTGTCGAAGTCTTCGCCACGAAACAGATATCGTCCACGAAGGATCGCCGGTCGAACACAGGTACCAGCGACGACTCGTCGGCTTCGTTGGTCGTAAACATATCGGCTTCGGGGCTGTTAATGAGTCGAGTAATGGGTTCAGCTGTCTTCGAGTCATCGCGGGCGGCTGCAAACTTGGTTCGAGTCGTCGCTGTAATGCCTGGTAGGCGAGGCGACGACTCGAGTCGCCGGCAGTGTTCTGCCGAGTCTTCGGCGGCCTTCATTTTTGCTGCAAAGGCGTTCCAGCCGCCCTTAGGTTGCACAAATCCCCACAATGCGTTGTCTATCATCCGTTGGTAGATCATCGGCGCGTTCTTGAGGCCGAAAGGCATTCGTAGCCACTCGAAGTGCCCCAGAGGACACACAAATACCGATATCTTGCGCGCACGTAGAGTCATCAGGATGGCCCAAAATCCGCAGGCCGCGTCGAGCGAGCAGAACCAAAGGTAAGTTTCCAGGTCTGTGAGCAAGTCGTCGACGAGTGGCATGGCGTACTCCAGGATCGCCGTTACCGCGTTGACCATCTTGTAGTCGATGCAGAGGCGGATGTCTTGGCCATTCTTCTTGAGGACAATGACGATTGGCGAGGCCCACGGGCTGTCCGAGAACGCGATAAGCCCTGCCTTGAGCAGTCCTTTGAGTAGTTCGTACAATTTCTTGAGATGCTTGAATGGGATCCGTCGGGCCCGTTGTTTGATCGGCGCGTGCCCCTTCACATCTATGTCGCAGACAACGCCATATGCTGGCGGTGGGAGTGCATTCCCGCTTGCAATCATGATACTTTCATGGCGTCGGAGTACTTCGATCAGGCTCCCTTGTTGGTCTGCCGACAACTCGGGATTCTTGACGTTCGCCGCCGAGTAGTCGAGTGTAGTCGGCTCCGGCTCCGATAAATCGGGGAGGAACGCTAATTCACGCGCGTAGTCCTCCAGTTCGATGTCCGCTGCCGGGTGTTCCGCCGTCTCGTCGCTACTGT
This sequence comes from Phytophthora cinnamomi, assembly GCF_018691715.1. Classification (NCBI taxonomy): domain Eukaryota; phylum Oomycota; class Peronosporomycetes; order Peronosporales; family Peronosporaceae; genus Phytophthora; species Phytophthora cinnamomi. The sequence continues at coordinate 324,438 of NW_027150971.1, forward strand.
CGACGGTACCTTCCGTGGCCAGTACACGCATTACTGCTATGAACGTCTGGTCGAGTGTCGTTGAGATGTCTCCGGCTTCTCGGCTGGGTGCAGTCTGAGTCATCAGTGGATGCCTCTTCGGACTGCACTCTAGTCCTTGGTCTTCGTCGCGACGCACCGTCGACTCAGCAGTCTCCAGTCTTGATCCATCTGCTTCTGGAGTCATGGCTTCATCGTCAGTCGTCGTCACCCCGTCGAGTCGCCGGCAGTAGCGTCGAGTCGTCGGTGATGTTCTTCCGCTATCCATTCTGAGTCATCCGTCACCGACGAGTCGTCGGCACTGTCACGCTCACTGTTGACGGGTGGTTTCTCGGCCGAGTCTTCGTCCGGTCGCTGCAAGATACCTTTTGGGTGTCGGGTAACGCACTTGTTCCACCGCTGGAGGCTGCTTGGCCAACCATTGTTGGTAGAGTTCAGCTTCCCACTTGAGTAGTGTCTTGTCTCGTGCGGCAGCGTATGCGAGTACCTGCCACTCCTTGTACTTTGCGGAATCTAGCCGCACGTAGCCTTCAGTCTTCGGCAGCGACCCAATCGGAACTCAGACTATCACCGGGAAGTGTACCGGACAACTCACCAGCCTATCCGTGGCGCTGGTAAGCCGAATCCTGACCGGACGTCCCTTGTAGAACCTGGTGACAGTCGGGATGAACGTCTCAGTTCGGCGGATCCACGGCACGTGAGTCGTCGGCTCGGGTTGTCGCCGCTGTAGTTTGAACTCGTCCCATTCATGGCCCGGTATTTGCATTGGTTTCGTCGGACCGTACGCGACGTGGCTTCCTTCGGCCTCGTCCATCATGTTTTGAGTCTTGATCAGCGGGATCATTACCTCGTCGGGGAGCTTGGCCGTTGCGTTTAGGAGGTCCAGTCGGATACCGGCCGGGATCATAAAGTCGGTGCCAAGCACCACTTCTACCCCGGCGCAGTGATCCATTATCCAGACTTCAAAAACATAAACGCGCTCCCATCCAAGGGTGACTTTCACCTTCGCTCGGCGAGTCGTCATCATCTTGCCCTTGGTGATCCCTTGTACATCCATGCAACGTCCATGCCCCACTACTTCGCGGAGTTTCAGTCGCTTGGCAAGTTTCTCCGAGATGACACTGACGTTTGCCCCGGTGTCCAGCAGTATCATCGTGCGCGAGTTGTTCACGGCTCCGTTCACCAGTGTCCGCATCCTTACGCGCTTGTCAAATTTCTGCGCCGACCACCATCCCATCCGTTCTCCAGCTAAGCGTCGCACTTCTGGAACGAGTCGGCGCCAGTCTTCTTGTAATGCGCTTGTCAGTCAGTCTTCGGCGGTATCTCCAACCTCTTCCTTATCGTCTTTTTCACACCATACACCTCCACCGAGGCAATCGCCTCTCTCCTTTTCCAATTCCGTCGTTTTCATGTCGTTGTTTTGCTCAGTCTTCGTCCATTCGCACTCGCCCACAAATGCAAATATGCACTCGGCTTCAATTGCGGGCTCGGCTAACTGTGGCAGCCCGATTGGGACCAACCCAGTCGTAGTTGGCGGGCTGCCTAGTTTAAATGGTCCGAAAACAGGAGTTCTTGGAGCTCGGGTGTGAGGTCTTTCTTGTCCACCTTGGACTTGATGATCTTGGTGATTTCTGGGAACACTTCACATTTTCCGGAGTCGTGCACTTGTTTGCACAGCTTGCACCGACGTCGGCAGTAGTGCGCCGAGTGATACAGGCCCCCGCAGGCTGCGCACGGCCCATACTGGCGAGGTTTCTTGTCGCGGTAACCGCGGTTCTGGAACCGACTGTCCCGGCCTTGGCTGCGCCCCGCTGAGTCACCCCAGGGTTGTCGGTTGGCGGACCGGGCGTACGTGCCTTCGGCGGCGACTCGTCGTTCGTTGTCATTGGCTGCCGCAAGGTAGTGGTCGCTTCCGTCTGACGAATAGCTATCACCCCAGTCTTCGCCGCAACGTTGTGAGTCATCACTGCCGTGTTCACTTCCATCTTCGCTGTTGCTGTCGCCATCATATCTGTGGCGTTGTTGCTGCAGCTCGCTCGGCGTGTCCCGCGTGTCCCGTCCATGAAGTTCGGCGACGATGTCAGCGACAGATGCTTCAGCTAGGCTCACGCGAGGCATATTGCGTGAGTCGTCGCGACGACGCTCATAATCTCGTTCGCGTCGGTCGCGACGGCTGTAAGCATCCCGCGAGTCGTCGCGGCGGCGGTCATCACGTCGGCGAGCGTCCTCCGAGCGCTCGTGGCGGCGCGAGTCATCGCGACGTCTGTCATCACGTCGTCGGGAGGCATCCCAAGCTCGAGAGTGAGGCAGCGACGACTCGCGGGACGAATTGCGCTCGTCAATCTTCAATATCTCTTGGATCATCTCTTCCAAGTCATGTATATCTGAGATGCGCGGATGGCACAGGCGCCGTTCGAGTCCTCGGTCGCCGCAAGTCTCGAGGAACCGCTTGACGTGGTCGCGTGCCTTGCCGCCGTTGCTCTCAAACCGAATTCCGGCGTTCCTGGCATAGCCATTGAGCCGGTTTCGGTAGTCGCAAACATGTTCCTTGTCTTCGCGCTTGGCTGAGTAGTAGCGAGTCTCCGCTGACTGGCTGAACTGGGAGCAATAGTACTTGATGAAAGCTTCGCTTAAGAGGCTCCACGTTCGCTTGGTCTTCTTGGGTAGTTGTCGGTACCAATGTAGAGCGCCGTCCCGAAGACTCAGCTCGAAAGGCATGCACCAATCGTTGGGCGATGCTCGTGTTCCTTTCATCTCGTAGACAAAGGCGCGAAGCCATTGCATCGAGTTCTCGCTCTTGTTTCTGGTGCCCGAAAACGCCTTGATCTGACCCAGTGGGTGATGCGTTGCCACCTCGATCCTCGGAGTCGCGTTAAGCAACTCGGATTCGGTCACCTCACGGATTTGGCGCAGGTACTCGCCCATCTGCGCTCCTCCATCGCCGGTAAAGTCCGCTTCTTCGTCCGTCGAGTCGTCGGTGGGCCCGCTGCGGCGGATCGTGCTCCGTTTTGAGTTGCTTTTCGTGCCCCTGGCCGATTTTGAGTCATTGGTGGTGCGTCCAGCGCGGTCTGAGTAGCCCGTAGTTGGTGGACTCACCATGTGGGAGTCTTGAAAGTACGGGGATCGCTCTCCTGACGCGCTAAACACCCCTCCGGTGGGTTTTCGGCTGGGGTTTTCGCGGATTGTCCTCTTCGGAGTCGTCGGCAGCGGTACGCTAGCCGGGTCGACCACTTCGCGAGTCGCACGAGTCTTCCGCGAGTCGTCCAGAGTGAACGAGTTCACGCCGAAGGCTGTGCGGAGTCGCTTCTTCCATTTCCAGAGCTCCGCGCCTGCTTCGGCCGGCACCCAGCACTCCAGAGTCGACGGCGAAGGGTACTCCAGAGGCCGAAGACCCAATGCTTTCAGAAATCGTTCGGTTTCCTTCACCACTTGTTCGATTGTTACCGAACTCACTGGGCGAGCCAACTCGTGACACAAATCGGCCCAAACCGCCTGGCGAGTCATCGTTGGCTCGAATAGCTCACCCCAGTCGCTCTTCTTCATCTCTTCGTATAGTCGACCGAGAACCTTGTTGGCCGCCGGCGTGTCACCGTTGAGTGGCGGCAGGTTACCGGAGGTTTGCTCGGTCACTTGAGTCGTCAGGACCGGTGACCTCGAGTCGTCGGCGGCGTCTTCAAAGTCTTCCAAGTCGTCATATGCAGGCCCTGGGCCATCCACATCATCCAGTTCATCCGCGAGATTGCGCGTCACGGAGCGCGTGTCATCGTCAAGCTCAACCGCGAGGTTTCGCGACAACGAACGCGTGCCCGCGCTGCGTCCCGCAGACAGCACTGCATCTTCCGGAGTCTCGGGTGTCACCACCGCTGGCGCAGGCGCCTTCTCCTCCAGGTAATCGTCGTAGTCTTCATCCATTTCTTCGTCCTTGGCGTCGGATCCAGTCATCGAGTCGTCGAAGCTGACGGTCCGCTCAGCAATCGGGTCGAGGTGCGGCGTGATCAGGGCCGCCGTCGAGTCGTCGCCACGCGTTCCGCCAGTCTTCATCGGAGTTGCTGGTACCGCTGAACGTGATCCTTTCGCCATTTTCTTCTTTCTTCGCCTTTTCTCTTCTTTTTTCTTGTTCTTGTTCTTCTTCTTCTTGGTTGCTCGTAAAGTCGATCGACCTGCAGTAGCACGAAACACAGAAGGTCACATCAATCCCGGGTCGCGGCACCAGTTGTCGTGTAAGAACACGCGCTAAATTATATATGGCACACTTTCCCCACCAACAACACCCACCGAGTCACCGAAGACTCAATGGGCTTGTTAGGGTTAGAACCTGAAGGCTCAGGAACTTTCCCTTGCACCGGGTTGATGTTTCCCCTGTGTACCGAGTTTCCGCTAGTCGACCGACGGAAGACTCAGCTTCACTAGCCACGAGCAAAGGCTAGCACGCTCTCACACACAAAATATACCTCGCAGGCCCTCAGAAGGAAGGGTCCCTGTAGTGGGTCTAACTTGACTCACTACTTTAGCTTACACGTTGCGCAACGTGTATGAGGAAGCGTAAGTACTTAGTAATTAATTAGGTTAATTATATTTGAATACACAAATATAAGTTAAGTAAGAAAAGGATTCCAAGTGACTTAGATTAGGTAAAATGAGAACTGTATTGTTTGTAAATTGATCTTCCTCTAAAATCTGCTAAAAACTGTTTATCATCTATGAAAGGGTTGGCAGCGGCTGGCTGTCAGAGCCCCGCTAATATGCATGTCTCTGATTGGTAGAAAGATGCTGCTTTCTACCAATAGGATCTTTTGGGTATGTGTGGACCACTCACTGTGGTGGTCCACTTCAATGTATCCATTGGTGTGTCTTACACCAAGGTGAGGAAGTATCCAAAACTTTTAACAGATAACTTATCTGTTAAATTCACAAGTGGCTTGCAGCCACTTGTGCGTGTAACCCCGTTACACCATCCCCCCCTTAAGGTTAGACGCGCGGGGTCCCCGCACGTCAATCTTTTGGAATTGACCATTCGTCAATTCTCCGCGTTTGGAGAAGAAATCCGCGCTCATTCAACGATGAGCGCGCCTCAGAAGAAGTCCACAAAGTCGGTGGGGAGTCATCTCTCCATCGACGACTACTTCGAACGCCAGAAGGCGAAGTACGGCGACGTCGTCGACTTCGACGACGACGATGAAGATATGGAGGGCGAGGAGGACTCGCCCTCAAAGCGTAAAGACTCAGTGTCGAGCGAATCGCTCGACCCTCACGCCAAGAACGTTCGTCCGCGTGAAGGGGACGAATCGGACGCTTCGAGTTCGAAGCGTTCGCGTACTGAGAGCGATACCCCACTCGCTTCCGCTGGGGCGCTTAGTACTCCGCGCGCTGCTGCTGCAGCGCGTGATGTCAAAGCTCAAGGCTCTCCGCGCGATCCATGGATGCCGTTCGCGTCCGAGATCGCGGACCGGTATGGGAACTCGGTACCTCCGAATGAGGTTCCGCTGTACGTATGCAGCGCCATCAAAGATGACGCTGTGGCTGCCGAGCTGCACTTTGATGCTGAAACGCATCAAAGGCGCGATTACTACATCGGACTCTTTCATGAGCTCCGATGGTTTCAAAGCAAGAAGACATCTTCTCGCAGCAAAGTGCCCGAGTGGCAGGCACTTTGTCAAAGTTGGAACGCCTTTGTTGATAACTTCAACAAGAGGCCGAGTGCTTACCGTGATCGGATTAAGCAAGCGCGTGATCGCTTCGAGACGTACTCGAAGCGTGGAAAGCTGGAGCAACTTCATGTTGCTGCTGAGGAGGCAAATGTGCCGTGCGCTGTGCCCGAGGGCTTTCAGTGCACGAAGTGCTTCCCAGGCGCGGTCCGCTTGAGCGACCGCGACCTGAACGGGTACACGTCGTTCCGTGTGCCCGAGAGTCTCAAAGAGCTCCGTGCTAAATTCTTAGCACGTGAGGGTTCGGGCGCTAGCGATGATCGCAGCGCTCGTATTACTTCCGCTGCGCCAGCGCGTACTGCTCCTCGTACGCCCTCACCATTTCCGGAACGTCCTCCAGCAAGACGTTCCGCGGCTCCCATGTATCTCGATGGGGAGGAAATCCTCTCCAACGAATACGAAAACGAGCCCCTTGAGGGTTCGTTTTCGGGATACTATGGTCAACAATCCGCTCAACAATCCAGCGGGTTGAGCCGTGGGCGTCACGGATCGGCGGTGGCGGGGGTGGGAACACGCCCCGGGTATGATCAGCCCCGGGCTGATCAGTATGTGCCTCTCCACGACCGGGTGACCGCCGTGGAGCGTCTGCAGGGCGCTGAGTTCGCCGCCCTGAAACAGGAGCTGGCGAACCAGAAGGCTCAAGTCGCGGCGGTCTCGCAGACCGCCTCGAACATCCAGGTCGAGCTGGGGACCCAGATGAAGGGGTTGCTCCAGCGCGTCCACGCGCTGGAGGAGAGGCTGCTCGTCGCCGAGGCCAAGTCCTCCGCTTCCGCCTCGGCTCCTGCCGAGGATTCGGGTCAGCCGAGCTAGATGGCTCGTGCTGCAGGTATGGCTTCAACCGTCCGACGTAGAAGGTATGATGGAGGCGCATGCTAGACGGTATATCTAGCGTGTATGCGTTGCCGTGCCGTGCCAACACAGTGAACGGCCCGATGAAGCGCGGAGCAAGCTTGCTTGCTCCGAAATCCGAAACTGCATGTCTAGGCAGGTTTTGTGTAGCTAACAAAACTAATGAACCAACTTTAAATTCATTTGTGTTGCCTCTGCCCACGTTGTCTGCGTTCAGCTTCTGTTGGTCAACAGAAGCTGCTATTACATCTTGGACAAACCGAATTACGGCTTGTCTTTTGGTAATGAAGTTGATTGCATTCGAGCTGAAGTCATTCAGCTCGCTCTCCGCTAGAGGCCCGGCCTCTGCGTGGTTCTTTGCGGTGTCTGCGCCCTGCGCAGACCCGTGGTCGTTGGCCTTGTTGTTGGGGGAGTCTGCGCCCTGCGCAGACTCATGTGGTTTGTCCATTGTTGCAGCTGACACTGTGCAAGTGTCAGCGATTTTCTGTGGTTGCTGTATTGCAGTCGTAGATCCTCCCCCACTTAAAGTGGAAGCCATCACTCAGAGTAAACTCGGTAGACGCGGATGCCGCATGGCATTCACGTAGAACGGCGTATGCCCGGTCGAGGCATGCACTGAGTTGTTGATGGCGAACTCTGCCATCGACAAACACTCGCTCCAGTATTGGAACGAGTTAGCGTAGCTCTTTAACATATCGACGAGCACGCGATTCACGCGCTCGGTTTGACCGTCCGTCTGCGGATGATCCGCAGTCGACATGGAAAGCTGGCTCCCAAGAAGTGTAAACACTTCTTGCCACAGGTGCGCTGTGAAGCGTGGGTCTCTGTCCGACACGATGTCGGTGGCATGCCATGGTGTTTGAACACCATGTCGACGAACAGACGGGCCGTCTACTTCGCGGTTACCTCTACCGGCACCGCAGCAAGATGTACCATCTTGCTGAAGCGGTCTACAAAGACCACAACACCAGTATTCCCTCCGCTGTCCGGGGGAAGACCAAAGATGAAGTCCAATGACATGGACTTCCAACACTCCGACGGAGTCGGTAGTGATTGCATGGAGCCTGCGCAAACGGCGCAGGCTTTACGCGTTGGCACACCTCGCAAGCACGGACGTACTTGCGCACCCACTTATACTGGTGGTGCCAGTAGAAGTCGCGCGTGAGAAGACTTACGTCCTTCTCACGTCCGAGATGTCCCGCAGTCGGGGCATCATGATACTCGTACATGATCCTGAGTCGCAGGTCATGGTCATTTGGCACGACAACGCGATCCGCGTTGTCGTCGACTGCATTGTAAAGCAGTAGTCCGTCGTGCACTCGAAAGCGGTGTGCACGCGCTCGAAGGTGCTTGGGCAGCTTCTGACGGGACTTGTCAGAAGGCGCTGTGCCATAGGCCAGCAAGAGCTTCGCGTCCGCGTCGTGCGCGTACGCGGCCTTCACATCATCCAACAGAGATGATGTGGGTTTGCTCGATCGCATGGCGTCAATGGCATTGACGTCAACAGCTTCTGCATAGTCCGGCCGAGGTGATAACGCGTCGGCCACTACATTCAATCTTCCGGGTTTGTATTCGACCCGGAAGTTGTACTCCGCAAAGAATGAGAGCCATCTCGCCATTCTTTGTGATATGTGTGGCGACTTCACTGCGGTGCGCAGTGAAGCATGGTCGGTGTAGACCACAAATGGTCTACTTCCAAGCAAATACACTGGGAACTTTGCGAGTGCGTACTTCATGGCAAGGAGTTCCTTGTCATGCACCGGATAATTGCGCTCAGCTGGCTTCAGCTGACGCGATTGGTAGTAGACGACACGATCACGGCCCCCGTGATCGTGCTGCGTCAACGCGCATCCGATCGCAAAATCGGATGCGTCACATACTACGTGAAATGGGCGATCTTGGTCAGCCACTGCCAAGATCGGTGCCTCAGTCAAGCCCCGCTTGACTGCATCGAATGCCTTTTGGCAATCGGGTTTCCAATTCCACACAGCTTCTTTCTTAAGAAGCTGCGATAGCGGGCGGATCTTGCCCGCATAATCCTCCACGTACTTGCACAAGTACGTGGCCAAGCCAAGGAACTGCCTCAGTTCCTTGACACTTGAAGGCGTTGGCCATTCGTTAACCACTCTGACCTTTTCTGGGTCAGGGCGAACACCATTCTTCCCTACGAGACACCCGAGGACGGGTATCTCGCTCGCCCCGAAGATACACTTCTTCAGGTTCGCGTAGAGCTTATGCTTTCGCATAAGCTCAAGTAGCTTCCGGAGATGCACCCTGTGCATCTCTACGTCGGTCTTCCCGTCCACAGCCCGGCTGTGGATGAACACATCGTCGAAGTAGCTCGGTGCGAAGCCGCGCACCGAGCGCAACAAGTGCGTCACGCACCTGTTGAAAGTCGCAGGGGCGTTCTTAAGCCCCTGCGGCATTACTAGCCATTCCCAGAGCATGCCGCTTGGCGTGCTCACTGCCGTGAGAGGGATATCGCTCTCACGCATTAGGATTTGACAAAACCCATCTCGCAAGTCGAGAGCACTGTAAACGGTGCTCCCGGCCATCGAATCGATGATAACATCTTTTCGTGGTATCGGCGTCTGCGCCGGTACCGTCGCATCGTTCAGCTTGTTGTAAGCATGAACGATACGCCATCCGCCCTGTGGCTTTTTGACACAGAACGTCGGAGCACTGTGCGGGGACTTCGATTCCCGCACTTGTCCTGCTTTGCGACGACTTTCAAAGAAGTCGTCGATCGCCTTGACTTGCTCTCGCGGCAGTGGCCACTGCCGCGTGACACAGTACTTCGTGCCCGGCACGAGATCAATCTCGTGCTGAATGCCCTTATCCTGCGGAAGCTCCACAGGAATCTCTTCCGGGAGTACGTCTTTGTACTCCCTCAACAATTTGTAATAGGGACTCGACTTCAGCGAGTCCCAACCTTGTTCCTCGAAGCGCTCTCGCTTCGTCTTCGCACAGAGAGTGTCTTCACTCTCAGTGGTACTTCCCATGAAGTGCTGCCTCAGCTCTTCGCTCTCGCTCGCCGTTCTTTCGCTGTCCGAAAGAACGCAGACTTGCTCGATGCGTCCATCGTGCAAGTCGTGCGTAAAGCGCTTCCAGCTCATGGCTGGAAGCGAAGTCAACTCCGACGCCGTCGTCGGAGGACTAGCGAGTTCCATGTCACGATACTGGAATCCAGTATCGGTGCGCGTCAAGACGCTTAGCGTCTTGACATTCGGCGTCACCGCCGCAGTCTGCCCAGCAGACTGCTCTTGTTGCGTCTCGGTCCCGGACCGAGACTTGCGCAGCGTTTTCCGCTTGCGCCGTCTTCTTGTTGTGCGGAGCCCGGCTCCTCACAGTTGATCTTCTTGTCCAGGCCCGGCCGTGGACAGTCGTTCGCCGGCGGATCCTGTCCGCGGGCGCGCGGTATCAAGCCCGGCTTGACCGCATTTTCCTTCGTGCAGCCCGGCTGCACGGTAATGTGTCCTTCGCCGGCAGACCCTGTCTGCGGGCGTGCGATATCAAGCCCGGCTTGATCGCATGAGCGCTTCGTCGTGCAGCCCGGCTGCACGACAGCATGTAATTGCGTCAGTGCGGTACGTTTGCAACCGCCCGCACTGTTTGCAGCGTCAACTCCCGGAGTTGACACGCCTTCTTCACCTCGACGCCATTCATTGGCGGAGCCCCTCATGACCGAGGGTGCGTCGGCTCCCGGAGCCGACGCGTCGTTGTCGACCTGACCTCTTCGGGTCAGGGACTGTCCCTTACACGCTTGAACGTGGGTGTTTGTTCCCGGAACCAACACATCTTTTTCTTCCGACGTCGGCAGCATTGCCAACGTGGGTCTTACTTGTGCGCGCCCTCGCGCACTTCTTGGGCACTCCGGGACAGCGGCATAAAGCGCTGTCTCGACTGGTAAGCCGCGCGCACCTGCTGGTGCGTGCGCTGCGGTAACAGGGCCATCGCTCTCTGTTCCGCTGTCGCGTCCGAAGCGCACGAGCGTGCGCTTCTTCCAGTCTATCACCGGATCATGCCGTGCAAGCCACGGCATGCCCATTATCACGTCGAACTTATCGTCCAGGTCCAGGACGATAAAGCGTTCGACAAACACTCGTTGTTTGTACGAGAAGCGCACGTTCACGACGCGCTTCTCGGTCTTTACGATGGCACCTGTTGCCAGTCGTACCTCCAGAAGACTTCGAGGTACATGTACCTCCTCGAAGTCAAGTCTCGACAGGCTTCGTAGTCGAACAAAGTTGTTCGACGCGCCTGAGTCTACCAATGCTCGAAGAGAGTCACTCGCTCTCTTCGAGTAAACCTTCAAGATGACCAGGTTTGGCCTGTCATCTTGTTTCTTGCAGTGAGAGCTGGTCTCACTGGGGGCTGCAGTCCTCAGTGTCGCGTGCCCGATATCGGCACGCGCGACTGCATTACCAGTAGGGCGCCCCGCACCTACTGGATGTTCGCGTTTTTTGTTGGTCCGCGGCGATGCCTAGCATCGCCACGACGGCCACCTCCAGGGGGCATGGGAGCTGTGCACTCCCGTGCAAAGTGACCGATCCTTCCGCAACGGAAGCATCGCACGTTACCTCCCTGCTGCTGGTAACCAGCAGTTGTTGCGCTCGAGAGGTCCATTGGCTCCGGACCTCCCGTCCGCGCTACCGGGCGCGGTTGCGGCCTCGGTACGTTTACATGGAGTTTAGCCTGCCGTAGGCTAAACTCTTCTTGCATGGCAAGAGTGATCCCAGCTTCGAGAGTCTCGGAAGAGATAGGTCTTCACAGGCCCATCTCTAAGCCCTTCATGAACGTGACGACCTTGGTCGCCTCGTCAATCGGAGTTAGTCACGATATTTGATACCAAATATCGTGCGCGCTGTGCGTAAGCATGGACGTCATGCTTACCCTGCTGAAGGTCGAGGAACTCCGCCCTCGACCGGAACTCGTTTTTGCGGGGGCTCAAACGCTTGTTTGAGCTCCTCTTTGAACACTTCGTACGTGCTGAAGCACGTAGGATCGGAGAGTCGGCGTCCATACGCCCAACTCCTTGCGCGTCCGCCAAGGCAGGACATGGCGAATGCGACCTTCGACAGCGGGTCGACGATGCGTCGAGCCGCTATGGCTGTGTCGAGCTCGACAAGCCATCGGAGGAGAGGCTCGCCCTCTCTTCCCACGTAATTGCTTACGCTCAATTTTAATGGTTGAGCACGCGGTGTCGTCCCTGACGACGCCGTCACTGAGGAAGCAGCATCACGCTGCTCCTTCATGATGAAGCCCAGAGCAACACCATGTTGCTCCGTCGGCGATAGCGTACGCAGCATCATGGCTATCCCCGCTTCTCCAATGACTGTTGACAGTCGTTGGAGGGCCTCCCACTCTGGGTCAGACAGGTGGGGGTAGTCAGCGCGTGCAACATGCGTTGCAGGCGTGTTGGAGCTCTCCATGGGCACCTCCGTGCTCATGTGGTTCTCGGCTCCGCGTTCGTACACCGCGTACGAACGTCAAGCAGTCGGTCGTTGGACGGACTACAAAGTGCTACCAGGTGTAGTGGGTCTAACTTGACTCACTATTTTAGCTTACACGTTGCGCAACGTGTATGAGGAAGCGTAAGTACTTAGTAATTACTTAGGTTAATTATATTTGAATGCACAAATATAAGTTAAGTAAGAAAAGGATTCCAAGAGACTTAGATTAGGTAAAATGAGAACTGTATTGTTTGTAAATTGATCTTCCTCTAAAATCTGCTAAAAACTGTTTATCATCTATGAAAGGGGTTGACAGCGGCTGGCTGTCAGAGCCCCGCTAATATGCATGTCTCTGATTGGTAGAAAGATGCTGCTTTCTACCAATAGGATCTTTTGGGTATGTGTGGACCACTCACTGTGGTGGTCCACTTCAATGTATCCATTGGTGTGTCTTACACCAAGGTGAGGAAGTATCCAAAACTTTTAACAGATAACTTATCTGTTAAATTCACAAGTGGCTTGCAGCCACTTGTGCGTGTAACCCCGTTACAGTCCCGGCCTTTTACGGCGTGATAGGAGGGTGCCGGAGCTATACTCCGGCGGGAAGAAATAAATGGAGTGCGCTCTCGCTCCTCCAGTTCCTGGCGACGACTCGTCGCTACCAATGCACCGGCCACTAACTCTTGGCCCTGCCAGGGATGAACACACGCTACACTAGTAGATGTGCCCACCGACAGTCATAATCCTACCTACCAGGTTTATCTTGAGCTGCAGGTCGTTCACTGCAGGCACCGGTGTCGCCCTTGCGTGGTTGGGAGGAAAAGCTGTTCTGTTATTGTTGCCCGAAGGCTTATCTTGTCTTCTCTTAAGTTCCCTATCGATCAATACAAATATCAAGTATAAACGCGTCCGTTTTTGGACCGCCAGTTGTAACTCACGACTCTTCGGCGCTTTCCCTGCGACGTGGCGGCGTTACCGACGACTCAAACGGCCGCTGAAACGCCGCCGACGACTCGGGACAGGCGCCGACGACACATAGGTTCGGAACTTGCCAGTAGGTTCGCACCGCACTTAGCGAGCTGCAACCGCCCCCGCTTGACTTGGGACCGTCGACGAGTCATCGTCACCGGCCTATTTAGGCCAATCAGCGATCGGGGAGTTTGGTCCAATGACTGGCGATGGGTTGTGACTTGCCAGTTAACGCCGGCGCCTCGAGTCTTCTTCGTCCCTCGTCCCGCCTTTGGGTTTTGGCTTCGGCTTCATTTCCCGATACCACACTACCAATACACCGGCCACTAACTCTTGGCCCTGCCAGGGATGAACACACGCTACACTAGTAGATGTGCCCACCGACAGTCATAATCCTACCTACCAGATTTACCTTGAGCTGCAGGTTGTTCACTGCAGGCACCGGTGTCGCCCTTGCGTGGTTGGGAGGAAAAGCTGTTCTGTTATTGTTGCCCGAAGGCTTATCTTGTCTTCTCTTAAGTTTCCTATCGATCAATACAAATATCAAGTATAAACGCGTCCGTTTTGGACCGCCAGTTGTAACTCACGACTCTTCGGCGCTTTCCCTGCGACGTGGCGGCGTTACCGACGACTCAAACGGCCGCTGAAACGCCACCGACGACTCGGGACAGGCGCCGACGACTCATAGGTTCGGAACTTGCCAGTAGGTTCGCACCGCACTTAGCGAGCTGCAACCGCCCCCGCTTGACTTGGGACCGTCGACGAGTCATCGTCACCGGCCTATTTAGGCCAATCAGCGATCGGGGAGTTTGGTCCAATGACTGGCGATGGGTTGTGACTTGCCAGTTAACGCCGGCGCCTCGAGTCTTCTTCGTCCCTCGTCCCTCCTTTGGGTTTTGGCTTCGGCTTCATTTCCCGATACCACACTACCAATACACCGGCCACTAACTCTTGGCCCTGCCAGGGATGAACACACGCTACACTAGTAGATGTGCCCACCGACAGTCATAATCCTACCTACCAGGTTTACCTTGAGCTGCAGGTTGTTCACTGCAGGCACCGGTGTCGCCCTTGCGTGGTTGGGAGGAAAAGCTGTTCTGTTATTGTTGCCCGAAGGCTTATCTTGTCTTCTCTTAAGTTTCCTATCGATCAATACAAATATCAAGTATAAACGCGTCCGTTTTGGACCGCCAGTTGTAACTCACGACTCTTCGGCGCTTTCCCTGCGACGTGGCGGCGTTACCGACGACTCAAACGGCCGCTGAAACGCCACCGACGACTCGGGACAGGCGCCGACGACTCATAGGTTCGGAACTTGCCAGTAGGTTCGCACCGCACTTAGCGAGCTGCAACCGCCCCCGCTTGACTTGGGACCGTCGACGAGTCATCGTCACCGGCCTATTTAGGCCAATCAGCGATCAGGGAGTTTAGTCCAATGACTGGCGATGGGTTGTGACTTGCCAGTTAACGCCGGCGCCTCGAGTCTTCTTCGTCCCTCGTCCCGCCTTTGGGTTTTGGCTTCGGCTTCATTTCCCGATACCACAACTGCCCCCACCGCGACTCGAGCCGCGTGCTGGTGAGCGTCGGGGTGCTCCTGTGCCATGGTTGGTTCTTCGCGCGCTGCCCAGTCCGCCGTGAACTCGGCCCTCAGGGCTCTCGGTGTGTCTCGGTCTTCGCTCCAGGTAAGCCGTCTTCTCTTGTTCTCTTGCCGTCTTCACTCCTAACCCGGATCTTGGTATCTTGGTCAGTCTTCGCCAGGTCGAGGAAGCTCGCTTGGTGCTGGTAGTTCGCCTGCTGCTCCTGCTCCCTCGCAGTCGGCGGTGTCTGAGGATGAGAGCGCTGCTGAGTCGACGGCCAGTTCGGCCACGGTGAGTTTCCTGTCGTCTTCTTGCCTTCTGTCAACTTCACGTGAGGTGCTGGTGTTTGGTGGCTTTGCGCGTCTGCTTCACAGGTCGTCTTGTCCTCTCCGGGGTTGAGTTCACTCGCTGGCGGCGATACGCCGAGCCAAGCTTCGCTGGAAGCTCCCGCTGAGTCTTCCGCGTCACTGGCCACCTCTCCTGCTGCTCCTTCGGTACGTTTCGTTGACTGGTACCTTGATCTTGAGCTGCTCTCGCTTACCTTCACGGTTATTACCTTCGTCTCTTGTCATGCAGGACACTTCTCTAGTTGATGTGCCCGTTGGTAATGCTGCCGGCGACTCGGTTGCGATCCAGTCGTCGCAGCTAGTTGCTCGGCGTTCTACTTCGAGCGCTGAAGCTGGCCGTTCCACCACCGACGACTCGCTGATCACGGTGTCGCGTGAAGCTCTCGAACAGGTTGTCATGGAAGCCAGTGCTGAGGCGTCGGAGCGCGTGATCGCGGTGTTGCGTCCTCGGCTGGATCTCATCGGCCGTCTCAACGTCACCCTGCACCAGGGTCTTAACATTCGTGGGGACCGCCACGTGGGCTCTCGCTTGGCTGCTGCTCGCTCGCTGGATGACGTGGTGGCGGCGGCTCAGCCCAACATGGGGGTCCACGATGACATCAACTTGGAATTGGCTGTGATGCGAGGCCAGTTGCACTCCGCTGAAGCTGCGCGTGCTGCCGCCGAAAACTCGGCGATGAAGGAATCGTTCAAGCACGAGAACACCATGGTGTTCCTCAAGCAAGCGCGCGCAGAGCTCGAGCACTCCAAGAAGGAGGTCAAGCGTCTGCGGGTCTTGGAGGCTCACTACCTCCAGGAGATGGAGGGTCTTCGTGGAGCCGTGGATGCGCACACCGAGACGGCTGCCCGCTTGGAGAACCGCGTTAGAGCTGCTGACGACGAGTGCAAGCGTATGGTTCTCCAGCTCACTCGCGAGCAGACGGCGCTCAAGGCCGCCGTGGCGTCGTCGACTGCACAGAGCAAGCGTCTTCATGATCATCTGGCTCGTTTGGACACCGGCGATGACTCGTCGTCGACTCGCCTCCAGCGCCGAATGAAGACCTTCAAGAGCAGGTGAAGCGGCTAACCGCGCGCCAACCGGACTCTTCGGGCGCACGTCAAGTTTGAAGACATGGACCCAGACGTCCTTGTGCTGATCTCCGAAGGTTCGTGCTGGTTGTTGAGTTGCTGCATGTGCTGGCTTGTGTTCTGATTCTGGGCGATGACTCATGCCTTACAGGTTTGTCGACTGACGAGTTGAACTGGGACCTGCTGGACATTAGCCACGAGACTCGGCGGGTCCTCAAGGACATGCTGGCTAATGCGGATCCGTCTCGCACCGAGGATATCATTGCCGTTGACTTGGCCCACGCTGCCTTCCTGGAATCGGACTCTTATGTTGAGTTGTCGTCGGAGGAGCGGTCGGCTGAGGCAAACAAGACAACGCCGGGAACTCGTGCTGCCGATATCGAAGCGGACCGGGCTGTACGCGCTGCGCAGATTGGTTGCTCACGCAAGCGTTCCTCGCAAAGGGAAGCCGGTTCTCATAATGTTCGTCGTCGGTCAAGCTCAGTTTCTCGTCCGGCGTCGCAAAAGCGGGTTCGTTCCTCGTCACTCCGTCGCAGTCCGTCCGCCAGTCGCCCGGGCAAGAGACCTCGCCACCCCGCCGAAGACTCAGCTTCTGCTGTTCGTGGATCTCGTATGTCTTCTTCCCGTCGAGGTGGTAGCCGTGAGGCTTCGGTGACAGCTCTGGGTGATTCTCGGACTTCTTCTCAAGATGGTGAGCACTTGGAAATGGAGGTGGAGGTTGTCGAGTCTTCCGGAAGTGTTCCTGCGGCCGCAGAGTCTCCGTCCGCGTTGGCAGTGCAAGCCCCGAGTGCTTCTGGGGCTTCGTCGTCCAAGGGCAAGTCGAGGCGGAAACCCAAGGGGCGATCAGCTCGTTCTCAGCCGTCTACCGGTCCGCCCGCTCGTGCCGCCTTCTCCGGGGCCGCTGCCAAGTCTTCGTCGGACAGCTCACCCGTTGTTTCTTCCCGCAAGCCGTCTCGTGTGGTGGAGTCATCGGATGAAGATGCTGTTTCGTCGAGCACTATTTCTCCTCCTTCCGAGCAAGTTCACGTTGATTCTGGCGCTTCTCTCGAGTGGTTTCCGGACACTGGTTCGGAGGCGGAGAATTTGGTCGTTGGATCAGTGATTGAGTTATCGGTGGGCGTCCCTCAATCCTCTTCTCTCTTGGAGCTCCCAGGTTCCGAGTCGTCGGGAGCTATCTCAGGTGCTGGTGTGGAGCCTAAGAAAACACCTCCTGTCCCACCGAAGACTCACACGAGTCACCGTCGACAACCCCGTCGTTCTTCCGTTCCACGCCAGTCTGCGTCTTCCGGAAGCAGCCGAGTCGTCGCCACTTCGTCGTCCACCCCTGGGTCAGATTCCAGCCCCCGACGTCATCCGGTGGTACCGTCGCCGGCGCGGGGTCAGTTACCCCTCGTCCGATTTTCCAAGCAAGTGGCCAAGTGGGCTGTGCCGTACATCGAGCCGCCTTTTACGCGTCCTGGGGCTCTCAAGTGCTGGACCCAGATGCTGAATGCTCGGTTGCCTGCACCGGTGCCCCGGGATCTCCGAATTATTTCCAGTCCTGAAGGCATCGCGGCATTCGCGGACTACAAAAACCCTGATCATCCGTGGCAGAAGCTTCGCCGGTGACTCCCGTCTCAAGCGTGTCTTTTTGACACTTCAGAGTTTGATCCCGACTCCAAGGTATCCCAGCGGGCTTCGCCGATGACTCGAGTGATGGGGTACTGGAGCAATTTTCGTGGGAGCGGCGACTCGGACAACGTCGACGTTGGTTTCTCGCTTTGGGAACGTGATCACTGGATCCTTCCGAAGGCAGTGGAGACTACGTTCTCCGCAGTTGCCGCTGACTTGGACATGATGGACTGGACTGCCGCGCGGAAGACTCGGACGAGGAAGGACTTGGATGCTTTGAAAGCCGCCTGGTCGAGGTACGTGGTCGAGCGCAACAAACATAGCGACCGTCTCCGCGCCAAGGTGGCCCCGTACATCTGGAACTGGGCAGCAGCCAGGATCCTGGCTTCTCGGAGGTGAAGCCCGAGTTCATGCTCGAGCCGACCATGCCCGGGTATTCTCTGGAGTACTTGCATTGGGAGCCCAAGACTGTCGACTGGTTGAGCGAGGTCGCGGCCCTGGACGCTGCGGAGCCTTGGCGGAACGGCTGGATCGATGTGCCGGAGCAGCACCCCTACAACACCACGTTCGTCCCATGCAACCCGTCGGCTCCGCTCTTTGTCCCGGCTGGTTCTTCGCGCGCCAATGTTGGTCGTCGAGTCGTTCCGAGTCCGTCGCTGCAACCGGGTGAATTGAGCTCAGAATGGGTGGCCGAGTTTGGTGGTGCTCGCGTTCCTGCTGCGTCTGAGTCTTCGCCGACTGCTGCGTCTGTTCCGGGAGGACCAGTTCTGGATGTTGCTGGTGGTTCCGATGACTCGAGCTTGCTTGGTGTCTTGGCTCGGGCAGCCGTTGCCTCCGATCCTGATTGAGTTGAAGTCGGGTTCAAGCGAGTCGTCGGCAGCGTCTTCTATCCATTTGGTTTTCGTTTCCAATTCCGCTTCTGAGTTGCCGTTGAGTTTGGCTGTCCGTCTTGGTAGCGTTTAATTTTCAAATGCAAAATGGTAGTACTGCAGTAGCTGTTTTCGTCTGTGGTCTTGGGCTGCGTTGCCCCAAGTACAGGTCGTCATGGCAGTGACTCATAGCCACCTAGTCTTCGTCGGCGACTTGAACCATCTGCAGGCGCTGTTCACTTCGTTTTCGCCGTAGGTAATCATAGAGGAGCCCTCCACAAGAAAGGTTAGCGGCTGGCTCCCACGTTGGCTCATCGTAGCCGACCCATTTGACTCTAAACTCGCGCACTGCTCTTTCAGTTCCCGTGGACAACGGCACACGGTCGTCGAGGATGGCTTCAACTTCATACTCTCCTGCCACGTGATCTGGCTCCCAACTATCTTCAGGGAGCAGTTCTTCGTCAAAGTCTAGTCGCGTGTCCTCGACGAGTCCGGGCGCGAGGCGAGTCTTCGGTCGATCTCCAAACTCATCAACCAGCTTTAGTCGGGATATATGGACGACTGGGTAAAATCGGTATCCACTGCGGTCCGGTAACTCGAGTTCGAAGGCGTAGTCTTCGATCTTCTTTTTTATCCGGAAGGGCCCATGCCACCGGTGTGCCAGTTTCTTGGTAAGGCCGGGCTTGACTCTCTCCATGTACAACCAGACCCTGCTGCCGACATCGAACGGGACCGGTAGCATTGATTTTTAGCCTGCAATCGGCTCAATTCCGCCAGTCTTCGGTGGATCCACCCTGTCCCGAGAGACATGTGCCCCCCTGTCCCACAAACGGATGGTTTAGGCACCCGCCGACGACTCGCGAGTCGTCGGTGGCAAATGCGTACTTGGTTTGAGCGACAGGTGACTTGGGACGGGGGTGTCTTGTCCCGTAGACGGTTGGTCTTGTGCCGCCGCCGATGACTCGTGATCCCGAGTCTTCGCCAGTATAGTCTTCTCTTTCCTGCTGAGTTTGGCGTTGTGTTCCCGGGCTCTGCGAGTCTTCTCGGTGGCTTGGTATTCCTTGGCCATTTCCATAGCAATCTGCTGTTGTCTGTTGACTTCGCGGCGCCACGCCAGTGCGTCTGACTGCTTTGGCGTGCCGTGTCGGAGCGAGGATGACATGGCTTTCAGCGTTGACTGGGCATCCCACCCGTGCACCAAGTAGAATGGTGTTTCCTTCGGAGTCGTGTCTTGTGAGTTGTTGATGGCGAAGACTAAGCGCTCCACGATCTCGTCCCAGTCTTGTTGGAGCGGGTCTTCGGCGTATACCTTGACGGATTGCATTACAGTCTTGACTGACCGTTCTTGCTGTCCGTTGGCTTGCGGCCGGTAACTCAGCGTTGCTCGGGACCTTGACTGCATCATTTCTGCAAACGCTTGGAACACTTCGCTCATGAACCGTGGGTAGCGGTCATGGTGGATGAGTGATGGGGCACCGAATCGTCGGTATATGCATTCCTCGAATGCTTGTGCCACCTTAAGTGCGCCCGTATCCGCCATGGCTTTCGCAATGATAAAGCCGTAAAAGAACATTGAAAGAGCAGCAGGGCTGGGTTGCCCCTCCGAGTCTTCGGCAGTGGTATCACAAAATCCATAGACACTAACTGGAAAGACCGTTCCGCCAGCACGTTGCCAGGAGAGTATCCTTTCAGTTGGGGGCGGCTTTTGCTGGTGCTACAGTCGGGGCACGGCTTCACGTGCTTCTCCACGTCGGTGTAAAGTCCCAACCAGAAGTAATCTCGCTTTACTCGCTAGTAAGTTCTCACCACACCTTGATGGCCACCTTCCAGCGAGTCATGACATTTCTGGCGTACTTCTTGAATCATCGTGGTGGGTACCACCAGACGTAGCGAGATCTCCTCTTGCGACTCAGTGTCCCGCCGACGACTCGTTCCCATGTAGTGTAGCAAATTGTCCTCCGACAACACGAACTTATCTGCGATTTTCCATGCAACTCTAGCTGCTCGGTATCCAAGTTTCTCGACATCTCCTCGTAACAAGGTCTTCAGGTTAGCCCATCGCAATTCTTCGTCCTGAGCGGCAGCTATTCGTCGTCGTCTTTCTTCTTGGACTTCCACAGGATCAATGTCTTGTGCGTTAGGAGCTGCTGGTGGAGCTTGGGTCGTTTCCGGGGGTTGAATTTCAGGAGGTTTCCGGTTAGGTCGAGTCTTCGGCGGTGACTTCGGCTTATCGTGTGTGAATCGGACATGTTTTTTCTTGCTCTTGGTCTGCGCCCGAGTCATCGCCAGTAGCATTCCAGGTTCTGGACGTACGAAATCAGCAAATGTCTTGCGTTTCACGGTCGAGACGCCGCTCAGAGCTTGAATAGAGCCTCCTGGAACCAGGTTTTGTGCTTCTGATCCTTGCGGCGGCGACTCGTAGATCACTTCTTGTATCCGATTGAGTCCGGCCAACTCTGCTTTCCGGGTTTCACTCAGAATGACCTTGGAAACTTTTGACTCCAAGGCTTCTGTTGCCAACGAGTCCGCGGCAGCATTGTATTCGCGTACCACGTGCAGGTATTTGACTGACCGCAACCGTGCTGTGATCTCCTTGTGATGATTCAGCTGTGCCATCAGTGATTCCTTCCGGCAAGCTATCACCCCTAGGGATTGCTGGATCGCGAGTCTCGAGTCTCCCACGATCACTAAGTCTTCGGCGCCGTGTTCGATCGCGGCGAGAACGCCGTTGTTCATGCCGGTGTACTCGGCGGTGTTGACCGTGGTTTTCTCGAGGTAAGCGTTCGCTGCAATAACTATTTTCCACTCCGGAAGGCTCCACACGATCCATGAGCAACTGCCGTAACCACCGTACTTCTCAGTCTTCGCTGACCCATCGAAAGAGACCACGAAGCCTGTATGAGTCGTCGGTAGGCGTGCATAGAGCAAGTTTGGGTCCATGCGAGTCGTCGGTGAGCCTTTAGTCGGCGGGGCAACCAGTTCTAATGAGTCATCGAGATCCACGAAGTTGGTCACCGTCGACTGGAGCAGCTGGGTGAAGGCACAGTCCTTCTTCTTGACTCGTTGGACGATCTGGTGCCACGGGGAGAGCAATACCGCGAATTGTACAGCTCTCCCAAAGAGTGACTTCGACTTGGTAATCCACTCCAAGGTGGAAAAGCGAGTGTAGACTCGTATTGTCCGTCCCGCCAACTGAGTGTAGCAAGTCTTCAGCAGTAGCAACAGTGCTAGCACCTCTTTCTCCGCCGCATGATAGTTCATCTCGGCCTCCTTCAATACACGTCCGCAGAAGCGAACAGGGTGCAACTTGTCATCATGCAGCTGTAGCAGCGTGGAGCTTAATGCCCACTCGTTTGCGAACAGCATGATGTGCACGTCCTTGGTGCGGTCGAAGTGGCGGAGTATCGGTGCTGCCGCAACCTTGTCTTGGAGAGCTTGGAAACTCCGGCGGGCAACTGTGAGGTCACCCTCCGGTGCGAAATCGTCTTCCTTCAGCTGGTACAGCGCCGCGCCGTAGACAGCGAAGTCTTGGATGAAGCGGTTGTAATAATTCAGCGCACCTAGGAAAGACTACATTCCCTTCTTCGGTCGCGGGAAAGACAGCTTAGTGATCGCGTCCAGCTTCTTCGGATCGGGCCGAATGCCGTCGTTTGACACTTCATGGGACAGAAAGTTAACGCGTCCTTGCACGAAAGTACTCTTGGTAAAGCTGACGCTGATCCGGCACTCTTCAAAACGACTGAGGAGCCGATCCAGCGTCGCCAAACAACTGTCGAAGTCTTCGCCACGAAACAGATATCGTCCACGAAGGATCGCCGGTCGAACACAGGTACCAGCGACGACTCGTCGGCTTCGTTGGTCGTAAACATATCGGCTTCGGGGCTGTTAATGAGTCGAGTAATGGGTTCAGCTGTCTTCGAGTCATCGCGGGCAGCTGCAAACTTGGTTCGAGTCGTCGCTGTAGTGCCTGGTAGGCGAGGCGACGACTCGAGTCGCCGGCAGTGTTCTGCCGAGTCTTCGGCGGCCTTCATTTTTGCTGCAAAGGCGTTCCAGCCGCCCTTAGGTTGCACAAATCCCCACAATGCGTTGTCTATCATCCGTTGGTAGATCATCGGCGCGTTCTTGGGGCCGAAAGGCATTCGTAGCCACTCGAAGTGCCCCAGAGGACACACAAATACCGATATCTTGCGCGCACGTAGAGTCGTCAGGATGGCCCAAAATCCGCAGGCCGCGTCGAGCGAGCAGAACCAAAGGTAAGTTTCCAGGTCTGTGAGCAAGTCGTCGACGAGTGGCATGGCGTACTCCAGGATCGCCGTTACCGCGTTGACCATCTTGTAGTCGATGCAGAGGCGGATGTCTTGGCCATTCTTCTTGAGGACAATGACGATTGGCGAGGCCCACGGGCTGTCCGAGAACGCGATAAGCCCTGCCTTGAGCAGTCCTTTGAGTAGTTCGTACAAGTTCTTGAGATGCTTGAATGGGATCCGTCGGGCCCGTTGTTTGATCGGCGCGTGCCCCTTCACATCTATGTCGCAGACAACGCCATATGCTGGCGGTGGGAGTGCATTCCCGCTTGCAATCATGATACTTTCATGGCGTCGGAGTACTTCGATCAGGCTCCCTTGTTGGTCTGCCGACAACTCGGGATTCTTGACGTTCGCCGCCGAGTAGTCGAGTGTAGTCGGCTCCGGCTCCGATAAATCGGGGAGGAACGCTAATTCACGCGCGTAGTCCTCCAGTTCGATGTCCGCTGCCGGGTGTTCCGCCGTCTCGTCGCTACTGTCGACGGTACCTTCCGTGGCCAGTACACGCATTACTGCTATGAACGTCTGGTCGAGTGTCGTTGAGATGTCTCCGGCTTCTCGGCTGGGTGCAGTCTGAGTCATCAGTGGATGCCTCTTCGGACTGCACTCTAGTCCTTGGTCTTCATCGCGACGCACCGTCGACTCAGCAGTCTCCAGTCTTGATCCATCTGCTTCTGGAGTCATGGCTTCATCGTCAGTCGTCGTCACCCCCGTCGAGTCGCCGGCAGTAGCGTCGAGTCGTCGGTGATGTTCTTCCGCTATCCATTCTGAGTCATCCGTCACCGACGAGTCGTCGGCACTGTCACGCTCACTGTTGACGGGTGGTTTCTCGGCCGAGTCTTCGTCCGGTCGCTGCAAGATACCTTTGGGTGTCGGGTAACGCACTTGTTCCACCGCTGGAGGCTGCTTGGCCAACCATTGTTGGTAGAGTTCAGCTTCCCACTTGAGTAGTGTCTTGTCTCGTGCGGCAGCGTATGCGAGTACCTGCCACTCCTTGTACTTTGCGGAATCTAGCCGCACGTAGCCTTCAGTCTTCGGCAGCGACCCAATCGGAACTCAGACTATCACCGGGAAGTGTACCGGACAACTCACCAGCCTATCCGTGGCGTTGGTAAGCCGAATCCTGACCGGACGTCCCTTGTAGAACCTGGTGACAGTCGGGATGAACGTCTCAGTTCGGCGGATCCACGGCACGTGAGTCGTCGGCTCGGGTTGTCGCCGCTGTAGTTTGAACTCGTCCCATTCATGGCCCGGTATTTGCATTGGTTTCGTCGGACCGTACGCGACGTGGCTTCCTTCGGCCTCGTCCATCATGTTTTGAGTCTTGATCAGCGGGATCATTACCTCGTCGGGGAGCTTGGCCGTTGCGTTTAGGAGGTCCAGTCGGATACCGGCCGGGATCATAAAGTCGGTGCCAAGCACCACTTCTACCCCGGCGCAGTGATCCATTATCCAGACTTCAAAAACATAAACGCGCTCCCATCCAAGGGTGACTTTCACCTTCGCTCGGCGAGTCGTCATCATCTTGCCCTTGGTGATCCCTTGTACATCCATGCAACGTCCATGCCCCACTACTTCGCGGAGTTTCAGTCGCTTGGCAAGTTTCTCCGAGATGACACTGACGTTTGCCCCGGTGTCCAGCAGTATCATCGTGCGCGAGTTGTTCACGGCTCCGTTCACCAGTGTCCGCATCCTTACGCGCTTGTCAAATTTCTGCGCCGACCACCATCCCATCCGTTCTCCAGCTAAGCGTCGCACTTCTGGAACGAGTCGGCGCCAGTCTTCTTGTAATGCGCTTGTCAGTCAGTCTTCGGCGGTATCTCCAACCTCTTCCTTATCGTCTTTTTCACACCATACACCTCCACCGAGGCAATCGCCTCTCTCCTTTTCCAATTCCGTCGTTTTCATGTCGTTGTTTTGCTCAGTCTTCGTCCATTCGCACTCGCCCACAAATGCAAAGATGCACTCGGCTTCAATTGCGGGCTCGGCTAACTGTGGCAGCCCGATTGGGACCAACCCAGTCGTAGTTGGCGGGCTGCCTAGTTTAAATGGTCCGAAAACAGGAGTTCTTGGAGCTCGGGTGTGAGGTCTTTCTTGTCCACCTTGGACTTGATGATCTTGGTGATTTCTTGGAACACTTCACATTTTCCGGAGTCGTGCACTTGTTCGCACAGCTTGCACCGACGTCGGCAGTAGTGCGCCGAGTGATACAGGCCCCCGCAGGCTGCGCACGGCCCATACTGGCGAGGTTTCTTGTCGCGGTAACCGCGGTTCTGGAACCGACTGTCCCGGCCTTGGCTGCGCCCTGCTGAGTCACCCCAGGGTTGTCGGTTGGCGGACCGGGCGTACGTGCCTTCAGCGACAACTCGTCGTTCGTTGTCATTGGCTGCCGCAAGGTAGTGGTCGCTTCCGTCTGACGAATAGCTATCACCCCAGTCTTCGCCGCAACGATGTGAGTCGTCGCAGCCGTGTTCACATCCATCTGTGGCGATGCGGGCTCCAAAATCAGGGAATAGCCTCGCGGCTAGACCTCGATCTCAGACCACTCAACTCAGAATCTGAGATTAGATCTCAGATCCCAAGCTGGGTGAGGCGTGTGTTCCTCACTCTTGCAATCCTTTGACTTGGTTCTTCCTAAGGCTACGCTGTGGGCCCATACTTGTGTCGGCCACACCAGCTGCCTCCGAACTCGACAGTTCCCAGATGCCCCCAGACGAAGCTTGCTCCTTGCTTGGAAGGCCCTTGTACGCACGTGCTGAGTCCGCTGTGCCCCGTTTTCTTGAATATAAACACGTTCACTCCACACACACTTAGTCCACTTCTCTTCTCAGGCCCTTGGACTCTGGGCCTTAACAGCCTCCCCCTTGCTCAGCGACTCCGGCTTCGAGTCGCTTCCAGTCACGACACTTCCTCCGGCGGCTCAGACTGAGAGCCGCACAACGGTCTTCACTCGCCCCTCAGACCAGAGTGGCCCCGAGAGTTGGCTCGGTCTGAGCCTGCCTTGATCCAGGGTTCTCGCTCTGAACCCTGGGACTTCCGCGCACCACGCCGTGATGTAGGCGACACAGCGAAGCTGGGAACCACTATCCCAGACTATTCGCGCCACACGGATACCACTAGCAACCCCAGAAACCACTATCCCAGGTGTTGCTCTGCCGAAACCTCAGAGCGGAGCACCTTCCGCCCGAAAATATGAAGCACCGCCAGGAAACCAGCCAACCAGCACGAAAAACCAGCAAAAACAATGTCCTGCGTGTGGAAATACAACAACGAAGGCAAACCGGGCCGAAACACGAAAAGGCTTGGTTGTTGAACTTGAATTTATTTGGAGTTAGCTGATCTTGACCGTAGAACACTCGTAGCGACTCCACTTGACCTTGCGCGCGCCGCTGGGGGCAGGGACTTGGTCCCTGTGTAGCAACACTCCCGTCGGCGCAAGACGAACTCCGCAGCTTGCGGTCTTCGGGGCAAAACAAACTCTGATTATTATCATGCACATGCACATACAAAGGGCCTATCAAGTAAGGGTGCAAACATCTCCTGGGTACACCTTGAACAAGGGTGAGACACCCACTAAGCTACTGGCTTGGCGGCGCCCGTGAATGCGCGTCGGCCCTTCCATTGGCCTGTCTGTGTCAGTCATCACTTGATTACACTGATTACACCTGGGTGCAAATCAGTGATATCCTGATTACGCCAGGATCTTGTGGCCGGGATTGGGCGGACTTGGTCTGTCATCACCTGATTACACTGATTACTCTGGGTACAAATCAGTGTGTAATCAGGATGACGCCAAGATTCTGTGGCTCCCGTTGGCCCAAATCCATAGGCGACTGGTCGGGCCGAATCTTGTGTGCCCGACACCAGGGGCCGAAAAGCCATAACGGGGCGACCCTTCAGAGCGACCTTCCAAGCGGCAACCGCCAACTCCAAAGAGCAACTACCGCAGCTCCCAGACCGGCAATGTAGCCATCGCTTGTGTACCCACTTCATATGCGAGGCCACGAAATCATACTTCAGGCTCTGCAGGCACGCCGTAGGCTTTTAGTCACGTCCTAGGCTTGGAGCGTCAGCTGTCTTTCACCAGTTGCAACTTATCCTCACGAACATCGTGCATCCAGACACCAACTTGCGCCCACAATCACCGTGTCTCAGTTTTGGCACAAGTTGAGGGACTGCCGGGCTGAAAACCTGAGCTGGGGGCAAAAATACGATGTTGATTCCATACCCCGGCTGTCCAACCGATTTGACATGTCTCAATTCTGGCTCGAATTCTGGGACTCTGAGGCCGGGAATCTGAGCTGGGGGCAAAATTACGATGTTGATTCCATATCCCGGCTGTCCAACCAATTTGACGAGTCTCAGTTTTGGTGCAACTTCTGGGACTCTGAGTCTGGGAATCTGAGCTGGGGGCAAAATTACGATGTTGACTCCATATCTCAGTTGTGGCACCCCAAAGCCGAGATGAAATCAGACGCCGCACGCCACGCCCTCTTCTCAGACCCCAGACTGCACATATCAGGGTCTGGTCCACAGGCAAACCTCAGACCGAACTCCAAATCACCAAGTCTCAGACTTTTGCCACCACTCTCAGGTCTCAGAACTCCGGGCATTCCAAACTGTGAGGTCACCAATCTGAGACCTGGGGTCTCAGACTTCAGCAACCATGGGGCTTCAAATCACAGACCCAGAAGGCCAGGGCTCAGCTCTTCGCCCAGAGTCCGATTCAAGGCCTGGAACCTCAGATCTGTGGTCTCTAGAGCGATTCTCAGACCTCAGACTCCAGACCGAATTCAAATCTCACACCTGGGGATTCTGGGGTCGCCGCAACTCGACGTTCGCAGAGCTCAGTTTCCAGATGTAGCCAGCACAACTTGAAGTATGTACAAAAACCAGACTTGGGTCAAGAAATATCCACGTTTCAAGTGACATGTGGCCGGTACGTGGTAGGGTTTGGGCCTCTGACTGATGGGTCCTGGCCAAGAATTGGCTCGGACCTCGTCACAACCGTCCCTTATGTGCGCTGGGTCCAAAGAGATCATTCTCGAGTTGGCCCCAGCGCACATAACCGGAAGATGCCCACACTCGCCCCGTCCCGGCCGCGAAATCTCTTGCCGCGGCTCCCGGGTCTCGGGCCCGGCCGTTTCGTGAACAGTCCGGAGTCACAGAACTTCACATTGCAGCGCTGGCACGCGCAGCACATTTTTCGGATGACCGACGACCACGCGGACGACCAGCGGCTCCCCGCGCCATCGCAAGGTGGCGGCGGACAAGACGCGGGGTTGCGGGGCGCTCCTGCGGCTCCCACAACCTCCGGCAGCGTGTCCACGTCCACCAGCAGTACGTTCACGGCCTCTGGCAGCACTCCCACGGCTTCCGCCTCCTTGTTCACGGCGACGGCGACCTCCACAAGCGCGTTTGCGTCGTCGGCGACCTCCACGAGGGCGCACACGGGCTCCACGACATCTTCGGCAGCTTCCAGCATGTCTCCAGTGACTCCAGCATCCGCCTCGACGGTCCCGCGCTCTGCACCGGCACTGCCGGCTTCGCAGCCACTGTCCGGCAGCACCACGAGCTCCTGCACGTCGATCACACCGCCATCCGCATCCACGACGCTCGCATCAGTGAGCACGGCAGCTTTGACGCCACCGCCAGCGTTGCAAACGCCTTCGGCGACGTCTCCGGCGGGTCCACGGCGGTCGTTCACGCTCTTCAGTCCCTCGCAACGCCACCCGTCGCCCGTGCCGTCCACCATTCGGGTCCCCGCGACGCTTGACGACGTGGAGAACCGCGAAACCTCGTTGATGGGTTGGATGGGGTCGCGCGCATCGAAGATGTTACGCGCTTCTCGAGCACCGAGTTGGCGTGGTTGAGCAGGATGGCACACGTCACCGCTTCGCAGGACGTGATCCAGCCAGTCGCTTCCGTGCCGCTGAACTTCTCGGATCCAAGATCGCGTATCCGCTTCGAGCGAGAGACCGTACCTCTGGTGCAATGTTTCGGCGTGGAGCACTTCGCGCGCCGCGTTGTCGGTACGGCCCAGCGCTTGCAGCGCGTGCTGAACTACGCTCAAGCACTCGAGCGTCCCAGTCCCGGTGGTGCGGCCCACATTCAAGTCGGGCAGCTCTCGGCCGAGATCAATCGGCTGACCGTGGAGCTGAAGCGCGAGCGCGAGCGCCACGCTCAGGAAATGCGCGACTATCAAGGCTCTCACCAGTACGACGCTGCCGCAGCCGGGCTAGAACAGGTGGTCCGTGGTGAGCTCCAGGCCGCTGAGGCTCAGCTCAATTTCCAGCTGTCCGAGAACAAGAAGCTTCGGGCTCAGCTCAGGGCACAGCCACCAGCCCCGCCTCCGACCAGCAGTCCGGATCGGCTACTTCGAGCTGAAGTTCAAGCGCTAACCAAGAGGCTGGACGACGTGCAAGCTGAGAACCAAGCGCTTTGGGGGCAGCTGAAGAAGTGCGGCAGCGACCTCGCCGCCTGCCAGAGCACCCTACACGCCAGCGACGTCTACACCACGCAGCTCAAGCACCAGCTACTAAGAGCGGTCCCGTTCTCAGCTGAGGCGCTGATGAACTTCCTGATGGCGAACTGCAGCGCTTCGGGGCACTGGGCGCGCCTGTATGAGCTGCTTCAGCGTTTCCAGAGCCAGACGGACGTCCCAGCCAGCTTCACGACGACGCTCCAAATCTCGGCGCGGGACCAGACTTCGGATGACTGTGGGCCCTACGTTCCGCTCCACACCGTCGACCCAGTTCCAAGCCCAGCGTCCGCGATCGTTCTCAGCGCTGCGGCTTCGACGCTGACGTCTCTCCTGGGTTCGGCTGTGCCTCCGGCGGCGTCAGCGACATCGGCTCAGGTTACCACTTCGGTCCCGATCCAAGCTCAAGCCTCAGCTCAGCCCAGCAGCACGTTAGCTCAGCCCAAGGCCACGTCAACAGCAAAACCGAGCAAGAAGAAGAGCAAGAAGCCAAGCTCCGCCCAGACTCCTTCGCTGAGCAGCGCTCGAAAGGCTGGTGGCAAGGTAGCCAAAGCTCCAGCCCAGCCAAGCAAGTCTTCAGGTCTTCTCGCCGCTTCCAGCACAAGTCCATCCAAGCACCTCAGGATCAAGCGTATCAACGATCGGATGAGTCTGCCCGGCTACCCTACGTCCCATTCGCCCCAGAAGGTTCGCGCCTCCAAGGAATCTCCGTCCCGGGTCTCAGATCGTCTGGCAGCGCTCAAACTCCCCCGACATCTGCCGTGGGAGCATGTCCGTGGCGACGTCAGCGAGTTGATGCGCGCCGGCGTCGACTTCTGGGACGCCGTGGACCAAGCCGGGAAGTCGCAACTCCTGCATGACCAATTTGGGAAGAAGGCCCTCGTGAGCATGCTGGTCTCGGCGATCTACTGGGAGCAATTGGACTCCACGCCTTGGCTGGCGTACGTGCCGTCAGCGTACTACGAGGCAGCGATCAAGCGGGTCCGCGACGTGCACTTGAGTCAACGGCCGCCCAACTGGGATCCCTTGCCTGAGAAGCCCAGCCCGGAGGACGAGGACGACGACTCTTCAATCGACACTGACTTCTCAGATGTCGACGACGATGCCGATGACGATGATGATGAGCTGGGCAGTGGCGGGCACTACCAAGTCAAGAGCTCCAAGTCAGGTGCCGCTTCAGGGAGAAGCTTCAGTGGGGGCAAAAGGATACGCGACCCAACTTCGTCCGCCGGTGGCTCAACTTCCAAGCGCGGCAAGACTTCGTCCCGTACAACTTCGCATGGTAGGTCCAGTCCTGTTGATCTGCAGGTTCCAGTGTCTGACCAAGCGATTGACCCAGCTCGTACATTGGCTCCGCAGCAGATCTCAGCTCGCTCGAGTGGATGCTCTAAGGCAGGACTCGCAGCGCGCCCAGATGATGGAGTTATTAAAGAACCGCAACCGGGCCAAGGTAGCTGGCTGCATTATGGCATCAGAGTCCAAGACCTTCCTCGGCAGACGTTTGGCTTCCCCAGATACGCGCCGTGCAAGAGCCATATTCAGCACCTGCACCAGCGCTGGGAACCGGTCGAGTACTTGGAACTTCTCAAGACAAAGCCCTGGGATGCCATGTGGAATCAGCGAATCCAGACCCTGGTGTTCTTTTGATGTCGCGACTTGGGCCTGGTTATGGTTCGCGCTCTGAAGCGCGTGGTCAACTTCATGAGCCTCTGGCGGCGAGCTTACTGGGAACGCTTGCACTGGGTCACGATGGATACACGTTTTGATTATGAAGCCATGACTGCACTTCTGGGCATTCCTGAGCTTGTGGATCTCTACCGTGACCGCAAGGAGCGCAGTGCCGAGTTCGAGGTTCGACGTCGGGAGCTCATGGATGATCTGGGACGCGTCAAAGGCTACACGGATGATATCTGGTACGAGCCTGGACTCTGGGTCGTCCCTCACGATCCTTGTCATTGGATCCTTCGCGACCCAAGTCGCCAGATCTCGCTCCCGGATCAACTCGAAACTTTGGACGATGCTGAGCCGGCTCGCACGCAATTCGCCACTCGCAGCTCGGACGACGCGTTTCTGGACCTGGCCCCTGTCGAGCTCCAAAGAGACCCACTGGACGATGAAGAGCGAGCCCAGAATCCGATCGACCCAAGTATCATCTACGATCAAGCTGAGTTGGAGAGAGTTTTGGAGAGCCTTCGGCGCCACCGAGGAGAGGAGGATGAGTAGTTCACTGAGATGTAGCGTTTTCAACTTAATATGACGTCCTCACAATTTTGCATTGCGTGTGTCACTTGAGTTCTTATGCATCTCAGCTTGTTTTCACTTCCTCAGCTAGAAACCGCTTCGGCTTACTCCAGGCATATTCAGGATAGGGTAAACATGTAGAACTTCAACAAATTTCAAACACAAAGCAACATTAACACATGCACGGTTTAGGCTGAATACCTCTACTGAGCCTCAGGCTCAGGAGGTTCATCACCAGCCTGCATAGCTTTAAACCGTGCCTGCGCTCGCGTGCTCTTGTTGAATTCGTAAAGTAAAGCTCCACAGTTCAGCTGCGACATCGGCAGCCACTCCAACTCCGAATAACCCTTCCACTTTACCAAATACTCTCGGACTCTTCTCGACGTCCGGGTTCTCTTGACCCAGCGGACATCTCGGATGGCCTCAACCTCATAGACATCCTGAGTTTCATCGGGCTCGTCAATATCCTCGGGCAGTAAGGCTGCATCTAGATCATCTTCCTCAGAAACTTCAATCTCAGCTGTGGGTCGGTCTGGGAACAGCGCTCGTGGCTTGAGTCGACTCACGTGGACCCACGGGTAGAGCTTGTACCCAGTCCCTTCGATTTTCAGCTTGCACCGATAGTCATCTGAGACTTCCAAGATCCGGAACGGCCCATGCCAGAGATGAGCGAATTTCTTGCTCAGTCCAGGTTGCACTCGGGCCAGATATAACCAAACAGCATCACCGACAGCAAACCCTGACTTCAGCCTCTCAGAGAGTTCAGCCCAGACCTTAGGCGTACTCGTATTGCCTCTGTACGTTCCGTCGCCACTCATAAGCAGTCCTTTGATCCAGCCCAGCGGGGGGAGATCCCAGCATAGCTGAGACTGTGCTTTTCGGGTCCCAACCGTGAACCAAATAAAATGGAGTGTCGAGACGAGTAGCGTCGAAGGACGTGTTCAGAGCCCACATCAACTTCTCCACTTGGTCGTCCCAGTCGCTTTGGTCAGGTTCGGAGACATAATCTCGGATAGCTCGGACTACGGTTTGCACAGAGCGTTCTTGCTGGCCATTGACCTGAGGGCGGTAGGCTAGGGTCGCACGCTGTCGACTTCCCAGCATTTCCCGGAACTTGGTGAAAACCTCACTCATAAACCGAGGATCTCGGTCATGACGCAGCATTTCACTCGCTCCAAACCTCTGAAAGACATATTCCATGTAAACCTCAGCCACATCCTGAGCTGTAGTAGAACTCATAGGCCGCCCAATAACATACCCTGAGAAAGCACACTGGAAAAGCAGCAGAAATACATTGCCACGGTCTGACTTAGGAAGATGTGTCACAAAGTCCATAGAGACCACCTCAAAGGGCCGAGACGCCAGAATATTTCCGGGTGAAGGCCCTGGGTTGGGCGGAGCTCCTTTAGCAGTGACAGAATCTACACATTCCTTGACATAGCGTTCCACATCTGCATACATCCCAGGCCAATAGTATTCTTGGCGAAGTCTCTCGAAGGTACGAGTAATTCCCTGATGGCCGCCTTGATAATCTTCATGGCTCAGCTGCAACAGATCGTCCCTGAGAGCGGAAGGTACTACCAATCTCAGATTCCCAGCAGCGTCCCTGGGTCGACCTGGGGTAGGACGGCTCAGATAATACAGGATATCCCGAGAGTCTAGCACGTAACGATCTACAACCTTCGCCACATCTTCAGCTTCGGCCGCGGACATGTCTTCAAGTTCACCTTTAAGATAAGCTCTGAGCTGTTTTGTCCAGGGCTCAGCTTCTTGCTGCACGAGGATTCGTCGCCACCTTTCGGCTATTGATGCGGCGGGTGTCGTCATCTCAGGTACATACCTGGGTTCTGCTTCAGCCTGGATTTCTGAAGTCTCAGTTGGGGGTTCCCCTGCATCAGCGCCCGCTTCTTGGCGCCGGGCTTGATTACGAGTGACCACAAAAATCTTTGCGTCGGGAGTCAATGGTTCAGCCGCAGCTTCGAGAGAGGTTGGTTCTGTCTTGGGTCCGGGCGCAGTTTTTGTGACAACTGAGTGTTCCGCCGAGGAGTTAGCAGGTTCAGGTGCCTCAGATTTCACCAATTTCTCAGGGATTCGATTCATCTGTCTGAGCTGACTCAGCTCCACCGGGTCATCAACCACTACTGGGCCCTTAGCAAGGAGTGTCTTTGAGGTCAAATAATCTGCGGCAGCATTGAATTCTCGCTTGACATGTACTAGTCTCAGCGATTTAAACTTGAGGAGGGTAGACTCGAACTGAGCCAGCAATAATTGAAGCCCAGGGTTCAAACATTGAATCAAACCCTGTGCCTGCTGAATAGCAATTCGAGAATCTCCAACTACAACCAAATCTGAGATTCCACTTCCAAAGCCATGCGAGTGCCCTCGATTAGACCATGATACTCGGCTTCATTCACCGTGACACCTTTGAAATGAAAACCTCGAGCTTCTACAACGTCCCAGGACGGCAACTTCCACAGGATGCACCCAGAACTGCCTTGCCGATCTGAAAGTTTAGCTGCTCCGTCAAAACTAAGCAGCCATCCCTCGTAATCAGCTTCAAGCATCTCCAGACTGATGGGCGGAGCTCGGACTACACGTCCCTTACCTGGGATCAGGTTCTCAGCGATTTCATCAAGCTGCTCCCGGGGGGTAATCCCGGCTCCTAGAATTGCAGCGAGTCCGTCTTCATCACGCTCTACTCTGTGAACCTCCAAGGCCCATGGAGCCAAGCGAGCAGCCCACTGCTCACAGCGACCTTCCAGGGACTGAGACCTGAACAACCACTTCAGAACTGAATACCGGGTGTAGACTTTCAGCAATTTGCATCCAACCAGCATTGTGTAGAAAACTCTGAGAACCCTGAGTAGGGCTACGACCTCTTTCTCAGCTGGGTGGTATCTGAGCTCCTGATCATGAAGCACCCTTCCGGTGTAACGCACCGGATGAATTACTCCATCGTACTCTTGTCCCAGCACGGCACAGACAGCCCAGGGATTAGCGTGAACTATGATCACAAACGGCTTTTCCCTGTCTGGGTGTCTGAGCAACGGCGTCGAAACAATATTCTCTTTCAGGATCCCAAACGCCTCCTTAGCTCGACTGAGATCTCGGCCTTCCCGGACTTGATCGTCGGTCAACTCGTAGAGGACAGAGGCTACAACTGGGAGGTCTTCAATAAACTTGTTGTAGTAATTGAGACTTCCCAGAAAAGACTGAACTCCCTTCAAAGTCGACGGGAACGGCAAATCTCGGACTCCCTTGGCGATTTTCGGCTTAGCTCGGATCCCCTCAGCCCCAATTTCGTGGGACAAGTACGAGATCGTCTTTTTATCGAATTCACTCTTGGGTAGGCTCACAGAAATTCCCCAGTATCGCAGTCGGTACAACAATCGATTCAGGTCGACACACAGTTGATCCCAGGTCTCAGCTCCATAAGCGATGTCATCGATGTACGAACTTCGTCCCAGGACTGGGTTCAGCTGAGGAGGGGCTGGTATGTTTCTCCGAAACACCGTCAGCTCTGCACACAACACCGGCAATTCATTCTCAACTCCATCTGAGCCCTTTGGCTTAATCCCCAGAAACCTCAGCACATCTGGGTCCACCTGAGCCTCTTCCGAGGCTGGAAGGCGGACAAATCCCCACAGACAATTGTCCAACATTTGTTGGTAGATCAGCGGGGCATTTTTCAAGCCAAACGGCATGCGGGTCCACTGATAATGGCCTAACGGGCAAATAAAAGCTGAGATGAGCTTAGCTCTGATCGTCATAGGCACAGCCCAGAATCCACTAGCCATATCCAAGCTGAGAAACCACATCGCACTCTCAAACCCAATCAATAAGTCATCGATCAAAGGCAGAGGGTAATGCATTAGCTTGATCAGCTGGTTCACCAGTCTGTAGTCAATGCAAAGTCGAATATCAACTCCATTCTTCTTCATCACAATGACAATGGGTGATGCCCAATCTGAGTGTGAAGTCTCGATCAGTCCAGTTTCCAGTAACTTCTTGAGAAGATCGTACACCTTCGGCAACAGATGCGGATGAATCGATCTCGAGCGTTGAGCTATAGGCTTGGCGTCACCAACATCTAAGTCACAGACAACACCTCGCGCAGGGGCTGGGACTGTATACCCATCTCCCAGAAAACTTGCGTGATGGCTTTCCAAGATCTCCCGGATCTGGGAGTCCATCTCAGGTGTAGTTTTACCAACTTCTCCGATGTTAGCTGAGTTCAGGTCCGCTTTGGGGTTCAAGTCCTTCAGTTCAGGGAGAGCCGCTAGTTGATCTCGGAGATCGCTCAGCAGCGCGCTTCCTTCGCGATAAAACACCGTAGCTTCTTCATCTATCTCAGCCTCCATGCTCAGACATCGAGAAAACGTCTCGTCCAGCTGAGATCTGGGGTTGCCCACAAAAGTCTCAGATTGTCTCGAAAAAACTCTCTTCAGTTCCTGATCAGCATTCTTAGAGGTCTCTGGCTCAGATTTTCGCGCAAATCTCGGGTTCGTTAGGATCTTCTGAGGCCAAGGATAAGAATGCTTCTCAACGGCAGGGGGTTCGTTCAACTCCCGGAGTTTCTCAGCTTCCTCTTCTCGCCTCAGAAAATCCTCAGAGGGCTCAGCTTCAAAAATCAACTGTGCCCATTCCCGATACTTCCGAGATCGCGGCCGCACAAAAACGTCTCCATGTGGCAGGTAATCCTTCTCCACCAAACAAGCAACCACCGTGTGTTGATATACTGGGGTCAACCGGTCTGAGATATTGACAATCTTGATTGCTTTCGGTTTCCGCCCAGCTCCATAGATGAATTGTGTCACCCATTGTTTGCCCCTCCCAGCCCATTCCTGGACTTTCTGAGGGTCGGCACGGTCATACTTCACAGGGCGAATCACAGATTCTCCTGGTTGTAGCCAGGCGGTCTCCAACATTCTGACTCCGATTTCCAAACCAATATGATCCACCTCAGGTCCTCCAACCAAGAAAAGACTTTCCTCATCTGGGAGTTGAACCATGCCTTCGCGTGCACAGAGGCGAACCCCAGCAGCAATCATGAAGTCCATTCCCAGAAGACAGTCGACACCTTCTCCAACATTACCAACCCAGATATCCATGATGTAAACAACCCGAGTTCCGAGCGTCAACTTGATCCTAGCTTGTGCTGAGACATAGGTGGGAACGTCCCCGACCCCAGTTACTTTGAGTCTGTAACCACGTCTGAGCTTGAGCCTTAACCTGCGTGCAAGGTCTAAGCTCATAAAACTCGTAGTAGCCCCAGAATCCAACATAATCTGTAATCTGTGATCGAAAATCGCTCCATGCACCTTTGCCACCGCCCGTTTTTCACCAAGTAAAGTGTGATTGCTCCACCAGCCATATCTCTGACCTGGGACTAGGGCAAACTCGAGATGGTTCTCAAGCTCAGCCTCAGAGTCTGGGTCTTCGAGGTCAGCTCCAACGGAATAAACACATCCTTGCTCAGATGAAGACATACATTTGGGGTTATTACTGCGCCAACATGGAAGGGCAGAGCCCACATATGCATATGCGCAGCATGCTTGGGACTTCGGCTCGTCACGCACTGGTTCCCAGACCAGCGAGCCTAGTGGTTTAACGGCATCCCAGACTCCGGGCCATCCAATAGAGCTTGGACTACCTCAGGAGCGAGGCCCTCGATGGAACCCCCAGCACGGATGACATCCTGTACTGCTTTCAGAGCCGACCACATGTCGCATAAACCCCGGCGATGGTATTCGCCGCACTTGGAACATGGTTGGCGTCGAAGAACTGAGTCGGGTGACCCTCTTCGTGACAACGTCCACAGATGAGCTTGCTCCAGCATTTCTCCGTAGTATGGCGGCTGCTGCCGCATTCTCCACAAGTCTCAGCATGCTAGTACTCATCACTTCTGGACTGGGATCTGGGCTTCCAAGCCAATTTCTCAGCAACTCGGTAAATCTCCTCATCCAGCAGGGCTGTTGTACAGCTGAGCTCAGATGGTTCTGTGATCTCCTTCCCGGACATCTGTGCCTCTTTGGAGCTCAGATTCTCAGCTCCGGTCTCAGTTTCGGTCTCAGCTTTATTATCTGAGGGAATCTCAGTGTCATCCTTGAAATGGACATGTCGTCTCAGATCTGAGTCGAAATTCCTCCATCAGCCAAGAACGCCCGGCCCTCAGCTCGTCGTTGCTGAGGCTTAAACCTGCCAAACTGCACAGTCTGAGATGGGCTTCGCTTTTGCTGAGCATCCCGGCTTTCATCTTGCTGCAGAGCTTCAATACGTTTCAAAGTCTCCTCCAGCTCGCTCAGGGTGTCAAACTTCTGACCTTGCAGAGTGGTTCTCCGCCGAGAATCACCCACAGCTTTGATGAAGCGCCTAATATGCGCCTCACGGTCTGGGGTTGGCTTCAAATAAGCGATGTTGGCCTTCTTTGCAGCACGGTTGAGGCGGTAGAAGAACATTCTGGGGGTCTCCCGGTCTCGGATCCTCATCTCGTAGTACCGCTCAGCCTTGGAACCAATGCTTCGGCACCATTCCTTCTTGAAAACGTGAGAAAGCTGTTTCCAGTCTGAGCGGACATCATCTGAGAGCTGAGTACACCAGTCTTTCAGAGAACCTGAGAGTCTCATACGAAGCTGGACAATCCGAGTTCGTTCATCCCAGGGTGCCATGGTGGCGTAGTACATGAAACGCTCCCACCAGTTGACTCGGTCTTCCAGGGGTGCATATTCATTGAACTTCTCCAGAGCATCATGGGGAATCATCGCTTGGACGACCACTCGAGTCCCAGAGCTGGGGTCAGCACTCTTGGACTGGGCCACAGCTCCAAACTGATTTTCGAGCTCGTCCTGAGAAGAGTCACTTGAGCTGGAGTCGTCTGACTCAGATCCGCTATCATCTGGGCCTTCTGGCGGCGACGTCCGAGATTTCTGACTTCGGCGAGACGCTGAGCCTGACTTCATCTCAGACCTGGTCTCAGATTTGGTCTCAGAAGTCTTGGTCCTGGTTGAAGCCTGGGCTTTCCCAGCTGAACTTGACTTGCTTTGATTGGCTTTTACCAATTGTTGCACAATACTCGTCAGCTGAACGAGCTGGGCCGTCACACAGTCTCCAGGGGTCTGAGATGTAACCGGGATAGCTGGGATAATCTGAGCTGGGGTCTCAGACTGAGATCGAGAAGCAGCGGTTTGGCGAAGTTGGTCTTGAGCCGCTTGGAAGCGGCGGATTTTCTCTTCTTGGATCGCCACTGCCTTCCTGTGTTCGATCTGAGCTTGGGCATATGTCTCATTCATCATTCTCAGCTCAGATTCGTATTCGGCTCGAATGCGGCTAGCTTCAGCTTCCTCAGCTTTCTTCCGCTCAGCCTGCCGA
Source organism: Phytophthora cinnamomi (assembly GCF_018691715.1). Lineage (NCBI taxonomy): Eukaryota > Oomycota > Peronosporomycetes > Peronosporales > Peronosporaceae > Phytophthora > Phytophthora cinnamomi. The sequence continues at coordinate 363,298 of NW_027150971.1, forward strand.
GCTCGATCCTCAGCTTCTCTGAGACTTTGTTGCACACCCAAGAGATACCGAGCTCGGGTTTCGTCTTCCTTGCGTTTCTGAGACTCCTCCTCAGCCCTCAGCTTGGCCAATCGCTCGAGTGCTTCCAACTGAAGTTGTTGCTCTGACTTCTGAGATCTGGGAGCTGAGTTTAAACTTGTTTGGGGAATGTAGTGCTGAGCGCGGTGATCAATCGACTCAGCTCCTTGCTCCACAAGTAAAGTTCTCAGCTCAGCCTCCAGCTCAGCTCGTCTTGCCTGAGCCGCAGCAATTCTGGCTTCCGCCTCAGCTCGGACTCGAGCTATCTCGCGTTGATACACACTCTCCAGTTCAGTGTCAATCATAGGAGACTGAGAAATTTCCGGAAAAGCATATTGCGCAGTCTGACGAATTTCCCCGGTCGGCTTCACAGTTGGGGTCACAGTTCTCTGAGGTTCCGCGTCATTCATGCCGCTGAGAGCGTTCTTCTCAGATTCTGGTGTGCCAGGCAATGGCACTTGCGTGGGGTTCACGTCCCTGGCCGTCCCAGTCTCAGACCGAGCTGAGGCTGAAGTAGTCTGGGGTGTAACTGAGACCATTACAGCTGGGAAATTACTCCGCGCGGCTGAGGTCACAGATCCCATCATCACCGTTGCACTTGAAGTGGGTCCAAACGTTCCTGCTCCAACACCATAATCTGAGAAAGACATCAGAGACGATCCCGAGGAACTTAATCCAGACAGGTCCGTCCCTTGGTCATTCCCAGCCATGGAGGCATCAGAACCAGCTTTTGCACCAACCACACTTGGAACTGTGCCCGATCTTGTACTTCGCATAGCATCCGAATCACTCCCAGACCCGTGCCAGGATAGCAGAGATGTTGAGGGGATCGAAGGATCTGAGCGCGACGAGGGCAGCGGAATCTCAGTCGGTTCATGGCTCAGCTGGGGTTTCTTGCGAATTGGTTCTTCATCCAAGCTCGAAGCTGGGCTTCTCGGCCGAAGACCAGTCAGCTGAAGACGCATTACCACTTCTGGGCCAAGGAAAAGCTGGGCATCCTCACCCATAGCCACATCTCCATCTCGATCAACTGGGAATCCGAGTTGGGTCTCAGATCCCTGAGCGGCAGACTGGGTCTGAAGAGAATCTGAGGTTAGTCGAACATAGTATGCTGTAGTACCAACCACAAATTTCCAAGTCGCCAGCTCAATACCGAGGAAATGAGCGATTCGCTCGATCTCAACTCGGACCCGAGAATCTGGGACCCCAGACACTTCATCCAAGCTGGGCCAAGCTGGGACTCGGTTCACAAATTCATACCCAGCTTCCCAGAGCATAGTCTGCAACAGCGCTACACAGGCAATCGGTGGAAGCAATTTTAGCGAAACTTTCACAGCTCTCAGGTCTGAGATGACCGGGAGTCGACGTCGCTCAGCTCGAAACACGTTCAGCCACCTAGCGGCAGGCGACCGGGTCACAGAAAACAAGTGTCGACCGGTCGACTCAGCAGCTTTGATGAATCCCCACAGGTCGTAACCACCTTGACACGGGTTGTACGCGATGTCGACCGGGTGAACAGTCTCAGCTGGGACTTCCATCCACATCTCAAACTGGGATCGCGCATAGCTCAGCATTTCTTCGTCAGTCATCTCTGGGAGTGGGGCTAGCGCCCAAGTTTCAGCTTCTCCCTCAGGCACACCTTGCAATCTGCGAGTGGTTCTCTGCTCAGGCCACAGAGTACTTGACCAAGCAGCGCCACCACTTGCATAGCTGGGAAGTGTGACACCAGGCGCATAACTCAGCCTTGTAGGGGTCGTCCCAGCCCCAGAAACACTTTTCGTTCTCAGATGTAGCTCGCGCTTACCCAAAAGGCTGAGCGCACCACCCTCGGCTTGGCTACCAGGATTACTCCCAGTAGTTGGCTCTGGGCTGAGACTCGGCGCTTGAGCAGTGGTCATCTCAGCTGAGAAACTTCCTCGATGTGTCGAACTGTGACTCGCTGGTGGTAATCCCAGACTCGGACCATCATTTCTCGGAACATCTTGCCTTGGATCCGAATCTCGACCAGTCTCAGCTTGCTTCTTCACAGGCGAGCTAGGCGGCGGCTCGGCATCCTCAGTTTTGGGCGCAGCTTCAGGTTCAGCACTCATCTCAGCCTCTTCCTCAGCAGATACGCTCAGATCATCACTTTCTGGGGCCCTTTCCGACTTCCTGGACCTGAGCGTCCCAGCATTTTCCGTCATCACTTCAGCCGGCAAACCAGCAACTCTGAGACTTCGCCGAAGCGAAGACTCAGGCATCTCACCACTTGTCTTGGAAACTTTCGAGTCGGGAGCAGTCGACATGACTTGCACACGTCCGTCACCAAAGTCGTTTCCTGATCCGGGCACGCGCACCAGCTGTGGCGATGCGGGCTCCAAAATCAGGGAATAGCCTCGCGGCTAGACCTCGATCTCAGACCACTCAACTCAGAATCTGAGATTAGATCTCAGATCCCAAGCTGGGTGAGGCGTGTGTTCCTCACTCTTGCAATCCCTTGACTTGGTTCTTCCTAAGGCTACGCTGTGGGCCCATACTTGCGTCGGCCGCACCAGCTGCCTCCGAACTCGACAGTTCCCAGATGCCCCCAGACGAAGCTTGCTCCTTGCTTGGAAGGACCTTGTACGCACGTGCTGAGTCCGCTGTGCCCCGTTTTCTTGAATATAAACACGTTCACTCCACACACACTTAGTCCACTTCTCTTCTCAGGCCCTTGGACTCTGGGCCTTAACAGCCTCCTCCTTGCTCAGCGACTCCGGCTTCGAGTCGCTTCCAGTCACGACACTTCCTCCGGCGGCTCAGACTGAGAGCCGCACAACGGTCTTCACTCGCCCCTCAGACCAGAGTGGCCCCGAGAGTTGGCTCGGTCTGAGCCTGCCTTGATCCAGGGTTCTCGCTCTGCACCCTGGGACTTCCGCGCACCACGCCTTGATGTAGGCGACACAGCGAAGCTGGGAACCACTATCCCAGACTATTCGCGCCACACGGATACCACTAGCAACCCCAGAAACCACTATCCCAGGTGTTGCTCTGCCGAAACCTCAGAGCGGAGCACCTTCCGCCCGAAAATATGAAGCACCGCCAGGAAACCAGCCAACCAGCACGAAAAACCAGCAAAACCAATGTCCCGCGTGTGGAAATACAACAACGAAGGCAAACCGGGCCGAAACACGAACAGGCATGGTTGTTGAACTTGAATTTATTTGGAGTTAGCTGATCTTGACCGTAGAACACTCGTAGCGACTCCACTTGACCTTGCGCGCGCCGCCGGGGGCAGGGACTTGGTCCCTGTGTAGCAACACGCCCGTCGGCGCAAGACGAACTCCGCAGCTTGCGGTCTTCGGGGCAAAACAAACTCTGATTATTATCATGCACATGCACATACAAAGGGCCTTCCAAGCAAGGAGCAAGCTTCGTCTGGGGGCATCTGGGAACTGTCGAGTTCGGAGGCAGCTGGTGTGGCCGACGCAAGTCTGGGTCCACAGCGTAGCCTTAGGAAGAACCAAGTCAAGGGATTGCAAGAGTGAGGAACACACGCCTCACCCAGCTTGGGATCTGAGATCTAATCTCAGATTCTGAGTTGAGTGGTCTGAGATCGAGGTCTAGCCGCGAGGCTATTCCCTGATTTTGGAGCCCGCATCGCCACACATCTACGCTGTTGCTGTCACCATCATATCTGTGGCGTTGTTGCTGCAGTTCGCTCCGCGTGTCCCGCGTGTCCCGTCCATGAAGTTCGGCGACGATGTCGGCGACAGATGCTTGAGCTAGGCTCACGCGAGGCATGTTGCGTGAGTCTTCGCGACGACGCTCATAATCTCGGTCGCGTCGGTCACGGCGGTTGTAAGCATCTCGCGAGTCGTCGCGGCGGCGGTCATCACGTCGGCGAGTGTCTTCCGAGCGCTCGTGGCGGCGCGAGTCATCGCGACGTCTGTCATCACGTCGTCGGGAGGCATCCCGAGCTCGAGAGTGAGGCAGCGACGACTCGCGGGACGAATTGCGCTCGTCAATCTTCAATATCTCTTGGATCATCTCTTCCAAGTCATGTATATCTGAGATGCGCGGATGGCACAGGCGCCGTTCGAGTCCTCGGTCGCCGCAAGTCTCGAGGAACCGCTTGACGTGGTCGCGTGCTTTGCGGCCGTTGCTCTCAAACCGAATTCCGGCGTTCCTGGCATAGCCATTGAGCCGGTTTAGGTAGTCGCAGACATGTTCCTTGTCTTCGCGCTTGGCGGAGTAGTAGCGAGTCTCCGCTGACTGGCTGAACTGGGAGCAATAGTAGTTGATGAAGGCTTCGCTTAAGAGGCTCCACGTTCGTTTGGTCTTCTTGGGCAGTTGTCGGTACCAATGTAGAGCACCATCCGGAAGGCTCAGCTCGAAAGGCATGCACCATTCGTTGGGCGATGCTCGCGTTCCTTTCATCTCGTAGACAAAGGCGCGAAGCCATTGCATCGAGTTCTCGCTCTTGTTCCTGGTGCCTGAGAACGCCTTGATCTGCCCCAGTGGGCGGTGAGTTGCCACCTCGATCCTCGGAGTCGCGTTAAGCAGCTCGGATTCGGTCACTTCACGGATTTGGCGCAGGTATCCGCCCATCTGCGCCCCTCCATCACCGGTAAAGTCCGCTTCTTCGTCCGACGAGTCGTCGGTGGACTGGTAGCGGCGGCGGTTGCTCCGTCTTGAACTGCTTTTCGTGCCCCTGGCCGATTTTGAGTCATTGGTGGTGCGTCCAGCACGGTCTGAGTAGCCCGTAGTTGGTGGACTCACCATGTGGGAGTCTTGAAAGTACGGGGATCGCTCCCCTGACGCGCTAAACACCCCTCCGGTGGGTTTTCGGCTGGGGTTTTCGCGGATTACCCTCTTCGGAGCCGTCGGCAGCGGTACGCTAGCCGGGTCGACCACTTCGCGAGTCGCACGAGTCTTCCGCGAGTCGTCCAGAGCGAACGAGTTCACGCCGAAGGCTGTGCGGAGTCGCTTCTTCCATATCCAGAGCTCCGCGCCTGCTTCGGCCGGCACCCAGCACTCCAGAGTCGACGGCGAAGGGTACTCCAGAGGCCGAAGACCCAATGCTTTCAGAAATCGTTCGGTTTCCTTCACCACTTGTTCGATTGTTACGGAACTCACTGGGCGAGCCAACTCGTGACACAAATCGGCCCAAACCGCTTGGCGAGTCATCTTTGGCTTGAATAGCTCACCCCAGTCGCTCTTCTTCATCTCTTCGTATAGTCGACCGAGAACCTTGTTGGCCGCCGGCGTGTCACCGTTGAGTGGCGGCAGGTTACCGGAGGTTTGCTCGGTCACTTGAGTCGTCAGGACCGGTGACCTCGAGTCGTCGGCGGCGTCTTCAAAGTCTTCCAAGTCGTCATACGCTGGCCCTGGGCCATCCACATCATCCAGTTCATCCGCGAGGTTGCGCGTCACGGAGCGCGTATCATCGTCGAGCTCAACCGCGAGGTTTCGCGACAACGAACGCGTGCCCGCGCTGCGTCCCGCAGACAGCACTGCATCTTCCGGATCTCGGGTGTCACCACCGCTGGCGCAGGCGCCTTCTCCTCCAGGTAATTTTCGTAGTCTTCATCCATTTCTTCGTCCTTGGCGTCGGATCCAGTCATCGAGTCGTCGAAGCTGACGGTCCGCTCAGCAATCGGGTCGAGGTGCGGCGTGATCAGGGCCGCGGTCGAGTCATCGCCACCGGTCCCGCCAGTCCTCATTGGAGTTGCTGGTACCGCTGAACGTGATCCTTTCGCCATTTTATTCTTTCTTCATCTTTTTTCTTCTTTTTCTTGTTCTTCTTCTTCTTGGTTGCTCGTAAAGTCGATCGACCTGCAGTAGCACGAAACACAGAAGGTCACACCAATCCCGGGTCGCGGCACCAGTTGTCGTGTAGGAACACGCGCTAAATTATATATCGGCACACTTTCCCCACCAACAACACCCACCGAGTCACCGAAGACTCAATGGGCTTGTTAGGGTTAGAACCTGAAGGCCCAGGAACTTTCCCTTGCACCGGGTTGGTGTTTCCTCTGTGCACCGAGCTTCCGCTAGTCGACCGACGGAAGACTCAGCGTCACTAGCCACGAGCAAAGGCTAGCACGCTCTCACACACAAAATATACCTCGCAGGCCCTCAGAAGGAAGGGTCCCGGCCTTTTACGGCGTGATACGAGGGTGCCGGAGCTATACTCCGGCGGGAAGAAATAAATGGAGTGCGCTCTCGCTCCTCCAGTTCCTGGTGACGACTCGTCGCTACCAATACACCGGCCACTAACTCTTGGCCCTGCCAGGGATGAACACACGCTACACTAGTAGATGTGCCCACCGACAGTCATAATCCTACCTACCAGATTTACCTTGAGCTGCAGGTCGTTCACTGCAGGCACCGGTGTCGCCCTTGCGTGGTTGGGAGGAAAAGCTGTTCTGTTATTGTTGCCCGAAGGCTTATCTTGTCTTCTCTTAAGTTTCCTATCGATCAATACAAATATCAAGTATAAACGCGTCCGTTTTGGACCACCAGTTGTAACTCACGACTCTTCGGCGCTTTCCCTGCGACGTGGCGGCGTTACCGACGACTCAAACGGCCGCTGAAACTCCACCGACGACTGGGGACAGACGCCGATGACTCATAAGTTCGGATCTTGCCAGTAGGTTCGCACCGCACTTAGCAAGCTGCAACCGCCCATGCTTGACTTGGGACCGTCGACGAGTCATCGTCACCGGCCTATTTAGGCCAATCAGCGATCGGGGAGTTTGGTCCAATGACTGGCGATGGGTTGTGACTTGCCAGTTGGCGCCGGCGCCTCGAGTCTTCTTCGCCCCTCGTCCCACCTTTGGGTTTTGGCGTCGGCTTCATTTCCCGATACCAGAGTAGCAATTAACAGCATTGTTGACTTACTTGTACTTTATGCCGACTTGGTCAATCACTGCCATCGCCTCGCGCTTCTTCTTAATGAAGTAGCTCCGCTCGATGCGCCTCATGACGCATAATAGTGTGCGGATTTAGCGTGATTTTGGGTCCCAACCAGTCGTTATTTTTGCTAGCGATTGGCCCAATATCTCGTTTCTGTCATATTTGATTGGATAATAATATATTTTGCTTTACTATCAGATCAGATGAGTAACACTGTACAATGCCGGATTTTTATGTCGACCGGATTTCTGCGTCGTTGTCTGTATTCAAAATGAAAGCGCGAACGTGTGAACGCCGGGGTAGCTCTGCACCAGTGGTCGGACAGGCAGGTGAGTAAAACTAACAGCTCCCTGCTCGCTATCAACCATGCTGCAAGGGTGTGCTGCAGCGTCAGCGTCGGGCCTAGATGCAGAGGCACACGTTGAGGCAGAAGCAGGGGTCGATGGAGTAGGTGAAGCTTTGAGCACGGCGTAGCAGGAGGTGACAACATGACGATTGGGCTTCGCGAAGAGAGGTAACTTGAGTGAGTGAAGTGGCCAAAATGCGCTCGCTGAACGTTGTCCAACGATTTACTCAATGCCCCCTCTGTGAGCAAACTTAATAGCAAACTCAATAGCTACACAGGTCATGGATTTGAGCAAATCGCACGCATTTTGTGTGGAAATGACAACTGCTGGCACTATCCCAGAAATGTTTCCACATTCTGCCCGAGATGACAAATGCTAGCACTCAGAGCTGGAACAGCTAAGCCACGGTATTGCGCGCCAGGTGGCAACAAAAGCACAGCGAAGTGCGAGCCACCGCTGCTGGCGAGCACCAACGTGGACGTTGACAAGTTGCTGCGCTGGAGCCATGCCATAGAGGGTACGAGGCTGAGGCCAATCTCCTCCATGGTGGCCTTCTCCGCGGCGCCGGCTGTTCCTGCACGCGCGCCTTCACAGCAGGTACAGTATTCACCAGTGGTGAATCACCCCTACCACCACGATCCCTTGGTGCTTGTTACGGAGCAGGCGCATGGTTCTCATGTGGTGCGGGGCCCTGGTGATCTTGTTGCACTCTTGTCGACTGTGCTGTTGTTGCTGGTTCTGCTCGTTCTGTTGATTCCTCCTATTTTGACAGATATCTTGGCTAGTGTTTGCATAGCCGCTTGCTCGGTGGATTTATTTGTGCGGACTTCCTCGGAATGCCGAGGTTGGAGCTGGCATTTCGGCCTATTTAGAGACCAAATCGATTCCGACTCTAAAATAGCTTTGACGCGATGCTGCATAAGACCGATTATAATTAGGGGTACTCAATTCTAAATAAGGGATGGGTCGAAATAAATAAGGGTTCCCGTCTCTAACTAAGTCACTAAATCAGTCGATTTACTATCCGATTAGACATTCTGAGTGCTTTTCACAATATATTTACTGATAAAAGATGTTTCGATACTTTTGAAGTGTTTAAGGGCGTGTTCGACTTCAAAACGTCAAGTCCAGGTATTATCAGTTGTGTTGAACGGACTGGTAGACTGGAATACAGAACCAGCAAATGCAAATCCGATCGCTTCATCATAAATACCAATCTGTTATATTAAAGAGAGGTATATATCCTCCAGGAAGTAGCATTTTGCAAAACCGCTATGGACAGTGGTGACGACAACGACTTGTGGTTGGGACAGGCCATCGCTGCCTTGCTACAGAGAAGTCAAGGTGGTGTTGTCGGTTCTTAATGACGCATGGTTGCGCGCGCTATATAGTACTGAAGAAATTGGTTCTCCCCTCGGCCATGTTCAGAGATAGCGACTTCCCCTCGATGGAAGCCGGCGCGCTGATAAGGAAACGTGCGGCGGAGAGTGACGTGGCACAGTCGCAGCCGACGAGTGCAGGGGCGGCACAGGCGAAACAACGCGCGCACACGTCGTCGGCGTCGCAGCCGACGCCGGTAGTTGCAAGCGGGCTCTGTGTTTCCGGGGCAGTGGTCGACAGGTCATCGTTGGTGGGTCCAAGAGCACTGCTTGCTTCCCACTGTGCAAGATGAGATGTGGACTACAACTCATCATGTGGTCGCTACTGACAGGAGATTGAAATGACTGCTTTGAAAAACAGCCCTACCCTGTTTTTCGGAACCCGTCATTTTGGGATAAAGCAGCTCTTTGCGCATATTTGTGTTCGACTTTCACGCTTACCGTTAAATGGCTATTTTGCACCTGAAGCAGCTGGTTACGCCCCAATCCAGTGAAACGGACCTCTTATCTTGCCCGGTCGTGGGGCAGATCGTATAGCTACGCTGCGGTGATCGTTTGTCCGCTGCTGCTTCAACTTAACACCGTCGATGGCCGTCAGGAACCATTTAGTTCCCCCCTGCCGGAGCGTCCGCTTGCGCTGCGTCCGCTCCAATTTTGGTATTACTCGTTTAGCAAATAGACGCTAGCCTTAGCCAACGATCTACTCGTTCGCAACTCATCTCACTGTCTTAGCAACTAGGCTCTCAACTGTCCCCAGATCCCGCATCGAGACGCTTCTGGAACAGCCCCGGACCGCAATTGTCCGCCGTTGCTCCCACCCACGTCCGATACCGCCTGGAACCCAATCGGTCGCCCAGCCACATGTCCAGCAACAGTGCTCAGTAGTGACTTAGCCACCACTTCGCGCGCTGCGCTCGTCTCGTTCTCGTCACGCAGCCCTCAGGAGCTCGTCTCCTGTGGTCAACTCGTACTCGTGCTTGTCTCGCTCTCGTCTCGTTCTCGTCTCGTCATAGCTCGCTCGCTGTCGCTCCGGTGTCCTCTGTGGTCTTCGTGCGTCGGCTGGCGCATACGCGCTCTCCACTTGCGTCTCACAGCGCAAATTTCGTTCTTCTTGCGTCTTACCGCACAAATTCGGTTGTGCTTGCGTCCTACGCCGCAAACTGGGTTCTCTTTGCGCTCCGTTGTGCGCCACCATCGTTCCGTGCAGCAGATATGGCCTCCACGAGGTACTTCAAGGTGCCGTACCCGCCGGATCCAGCGTACACTGACTTCACTCCGGTCGCGCTCACGTTTGCATCCCGTCGTCCACGTCGACGTTTGTCGTCAGCGCATTCACGGCTAAGCGCATGTGCTCCACATTGGCCGGATTGCACCACCACTCCATTACACGCCTTCTTCCTCCCCAGAACCTTCCACGCCTCTGACGGACTCGAAAAGCCGATCATAGTCTGCTGCGGAAACCCATCGTCGTTCGTCCTGCGCTGTGGCGTGTTGTCCTCTCCTCGCGGGCCGTAACTCGTACTCGAGGACATAATGCCCTGCTCGGTTTCGTGGTCGGCGTCGTTGTATCTCCACCAGCCGCTCACTCGTTCGCTCATTTGCATTCGCGCCGACCGTTGCGCGTTGGCTGCGTTTTCGGCGTCGTCACGCAGTTGCTGCGTTAACCGGTGCCGCCGCTGCTCGTATAGCCTCCGGTTCCGCCTCGACATGCTCTTCATATTCAAGTTGCTCGGCGATGTCAGTCGTCGTTCGTTTTAGCAACTCCGTAGGATAATAGTAGGTCACCAGGAAAGACACGTGCGCAATGTGCCTCTCCGGTTCTCCTTCCGCCTCCTCGTGCTCAACAAGAAAATTGTCGTACCCTGCTGGCTCAATCACCCGCAGTGACCCAACCCATTGGTGTACGAATTTAGATGCTTTGGGCCCTCTCGGCGGCCGATACATACAAACCCGGTCGCCCGGTTTCAGCGTCCGTGTAACGGGGTTACACGTACAAGTGGCTACAAGCCACTTGTGAATTTAACAGATAGGATATCTGTTAAAAGTTTTAGATACTTCCTCACATTGGTGTAAGTCACACCAATGGATACATTGAAGTGGGCCACCACAATGAGTGGTCCACACATACCCAAAGATCCTATTGGTAGAAAGCAGCATCTTTCTACCAATTAGAGACGTCCATATTAGCGGGGCTCTGACAGCCAGCCGCTGTCAACCCCTTTCATAGATGATAAACAGTTTTTAGCAGATTTAGGAGGAAGATCAATTTACAAACCATACAGTTCTCATTTTACCTAATCTAAGTCACTTGGAGTCTTATCTGATTTAAATTATATTTGTGTATTCAAATATAATTAACTCAAGTAATTACTAAGTACTTACGCTTCCTCATACACGTAGCGCAACGTGTAAGCTAAAGTAGCGAGTCAAGTTAGACCACTACACCTGGTAGCACTTTGTAGTCCGTCCAACGACCGACTGCTTGACGTTCGTACGAGGTGTACGAACGCGGAGCCGAGAACCACATGAGCACGGAGGTGTCCATGGAGAGCTCCAACACGCATGCAACGCATGTTGCACGCGCTGACTGCCCCCACCTGTCTGACCCAGAGTGGGAAGCCCTCCAACGACTGTTGACAGTCGTTGGAGAAGCGGCGATAGCTACGATGCTGCGTACACTATCGCCGACGGAGCAACATGGTGTTGCTCTGGGGTTCATCATGAAGGAGCAGCGCGATGCTGCTTCCTCAGTGACGGCGTCGTCAGGGACGACACCGCGTGCTCAATCATTAAAATTAAGCGTGAGCAATTATGTAGGAAGAGAGGGCGGGCCTCTCCTCCGATGGCTTGTCGAACTCGACACAGCCATTGTGGCTCGACGTATCGTCGACCTGTTGTCAAAGGTTGTGTTCGCCATGTCATGTCCTGGCGGACGAGCGAGGAGTTGGGCGTACGGACGCCGACTCTCAGATCCTACGTGCTTTAGCACGTACGAGATATTCAAAGAGGAGCTCAGACAAGCGTTTGAGCCCCCGCAAAACGAATTCCGGTCGAGGGCGGAGTTCCGCGACCTTCAGCAGGGTAATCATGACGTCCATGATTACGCGCACCGCGCACGATACTTGGTCTCAAATATCGTGACTAACCCGATTGACGAGGCGACCAAGGTCGTCACGTTCATGAAGGGATTTAGAGATGGGCCCGTGAAGACCTATCTCTTCCGAGAGTACCCGAGTACTCTCGAAGCTGCGATTACTCTTGCCATGCAAGAAGGGTTTAGCCTGCGGCAGGCTAAACTGCATGTGAACGTGCCGAGGCCGCAACCGCGCCCGGTAGCGAGGCCGGGAGGTCCAGAACCTATGGACCTCTCGAACGCAACGACTGCTGGTTACCAGCAGCAGGGAGGTAACGTGCGATGCTTCCGTTGCGGAAGGATCGGTCACTTTGCACGGGAGTGCACAGCTCCCATGCCCCCTGGAGGTGGCCGTCGTGGCGATGCTAGGCATCGCCGCGGACCAACAAAAAATGCGAACATCCAGTAGGCGCGGGGGCCCTACTGGTCACACGTGCAGATATCGGGCACGCGACACTGAGAACTGCAGCCCCCAGTGAGACTAGCTCTCGCTGCAAGAAACAAGATGACAGGCCGAACCTAGTCATCTTGAAGGTTTACTCGAAGAGAGCGAGTGACTCTCTTCGAGCTTTGATAGATTCAGGCGCGTCGAACAACTTTGTTCGACTACGAAGCCTGCCGAGACTTGACTTCGAGGAGGTAGATGTATCTCGAAGTCTTCAGGAAGTGCGACTGGCAACAGGTGCCATCGTAAAGACCGAGAAGCGCGTCGTGAACGTGCGCTTCTCGTACAAACAACGAGTGTTTGTCGAACACTTTATCGTCCTGGACCTGGACGATAAGTTCGACGTAGTAATGGGCATGCCGTGGCTTGCACGGCATGATCCGGTGATAGACTGGAAGAAGCGCACGCTCGTGCGCTTCGGACGCGACAGCGGAACAGAGAGCGATGGCCCTATTACCGCAGCGCGCGCACCAGCAGGTGCGCGCGGCTCACCAGTCGAGACAGCGCTTTATGCTGCTGTCCCGGAGTGTCCAAGAAGTGCGCGAGGGCGCGCACAAGTAAGACCCACGTCGGCAATGCTGCCGACGTCGGAAGAAAAAGATGTGTTGGTTCCGGGAACCAACACCCACGTTCAAGCGTGTAAGGGACAGTCCCTGACCCGAAGTGGTCAGGTCGACAACGACGCGTCGGCTCCGGGAGCCGACGCACCCTCGGTCATGAGGGGCTCCGCCAATGAATGGCGTCGAGGTGACGAAGGCGTGTCAACACCGGGAGTTGACGCTGCAAACAGTGCGGATGGTTGCAAACGTACCGCACTGACGCAATTTGTATGCTGTCGTGCAGCCGGGCTGCAGCTCTACGCGAACCTGAAGAAGTGTATCTTCGGGGCGAGCGAGATACCCGTCCTCGGGTGTCTCGTAGGGAAGAATGGTGTTCGCCCTGACCCGGAAAAGGTCAGAGTGATCAATGAATGGCCAACGCCTTCAAGTGTCAAGGAACTGAGGCAGTTCCTTGGCTTGGCCACGTACTTGTGCAAGTACGTGGAGGACTATGCGGGCAAGATCCGCCCGCTGTCACAGCTTCTTAAGAAGGAAGCTGTGTGGAATTGGACAACCGATTGCCAAAAGGCATTCGATGCAGTCACGCGGGGCTTGACTGAGGCACCGATCTTGGCAGTGGCTGACCAAGATCGTCCATTCCACGTCGTGTGTGACGCATCCGACTTCGCGATCGGATGTGCGTTGATGCAGCACGATCACGGGGGCCGTGATCGTGTTGTCTATTACTAGTCGCGTCAGCTGAAAGCAGCTGAGCGCAATTATCCGGTACATGACAAGGAACTCCTTGCCATGAAATATGCACTCTCAAAGTTCCGAGTGTATCTACTTGGAAGTAGACCAGTTGTGGTCTACACCGACCATGCTTCACTGCGCACCGCAGTGAAGTCGCCACACATATCACAAAGAATGGCGAGATGGCTCTCATTCTTTGCGGAGTATAACTTCCGGGTCGAATACAAACCCGGAAGATTGAATGTAGTGGCCGACGCGTTATCACGTCGGCCGGACTATGCAGAAGCTGTTGACGTCAATGCCATTGACGCCATGCGAACGAGCACACCCACGTCGTCTCTGTTGGACGACGTGAAGGCCGCGTACGCGCACGACGCGGACGCGAAGCTCTTGCTGGCCTATGGCACAGCGCCTTCTGACAAGTCCCATCAGAAGCTGCCCAAGCACCTCCGAGCGCGTGCACACCGCTTTCGTGTGCACGACGGACTACTGCTTTACAATGCAGTCGACGACAACGCGGATCGCGTTGTCGTGCCAAATGACCATGACCTGCGACTCAGGATCATGTACGAGTATCATGATGCCCCGACTGCGGGACATCTCGGACATGAGAAGTCATACGTCCTTCTCACGCGTGATTTCTACTGGCACCACCCGTATAAGTGGGTGCGCAAGTACGTCCGTGCTTGCGAGGTGTGCCAACGCGTAAAGCCTGCGCCGTTTGCGCAGGCTCCATGCAATCACTACCACTCCGTCGGAGTGTTGGAAGTCCATGTCATTGGACTTCATCTTTGGTCTCCCCCCGGACAGCGGAGGGAATACTGGTGTTGTGGTCTTTGTAGACCGCTTCAGCAAGATGGTACATCTTGCTGCGGTGCCGGTAGAGGTAACCGCGAAGTAGACGGCCCGTCTGTTCGTCGACATGGTGTTCAAACACCATGGCATGCCACCGACATCGTGTCGGACAGAGACCCACGCTTCACAGCGCACCTGTGGCAAGAAGTGTTTACACTTCTTGGGAGCCAGCTTTCCATGTCGACTGCGGATCATCCGCAGACGGACGGTCAAACCGAGCGCGTGAATCGCGTGCTCGTCGATATGTTAAAGAGCTACGCTAACTCGTTCCAATACTGGAGCGAGTGTTTGTCGATGGCAGAGTTCGCCATCAACAACTCAGTGCATGCCTCGACCGGGCATACGCCGTTCTACGTGAATGCCATGCGGCATCCGCGTCTACCGAGTTTACTCTGAGTGATGGCTACCACTTTAAGTGGGGGAGGATCTACGACTGCAATACAGCAGCCGCAGAAAACCGCTGACACTTGCACAGTGTCAGCTGCAACAACGAACAAAACGCATGGGTCTGCGCAGGGCGCCTCCAACAACAAGGACAAAGACCACGGGTCTGCGCAGGGCGCAGACACCGCGAAGAACCACGCAGAGGCCGGGCCTCTAGCGGAGAGTGAGCTGAATGACTTCAGCTCGAATGCAATCAACTTCATTACCAAAAGACAAGCCGTAATTCGGTTTGTCCAAGATGTAATAGCAGCTTCTGTTGACCAACAGAAGCTGAACGCAGACAACGTGGGCAGAGGCAACACAAATGAATTCAAAGTTGGTTCATTGGTTTTGTTATCTACTCAAAACCTGCCAAAACATGCAGTTTCGGATTTCGGAGCAAGCAAGCTTGCTCCGCGCTTCATCGGGCCGTTCACTGTGTTGGCACGGCACGGCAACGCATACACGCTAGACATACCATCTAGCATGCGGCGCCACCCGTCTTTTTTGGTCGGGCGGTTAAAGCCATACCTCCAGCACGGGCCAAGTGGCTCGTCTGACCCGACGAGACAGACTCGGCAGGGGAAACCCTCCTCTCCAGCGCGACTACGCGCTGGAGCAGTTAACACAGTCGGGCCAACAGCCCGACCGGCACGTCCAAGGCGGCCTGGGAGACCGCCACAGCCGGGACACGATGGTACAGAGCGGCAACCTCAGCGCTCTGAAGGTACTCCACGACCGTCACCTGGTCGTGGAGCGACACGAGATGAAGGTCAACACGGCTTTGACCATCGCGGCGTGTTTTCACCACCTCCGCCACCGCTGCGAGACGCACGCGGAGAAATTCGCTGGATCGTCCAGCGAATTGTTGAGCGTAGGAAAACAATCCGAGGTCCGGATTGTTTTCGCATTCGCTGGAGAGGTTTCCCTCCCCAACACGACACGTGGGAACCACGGAACGTCCTGATGGAAGACGTTCCGGACATCGTGAAGGAATACAAAGCCCAACACGCACTACCAGCAAGAAGGTAGTGCGAGCGCTGTAGTAATCTACAACTCCTGACGACTCGCGTGCTAGATAATCGGCACGGAGATCATTGAAGCTTTCAGGTATACATACAGTATACCTGTTGTGGTCGCGGTTGCTAATACGCACCGCCACCTGGACGGACAGTGCGCACGGCGCACGGACACGAGCCTCCACCGCAACAGTGTGGAGAATACTTGCCTCGCTTCGAGAAGGACTCGAATGCTTTGGCGATTGCTTACCCGATCACGGTAAGCAACAGAAATTCGCTTAGAGATGTCGACGCACAGACGCGGTCTCGAAGAATCGTACACAGACACTGTGTTGTCTGTTCTCGTGGTAGCGGCGCACCCGCCCTACCGCGCATGGTACTCAGCAACAGAGAGCTTACCCTCTGTCGCAATGGCGGTCTTCAGCTTGGTCGTACTCATTGCGGATGGGTACGGAAATCCCCAACACAAACAATTGACAAGCAGTCAATATTAATTGACGTGTCGAGACCGACACGTCTAAGCTTAACGGGGGGATGGTGTAACGGGGTTACACACACAAGTGACAACAATCACTTGTGCATGACAACGATCACAAGTGACAACTGGCACTTGTGCATGCCAATTGTCACTTATGCATGACAATTGTCACTTATGGTTTAACAGATAAATATCTGTTAAAAGTTTTAGATACTTCCTCACATTGGTGTAAGTCACACCAATGGATACATTGAAGTGGGCCACCACAATGAGTGGTCCACACATACCCAAAGATCCTATTGGTAGAAAGCAGCATCTTTCTACCAATTAGAGACGTCCATATTAGCGGGGCTCTGACAGCCAGCCGCTGTCAACCCCTTTCATAGATGATAAACAGTTTTTAGCAGATTTAGGAGGAAGATCAATTTACAAACCATACAGTTCTCATTTTACCTAATCTAAGTCACTTGGAGTCTTATCTGATTTAAATTATATTTGTGTATTCAAATATAATTAACTCAAGTAATTACTAAGTACTTACGCTTCCTCATACACGTAGCGCGACGTGTAACCTAAAGTAGTGAGTCAAGTTAGACCCACTACATCAGCCAAGCGAGAGCCCACGTGGCAGTCCCCACGAATGTTGGGACCCTGGTGCTGGGTGACATTAAGACGGCCGAGGCGATCCAGCCGAGAACCCAACACCGCGATCACGCGCTCCGACGCCTCAGCACTGGCTTCCACGACGATCTGTTCGAGAGAGCTTCACGCGACACCGTGATCAGCGAGTCGTCGGTGGTGGAACAGCCAGCTTCAGCACTCGAAGTAGAATGCCGAGCAACTAGCTGCTACGACTGGATCGCAACCGAGTCGCCGGCAGCATTATCAACGGGCACATCAACCAGAGAAGTGTCCTGCATGACAAGAGACGAAGATAATAACCTCGATGGTAAGCGAGAGCAGCTCAAGAACAAGGTGCTAGTCAACGAGACGTACCAAAGGAGCAGCAGGAGAGGTGGCCAGTGACGCGGACGACTCAGCGGAAGCTTCCAGCGAAGCTTGGCTCGGTGTATCGCCGCCAGCGAGTGAACTCAACCCCGGAGATGACACGACAACCTGGGAAGCAGACGCACAAAGCCGCCAAGCATCAGTACCTCGCGTGAAGCTGACAGAAAGTGAGAAGACGACAGGAAACTCACCGTGGCCGAACTAGCCGTCGACTCAGCAACGCTCTCATCCTCGGGCACCGCCGACTGTGAGGTAGCAGGAGCAGCAGGCGGACTGCCAGCACCAAGCGCGCTTTCTTGACCAGGCGAAGACTGACCAAGACACCAAGATCCTGGTTAACAGTGGAGGCGGCGAGCGAACAAGAGAAGACGGCTTACCTGGAGCGAAGACCGAGACACACCGAGTGCCCTGAGCGCCGAGTTCACGGCGGATTGGGCAGCGCGCGAAGAACCGACCATGGCGCAAGAGCACCCCGACGCTCACCAGCACGCGGCTCGAGTCGCGGTGGGGGCGGTTGTGGTTTCGGGAAATGAAGCCGAAGCCAAAACCCAAAGTCGAGACAAGGGACGAAGAAGACTCGAGGCGCCGGCGCCAACTGGCAAGTCACAACCCATCGCCAGTCATTGGACCAAACTCCCCGATCGCTGATTGGCCTAAATTGGTCGGTGACGATGACTCGTCGACGGTCCCAAGTCAAGCGCGGGCGGTTGCAGCTCGCTAAGTGCGGTGCGAACCTACTGGCAAGATCCGAACTTATGAGTCATCGGCGCCTGTCCCCAGTCGTCGGTGGCATTTCAGCGGCCGTTTGAGTCGTCGGTAACGCCGCCACGTCGCAGGGAAAGCGCCGAAGAGTCGTGAGTTACAACTGGTGGTCCAAAACGGACGCGTTTATACTTGATATTTGTATTGATCGATAGGAAACTTAAGAGAAGACAAGATAAGCCTTCGGGCAACAATAACAGAACAGCTTTTCCTCCCAACCACGCAAGGGCGACACCGGTGCCTGCAGTGAACGACCTGCAGCTCAAGGTAAATCTGGTAGGTAGGATTATGACTGTCGGTGGGCACATCTACTAGTGTAGCGTGTGTTCATCCCTGGCAGGGCCAAGAGTTAGTGGCCGGTGTATTGGTAGCGACGAGTCGTCGCCAGGAACTGGAGGAGCGAGAGCGCACTCCATTTATTTCTTCCCGCCGGAGTATAGCTCCGGCACCCTCGTATCACGGGACCCTTCCTTCTGAGGGCCTGCGAGGTATATTTTGTGTGTGAGAGCGTGCTAGCCTTTGCTCGTGGCTAGTGACGCTGAGTCTTCCGTCGGTCGACTAGCGGAAGCTCGGTGCACAGAGGAAACACCAACCCGGTGCAAGGGAAAGTTCCTGGACCTTCAGGTTCTAACCCTAACAAGCCCATTGAGTCTTCGGTGACTTGGTGGGTGTTGTTGGTGGGGAAAGTGTACCAATATATAATATAGCGCGTGTTCCTACACGACATTCAGTTATGAACGGCGCGGTCCCCGCCGGGACTGGGATTCACCCGAGTTCAGCCGCACCAAAGTCGTGTACTCTGGTGAGAGCTCACAAGAGGAGGAGAACTCCTCCGAAGGCAGCGCGCAGGCCGCCAATGACAAGAAGCGGGCGAAGGGCGAAGGGCGACGTGCCCAACGCCCCGGCTGACCGGACACCCAGGCCGAGGAGCCGTCGAGCGGCAAGACGGGCACTGAGCCCATGGCAGCTCCACCGGTCAAGAACCTGACCCTGGCGGAAGGCCTCACGCGCGCCCAAGCTGCCAAGGCCACCGCTGCTGAGGAAAGCGACGCGCCTGGTGGGAAGATGCGTGCCACCTCTAAGTCACCGCCTCGCGACGACTACAGGGGGTCTGTTCGATGACTCCGAGTCTGAAGAAGGGGCTATCGACGAGCCCGTGAGGCCTCTAATGACCTCGATGAGCAGCAGGCGCAATACCACAGCGCTGGCTCGGCCGCCCGTGCAGCAACGGTGCCGGCCACGGCTACTGTAGGCCCTCTTTCTGGCGGGGGCGCTGCGCGTCCAAAGGGCTATTACCCGCCCGATGACGGCACTGGTAATCTACAGCACCTGGAGAGCTCACGTCCCCTCGTGACCTTGTCAGCGGCTACACCTCGAGGGGCGCCTATGAACGCGCTCTGGTTGAGACAGAGCCGCTCTTTGCCAGCGACATTGAAGCCGCTCGGTGTGTGCTCTTAGCACCACACAAGATCCCCTTGAAGGAGTTCACCAACCTTCGTAAGAAGACGGAGGACAAGGGTGGACTCCATCCAGTTTGGGGTTATCCCTGGGTCAAGCCTTCCGAGGCTATGACCTGGATTGAGGTGAAAGACATCTTCTGGAGATACGTATCTCGCAAAGGGCATTCCGACCAGGAGTATAAAACTCCGTGAGGACCGCTTGCTGTCCGCTATACTGGACCAGCGCGACCTCCGCGTCGAGTTCGCTCACCTCGTGAGCAAACGTAAGCTCTACCCAATGATGGAGGAGCTCAAGCAACAGGCAAAAGCCAAAGCTCGTGAAGGGCGTGGGCGCGGTGCGACACCGTCTGCTACCATGCCCCGTACGTCGGCTAAGAAGCCAAGGACTACTTCCGAAGCGTCCGGTGCTTCTCGCCCCAGATCGCAACAGCCTTCGGGCAGTCAGCCTGGAGCTGTTCCACACGCGCCCACGAGTTTTTTTACTCTGGGTAACCCCTCCATTTCACGAGAAGTTGGCGCATGTCTTAGAGACGCCGCTCCACGTGGAAGTGCAGCTCCCCATTCCGGTCAAGGAAGGCAGGCGGTGGCCTAGCACGATCATGGCTTCGAGCCGGAGGAGTTACCGCCGCGCTCTGAAACCCCGAGTCAGGTTGTGGCTCTTCAACAAGAGGAGATTCAGCTTCTCCGAGGGCGTGTGTACTCGCTCGAGATCGCGTTGGGGATTGGCCTTGGTAGCGAGGCTGCCTATCAGCGCCGTGGATCGACTTCGTGAGGACGTTGGTTCACTGTTCCGGGAGGTTCGCGATCTCCATGCTCGGGTTGAGCGTCGAGCTTACGCGTCGGATTTCGAGTCCCTGCGTCACGGTCTTGCGGGCCTTCGGGTCGAACTTCGTGGCCGCGCGCCCTATCAGGAGCCACAGCATTTCCCATACCCGGCTCCGTACGGCCACGGCTCTTGCGGTGCTCCTGCTTATGGCACCCCAATGTACGCCTCGTTGTCCTACGACCAGCGAGCGTACCAGCCGCCTTATCGCGAGCCGACGCCCCGCTTCGAGAAGCTGCACCCTCCTCCACATGGCTGCCCACCGCTTCCAGCGGGCAGCCTGAGCCTGAGGGTCGTGGTACCGCTTCAGACGACCCACGTAAAACGTCGGGTGAGTCGTCATCGACTTAGGCAAGTCTATGGTGTACGCAGCACCGTGTCGGCTGAGGGCCGGTGCTTCAGTTTGTTGCTCTCGACCGGGCTAACTGTGTTTAGCGGTAGGTTTCTAGTATCTAGGAGAACTCAGTCCCCAACCTTAAATACGTTTAAGTTTCCTCGTCCCTTTTGGTCTGAGTACTCCTTTTGTTTATCTTGGGCTTGTGCCATTGCATCTCTAGCCCTGCTGATGATATTCAGTCTGTCCTCGACAAACGAGGACAATTGCTTCCGCAGTGAAGCTGGACTTACGTCCGAGACCTGGGAGGAAAGGTTTTTCCGAGCCTCTCCCCCACTTACGACCGAAGCCCCGGTACCGCCTCGTAAGGTGAGCGGCACCTGAGGGTGTCGTAACCCATTGAGGTAAAAGGGGGTGAACCCCGTTGACGCGTGCACCGCGTTGTTGAGGGCAAACTCAACCATGGGCAATCGTTCAGCCCAAGAGCGGGGATTCTCCGCGCAAATACTGCGGAGAGTGTCCTCGAGCACTCTATTGACGCGCTTTGTCTGGCCGTCCGTCTGCGAGTGATCCGCCGTAGACATCAACATCCGAGTGCCTAGACGGTGGAACAGCGTTTGCCAAAACGCAGCGGTGAACCGCGGGTCTCTGTCAGAGACGATGATCTCGGGAAGACCATGGTGCCTAAAGACACAATCCATGAACCGGCGAGCTACCTCGTCGACAATGACGGTGTCACGGACTGGTGCAAAGTGGACCATCTTGCTCAGACGGCACACAAAGGCTACAACACCGGTGTTTCCACGGTCATCGGCCGGAAGCCCGAAGACAAAGTCGAGACTCGTCGACTTCCAGCAGTCCGCTGGGACCAGCAGGCTCTGTAATGGAGCCGAGGCGTGACCAGCAGGCTTCACCTGCTTGCACGTCTCACACGTGCGGATGTAGGTGGCGACCCACTTGTACATGTGGGACCATCAGAACGTCTGAGAGACTGACGAGTACGGCTTCTCACAGCCGAGATGGCCACTGGACGGCGCGTCGTGCGCCTCCATCAGGATGTCGTACTTGAGGTCCTCGTTGTTCGGCACGACAAGACAGGGGGGGATCCTCGGGATCCACCCTATAGTGGAGCCGGCCATCTGCCCACTCATAGCGGTGAAGCCGCGCACGCTGGCGAGGCGTAAGCCACTCAGCCTTGGCGTCCAGGCCAGCGGCTAAGAACCGCGCAAGAGGCCCAAGGTTGGCATCATCACGACACGCCAACCGGATGCGATCGTAAAGATCCGTCGTGGCCCGACTAATATGAGCGAGCTCGTTGCCGACATCGCGTCGGCAAGCACATTCAGCTTGCCCGGCTTGTAATCGACGCGGAAGTTGTATTCCGCGACGAAGGACAGCCAGCGCGCCATCCGCTGGGATAGGTGCGGCGTGTTGATGGCTGTCCGCAAGGAGGCGTGGTCTGTATAGACAACAAAGGGCGTAGAGCCCAGTAGGTGCGCCCGAAACTTGACAAGGGCGTACTTAATAACGAGTAGTTCTGTTCGGCAGCTCTAAGCTGCCTTGACTGGAACGAGATGACCCGTTCGTGGCCATTATCGTCGGCCTGTAGGAGCGCGCAGCCAATGACGAAGTCTGATGCGTCACAGACGACGCTGAAAGGCTTCGTCTCGTCCGGCAGGGCCAGGACTGGGTCGCGCTGTAAGCTTTCGCTTTGATGTCGTCAAAGGCATCCTGGTGGTGACGCTCCCAACTCCAGTTGGCATCCTTCTTCAGGAGATCCGACAGCGGCCGTGCCAGACCGGCATAGCCAGTATTGTACTGTACTTGTGCAGGTAGTTGGCGAGGCCCAACCACTGACGTAGATCTTTCTGTGATCGGGGTGGCGGCCAAGCCGCAATGGCTTTCACCTTCTCCGGGTCCGCACGGACCCCAGCGCTGCTAACGAAGCAGCCAAGGACCTTAATCTCCTCAGCTGCAAACACGCACTTGTCGATGTTGGCGAACAGCTTGTTCGCCCTCATGACTTCAACACACGTCGGAGGTGCTGGAGATGCACCTCCATGGCCGTCTGGCCTGCTTCGGCACAGCTGTGGACGAATATGTCGCCAAAGTACGTCTGTGCGAACGCACGCAAAGGTCGGAACAGTTGTGTGACCAAGCGATTGAACGTTGCTGGGGCATTCGAGAGCCCCTGTGGCATTACCAGCCATTCCCTGAGCACACCGATCGGCGTGCTCACAGCCGTGAGCGGAATGTCGCTCTCGTGCATCAGGATCTGGTAGTACCCATCCACCAGATCCAGTGCACTGTACAATGTGCACCCGGCCATGTTGTTGAGCAACACGTCCTTCCGCGGGATCGATGTCTGCGCTGGCACCATCGCGCTGTTCAGCTTGCTATAAGCATGAACCAGACACCACTTTCCGTTCGGTTTTCGAACACAGAAGGTAGACGTCGAGTGCGGAGACTTCAACTCCCGCATCATGCCTGCCTTCGCCTTGGCGGCAAAGAAGTCATCAATGACTTCGCATTGCTCCCGGGGAAGAGGCCATTGCCTCGCGACGCAGTATTTTGTGCCCGGCACGAGGTCAATATCGTGCCTGATTCCCCTGTCTGGTGGGAGTTGGGACGGAGGGTCCTTGGACACTACGTTCTCAAACTCCTTCACTAAGGGATACACCGGATCCCATGGATTCTTGAGAATCTCAGAGCCTATGCGCGACACGCGCTGTCTCTGGAACTCCTCCAGGACATCCTTGTCCATGGCAGAGGAGGGGTTTAACTCCACTGACGTTGGCTCCGGCTTTAGGAGGGTCAACCCTGAAATCTCCCCGGCCTTCAACTCGCCACGAAGTCCTCCGTTGCGAGCTCTTCGAGGTTCAGTAACTCTGCAACCTCGGGCAGGGCCGTAAGCTGAACAGCTCCTGCCTTGACGTGGCAACCGGTCACGCCGTCGAAGATGTGATAGCATTCTTCGGCGACTGGAGCCCAGACGGATGGCTCCAACTCGTTGGTGACAGACGTCGCCGAACGGGCGACCAGACCCGGCTGACGACGTGACACTCTGGTCTCTACGTCTGGTGGTGCCGACTTGACGGCACCACGGATCGTCTTGATCTCGTGCGGAACTATGTTACCCGCCTTGACGTGTGGAACTATGTTACTCACCCCGCCGTGTGGAACTTGGTTACCCACACCAGGAGCGCTCCCAGTGACTCCCGCATCAGTCATGGACTGAGTGACCTCGTGTGGAACTGTGCTACCCACACAGGAAGCGCCTGGCTTCCTCATCAGTTAAGGTCTGCGTGACCGGACGTGTAACTACGTTACCCACGCCAGCGCTGACGGCGCCTTCTCGCGCAGCACTTGCTGCCCGCGGAACTCTGCTACCCGCACGTGGACCTAAGTTACCCACCTGGTAGGTGCCGTCTGGCACCCCTACAACCGGAATCCGGTCGACCCGGTCACCTTCGGAGTCGCCGTCAGTATCGACGACCCAATGAACATTTTGGACGCCGCTGCGTCCTGGCGGCCCTCACGGGCGCCGCAGCTTCTGCCAGATGTGGGAACATGACTCACCAAAGCTCTGTCAGAACGCGGGGGACGGCTTGTCCCAATGGCCTTGCCGCGCCATCGATCCAAGGCTCGTGTATATCTAACCACGGCATGCCAAGGATCAAGTCGCACATGTCCATGGTGTCCATGTCTAGGACCAAGAACGACTCCTTGCTGGCAAAGTCTTCGAACTTGACAGCCAGGCCCATGTGGACCCGAGGTACTTCTACCACCGTACCGTCGGCTAGCCTTACGAAGACCAGGCCGTTGCCTTTGCTGCCACGTAGAGCATCGGCATACCTGCCGCGGTTGCACGCGACTGTCTGGCGGCGCGCAAAATTCTTTGACGCCCCAGCATCGATCAAGATTCTCAAGGGATGATCGTATCCCGGTACACTCGCGTGCACCACGAGCAGCCCACCGCTGCCCTTCTCCGCTTCGAGAGTGCATAGACTCTCAGGGGCTAAGTCCCCATGGCGCGCGCCACCCGCATGCCCCTCATGAATACTTAGGAACTCCCCAGTAGGGGGCCCCGCCCCTACTGGTGTCCTGCGTTTCCCTGGTCCCTGGGTCGCGGCATCTGCCGACGACCCTTAGACCCAAAGGGCTTCGAAGAGTAACTCTTCTTTTATCCTCCCGCAGGACAGGCACGTTTCATGTGCCTTAGCTTGCCACAGCCGAAGCAGCGAATGTCGTGCTGCTCGGCCATTCCCAAATCAATGGTAACTGGCCCATTGGAGGTTCCATTGCCGGAACCACTATTCGGCGCACCACCCGGTACAGGGTTGCTTTGCCATACCGTGACAGGGGTACGAACCTGTTTGTGGCTTTACTCCTCCTGGAAGGCGATCTGTATCGCCTACCCCATAGTGCTTGCTTACACCCGGAACAGTTGCGTGCGGGCTGGGCCAACACGCAGACCGTCCATGAACACGGTCACCTTGATGTGTTCGGGCAGGAGCGTTCCCGCCAGCGAGGCTGTGAGTACTCTCATTTCTTGTATGTACTCGTTCAGCTCGCGCCTTCCTTGTTTGCAGGCGAGGAAGCGCGAGTGCTGGCGATACTCATAGTTCGCCGGAAGGAACGTGGCTCGCCGCTGCTCACAGAGCTGGGACCATGATGCAAAGCATCCCGGCGTTGTTGTTTCGCGCGTATACGCCCAACTCTTAGCGCGACCACTAAGGTTAGAAAGCGACATGGAGTCGCTCGTCCGAGACGAAAGCCGCGTCCATCGTGAGCTCAACCTCTCGGACCCAGAAGTGAAGGTTCTCACCCTCCTTCCCATCAAAGGGGTGAACCTTCAGCCTCAACGGCTTCGGTTGCCCTAGCTTCGGCGCGGCTGCGGAAGCATGCAATCCTTGAACATGGGCGATGAGCCCTTGCTCGTAGGTGTCGAACGCGCTGATGCGCTCGACCTGCTCAGCCGGCGTTGCTGCCGCTAAGCTACGCAGAGCATCTATTCCAAAGATGCCTGCCATCTTCCGAACCGACACGAACTGCGAGTCGTTCAAGTGAGGAAACTTACTTCTATCCATCTTGGCTCACTCGTTGAGACCACAGAGGATTCATGTAGTCCAATCTACCCGCGCGTAGGATTGACTACGAGTGCTACCAAGTGTGACGGGGCCACACGAGCACCTTGCACAGAGGAAGTGTGCTAACGAGAGTATATAAACACTCAGTGAACGGCAGTTCACGTGTCCCTGGCCTAAGGGGACTGATTGATCAGAAGTATGGTAGATCTAAGACTGAGTGTATTTATAGATTAGTACAGATATGGCCTGCATACAAATCCGAAGTTCCCTACAGTTTATCCTATATAAAATGTATCGGTTGGCTCTCAAGCCTATTGTTTCACTACTCAGGGGAGTGACCTTTTGTAGCCATCCCTGAATAGTGCCAGGGTCACTATTCCATGTAACCCCCCGTTTTGCAGTTTCATAATCTGTCTGATTTTAGCACCATTATGATTGGTACTCAAAGTCCGATTAAGAAGTCCTCATAGGTGGCAACATTAGTGAAAGCGGCAATGTGTACGACTTTTGATTGGACAATTTTAAACGTGATTATCGCGAAAACTCCAAATGGCGGCTCATACGCTCTTTGTTTCGCGCGGTCTCATAATAACAATAATACCACTCCGTCTCAAAATTGATGTCCCATTGTTGTAGAACAGATGCGCGTTTTGTCAATATTTCGTCTTTTGCAGCGCGGTTTGGCAAATACGACGCGGCGCGTTCTCACGGTTTGGACCGTGTGCTTATTTACTCAGCACGGTTAGTTTTGACAGCAGAGTGACGAAATGAATGGCCACGGAGGTGATTTCAGAGCTGGGACAGGGCGGAAGATCGCAGATGTCACCCTTCCTCCTCAAACCAAGCGTCCAGCTCCGCCCATTCTCCTACTTTCCCAGTCCAATGGAGGTTTCAAGCACGCCGCGAAGGCGGGAGCTCACTTTGATGAGCTCATTGATGCCGTTACAGCAGCGTACTGGGAGCTGCCGCCATCGACAATAATGCCGCGTTCTTAAGCCTGCAGGGGTCGATGGACTTGTGCATTCAGGATACAGGAGGCAACGTATTCAAGCCTCCTCACATGGCCAAAGCGAAGAGGGAAGACTGCCTCTGAGCCTTCAGTGCTCCCCCAAAACAGCCGTGATTGTGTCGCAGCATTACAGGGGAGCAGACTACTCACCATAGTTAAATCAAATAAAGTTTGAGGACATCATGTTCGAGACTAAAAAAAGAGTGGGATGGGACATCATTTTTGAGACGTACTACATATTATTATGTACTACAGGTGTCCCCGCTGCAAAGGTGGGACCAAAAAAAAACTGCGAGGTTACAATATCTGCACAGGTTGCGCATAGACGCTAATGTACTGTTTTTATAGACGCCAGTGTACTGCTTTTTAATGAAGAATGTTACGGATCGACATAGCTGAGTTTGCGCTAGATACGATGCCAGAATGCATCCAGCAGTTCCTGATAGTGGCCGGAGTTACAGTATCCCAAGCCTGTGACGCCCAACTTAAGGCTGTATAGATTGAGATCTTCTCCTGCGGCAACCCTACAATATACCGATCAATGCTATCCTCGACCTTAATGCGCGTGGAGAGACTCTTGATGCACGCAATGATGCCCTGATATAAGATATAATGTTCATTGTGCGCCTTTCATTTTCTACCGTGATCTTGCAACTCGATGTTTCTCGCAGAGAGACATTTTCCCGCAATTATCTTACTAATTCAGTACATCTCACCAGACAGCTGTGGCAAATCTTGTGCACTGGCAGACTCCCGCACACTCTGTGTTCGCGGTAGATAGCCGATGGCAGTTGCAGATTCAGCGGGGACACCTGTAGTACAAGTTTCCTGTCAAAATTTTGCAAACCCCTATGGTACAGTAGGTCATCTAGGGAGTTGGTTGGCACCTCGGCAAATATCGCATCTTTAGTGATAAAGTATAGATCCTCCCGAGACCATGCCAAATCGCATGGGGTACCTATAAACCTGCAAAAGACTAGGTAATTCGGGATAACCTATGGTTTTTAGTGTGCAAATCACTCGCTCAAGCGAGGCAATGCAATTATTTGAATATCAAGCTTTTCACGAATTCCTGCATTTGTGCGCTCCCACGACAACTATGACGCGCTTACGCTCGCTACCCTTCGATCTTATCCAAGTACATCGACTCGAGCATGCACTTGTTCGATCGGGAGTGAGATCAACACGTAGAGGCGCGGGTTCTGAGCTACGTATGAGGGGGCTTACTGCTATGCTCGGTGTGGTAATGCACAGACACGGTATTGAGTGGTTCGAAGCAGCAAATATGAACTGCTAGGATGCAAGAACACGTCTGGGCATCTGTCCAGTCATCAGCGTACCGGTCGAGATCATTAACTGTGGTTCGTCAGGCTGCAGACAGCCCTGGATAAACTTACACTGTTAATTTGACTTTGTCTTGTATGTGGGCATGGAAAAGTCTACGTAAATCGGCATAACACACAGCTACACGCTGAAAAAAACGTTATTTGCTGGGAGATCGATTTAATCACGATATGCTTGCTGTCTCGAGAAAGTTGTGCCTCCTCAGAGAACCAACACTTATTCCCGCAGTTAGGGATATTTCACCATCTACCGGGTATCCCAGTGGTTTTATACCCGGTCCCAGTAAAAGACCCAGTCTTTGACCAGAAAATGCCGAACATGGAAAGTGTTCTAGTACCTGACAGAACCGTAACAACGCACCAACATGCACACAACAAATCCTACAAATCCGTATGACTTGGCGGAACTATAGTGACTGGGAGGGATGACGTGCTTCGTAGAGTAGTCGAGGGACAATGCTCCAAACGTTGGGTGTTGCGCGGCTTTCTCAAGTTCCAGAAGGTAGATCGGGCCCAACCACAGCTGCATGTTGTTCTCCTACCAGTCCAGGTAGCCTTCAAGAGCGCCGATTTGTATTCCTGTCGCACGGAGACAAGCACCCGGCCTTTGTGGAGCAGCTTGCGTCTCAAGCGGACCAGCAGCGCTACGCTTGGCTGGGCGTCCCTTCGGCGGCCCCGCTGTTCGCTTCGCTCCCGATTTATAGATTGTACGTTCAGCCCAGTACAGTGCGCGGCTCACTAGAATCCTCGGCGCTGGGCCCGCCTCCGCAAATACCGCGCGGTCCTGCTTCACGGGTTTGCTGCGGCTACGTGACCTCGTAACCGCTCGCCTTAGATGGTCGGAGGCGCTAGCGCGCCTCGTCTATTTAATGATGTCGCCCACCCTATGTGTGATTTCACTGGAATGGGCGCGTGTTTCTACACTATTTTCTGATGGTACTGTACCTTATGAGGCATTGAAACTTGTGCTGTGCGTGAATCATGCAACATGATCAAATCTCCGGACGCAGAGCCCCCTCCCCGGGGCACAGCAGTACATATATGTATGTAGATTAGCCAGCTAACTCGCCGGGTTACCATGTCTGAGCAAGTACATGTATTGCGTCTGGTATGTATGCTTCGACAACGTGGCATCGCAAGCGCTGAATTTTCGTGCCAAAGGATTTGGCCGTAAACGCCCGCCATTGCAATCTCCGCATCCTTGTACAACCATGTACTCCGCCACACCAGCTGTAGGTAATCTGTCATCTGCCTCAAGTCAATACCATTGATGGTCGAGCTTCAATTTTTCACTCAAGAAGACGTCGTCAATGAGAGAAATGGTGGAGCGCACAGGTCGAGATGACAACTGCATACATTCATAGATTTTAAAGTTAACCCTTTTTTAATTAATGTTGCTAAAAAGCATAATTTCTTATTTGTGGATGTGCAGTAATACACCGGAGTTCTAATAGACAAAGAGCAACTTTACTCAGCAAAGTAATGCCATGTGGCGTTCCTACCCGCCGGCATGAAACAACTTGTGATGGTGAAGATTAAAAAACTAAATCTCCTCGTCACATCGCCGCGAGAGAGGCGGTGTTTCACGATCCTGAGCTCGCCCGCTGGAACGCTAGACTCCAGGTGCTTGTATGCTCCGTAGGTACATGCATATGAACGATGCCGCGATTGGCAGGAGGAGAACCACAGATGGCGCTACAGTTCCCAAACACTGCAACCTCTCGCTGAGAATGGGCAGCTCCCGCGACAACTTGTTGCCACCAACAACTTGGCACTGCTTTGATCACTTCCGCATTTGCCCTCAAGCGCTCAAGTCTCCAACAACTCGACGTCAAGGCAAGGCAAACCATGGTCGTTTCGGTCTCCAGCGCTAGCCGCGCGATTTTCGCTCTCTGCTCCCTCATCGCCGCCCAGGGAGGCTTCGCTTCTGCTGCTGGGGCTCCGGCTGACGTCGGCTCGTGCCTTACCAAGGCTGGCATCGAGCACTCGGTGCCTCAGACCACTACCTGGACGATGGACATCCAGCCTTGGAACTCGCGTGTGAACCCCGTGCCTGCGGCTGTTGCGTTCCCGAAGACGGAGAAGGAAGTGTCGACCGCTCTGCAATGTGCCACTGCTGCTGGTGTGAAGGTGACCACGCTGGGTGGCAACCGGTCGTTCTCGAGCATGGGTTTCGGCCGCAATAACGGCGCCCTCATCATGAACCTGAAGTACATGAAGCACATGAAGTATGATGCGGCCACCGGACTCCTGTCGTACGGTGGCCCCGTCATGATCTCGGATGCTGCAAACTTCATGTGGAAGGGCTACAAGCGCACGCTTCCCCACGGTCGATGCCCCGATGTCGGCATGACCGGTGTCGCCGCCGCGGGTTTCGGTACCCTGTCCCGCCATGCTGGCACCATCCTGGACAACATTGAAGCTGTCCGCGTGGCCCTGGCGAACGGCTCAATCGTGGACGCCAGCGCCAAGCAGAACTCGGACCTGTTCTGGGGCGTGCGTGGTGCCGCCAGCTCCATGGGTGTGGTGCTGGACTTCAAGATCAAGACTTTCGCGCCTCCGTCGCAGCGCGTGACGAACTACACCATCGCCTTCGACAAGATCGCCAAGCCGACCCAGCAGGACAATGTCAACGCCTTCCTTGGTACGCAGAAGTGGGCTCAGAGCGCGGACAACAACGACCTGCTCTCGATCCGTTTCAGCCTGAAGACCAAGGCCACGCTGCAGGGGTTCTTCTACGGCTCGTCGGAGCAAGCCAAGATTGTGTTTGCCTCGCTCATGAAGAACCTGCCGTCCTCGATGGTGCTCACCACGACCGAGAACGATTTCTGGGCGTCGGAGGCCATCTCGACCCCCGGCATCGTGGAGCAGGCGATGTCTCCTCGCCGCTACTTCTACATCTCGTCGGTGACGATCCCTAGCTCTGCCCCTCTCACCAACGCCACCGCCTGGGAGCTCTTCTCCGGCACGGCGTACGCCCCCGCTCTTCCGGATGCTTCGGCCTCGGGCTTCGTGGACATCTGGGGAGGCAGGTACGCCAAGGGCGTCAAGGCTGACGCGTCAGCCTGGAAACACGACGACAGACTGCACCTCATCCGTTGGGACATCCGTACCCCCACCTTCGACGTCAAGTTCGCCGACAGCACGATCACTACCATGCGCAACAACTTCTACAAGTTCGTGAACGCCTACAAGGCTTCGGGTGGTGTTCCCGGCGGCTTCACGACCTACCGTGACGAGAGGTGGACGGTGAAGGAGATGGCCGAGTACCTGTACGGCGGTGGCAACTTCGCCAAGTTGCAGCAGATCAAGACTAAGTACGACCCGAAGCAGGTGTTCAACACGGACCCGCAAGCTATCCCCGCCCTGGCTTAGAGGATCAGATAGATCCAAAGCGTATCAAGCATTTAGACAGACGTGACTATTTTACAAGATGGATGTTTAGTTAGCCCCAGACACTTCAACATAAGCCAATCTGGTGCGCTGGCATTGTGAATCGTTTTCATCACTTATTGTACTGGTACTTCCTTTTGCACGACTGCTTTGCTACTTCGTTCCCATGCTCTCTCTTACTGCTAATAAGTATTTTCTGTGAACTTTTGAATCGAATACCACAGTTTTTATTTATTTTAATAGGTAGGTTCTTAACTGGTCCGTCGCCTGTTCTTGAGGTAAAGGTGAGAGGACCTCAATGCTCAAAGGCACCTGAAGCACTTGTAAAGCTTGTCGTAAGTATCTTAGGAATGTGTACACACGCTGGTGCTGAGAATTGAGGAAACTTATTCGCGTCCTCAGTTCTGATCTACCTTCGGAGAACGCATGCAGGCAGATTCAATAAACCCTAACGCATTCTGGAACTACTAGGGCGTAACATTCTCAATTTCAAACGAGGCACGAGGACTTCTATCGCAGCATCATATCGGCGTGGATCGTTCGCTCAATCCAGGCATCTATGCCGACTCTGACAAATGAAGTTGAACGTGAATACGGAGCGACGGGTCCTGCGGAATGGCACCAGCACAAACATGGTTGCAATGGCTTCGTCTCAAAAATGATCGCCTACTGTTGCAGACACCGTGAACTACTTGATGTAACCTGGCTGCACAAGAATTGTGACGAAGACTCGCGGCGATTTGTATGCAGACCTGGACGGCAAGAAGAAGAAGAAGCGCAAGAGCAGGTTCTCGGACGCGCCGCCCGCCGGCGACGCTCTCTCGACCGATGGAGAGACAGTTGACTTTATCGAAATGGTTGTTGGTCGCCGAGCCATCCATTGCCGCACTTGTGCATCCTTCGTAGCGATTGCTATGGAGGCATGGCGCAACGTCGAAGTGGCCATTCGTCGCAGCGTTGTCCATGGCATGAGTGATCCATGGGTGCACAACTGCAGCAGTGGATAACGCAGCAAGCAACGGACACATCGGCATGGTTCACACTAGCAATGGATGGAGCTGCGAAAAATGGTCATGAAATGTCATTCGAATGGCTGCATAGGACCGACCGGAAAGTTGTACAACTGTGGCATTCGACGGCGCTACTAGTAATGGCAATATGAGCTTTGTTCGGTGGCTGCAACAATACCAACGCGAAGGCTGCATCAATGCGGCTATCGATGGTGCAGCTGTAGAATCTCATTGTGATCATATACTGAACTGATCAGATCTATGAACAGGCTTTTTGCATAAGGCAATTGGCATCCTTGAGCATAGCTAGCGAGCATTAAAGTGCATGCACATGTAGCGTCTGAACATGTCATGCTCAGCGAATAGGTGGTAGGCAAAAAAGGCTTTATCAGGTATATGGTTGCGGTACGCTACTGTAGCCTTATGAAAGTGGTCAAGCCGCTGGGGGCCACGGATAATTCCTCCTTCTCCACCGACCCTCCTCCGCCCCCCCCCCCCCCCCCCCCCCAGGCCAACGTAAACGACACTTCCGGTAGTAGTAGTAGCAGCAGCAGCAGCAGCAGTGGTAGTAGTAGTAGTAGTTGCTGTTGTTGTTGTTGTAGCGGTGCTGGCTCCGAGACCGTCGACGTGAGTATCCTGAGCACGGCCAACAGCGATGCCACGACTGTGGGGGACGCGGCCAAAAGCGTTGAGCTCCAACACTGGCAACTCGAACGTAGATAGTGTCGCGTTGGGCCCGAAGAGTGTTTGTCGTTGAAGTGGGTGCGAGTGTTGGTCCTGTCGAGAAGCGCGGTAGTTGTGGTCGATGTGCGGGGTAGACGGTTTATTTAATACTGAATTGCTACTGCTAGCCTAACATGCATGCCTCGCTGTGCTCCTACGCGAGCACAGGGCTCTCTGCGTATTTCTGGGGTTTTCCTTGACTATGTGCTACCCTGCGTCTTTTTGTTTTCTTTTCATTTCTTTTCTACTAAATGCATGTTCTATGTTTCTTTTTCATGTTTTTCCTACAAAATCCATGTTCACTGTGACGGCTGACCCTCTCGGGTAGCTGCCACAGGAACTTCAAGCCTCTGGCCGCTAGCAAGCAAGCCAGAGCCTTTGCGCCGCATCGCTCTGGCTTGCTTGCTCAGCAGGCCAGGGGTGGGCCTGACATCTCCCCCTGGTTGACTTCGCGTTGGCGGAGTCGATACTCATCCAAGAGTTGACGCCAATGCGAAACGTGCTTGATCTGCGCTTCGCTTTCCCAGGTTGCCTCATGCTCCGGCAACCCATGCCACTTCACGAGCCATTGACGTTTGCGACGTCTAGTTCGTTTCTTGAGCAGCTTCTCCACAATGTAGAGTTCTTCTCCAGTGTCCTCGTCCAAGATTAGAGGTACAGCCTTCGGAATCGGTCGATTCGGAAAATCCTCACGATTCGTTTGGTAATGGGTCAGTAACTCTACGCTGAATGTCGGATTAAGACGTTTCATTATGCGGGGAAGTATCAACTTTGCCACATTGTCGTTCACCATACGTTCAATCACTAACGGTCCAACCTTCTTAGCCGCTAATTTCGCTTTCTTCAATTCAGTGTTCTGTTTACGGTTTTCAGCGGTAAGTTCTTCGTGTCGAGCAGCACTAAGTCACCTCTTTTAAAGACAACTTGTCTGCGCTTGCGATCGTAGTACTCCTTTTGTCTTGCTTGAGCTTCTTCTAAATTCTTCTGAGCACGTTCTACGATCTCCTGTCGCTCCTTCGCGAAGTTCTTCGCGAACTCCGCGAGCGTCACATCATTCTCCGATTGCAGCAGGTCTTTCATCTCCTCTGCCACAATGTTTGACACCTTACATCCTGTGTCAAGTTCGAATGGCGCGAACTTCGTAGACGCGTTGACGAGGGTCGAATGCGCATATTCGATAGTCCCTAGGTGCTTAACCCAATCGTCACCGTGATACGAGATCATGCATCTCAATACATCTTCGAGCACGAGGTTCTGGCGCTCTGTCTGGCCATCTGCCTGAGCTCGGTGCGCAGTTGTCATGCTGAGTTTGATACCCATCAACTTCATCAATGACTTCCAAAAGTCCGAGATGAACTTCGAGTCGCGATCACTGATGATGACCTTCGGCAATCCGTGATGCCGAACAACTGCATCAAAGAACACTTTAGCCGTGTCCTTCGCGTCAGCTGTCGAATACGTTGGTGCATACTTCGCTCGCTTGGACAATTTGTCCACTGCAACTAGTATTGCATCAAACCCTTCCGACACTGGCAAACCCGTGATGAAATCCATTGACACCACTTCCCAGCATTCCTTTGGCACTGGTATCGGCATCAGTAGTCCTTTTTTCTTCTGGCTGCTGGACTTCAATCGTGCACAAGTCTCACATGTGCGAACGTACTCCCTTATGTCGCGGTCCATAGTCGGCCAGTAGTACCATTGCGCTGCTTTCAGGTACGTACGTCGGCTTCCAGGATGCGCGGACGTCTTTCCATCATGAAATTCGATCATGACATTTGTGCGAAGCTCTTTTACCTTCGGCACACAAAGTCGGTAGACAGTTTCGCCTTTCGTCTGTTTGAAAAACAGAAGCCCATTGTGCTTGACAAACTTCTCCTTTCCTGCTCCATTAGACCACTGTTGCTTGAAAGTAGGGTCTGATTCGTATCCTTCCTGAAACGCTCTTTTCGTCTCAGGGGCCAAGTGCGGACTTACAAAATGATAGTCGACGCTGTTGACTTGCTGCTGTGCTACGCCAATCGGGCGACCCTCCCCTCGTAAGTCGACATCGTCGAGTAACAGGTGAGTATCATCCGTTGACAACTTGCGCAACACTGCAGACTTAATACGGTGGTCATGAACTGGTGCGGCATTCTTCGCGCATTCGTCGTCGCAGTCATGAACCGTATACGTCACATCCGGAAGAGGTGCTTCATTCTCCTCTTCGTCTTCTAGTCCATCCGGTGGAGGCCGTGAGAGCGCATCCGCTACAACGTTCATCTTACCTCGCACATGATGCAAAGTAAACGTGTATTGCGAAAAGTGCGTCAAAAAGCGAGCCATCTTTAGTGACACTCGTGGGTGATGTAACATCCACGAACACGCTGCGTTATCCGTGTAGACGTCGAATGGGCGTCCATGCAGATAGTGTCTCCACTTCTCCGTAGCCACTTTGATAGCTAGTAGCTCCTTCTCATGCGTAGGCCATCCACGCTCATGTTTATCAAACTTCTTCGAATAGAAGGCAATCGGATGATCTGCTCCGTCATACCTCTGTGACAGAACTCCACCAATACAATGTCCTGACGCGTCTGTCGTCACGATTAACGGTCGCTCAAAGTCCGGCAACTTCAGCGTAGGCGCTTGCTGAAGTGCGAGCTTGAGATGCAAATACGCGTCCTCCACAGGCTTCGTCCAATTCCATGGGGCATCTCCCTTCGTCAAATCCCTCAACGGACGAGCAATCTCGGCAAAATCACAGATAAATCTGCGATAATATCCTGCCAAACCCAAGAAACTCAACAACTCCTTTCGATTCGTCGGAGTCGGATACTTGGCTATCGCTTCCGTTTTACGCGGATCAACGCTTACTCCTGCCTGCGAGACAACATGTCCTAGGAAAGCCACTTCGGACTGACCAAACGAACACTTTGCCATGTGCGCAAAAAGCTTCTCGCGACGCAGTACCATACAAACTGCACGCAGATGCTCCACATGCTCCTCCATACCCTTCGAGAAGACGCAGATGTCATCGAGATACACGACGACAAATTCGTACTTGTCGAACAGCTTGTGCATGAGCCTAGACCATGTCCCTGGCATTCCAGCCACTCCCATGGGCGCTACACACCACTGATACGTTTCCTTGTGTGTTCGAAACGCAGTGTACGGACGACTTGACCTCACCACCAGCATTTGATGATATCCCTGCGCAAGGTCGATCAACGTGTAGATGACACAACCTACCATCTTACCGAACAACTCCTCGATTAATGGCAACGGGAGCTTGGCAATGACAGTCACGCTGTTGAGATAGCGGTAGTCGAACACCCAACGCAACGGAATCTTCAAATTGCCGCTACGCAACCATTCAGCCCTTTTCGGCATTTGACCGGTGACTGGTTCCTTCTTCGGGATTGCGAAGATGTTCGAAACCCACGGCGAGTTCGACACTTCAATCCATCCTTTCTTCAACTTGTCTTTGACAAATTCTTCGAAAGCATCCTGTTCCATCTTCGACATGCGGAACGGTGCACGAGAGCTTGGTTGAGCCCCCTTCTTCAACGTCACTTCAAAGTTGACTTCACGCATCGGAGGCAATCCGTCTGGTAATTGCTCCGAAAACACATCCTTGAACTTCTTACCGACTACGTTGAAGATCGGTACTGGAATTCCTTCCACTTCGGGCACAAGTTGTATCTTCACCCGAAACACCTGCTCATACTCGCCTTCCTTCAAGTTGTGCGAGAACGACGGTGCATCGACGTCGATGAATTTCATCCGGTCAGGTATGACAACCTCCTCCTTTTGCCAATCCACTTGAGGGTTGTAGTCCTTAAACCACGGTTTCCCCATAATGACGTCGTGCGACTCCGGCAACTTCCATTCCACGAACTCGATCGCTGGAAAGAAGTACCCATCCATGCTCACTGGCGCTTCCACGTGTTTGACATCCGTCGCCGGTGTTAACGTGCCATCAAAGTGCTGAGCTTGAAGTCGTCTCGACAGAAGCACATTACTAGCCAAACCTGGCATAATCATGTTCGTGCTTGCACCCGTGTCCAACAGAATTCGGACATCTCTGCCATTGATGCGACCCTTCCTGATGAAAAGGTTACTCGTACGTTCGGACTTCACTGCGTTCACCTTCAAGGTCTCCGTTGTACTTGTTGGTTGCGATCCTTGCTGAACCAACTTCACTGGCTGCTTCTCATGCAACTCAGCTTCCTGCTCTGGCGGCGATCCGCACACACCAGACTCCAATTCCGGTTGCATCGCATGCAAACTCGGTTCTTCAACTGGCTGTAGTCCACACGAGCCAGCATCTTCCGTCATTTCTGACGCTGCAGTGACAGTCTCTTCCACTTGTACACGTGCCTTGTCCATGAGTGCCTGTAACTCATCCGCTTGTTCCTGGATGTCAGCCACACACATAGTCACGCGATCCATGACGACAGTATCCACCTGTTCGTCATCCTCGAGGACCATGTTCATCCTCGGCTTACGCCCTTGATTACTGCCCGAGTTGTTGTACTTCGGCGCATTCCGCTTAGCCATTTGCGTCTGCTGCGGCTGTATCGGACATTGACGAGCCCGATGGGCGCTACTCCCGCACCGGAAACACAGGTTTCGGCGCATACATTCCTCCTTCGACGGTACCCTTACGCTGTCGATCTCCATCGGCACTGGTCCATCGTTGTTGCTCTTCGATCGTCTGTTGTCGTACGATCGGTACCTCGGTCTGTCGCGTGCTCCATCCGAGCGTCCAC
This sequence comes from Phytophthora cinnamomi, assembly GCF_018691715.1. Taxonomy (NCBI): domain Eukaryota; phylum Oomycota; class Peronosporomycetes; order Peronosporales; family Peronosporaceae; genus Phytophthora; species Phytophthora cinnamomi. The sequence goes on from NW_027150971.1 coordinate 401,311, forward strand.
GATGCGCGTGAGACCGGTCATAGTCGAGCGCTACGGTAATAACGTCGGTCAACGTTGCACTCCTGCGATACTGGACTTCCTCTCGAATACTTGACGGCAGACCACGCAAGAAGTACATGATCTTGTCCAGTTCGCTCATCTCCTTGACTTGAGTAATCAAGTGCCTGAACTTGCTGATATAATCGGGCAAGTCTCGACACTGACGCTCCTTCAAGTCATTCATCTGGTCCCGAAGACGTTCTTGCAGATCCGGAGGCACGAACACTTCCTCCAGCTTCAAAAAGAAGTCTTTCACACTCTTCACATCGTCCTTCTTGACGATGTACCACTGCGCGGCTAGATACTTCAGCGATCCCGCTAACACAGCCAAAATGCGTCCACTCAACTTACTATCCTTCCAGTCTATGCCCTTAGCTAAAACGTACTGCTCCACCTGCTCCCGGTATAGTTGGAACGATTCCTTGAGCGTCCCCCCGTAGCTGGGCAATTTTATCCCATCCAGCTTTAGTTGCGACAGCTGCCTTGACTTGCACAGCTCGTCGATCAATTCTGTCTGCTTCTCCATGGCCGCCAACATACTATGCATTAATTGGGCCGGACTAGACGATCGCCGCCGCTTCGCGGCGGTGGGTGTGTGGTTAGTCGGAGCCGGTTACGCTCGCTGTTCCAGCTCGCTCCACTCATCGAGATAGCCCCCCTCTACTTCGCTCCGGAGGGTGTACCGTTCGTCCCAACCCGTTACGCTCGCTGAACCAGCTCGCTCCACTACTTGGCATACCGTTCGTCCCAACCCGTTCCGCTCGCTGTGCCAGCTCGCCCCACTACTTGACCTACCGTTCGCTGCAACCCGTTACGCTCGCTGTGCCAGCTCGCTCCACTACTTGGCCTACTGTTCGTCCCAACCCGTTCCGCTTGCTATTCCAGCTCGCTCCACTACTACGCGATCGCGCACGGTGCTTGAAGGTCCAGCGTGCTTGAAGGTCCTGCGTGCTTAAAGTTCCTGCAAGTCGCGTTTGAAGGTCCGGGTTCACCCCTGTCCAGCGCACGTATTGTATTTCGCGCGCTGTATCGCGAAATGTGTATGGCACCCCGAATAGCAATATATTCTAACAGAGAGGATTTTGGCCAATCACAGAGCAGTAATAATATATTATGTATTTATCTCACGCCCAGAAGGTCGTCCTCTATTTACTTTATAGCGCTATCGCGCACATGTACAGGTTGCTATGTCGCGCACGCAGCGCACCGTCGTCGCTGTGCGGCGCTCGCGTCCTGTGGGGCTCGCAGCGGCGCCCGAATTCGAATTCAAAAACGGAAATTTTAGGGGGGAGGCAATTTCAGCCTATCACAGCATGAATAAATATAACGCAAGGCTATTTTTGTAATATCGGGCATAGATTAGCCAGTCAAAAGGATGGTGGGATGCCATAGGGCAGGTTACTAATGCGCTAATGCAGGGCCGTAGGGCTATGCGCTACGGCAGGCTGATGCCGCAAGGGCGGGATACGACGAACAGGAGACAGACACACCGAAGACTCTGTTAGTTGTAGGGGATCCGCCATCTTGAACAAGCGAAAACTTCGTACTTTGTGTGTTCACCCTTGAACCTTGATACCGGTGGGATCAATCTACTTTGAGGGGCACTGACTAAAAGAAAGTAAAAGAGAAAACCTGTTAAAGAAAATAGCCTACGCTACTTCCTAAAATTGGCCGAGTTATGCACTGTGGGAGGTCTTGGACTTCTTCGATGACTTTAAAGAGGTCGATGACACGTGAGAGGTCGATGACGCGTGAGAGGTCGAGCGGTGACGGTTATCGTCCTGGTCTTCGCTTCGCCAAATTTTGCTGTGCCGGGCTACCAAGAACAAAAACTGACTAACCGGCTTCGAGACTTATAGCGCTCGACTTAAGTACGGTGCAGTCTTTTGAGAACAGCAGCTACTATGGCAAATGGACTCTCACCGGGGCCAGATGCAAAACAAATTTGCACCACGGCTGCCCTCCAGTTATATCCCACGTCAGCGTACAATAGTAGGTTGCCCTATTAATGTACCAATGTCTCCCCAACAGCTGGGTTGGTCACGCTGACGTGACACATACACCTCAAGGTGAAAAAGCCTCCCCTTGAGTGCCGTGCAGCAGCGAGCCTTCCCCCCGCAAGTGCTACCAGATGTCGCGTTGGGCCCGAAGAGTGTTTGTCGTTGAAGTGGGTGCGAGTGTTGGTCCTGTCGAGAAGCGCGGTAGTTGTGGTCGATGTGCGGGGTAGACGGTTTATTTAATACTGAATTGCTACTGTTAGCCTAACATGCATGCCTCGCTGTGCTCCTACGCGAGCACAGGGCTCTCTTTGCGTATTTCTGGGGTTTTCCTTGACTATGTGCTACCCTGCGTCTTTTTGTTTTCTTTTCATTTCTTTTCTACTAAATGCATGTTCCATGTTTCTTTTTCATGTTTTTCCTGCAAAATCCATGTTCACTGTGACGGCTGACCCTCTCGGGTAGCTGCCACAGGAACTTCAAGCCTCTGGCCGCTAGCAAGCAAGCCAGAGCCTTTGCGCCGCATCGCACTGGCTTGCTTGCTCAGCAGGCCAGAGGTGGGCCTGACAGATAGCTAGTACTCGCGGCCGCGCACGTGCTTGGGCTGCCGGGACGTGCTGCTGTCCTCGGACGAGTGTGCCGTGGACCCGAGCTGGCTCCTGCGTGAGCATGAGCCACTACGAGAGCTTCCTGGTCACCGCTACTACTACACGACGCTGCTCCCCGTCCGGTCAGTACTCGTACTGCAGGACCAACGCCTCGATCTGCGCAACGTGCTCGCAACGGTGGAACGTCACCTTCGTAGACGCTGCGTCATCTCCTGCGACTTGTACGTGCTCCGGGTTGACAACAGTCAACACGTCGATGATGTTACGAGCCATTGCAACGTTGGCATCCGAAGTCACAGGTTGAGGAGCTACTGCCGGTCACGCGACATCTCTAACAGCCTGCGTATCAGCCTGTGTATCAACCTTCATGTCCCCCTCGGCATTAGCGTGCCCGCTAGCGGCAAGCGTGTTTCAGCACGTATCGTCCGAATCATCGTAGTCGTCGTCTTAATGTCCAAGCGCAACAATGTGCGGGCGCGTAGCCTACGAAGTCCATAATACCTGAGTTGAAACTTAGAACAATGGAACGTGACGATGCAAACGAGCGGTGTACTTGTACTACAGACGGTAGTGTAGTAGGTTGGCTCGTCGCGTAGCGCAAGGCCACGAACGAGCATTGCCAGACGATCGCGTGGCGGTGATCGACTTGACGTGAGGCGAGTACGGTGGACAAGTGGCCAAGTAGGGCCGTAGTGTGGGACAAGATACGGGTGGTGACGAGGGCGAGCCAGTGGGCTAGTGCCACCAGCCACCGACGGGCGTTGAGCAAGCAGTGGAAGGTTGGAGTGGCGACAGCGACGGTAGAAGATCGCAGGCGTGGGGCGACACGCCGAAGGACAAGGGCGAAGAGTATGCAAGCGAGGCGAGGCGAGATCAAGAGCAGGAACGTGAGGCTATGAGGCCTTGAAGTACCGGTGAGGGAGAGGTCCAGTAGGCTAGGAAGGCGCCCGTGCAGTAGGAGTAGAGGTAGATCGACGGGGGGTAGGAGGGCAGCGAGCGGCGGTCGGCCGGCTCGACCCTCAGTTGCGATTTTTCACTGGTTAGTGGAGGATCAAGACTAATATACACGAGTTGCGCCGACGCAGGGTTACGGTCGAGACAGGTGAGCAGAGGCAGGCTCGTGCACAGATGAGGGCAGTGTTCGAATAGGGCGGCGGGACCGTGGAGAGAGACCACGGGGGCTGTGGTAGTTGGAGCTCCTCGGCCGAGGGACGACAGGGCTCGCATGTGCCAGTGTGCGAAGGGCTCTGCTGTCCGGTGCATATAACCGGGTTTACGAGCAGGAAGCGGCTAGTGGGGCCACCCGACCACTAGTGCTGATAATGCTTCCTCCCAGCCATCCCTATCCTAGCCATGCGTGCAGGCCACTAAAGTCTGGTCGACACTGAACGGCCTCGCACTGGTAGACTCCCCTGCTAGCCGTGGCGCTCCCAACCGCTGAGGTGATCAACTTGTGTTAAATATCTACCTACGCCGTGGTGTAACAAGAAGGTCACACGGGTTGGAGATAACGACAGTAGTCTTAGCAGTAGCACGTCATGAGCGGGCTCCGACACCGCAGTACCGCCATTTACCATCGCCGACTGCACGCGTAAGTCGACACCTGGGTTCGCTAACGCATGCCTGACGTCGAAGCTGCCAGCATCTGTGTCTGCCTTTGCTTGTTGCGTAGTGAATGCCCCGCCGACAGACATTCACGTCGGCCCGACACTAAGTGTCACCTCTACCGATCATTTCCCATCCTACTGAAATGTCAAGGTCTGTTCATAAACCTGATCAGTACTGTATATGATCACATTGAGAGCTAACCGCTGCCGTGAACCATGGGCATGTTGAAGTGGTCAAGTGGTTGCGCGAAATTCGTAACGAAGGATGCACAGCCTCTGGAATGGATCAAGCAGCAGCTAATGGCCAGGCATCAATAGTCCGGCAGCTTCACGAAGACGCAACGAAGGATGCACCGCTGCAGCCGTTATCGGTGCTGCTGGTTAGGGGTACCTGAACGCAGTCAGTGGTTGCATGGTAATTAGTCGGAAGGATGCAGCGCTGCCGCTATGATCAATGCTGCTTCGAACGGTCACTGGGATATCATTCGATATCTACACAGCAATTTCAGCTAGCACGTTACAAATGAAGCTATTGCAGCAGCTTCAGAATATGGCCACTTTGCTGTTGTTCAGTAGCTGCACGGGCACAGATCTGAGGTTTGTTCAGCACAAGCGATAATCCAAAGACGAACAAGAACGATAAAAATGCTGATTCTGGATGCAGCACGACGATTGTAGACGAGCCTACCAAGTTGACCTGCGCGACTCTGGTGAAACCACTCAGGAACTCGAGGTATAAAGCGTTAGCTCCCCAGGCGTTGGTCTACCAACTATGCAAAGCGACCAAGTTTACCCACGTACACGCTTGGTCACGCTGAAATTGAAGCAAGTATGCAAACAAAGGTAGTGGAAATGCGAGCTAAGATCCGAGATGAAATCGAGCTTGGTGTCGTGAAACGCATGAAAGAGAAGTTCGAGGCTCAGGTACTTGCCGACCTTGATGATCTATAGATGATCAACGATATACTTTATCGATATCCGTAGGGTAGTAGCAGCCACTTTATCGCAAGTGAATTCTTGTGTTGCAAATTAACTAAAGCTATCATACCAGGTAAGCTGCCTAAGGCGCGGAGTTGTCCAATCTACCCACAGACCCGAGTGAACCAGTATTTTGTGCCGGGATGGGTGCATTGACCTTATCCACTCCGTGTTGATTTCGAAGGGCATAAGAACGTAGTATGGATGTAAATCTACTTCTATTCCTTTGGCGGTACGAGACAACTCTCGCGCAAATGGTGATGCCTACTACCTCTCGCCCTCACATCACAGTTTGCGGGCTCCTCGCAACTACACTCGAGTTTTCGAGTACAGACCAGAACATAATGGTCACCCAATTCTCCGAAGCGGAGTGCGCGCTTGGAGCATGCGACCCCTCTGGCTGGCACGACTTGATGCACAACCCCGGGGGGATATGCACGAGGATGAAGACTTTCTTCATTAGTCAAGGCAAGCTAGATCGTGTCAAGTGGATGTCCGCAAACTGTGAAGGCGGTTGGACTGAGGCGACGTTTGAGGCTGCCATGACTGAAGCAGCGTCAAAAGGGCATCTGGAACTTGTCCAATTCCTTCACGAATATGTCAATCTACCAGCTACAGATTCTGCTGTTGCCGCCGCTGCTGAAAACGGTCACCTTGGTGTTGTTGGATACCTCCTCGACGTCCTACGTGAGAGCTCGACGGCGACCTGTGGTCGCGTGGAGTTTCCAGAATCGAATTCAACGGTTCCTGATGAGCGTGGGAGCTCGACGAGGTCGCGTGGAGTGGGGGAGTCGGCGCATGAACGACCTCAATTAAGTGTTGAGACGTCTGTGAACCCGACAAGTGATCGTGAAATGAGATCTTGCCCGAACGGCGCAGACCAAGAGGACGAGTGTCCAATTTGCTGTGATGATTTTACTGATCCGTTCACTACGACATGTCGCCACACCTTTTGCAGCGCGTGCATCTTTCGGTGGCTCGCGACGAACAACGCGTGCCCGGCATGCAGACAAACGCTTGATATCTTGAGTCCTGTGGAAGCGACTGGGACACAAATGTCGGAAACGGTTCCTTTCCAGCCGTCTCTTCTTGAAGAGGAAGACGATGCCGCGGTGCACTCGTCGCTGTTATACCAGCGGTCTTCGACGGAGAGCTTCGAAAGCGCTAGCCACCAGCTTCGAGAAGATGCAGCGTCACCTCGTCACTTCAGCTTGGCCGAATTGGAAGACGAAATTGCGCGTGTGTCCGCAGCGCATCGTACTGCCACACTGATCACTTCGAACTATGGCAATGCCCGATCACTGGGAGAATCGTGTCTCCAGACAAGTTCAACTGCTGATAGTTCGAGCTCGAACGAGTCTACTTCATGGTCGTATGAATACCTGGACATTGATCGACAGCAAATGGAGCCATACCGTTGGCCTTCTGGGGGCAGTAGAGAGCGAGGACGGCATCGCTTGCCCAGCTTTGATGACGGGGACTACAGAGATCCACGAGTGTTTGAGCCACATCATTGGCCTACTCCTGGACGGCAGCGATTGCCCAGTTTTGACAATGCACCTCGCCGCTGGCCTAGCTCAGAACCACCACGTGCACCTCACCGCTGGCCTAGCCCAGCGCTACGCGAAGAGTGTCTCAATGAAGCAAGCCGACATAGACTTGGTTCCCGCTCCGATGATGCGGGCGATGCATGCTCCATTTGCTACGAAGTCCCTGAGTCGTGCATGAACGCAGTGTCGTCACTCCTTCTGCACCATTTGTCTGGAGCAGTGGCGCGAAATTAGAGATACATGCCCAGTATGCCGGGATCCTTTAGTGTGAACAGCTTTTAGTGTTGATGTGAGATCAAAGACAAAGACTCTGTGACTTTACTTACGAGGGCTATGGTTGATTGTGCTAGAGAATTCGTCTTAGGAAAGGTGTATAGTTAATAGGCTCACCCTTTGGGAACCTAGCTTGGTTCCGATCCGTTCAAGAAGGTTATCAACGCTTCGATGAAGTTTGAGGCCGACCTCCGAATAAATAACTGTATTGCATTTTTTTTTGCCTTCTGACAAAATAACATATTCTGACAACTTTTGCGTCAAGTTCAATTATTTATTTCCATCGTCGTCATAAATAATTTTATGTCACATGGGAAGAAAAGAAAGCGACAGTTTCCTGCCGATGAGTTCATCCGATACGAAACTATGTTGGATGATCATGCTACATCTATCTGTAGGCTTCGAAGCAACTAGAGAGGATGTGCAACTGTCACAAATCTATGAAATACTACAATTCACTTGTGACCTCATGTTACTGCGAAAAGGTCATCACTGGGTTATTCTATGTGGAATATGACTGAACAATTCGAGGTTTAGGTGTCACTGTGCTCTCTCACTTTAAAATGACAGTTGCCTGGTTCCATCCTGAGATGTGCTCCGATTTCAGACCCACTATTAATTAATAAGTGGCGCGAACGAAAGCGAGTCGCGTCCTGAAGTTGCAATGTGATCTCTCCGCAAACGAGAAGTGACAACGGCATGGACTTCTTATTGGACCTTATTAAAAGTTACATGGCGTTGAAGTGACAACGGCATGGACTTTAACTTTTAATAAGGTTGATTCATAGATATGTGTGTGGTCTGGATGGAACGCATGCTGTGATCTTCGAAGTAACTTTCTCGCGTGTTTTTCTATTGTCTCCGTTTCAGTTGCATGCGCGCACTGCCAAGCACACTATCTTCAAAATCTAACTCAGGAGTCCTATCGTTTAGACACATCACGAGACTATCTGACACCGTCAGCCCCTATGACCTGCCTAGACTGAAACCCGGACGGCCGATTGCCACTTGCGTCTTCTTCTGGGCGGTGATGACCTTGCGAGTATCGCCACGGCCAGTCTTGATTGCCTGTGAGCTCGACGCACCGGACCTTGAAGCAGAATTTGCAGCAGAGGATCTGTCCGCGTTCTTCGACGCTTCGCTGCCAGCTGCCTCCGAGGTTGAAGTTTGCCAATTTACATGCGCGCTGCTGCTTTGCTTCATCAGCTCGCGGGTGGCGATGGTTGCATCGGAACCGTAGTCCAGATCAAACTCGAGCACTAATGCGCGGTGTGATCCTTCCACTGCTGGCCTAGACGAAGATTCAATGGCATTTTCACCGGCAGAAGAGTCCTGCGCTGATCCAGGAGAATTCGCAAGCAATGCATCAACGTCATTTGGGATCAACGGCTTCGTCGGGTCCTCGTAGCGCTCCAACCGGAACGAAACACGCGTTGGCTTTTTAATCAAGTGGCGATATGATCCATCGAGCAGGTAGGTCTGGCTGCCGTCTGGTCCAAAGTGCGCGTTGAGGTCGATGCCATCCGTTGTCAGCATTTTACGATACGCCGTGCCCACTTCGTTGGTCGGGTACTTAATTGCATGACCTGGTAGCGGCAACACCACGTCCTCGATCGAGTACTGGTCCACATTTTCTTCGGTGAGTTCCATAACTGCCTGAAGCGGTTGCCTCCTCGAGCTCTTTCCAGTCCTCAGACGCTTCCTCGAAGGCTCGCTTGACTCGTTAAGCTTCTTAACAACCTTGGGATCATCACTTTTGACAAGCACAAGGTCACCCACAACAGCTGCCGTAGACGAGAATTTTGCCACTCGCATACTCGCCATTTCGTTCCACACGAAGTCCTGGTACGCTTCAACATACGCAATGCGCAGTGGTTTTGGGATGTTGTTCAAAGCCAGCTCGTGAGCATCGATGCCGTGTTGCTGAAGCCCCTCCAGCACTGCACGCTCCGGGACAAGGAAAGGTGGAAGCATACGTAGTGCAGCGGCAACGTCCTTGTGGCGCCTGAAGTGTTCTCTCGCAGCACGAATTTTGCTGGCCTCTCCATCCTGGGGGCGCAACAACAGCAGCACTGCCAGCTTGTAGTCCTTGCGCAGCATCGCACGGCCGAGCAAGTGGTACGACGTACTAGCGTTGCCAAAGCGCTGCAGCCCGAAAAAGTTGATAAATCCACGCGCTTCCCAGCTGTGGACAGCCTTGCGCACATCCGCCTCCGACAACTCCTTCTCATCTTTAGGCAAGGATCGCACCACCATGGCAATGCGATTGCCAGCGCAGTCGCCCAGCTCCAGCTTCCTCGACACGTAGCGCAAGTCGCCGACGAGATACTGTTGGTCCTCGAGCTTCTTCGAGCCTCCTGGCCGGAACACCACCTGCGCGCGATCCTTCGGCACACGGTACACCGTGCAGAGCTGCGTGGTGATGCCGCGCTTGTCCTTGACGTCAGCGTAGGAGAAAAGAGCAGGCGAGATCTTCAGCATGGACGCCAGCTGATTGATCACCGCCGACGTGTCCTTGTTGCGCTTGTACAGCGTGAACTGCAGGTAGTCGGCTGCGTCACAAAAGCAGCAACACCCCAAAACTCATCAGTCCACTCCATCAACCACCACTTACTACTACTACCACACAACCCCCCCCCCCCCGCAACGTACGCTGTCCGACCGGCCAGTCCCTCCTGCTGTCCCTCTCCCCAGGCAGCAGCTTCACGGCGAACTGCGGCCGGACGCGGATCACGGCCGTGTCGCTGCCGATGTTCAGCGTGTCGGCCACGATCCTCGTCTTGCCGTAGCGCCGCATGGTCTCGTGGATGAACACGCGGTCGCCCTTCTCGTTGAGCCCGCCCAGGTAGAACGTGAGCCCCTCGGCGGCCGCCAGCGCGGCGTTGGCGCCGGCCTCGTCGCCGCGCGTGGCCTCGAACTCGCCGCGCGCGCGCTCCACCTTGTCCAGGAACTGCTCGAACTCCCTGCCCTTCTTGGCGCCGATCTCGCGCGTGACCAGCGCCACGAGCTGCCGCAGGTGGAAGGCCTCCTGCGCGGCCTGGCCCAGCGTCTGCTGCGCCAGCGACGCGCGCTGCAGCTTGCGCGAGAGCGCGCGCACGGCGCCCAGCAGCTGCTCCTTGCCCGGCTGTGGCTCGAGCCTGCGCAGCTCCTCGCGCGGCGCCACGACGCCCAGCGCGAAGTCCAGCACGCGCTCCTGGAACACCAGCTGCAGGCTCTTGCTCTTCCGGGCCACGCGCTGCAGCGCCACCGGCTGGCGCGAGCGCGGCGCCAGCTCGTGCGCCACGAAGTCGGCGAAGCGCTGCTTCACCACGCCCGGGAAGCCCGCGCGCCGCGCGTCCAGGAAGCCCGAGATGCCCGCCACCTCCTCGGCGATGCACACGCTCTCGTGGTCCGTGTAGCCCTCGCCCTTGAACCACACGGGGCCCGCGCCGCCGCCGCCTCCGCCGCGCCGGAACCTGCGCCCGCTGCCGTTGCCGCTGCTGCGTCCGCCCTGCCGCCGAGCCTCCATCGCCCACGTCTCAAGCCGAGTAGATCCAGTAGGTAGGGCGCCCCCAAGTCGCCGAGTGGACGCCAGTGGCTGATTGATGGCTTGAAAAAACAAAACAAACAAAAAACACTCGGAAGAGTGACATGGCTGCAGTTTACCACTAAAGCGAGGGAACAGGTAGAACGGTAGATCGCACTTAACAGGATTCTCCGTCTCCACATGTCGCAGATGTGTGTCCCCGTTTAAGTGCGAAGTGGTGGACGTACACCACCCCGTCCAGAGCTCCATTGACCAACGAGCGCGACGTAGTGGAAGCCCCACCCTCTCTACAGTATCTACCCACCTGCTGCCATGAGCGCCGGGGAAGCGGACAAGACGCGCGCCGAGGCGCTGCTGCTGGCGGCCATCGGCGCGGACGGCCGCGTGGCCGACACGTTCGAGTTCGCGCAGGCGCACGCGCTGTCGCACGAGCTGGTGGTGGGCGTGATGAAGTCGCTGCTGGTGGACGCGTTCGTGGCGGACGAGGAGCGCGCCACGTCCTTCTACGTGCTCAAGGACGAGGCGCGCCAGTTCCTGGAGCGCGGCTCGCCCGAGGTGCAGCTGTTCCAGGCCATCCCCGCCGACGGGGGCGCCGACCGCCAGGCGCTCGAGGCCGCCGTGGGCGCCGCCACGCTCAAGGTGGGCCAGGGCGCGTGCATGAAGAACAGGTGGATCCGCCTGGACAAGCAGAGCGGCAGGTTCCTGCGCAACGTGGACGCCGTGCGCGACGACGTGGCCGACATGCTGCGCCGCCTGGAGCAGGCGGGCGGCGCGCTCGAGGCCGTGACCAAGGACGAGGCCAGCACGCTCAAGCGCCGCAAGCTGGCCGAGCTGCGCACGCGCAAGTCCTACGCGCTGTCCAAGGGCGCCAACTTCGCGCTGCAGCGTAAGAAGCAGGCGGCGGGCCTGACCAAGGAGATGCTGGACGGGTGAGGAGAGAGACCAGGAGAGAGAGAGAGGCCTGACAGCAGAGGAGACTGACTGACGGACTGACTGTGCAGGGAGGCGTGGAAGAAGGAGACGTTCAAGCCCTACAACTTCAAGACCATGGGTCTGAGCGTCGGCGGCGGACACCTGCACCCGCTCATGAAGGTGCGCGCCGAGTTCCGGCGCGTGCTGATGGACATGGGGTGAGTTGTGTTGGATCGATGGAGTGGACGAGGGAAGAGGCTGATGCTTTATTTTCTTTTTGTCCGGTTGGGGTGCAGATTCCAGGAGATGCCCACGAACCGCTACGTGGAGAGCAGCTTCTGGAACTTCGACTCGCTGTTCCAGCCGCAGTCGCACCCGGCTCGTGACGCTCACGACACGTTCTTCCTCACCCGTGTGTTTGCTGCCGGTGCTTGGTGGGTTGTAGATGCGTTGCTGATCCTGATTACCTTTATCTTCTGTCTGCAGAGCCCAAGCACTGCCTGACGGTGCCGGAGGACTACTACAAGCGCGTCCACGACATGCACGAGAACGGTGGCTTCGGCTCCATTGGGTACGCATTTGCTCCGGCTGCTGTTAAGATTGCTGGATGTTAGCTGGGCTCACAACTTCGCTACTTTGGACGAATGCAGTCACGGCCGCGGTGCCTTCAAGCGCGAGACGTCCATGACGAACATCCTGCGTACGCACACCACGGCTATCTCGGCTCAGATGCTGTACAAGCTGGCGAACCAGCCTGGCGGCTTCACGCCGCAGAAGTACTTCTCCATTGACCGTGTGTTCCGTAACGAGAGCATGGACGCGACCCACTTGGCCGAGTTCCACCAGGTGGAGGGCGTGGTGGCCGACTACGACCTGTCGCTCGGCGACCTCATCGGTATTATCAAGGCCTTTTTCCTCAAGATCGGCATCACGCAGATGCGCTTCAAGCCGGCGTACAACCCGTACACGGAGCCCAGCATGGAGATCTTCGCCTTCCACCCCGATCTGAAGAAGTGGACTGAGATCGGTAACTCGGGTGTGTTCCGTCCGGAGATGTTGCGCCCCATGGGCCTGCCGGAGAACGTGCGTGTCATCGCCTGGGGTCTGTCGCTGGAGCGCCCCACGATGATTAAGTACCGTCTCAACAACATCCGCGACCTGTTCGGCCACAAGATCGACCTCGAGCAGACGCGATCGGCCAAACTCTACCGCTACTAAACGTGCAGACGGATACCAGAGCCCCACCGGGCTTTGGCTGCGGTAGATGCCCCAGTTAGTTAGCAGTGGCGATCTGAGGAGGGATCCGCTGACTCAATAAAGATGCGAGTGAGATGTTGTTCACGGCTGTCGTTGAAGTTGATGCGTCAACAAATCTATCGAGAGTCTAGCCTGACCAAGGCGCCACGACTCGTCTCAAACGATGGACACCTCCAGAGAAACCCGCAACTTGATGGATTTATGGTACCGTCTGCATACTTTCTATCTAGGCACATTAGTATCCGAGTTCGGCCGCGAGCTTCTTGGCTTCCTCCCAGAAGAGGAAAGTGAAGATGGTGTGCGGGCCTAGCCGCATGTAGTGCGCCGCCCAACCCTTGTAGAAGCCGCGGATGCCCTCGCTCTTCATGGTCTTCATGATGCAGTCCACCACGCCCGAGTAGAGCTTGCCCTTGCCGTTCACCACCTTCTGGCTGTAAATCCGCGTCGACACCACGTCCATCGGGTTCATCGCCGTCGTCACCACCAGGCCCGTCAGGATGCTCGCTGCAGCCAACACACAACAGAAAAGTCAGCCAACTCATCCACCTCCACCCGATCAGCTCACACCCAGCCAGCGCCACCAACTCACAGCCCAAGTGAACCTGCACGCCATCCTCGAAGCCCGCGGCAATCACCAGCGTCTTGGCCTGCGTGTACGTCGCCAGCTGCGTGCCCGAGCCGATCTGCACCACCCCAACCACCCAACACAACGTCAGCACCCCACCAGTTCAATTAAACCCTTCGACAACGCACCGCAACGCGCGGGATCGACGCCGACGCGCCGCGGTAGAGCCCGAGCAGGCCCTCCGACGTGACGATCTGGCGGAAGCCGTCCACCATGCCGTTGTACGCGTACTGGGCGTTGATCTTGCCCGCGGAGCTGGCGGCCTGGATGCGCGCCTTGACCAGGAAGAAGGGGCTGCCGATGAAGGCGCCGATCATGCCCGAGGTGGCGGCGGCGCACACGTTGCGCAGCGGGAACGAGTAGGCCGTGGGGTCCGTGGCGCCGAAGACCTTCTGCAGCGGCTCGAACAGCCCCAGGCGCGGGCCGTTCATGAAGATCTGGTACGAGATGCCCGGCCCCAGGCCGCGCTGGATGCCGCGCAGGCCCTCGGTGCGCCCGATGGTGTAGAAGGCGTGCGCGAAGTTGCGGTACTGCACCACGGGCGCCGCGCCGCGCGTGACGCTGTGCGCCAGCTCGCCCTGCAGCTGCATGCGCGTCTTGATGACCTCCATGGGGTTGGACACCACGCAGGCGCCGCTGGTGGCCACGCTGGCCAGCAGGAAGTCCATGAGGATGCTGCGCTCCGCCATCGCCTCTCGAGTCTCGACGCTTGAGCTTGGGCGCGACGAGGCCAGAACCGATGTGGATGATGCGGCTGACGTTAAACGTCTCTCGGGTGGCCCACACCATGATTGAGCAAACAGTTGCTTTGATTAGGGTTCACTATAGGCGCGCAATATGCACCTTGTTTTCGCGCACCACACGTCGCAGGAAAAAGGCAACTTGTTCATCCAGGTGGTCTTAGGGGCTTAGCGGCATTGTATTTTTTGGGGTCTCACGCGGCGGCGGTGGTCACACCGACCTTCAGGTCCGGCTGCACAATGATCGCGACGTCGACGACGGTTCCCTGGCCATTCAAATGCGGGAGTTGATGCGCGCTAGCCACCATCCCGGAGATCACCGGAACGACGCATAGCTAAAGTCGTTCTTGATCTCCTTGAACGGGCGGAAGTCCTTCGCGCACACTTGCCGCGGCGAAGCCCAATTGGCCTGCTCATGTTGAGCTGGTGGTAGTTCTTGAGCAGCAGCAGCCACTTGCTCGTGTCCGGCGCAGGCTTAGCAGCCAGTTAACAATTGTAGTGATGGTAGGGCGCCAGAAGGTGATGTCACGGTGATTTCAGAGTCATCCATGCGCTGCCAATGACGGCGGCTGGTTCGAGTGTGCCTGTGATGACGCCAAGTCCCGCGGTGTGTGAACTGGCGGCGGCGCTCGTAAACTGTTGATAATGCCGGATATCGTCGCTGTTGCCGCACGCACTGAGGTCTGATTTCCATTGCATCCCTGGGATCCTGACCTCGCGACTCGAGTGTAGATAACTCGGCTCGCGATTAATCCAGGAGTATCTGCTGACTCTGAAAAACCTGGTGGACACGGGCATCGTCACGGCGTACCCGCCTCTTGTTGTTGTGAAGGCAAATACACCTCACAATACAAACACACATCACTCTGCGCCCCATGCGCGAGAAAGTGTGTCTCGCGGCGACGACTACTACTAGGTTCACCCCCCCCTAGCATCTCTTACTGCGGCGTGAAGACGTCGATGCAGGAGATGCATCTCCTGCGAGTCGTTTCTCCAGCTTGCGCTTGTCGCGGACAGCTTGCGCGTATTTGTACTTGAGATCTTCGATTTCCTCGAAGAAGTCTTCGTCAAACGCCGCCAACTCGTTGGTTAGCTTAGTGTTTTCGTCTTCCAGTTCCAGCACTTGCGTTTGTAGTTCCTTGATACGCTCATCTTGTTCCAGCTTAATCTGCTCGTTTTCAGGATTGTCACCATTGGCGCCGTGCTCAAGCTGCAGCTCCAGCTGGAGCACTTGATGCCGCAACTCGGCCAACTCTTGCTCCCCCTTGAGCAATTGTCGATCCTTCTCTTGAAGCTGGAGCTCAAGAGCATTCGTTTCGTTCTTTGACGAGCTCGACGACGCGGTCTTGGCTCGAAGCTTTTGTTGAAGCCTCAACTTGTCTTTCTTCAGCTCGCTGTTTTCGAGCTGCAATTTCTCTAGCTGAACCTCGAGGCGGTCTCGCGCATCCTTCTGCTCTTTGAGTTTGCGTCGCATGGTATCCAGCCGCTCGGGAGAAACCAGTGCCTGCTTGGCTGCTGCCTTCTTCAGTTTTTCATTCTCTGTACGCAACTTTTCAATCACCTTCTTCATGTTCTCGATCACCTCTTCAAGCTCAAGGCGCTCTTGTGCCGCCCATGAAGAACCCCGTCCTCCAGCAGAACCACTTCTTGGGGGGCGACGCTGTTTCAACATGTCATCGTTGTTTGGTGAACCACTACTATACTGATTCTTCCGTTGAAGTCGCCGATACTCAAGACGCAGACTTTCAACCTCCAGCTCCAGTTCGAGCAACTTTGTGTCTTTTGCTACCATTTCCTGCTCCTTGTTACGCAGCTCATCACCAAGAACCAGGAGTTCTTCACGAACTTCCTGCCCAACGAGGAAGCGTTGCTCTTCAAGTAGCAGTTGAGGCTTTGCGCCATTGGTGTCATCATCATTGATATCCTCGTCATTCGAGGAAATGCCGTGCTGTACAAGTCGCCGGCGAAGGCGTTGCAACTGAGCTTCATATTTCTCCATCTGCAGAGTGAAAGACTCTTCCCACTCCTTGCGTTTCAGCGCGAGTGTTTCCTGGAGGAAAGCATTCTGGCGCTCTAACTCTTCGAGTTGTTGCTTGATTGGCACCGACACAATCGTTGGCACTGCACTTGACTGCGTTTTCAAACGTTCCTTCTCAAATCTCGCCTGTTGCGACTGCAACTCAGACTCCAACTTTGATATTCTCTCGGTACAGCGCTCGAGCTCACTGTCTTTGTTGGTCACATCGGCCTGCTTCTCTTTGAGACGCAGCATGAGAATATCAACACGGCGCTGAAGCTTCCGTTCGCCGCCCAGTTTCTCGCGCGTAGTCTTCTCGTCAGATACGGTCGGCGGTGCCGGTGCTGCATTAGTGGCTGCTTCACGCAGCGCAAGGTTCTGGGCCTGCAGCAGCTTGATTTTTTTCTCCAGTTCTTCCACAGCTCTCGCCTCACTCACTACTTTTTCCTTCAGCAGCCGCTTCAGACGCTCAATTTCCTCCTTCAAAACGTAGGCATCAGCCTCCGAGGTACCTTCCTTCTCTTCTTTCTCCTCGTTTTCAAGTTTTTTCTTTCGCCGCTGCTGTTGGTCGTGTTTTTTCTTCAGCAAAGCCAATTTCTCCTGCAGAATTTGCACCTGGCTCTGCAGTCGCGTTTTCTCCTCACGCCACTCGTCTTCCTCTTCCTCGCGCCGCTCCTTCTCTTTCCTCTTCCGAGCACTGAAATCTTGATTCATTGCATGCTGCGCTTTGGCAATTTCGACAGCGTGGCGGTCTTCAGCCTTGAGGAACTCTTCCTTCAGTTTGATAATCGCGTCACGCAATAACTTCAGTTTCTCCTCTTTCTTCACTATGTCACGCTTGACGAAAGTAATCTGATGCTCTAACTTTTGGCTGTGTTTGTCGCCCTCTGCAACTTTATCTTTCAGCAGCACAATTTCCTCAAGCGCCTCACCCGCGCGAGCTTCAGCGAGGTCCCTCTCATTCCGTAGTACTTCTCGCTCCATTTGAAGTTCGCGAGTCGACTGTTTAGCGCCCTCCAATGCCACCTCAGCTTGCTTCCATTCCTGAAGCACGTGATCATGCCGCTCTTGTGCAGCTTGCAAAGCTTTTTTACTCTTGCCAGATCGCTCCATACTGCTGATAGTACTCATGGCCTCTTTAAGCTGCCCTATCATGCGTTGGTTCTCTTCATAAAGCTTTTTGTTCAATTGGGTAGTTTCCAGTCGATCCTGCGCTTTGTCTTGGGCACTTGAAGCTCGTACAACCGCAAGCTTACGCTGATATTCGTTGATCAGCGTATTTTTTTCCTCGACGAGTTGTTTTAGACTCGCGATAGTCGCCTGAGCAGCCTGCTGCAACTCCGCCTGATCCTTTTCATACAAACCCACTTTCTGTCGCATCAATGGGGAATGACTGGAGCCGCGTTCTGCTTCTCGCTGATTATCGGGTGCTCTTTTGTCTCCACCCGTGAGGCCAGACCGAGCATACTGCAGGTCCAGCTCCAGATCCTCGTATTTGCACCGAAGTTCACGTTTGTCAGATTCCAATTCTCCATTTAGTCGTAGCAGCTCGGAGACACGAGCTTGAATAGTCTCCACTTGCCGCATGAGATCTTCATTCAGTGCCTTTGTTTCATTTAGCTCTGCTTGCAATCGGATTTCCTTTTCCTTCGATCCCGTCGCCTTCATCGCAGCTTCAAGTTGTCCCATAAGCAACCGCTCTCGAGTTTCTAGCGCGTCGACTCGGCTTTTTAGGCGACCAACCTCGCTTTGGTTACCTCGTTGTTGCTTCAGTTCAAGTAGAGGCAGCTGCGCTTGCTTGTCTTCCAGATCTTTTTCCAGTTGCTTGCGGCGCTGCTGCTCGACTACTATTTCATTTTCCAGAGCGTCCAAACGCTTCCGGAAAGCCTCCCATTTCGTGTTCCGCGCTGTCCAGTCACGCTCTTTGACTTGCGCTATCGCATTCTCTTGAACTTGAGCTTTATCGCTGGTCTTTTCACGGATTGCAGATAGCTCTTGAGCTTTCTTCTCCATCTCGAGCTCGAGCCGTTGATTTTTCAAGAGTGTCTGCTGCTGAGCTTCGGTTACTAAATCGTACTGCACCAGGAACTGTTGGTACGTTGTCTTAATCTGCATCAACTGGTGTTGAAGCTCCCCTACAATCGCGTGATCCTCCGAGGCGGCCATCAAGTCGCGCAGCTGTTCCTCTTGCTGCTCTCGATTGCCTTGATCCTGAGCGGCGCGTTTCGTCAGCACATTCGCTTGAGATGCTGCTAACGAGGCAATATCCTTGTACTTTGCGCACTCTAGCGCAAGACTTTCGTAGAGCTGCTCGACCTCATTGATCCTCTCGTACAAAATCGTGTTTTCATTGCGCAGGTCGGTGTCGTTTCCAGAGCCTTCCTTCACGGCAGAGGTTTGTACCAACTCATCCTTGACGAGCAAGTTGTTTCGCTTCGTTTCCTCAAGCTCCCTTACATGATCTATTTGGACGCGCAACTCGCTTTCCAACTGATCTATCCGATCCTGAAGGATGCGCGGGGCACCGCTTTCAGTACTTCCAGAACCACTTCTTGAACTTTTTTCTGCTTGCAATACCAGGAGACTGTGCTGAGTTCGACTCAGCTGTGCTGGTAAGTCGTACATCTCCAGATACTTAACATGCATCTTTGCATACGTTTCGCTAAGTATGTTATACTTTTTCAGGACATCCGTCATTACACGCTGCTGCTTGTCCGCAAATTCACGCAAAACACTCTTTTCTAGCGTTTTCTCCATGCGTTCAATCATCTCGTCAGCGCCTTGCTTCCATGTTTCAAGGTACAGAACCCGATACTTCAGTGTTTTTTCCATCTCACCCCACTCACGTTGCAGCAATTTATTATGCTCTGTGCTGTTGCGCCACTCGTTATGAAGTTGCTGATACTTCCGTTTAAGCCGTGCTTCGTTCACCTCATAGGTTGCGATTTTTCGGGTCAGCTCAATCACTTCCGAACGTAACTGTGCTTCGTTTCCACTGATAAGAGCGTAGGTCGACATTGTGACACTCTGGTCGTTTTGAACGGCAAGCAGATGCAAGCCAGCCTCGTACCGCTGGCATTTGATCTTGAAGTCCTTGTTTTCTTGCGTCTTCTCATCCAGTTCATTGCGAAGCTTAATCTCTGCGTTGGCGTATTGTGTGTGCATCTGAAAGAAATGCTGGTACAAGATCGTGTGCTGGTCCATCAGTGACTGGAATACTTTTTCATGTTGATTCAGTTGCTGCTGAAGATCTTCATTTCGCGCTTCCGTTGTCACTAGCTCGTCTAGACACACGTTTAATTCCCGTAGAAAGTCAACTTGCTGGATCATTTCGTCCTCGCTTTCAAAAGCAATATCATCAACTGTCACACGAGACAGTGGTGAGCGCGGAGTTACTGAATTTTCCGGAGGGACTGCCTTGGTATCGACGTTATTCTTGACACGATCGGATACCATTGTAGGGGGAGGGCGTTCGTTATTATCAGCTTCAGCTGGGGCATTGTGTGGCGTAGAGGTCAACAGCGAACCTGGCTGGGCTTGAAGTATGGCAAACTGTGCTTCGATCGCTTTTGCCACGACCAGTGCAATATTATCAGCATGATCGGTCCAGCCATCACCCGACTTACAATATGAATCAACCTGTGAGGATGTTTGCTTTGCTTGTAAGCGCTTTGTCGAGGATTGCTCAGTTTGCATTGGGGGCGCCCCTTTGTTCTTCTTCACGACAACTACCTCTTCATCCTTCGAAGCTGATAGCGACAAAGCATCGCTGTCTTCATCGTTGTTGATCGTTTGTGTTTGAACAGGGACTGCCAGTTTTTTCTCTGCCGCGCGAGGAGAAGTTTGTGTTCCTGCGTACGCCTGGGTGTGTAGCTCGACGACAGGTTTTGCTTGAGCCGCAACAACTGTCACATCCAGACTCCCAGTAGAGTTATTGGAAGGCACCTCCTCTTTCTTACCACTCTTTTGCTCGCGTTCCTTTCGCAGTGATGCGATTTCAGCTCGCAGATGATAGATTACACCCTCTTGTCGTTGGGACTTCGTTTTGACCGATTCAAGGGAGCGTAATAGTTCACCCCTACCATCATCTGGATTAGTGACGGGTTGAGTTAATGCTTGAGACAATGGCTTAGACTGTGCTGCCTCCAACTCGTTGTGAAGATGTTCAATATCTTTCAGCAAGAGCGCATTTTCTTCGCTCCTGATGTCGAGTTTTCTCTCAAGTTCCTCTATGGCATCCTGCTGATCCTGTGCTCGTCGAGCTGACTGCTCCACTTCATCGCACGCCCTTGCGAAGCCAGCGTTGGTCTCCAGAAGACGTTTGGCTACTTCAGGCGTGTGCTTTACGCGATCAATGAACTCTTCAACGACCCTCCACTGCTCGGTGGTCAAACCATGCTGCTCATAAAGCTTGTGACCAGTTAAGCGCGCTTGGTCTCTCAGCTTTTGCAGGAACCGCAATCTTTCTGCCTCCAGCTCATGAATCTGAGTTTCCATCTGCTTCATCACTGCTCCGTTAATTGCTAATTGGCCCTTTAAGTGGTCTGCAATCGCGAGATCATCGTACTCGAATGTAGCAGGTTTGCCAACCTCAGCCTTTAATCTCTCGAACGCCACGTGCAGCCTACCAGCTGCTTCCACTTGTTCATTGAGTTCTTGCCGCAGCTTGATATTCATTTGCTGCTGTTGTTCGAGCTGAGCACGCAATTTCTTCTGATACTTTACAACGTCCTCCAGCCCTGCCTGTTGTTCATATTTGGCGTTCCATTCCTCCGCCTCAACGAGTTGTTTCTCAACAATACCCTGCCGGAGCTCCAAATCCTGCACTAGTTCACGCTGCTCCCTCAGACGTCGCTTCAGGGTAACATTTTCCTGCTCAACGCCTTCCAGCTTTGCCTTCTGCTTTTGCAATGCAGCCTGAACAGCACTCTCCACCACAGCGTCTACGTTTAGATGTTCTGCCAGACTCTCCAAGTCGCTCTGCTGCTGGAGAATACGCTGATTCAGCTCCAGGATGGTGCTTTTATCCCGGATGCGCAACTCTTGCAGCATTTCAAGTTGCTTTTCCAGATCTTCCATGCCCGCACTGGCACTCCCACGAGCCGCATCTTCCTCCTCTTCCTCCTGCACCACTTTCTTACTCTCCTGGAACTGTTGCTGTTGCTGTTCATGCAGCATCTGCTGCTGCTTGAGCTTCCGCCTCAATTCGTCCAACTCAGCCATCAGCACGGCCTTCTCCATGTCGAACTTGGCCTTGGCGTCGTTCATGAGTGCGTCCACGTCGCTCTCGCGCTCGTCCATCTCGATCAGCTTGGCCTCCACGCTCACCTTCTCCTGCTCGAGCTGCTCCGCCTTGGCGTGCAGCTGCGTGATCTCCAGCGCCTGCTCGTCCACGGCGTCTCGGTACGCGTCCAGCTGGTCCTGCATGGTCTGCATCGAGGCCTGGTGCTCCCGGAGCCGCTCCGCCATGCTCTTGACGGCGTCCTGCATCTCCAGCGCCTCGTCGCGCAGCACCTCGTTCTCCTTCAGGGCCGCGTACAGCTCGCCGCGCTTGTCCTTGCTCTCCTCGGCCACCTGCGCCACCTGCCGCTGGGCCTTGAGGCCGGCCGCGGCCTCTCTCTCCGCCTGCGCCTGCAGCTCCTTCAGCCTGGCTTCCAGCGCCTCGTTCTGCGTCTTCAGCGCCTCCCAGTCCCGCTCCAGAGGCCTGGCCTTGGGCTCCTCGGGCGACGCCTTGGCGCTCTGCGCGTCGTGGACGCTCTGCAGCTCGTCCAGCGCCTGCTGCAGCTGCGCCGCGAGCCCCGCCACCGTCTCGTTCAGGCGGCCGATCTCCTCGTCCTTGCGCAGCAGCGTCTGCTGCGCCTGCAGCTCGCGCGCGCTCGCGTCCGCCTGCAGAGCGCCCAGCTGCTCGTGGAGCTGCTCGCTCTCGCCCTCCAGCTCCAGCAGGTCGCCGCGCAGCAGCCCCAGCTCCTCGCGCAGCGCCGTGCAGTCGGCCCGCGCGCATCTCGCACCGGCAGCCGCAGCCGCAGCCGCGCCCTCGGCCTCGCCTGGGGTCGCCATCCTGGATTAATCGCCCAGGAGTGGGCGCCTTCCAAAACCCATACTAAACCGTCGGATCAGTTTGGTCGGTAATTTATTTTAAATTACCGAAGCGTTTCAAATGGTTGCTGGTACGCGACCTTGGGGTATAGTGAAGTTCAGTCACTATTTTAATCACGTTGCTGCTTAAGAGGCGCATTAGAATTGTTTGATCCGACCAAAAAGTGGTCAAATCAAACAATTCCCCGCGATTAAACTTTTTAATGCGGGACCTTTCGTGAGGGTTTTGGAAGGCACCCGTTGCAATACTAAATGGGAAAATTACCTTCACTTTTTAGCAGGCACACTCCGAGAGAGCACTGCTTGAAACTGATACTGTATTAGTAAGACTGAACATGCATATGGATCTACACAAGGAACGATGTCAATAATACGAACGTGTTGGCTCGTGCGGACCGTACGATGAACTAAAATTATTCGGGTTGTTGGAAAGATAATTTTATTCTACACCCAAATCGTTGCACTTTCGAAACCTGGGTCGCACGTTTTGATCGAGAAATATTGGCAAACCATTGATCTTGAGAAATTGCCCACAAGTCACCTATGTTGTAAAGGTTCGTACTGCCAAAAGCAGTCAAGGTTTAGTTCAATCCACTCGTGTTTACTTGATCATGGCATGCCTTCTCAAAATTGTCATTTTATTTTTCGCGGATAACGCCGTTCGCGCTCAGGGTGCAGTCTAGCTCATATTTATCGAGTTTCTCTACCCCCCGTGGCTACGAATCTCGATTTAACCGCATGGATCGAAAGAGCTGTGTCTTGTGCTACTTTTAAGCTATTGATCGTTAGAAAATGCTAAGAACTCGTGGGGTTACATCGGTCGAAAAACATATCTCCATTTCCGGACCCCCGAAATCCGGGATTTTATTTGGGGCGTGTGACCTCAATATTTTTCAATTTTAGCTTATTGTATATTACCGGAAAGCTCGTGTAAGAAGCAAGCGCATTAGAGTTGCTAAGGCTTTCTACGAGTGTTTTTAGCTTTAATTTTGATATCCGGTTATGTACAACTTTTGATTGGTCAACTATAAGCGTGATTATCTCGAGAAATCCAATATGGTGGCTAAGCATCTTTTTGTTTGCCGGGGTCTCGTATTTCCTCTGGAAATGATCACCTGGGGTGTCAAACTTGATTCGAACATTGTGACATTTCATCATAGTGATGAGATACCACAACAGAGCCGGTGCCGACGTAAATACAAAGAACTACAACATGTACGGACGCACGCGATACTAAGCCAGATGCGCCCCCGAGGCAGACGAGGGTACACCTCTCGTATTTGGATACCTCGGTATTGCGAATGATCTTTGTTATTGTTTGCTTTTTGTTTACTTCGGGGTGCTTTATCAATGTGAGTATCGTCCGTATTGTTGGCTCGACGACAGGTGTCTACTTCAGTATGTGGGTAGCTCAGGTAGTTGCTGTTGCTTACTGTTTGTTTACTTTGGCATGCTTTATGGATCAGGACCACTCGGTGGCTCCAGAGGCCCCACCGTTGGGCCACCCGTACAGACGTAAGAATGGTCGGCGGTCACATCTCATTTCGCTTCCAAGATCACAAGCCCCTCCTTCTAGCAGAATCCCTTCGCCACAGTCACGCGCTGTGTATACTTCGTTGCCTTTGCAGTCGCGGTTTTAGCTCACAGCAATGTCGTCGCGGCGTTCACGAATGCCGACGAGTCGAAGCTCTTGTCGAAGACCACTCCCGACTTGGTGGCCAATGCTTTGATCGGCCAGAAGAGATTCCTTCGGCCCACAGATCCAGAAGATCCTGGAGACGATGGCTTGACTGCCACAGATGCAGATGAAGAGCGAGGAGGAAAGTTTGCGAGCGTCAGTGTGATCATCGAGAAGCTGGACGATCAAAAGATGAAACACGCCGCCGAGGTTTTGGCGGGCATGAAGCAAACTCATGCAGAAAATGGCGAAAAGGCGATCAAGGCTGCACTCGCCCAAGGTCTTATCAAGCCTGAAGACGTGAACGCCGTCAAAGCATCTAAACCTAGGAGATGAGATCATCGTGCTCAACGAGAAGGCGGGAGTGATTGGTGATAGTTCAGCGTTCTTGGGCAAAGTAACCTGACAATTGGAAATGCGCAGCTATCACGGGCAAAATCGGACGTCTTGAAGGTGTTCAATTACCGTCGACTTCGGCAAGCCTGAGTATGCACAAAACTGCACAATGTACATGGAATAGTACATAGTGTACCTGGAAAATGCTAGTCTTAGACAAACGAGACAATGCTCACATGCGATTAGTTGTTCCCAAGAACGACACGGGCGTGCTTTCATACCAGATGGGCCGATTTCCATAAGATAAGTACTGTTTTTGCTAAGTTCGGCCCCCTCGAACTTGGCAAAAACAGTGCATATCTTATGGAAATGATGAGAGGAGCTGACCAGCACAACAAATCGCGGGTAGCCACAATTACGCATTTTTTTAAATTAAAAAGAGCGCTGCCTGCACTCACCGTGTGGTATTTCGCTGTGTCAAAATGGCTGCACTTTAGGAGGTACAGATAATTCTCTTTGCAGCGGTATCTCAAATAGTGATACTCTCTTGTTAGTAGGGGACCTATGGTATATAAACTCAATTCAATACACCCTTTAACCTCCGAGTTGTGGTTAGTGAGAAAATATTTCCAAATTCTGCTCCAAATGACAAAATCGGGCACTAAAATTTTCTGTTACTCATCAGTAAACGGTACTGTGCGCCAGGCGGCAACAAAAGCACAGCCGACAAGCAAGCTGCAAGAGGAGTACCATGGTCGCGCAGCACAAGAGGACCATGCATCTGTTGTACGAGGAGCACCAAGGGTCCGTCATGTAGGTGTGCGTTTTGGCGAGGTGACCGTGGAGCAGGAGGCTTGATGGACATCAGCATTGGGAAGGGTCCGATGTTGTACACCGTTGAGAAGTTGGCCTACGCGAAGGTCATAGAGTAGCAGACGATGAAAATAAAAAGATGGAGCCCGCTTTGGACGTACAGACCGTGCTGAAGTAGATATCTGGATAAAACGTGCATTATGAATTATGCATTACATCGTGCGGTTCGCCTCACCTTCTAACGGCCTACTCGCCATATGCACGTTTGTTATGAGTCATAACTTATGACCAGGTTTTCCGCAGCGTCCGCATGTGTTCTTTATTCGGTGATTTGCCGATAGTTGCTTCGCCTAGGAATTCGTTTCTCCCTCGGCCGGCTTCGCCAACACGCACACCTATACGACGGAGCACTGGTGCGCCTCGTGCAACAGGAGCATGATCCTCTAGTGCTGCGGGGCCACGGTACTCCTCTTGCAGCATGCTTGCTGGCTGTGCTTTTGTTGCCTTTGTTGCCGCCTGGCGCGCAGTACCGTGGCTGAGCTGTTACTGCAGAGTGCCAGAAATTTTTTAGTGTCCGATTTTGTCATTTGGCGCAGAGTTTGGAAATTCGCAGTTCGTAAGAACTGTGCTTGCCCCTCCAGGCGAGAACGACATTCAGCTACATTCACGCTACATTCGGTGACATTAGCGATACAGCACAAAAGTTGCACCCCCTCATCGTGTTTGGCACTGTTTAGCAGCACCACAGCAGTAAAAGAAACAATGTAGACGACGGAAAGCAAGTTACAAGGCAAACAGGGCTTAACAAGGAAGCAAGTTGTAAAGTCAAACAAGGCTCGGCAAGAAGGGATCAAGTACAATCACCAGCGCTGAGCTGCATCAGGAGGATTAGCACCGCTAGTCAGCGTGTCGATGGCGTGCAAACAGCCTGATCTCGTGCCTAGATCCGGAGAGCGTTGGGGGCCTTGGCTGTGTGTGCGTGGCAGTCACCACAGTCTTGACCGCAAAATCGACGGTTAAGCTTTCCTCATGGATTTACTCAAGGCCCTCTCCGAGAGCGAACTTGCTCAAATCCGCGGTCACCGTAAAGTCTCAGCAAATCTAGCGCAATTTACTTAAACCGATGGAGCGCACAAACTAAAACTTATCACTACACACGACCGGTGGAGATGCTGTTAATTCTACTTCAATAAGTACATACCCAATCAACTACCAAAATACAAAAATCATCGAACTGCGAATCAAGCGGGTCCCCAAAACCCGCGAACCAGTTTGTCATTCTCCCACTTACGTAAGTTTTATGTGGAGCCGCCAGCCAGAACGTAGGTATATCGGCTTATGATTTCCGGAATTCGATAAATAACAGACGTAGACATTAGCGAGGTTTGAAATATGGTGATCATACCGCAGTGTGTCTCGGGGATTGACTCAAGGACACCTGGGTATTCTAGCAACGATGTTCGCTCCACAAAATCAACAAAATCTATGCTGTTCTATTCTCGCACGAAGTAATAGAGCAGGAATTCTAGCCTACTCAGTTGATACATGCAGCGGCAGCTATGAGAGACGTGCAACATGTATAACCTCGAGGGCAGGTCGGCATACGTGAACAACTCGCAGGATGCTCGCGCCAATGCGCACCGAGGGCCATGGCACGACAGCGACCAAGCAGAACACCCAAGGTTCTCGCTGTTTGTTGACCTCCTAGATTTTATATTTTGCGGTCAACGACGATTGCACTCGGGCATCAAACTCCGCTGCCCGAGTTTATCAGGCTATGGCAACTCGCATTTTTACCGCGGTTTGTTGCGCAGCTAAATTTCAGGAAGCCTGGAACGCTGTCACGCCTCCGTAAACGTCATACTTCTGTAACAGGATTGCACGCGGACTAATTCAGCGCAGTAGCCAGCTTAAAATATGAACCGAGTGCTCATTCTACATCTAGAATGTAGGAAGGTTGTCAATGCCTCACTAACAACCACATTTAGCCAGAATGTATGCATTTGTGCGCTAATAATTATTCAGGGGAGTGGGCACCACGCGGGTGGTAGCACAGCAGATACGCTCGAGCGCACAGCAAGGTAACGGCGATGAGCTCGCTGTACTACTGTATAACCCGCGTGATAGTCAGAGTGCCTTTATCCAATATTAGCCAATAGGAGAGAGCCATTTAAGCGTTCCCAAGTCAATTCATTTCCCCCATCCAGTGAACTGACAGGAACTGTACCCGTCTTTTGGTACCTCTGCATCCAAGTTGGGCTCACACGTCGCAGGAAAAAGGCAACATGCTGAACAAGGGCGTTGTATATTTTTGGGGTGTCTTATGGGGCGACGGTGGTCTGGTCCGAGTCGTCGTCCTGCAGCTCGAGGTGGATGTCCGCTTCCACGATGTACGGGATGGCTTCGATGGCTCTGGTGAAACGGGTAGAGCACAGACACAGTGAGCAAACTGGAGCGAACACGAGTAGACAGAAGCCGTATTAATACGTACTTCCTGGCCTTCTTTGCGACGGCGTGGGCTGCACCGACCTTCAAGTCCGGCTGCACCACGATCGCGACGTCGACGACGGTTCCCTGGCCATTCAGATGCGGAAGCCAATGTGTGTTGATGTGCGTCGTCCCAGTGATCTCCGGGATGGTGGCTAGCGCATAGCTGATGTCGTTCTTGATCTCCTTGTACGGGCGGAAATCCTTCGTGCACACGTCAGAGGTTGTCGCCGCGGCGAAGCCGAATTGCTCTGCAGCGGATTGCGGTGTTAGTGGTGGTAGTACACGGAAGCGCGCAGATACGCCCTCTTCTTCGTACCAAATTGGACGTCGATGTGAACCAGCACCTCGGATACGTCCGGAACCTCCTGTAAAATGTGGGATCGCACACGCTCGGCAATCTAAAACAGCACAGTTAGTGCTCAATGTAATTTCAGCTGGCACTCAGCTCAGATTGACCTGTTGTGCCATCGAAATACTCGTCCGAGCATCCAGCTACATCGAAGGAGAAAGAAAAAGAGTACGCGGCAAGTAAAAATCAACCACACCTTGCGCCACGATCAAAACGCAAACGTACATGAACGCGCAAGTCCACGAGAGTATACGGTCCCATACGGCGAGCGCGGACTTGGGACACGTTTAGTACATCGTCAACACTACCAGACTGCAGTCACCAATTACGCCAAAAATGTCAGTACCCAGCGCACCAACTTTACTGCAGTACTCCTGCTTTAGTTGGGACGCACCACTTGTTTCAGCGTTTCGAGAACTTCGGCTTCCACCGTATTGTCCGTTAGCTCTTGCACGCTGCAACGTGCCCATAAGTCAATTAGCATCAGAGCTTTAGTTACACCCTTCCAACAACACGTCGCTGTAGTAACGTATGTACCTGTCTAGACAGATTTCTCCACCAGTCTTCACGATCATCGCAGCGACCGCCATACCCGCAACTATTCAAGCGCACAACACATTGCGGTTAGTATCCACGGCAAATACCAGCTGACAAGTACATGGCGTACCTGGATCCAGCAGAGGCACTCCAGCCATCGATCCGACAATGCCACCCAGTGCCACCACGGAGGAAATCGCGTCGGTGCGGTGATGCCATGCGTTCGCGATCAGCACCTTACTGTTCGCCTGTTTGCCGATCTTCACCGTTGCGCGGTACAAGGCCTCCTTCGCCGCAATAGACACACCGGCAGCTCCTGCTGCGAGTGCCCACTGCGTGCCACGATCGATTTCTATAACAGGTTTTTGTCAGACAAGATCGCTCCTTCGTCGTGCAGTCGATCATGCGCGCACCAACCTGAAAGGAACGGCAGATCGAACTCAGGCAGCTGCGCCGACGCAGCGCCGTTCCATATCTCCTGCATGACCTGCAGCCCGTCCGCGCCAATCCCAACACCACAGAGCACCAGAATGGCTCCAACCGACAGCGACCCGACCGCCTCGTACTTGCCGTATCCTAGCAATACCACACCATTATTCACGACGCTCTGCTCCGGCCACATCAAATATGACACCAGAGCCACGCATACCGTATGGGTGCTTGGGGTCAGGCGGGAGGCGCGCCACCTTGACACTCCAGAGCGTCACCACGTCGGACAGCAAGTCCGACAGCGAGTGCGCTGCGTCGGCAACGAGAGCGCTGGAGTGAATCGCCAGGCCGACCGCGCCCTGTTGCGACGGCAATTGCAAGCACGCACAGACGGCTCGTCAGCGGAATTCTGGGCCGTTCCTCGGCCGAATCTGCAGTTCTAGTCGCCCCCTCAGCCCGCACCTTGGTGGCCGCCATCGCCACGTTCACGTACATCCCCACGCGCGTGATCTTCATGGCCTCGTCGCCCTGGCTGGAGCGCAGCGCCGGGTTCGTCGCCTCCTCCTGGCTCGGAGCGCGACCCGATGACTCGGAGCTGAAGCTGGCCACCTGCGGCCAGAGCGCAGCGTCCTGCCGCCACTGCCACTGCCACGGCCTCGCAGCCACAGCCGCAGGGAGCCTGGCTGCAGTAGCGCGCCCACCGGCCGCGCGAGGCCGCAGCGCCGCCAAGACGCTGCCGCTGCTGCTGCGCGCTCGCCACATGCTCGAAGTAAAGTGTCAAATGAACTGCCGGACCAAGCAGCGCGATCCGTTTAGAGAGGGTTTCAACGATCGGCCGTTAGTGTTCGTCTAAGACTGGATGGACTCGCACCGCGCTGCGGATGTGCTGACAGACCGACGACGGCTGTTCGGAGGACGCCCAGTGTGGCACTGCCACGGTGGCAGGCTGCTCGCATTGCTCACAGCTTGAAGCGCTGCAGCAGCGCGTTCTCCGCAACGAAGTGGGCGGATCTGCACGCAGGGAGGTGTCGAGGTAGAGTGAGGACACCAGGATGGGCCAGCGGTCTCCACAGCCAGGAGGTGATGTCACGGTGATTTTGGATTCACCCACGCGCTGCGGCGTCTAGCCTGCCTGCCTCGAAGAGAGGACGTCCAGTGCTGCGGGCAACGTGTGTGTGGCGGCGCTGAACTCGGCAACGCTCGACTAAAGGCGGCGCGACGCTGAACACGCGCTTCAACAAGGGGACCAACACTCCGGGTTGTGTACCGCCACACCAGACGGCCCGGCGCGTGTGCTTGCACGCCACGTGGTGGAAATGACCGACGGCGCGCGCGCGCGAAGGTGATCGATCTGTCATGATGCCGACGGCGCCCTTCGCCGCACCATCCGAGTTAACGCTGCGTGCCGACCAGGCGGCGTCGCAGGTGAGTGTGTATTGGGGCACCCCGATGCCCCTGGCACAAGGCGCTGTACGGTACACCCCCGCCTTGAGGCTCAGCTGCCGATTGTATGGCAGCCGTGGGTTCAGAGCGCTGGAGCTTCCACGCACGCACTCAGCGCTGGCATCTCTACGCCTTCGAAAAGAGATGCAGCCACCACGGCTCGCGCGGGCTCTTCCGCTGGCACCGCACGCACCGAACAGGGCGGGCGGCGGCGGTTTACTGGACTAAGCCCCGCGCGCCGCCACTTGACGGAAACCGTCCACCGCTGCCGCCGCTGGCTGCAGCAGCCGCATGCAAGGGCCTCCGGTGCTCGCCGTCTGCAATCGCGGCTCGGCTGCGACAGCTCCAAATAGATGCGCCCGAGCGTCGCGACGCGCGTGATTGGCCCGCCCGGGTGTCCGTCCGTCACGCCCGTCACGCTCGGTTACAGCACGTAACGGACTGGTTCTGCAAGCGGGCTAGGGGTGCTCCCTGTCGCTCCGAACGTCGGGGGGCCTCTCCCAGCGCTGCCCGCCCACCATCAAATCAGCGCATTAGACAAACAGACGGCTCGCGCGCAAGTCGAGGAGGGAAGAACGAAGGAGAGCGCTCAAATCCTCCCCCTCATCGCCCCCCGCGCCCTGACTGACCCACCCACCGACCGACCGACCGACTGACGCAGCGCCATGGCCACCCCCAAGATGGAGGAGAACAACACGGTGCGTCCCACAGCATGTCGGCGCGAGAGTGAATGTATTTCCGCACCGAGAGACGGACATGGTAGAACGTGGAACTAATCCCCCCTCCTCGCCTGTTGATCCATTATTGCCCGCAGCTC
The DNA here is from genome assembly GCF_018691715.1 of Phytophthora cinnamomi. Taxonomy (NCBI): domain Eukaryota; phylum Oomycota; class Peronosporomycetes; order Peronosporales; family Peronosporaceae; genus Phytophthora; species Phytophthora cinnamomi. The sequence continues at coordinate 432,428 of NW_027150971.1, forward strand.
GGCCGCCAGCTCTCGGCCGCGAACGAGGAGGCGTGGCTGTCCCTGGGCCGCATCGCCGAGATGATGGGCGACGACGAGAACACGATGCTCGCCTACGAGAAGGTGCTGTCGCACAACCGCCTGAACGCCACGGCGCTGTTCGCCATCGGCTGCTGCTACGAGAAGGTGGAGGACTACACCAAGGCCGCCGACTGCTTCCGCGGCCTCGTGTCGCTCAACGAGCAGAACTCGGACGCCTGGGGCCACCTCGGCTACTGCTGCCTCATGATGAACGACCTCACGAGCGCACACACGGCCTACCAGTACGCCATGTACAACAACCCCATGAGCCAGAAGGACCCCAACATGTGGTACGGCATCGGCCAGCTCTACGAACGCCTCGGCTCGCTCGAGCACGCGCAGGAGTCCTTCGAGGCCGTGCTGCGCTTCGAGCCCAACTTTAACATGGCCCTAGAGGTCAAGTTCCGCCTCGGTATCATCGCCAAGCAGCGCGGCGACTACGAGGGCGCGCTCGAGCGCCTCAAGTCCGTGCTGCACGACGTGCAGGCCAACGTGCAGACCACCGAGATGGCCAGCGACATATGGACCCAGATCGGACACGTGTACGAGCTCAAGGACGAGATCCAGCTCGCCAAGTCCAGCTACCTCAAGGTGGCGGAGCTCAACCCCAACAACGCCAAGCCGCTGCAGCAGCTCGGCTGGCTCTGCCTCAAGCACAGCGAGCACCCACCCGCGATCGACTACCTGAAGAAGGCCGTGACCATCGACCCGCAGGACGGCAAGGGATGGTACTTGCTGGGCCGTTGCTACATGGCCGTGCAGGAGTTCGAGGAGGCCTACGACTCGTACAAGCACGCCGTGACCACGGACTCGCAGAACCCCAACGTGTGGTGCTCGCTCGGTGTGCTTTTCTACCAGCTCAACCAGCACCTGGACGCCCTGGACGCCTACTCGCGCGCTATTAACATCAACCCCAACATTTGCGAAGTCTGGTACAACGTCGGCACGCTGTACGACACCTGCAACCAGACGAGTGACGCTCGCGACGCCTACCAGAAGGCTGCGGAGCTTGGCGCGGACGCCGGATTTATTCGCGAGCGATTGGAGCTCCTACGTGTTCGGGAAACTGGACAGTCCACTATCGGTATGGCGGGTGCCAACTCAGCACCTGGCCCTTCAGAGCCGCCCACAACTTCCCCCATGCCGACGTTCTCCTCACGTCCCTCGGCTGAGAACCAGTACCAGCAACAGCAGCAGCAACAACAGCAGCAGCAGCAACCGGGTGGCCCCGCACAAGGAGGAGCCATCCCCCAGCCCAACGGTGCTCCGCCTGTAAGCCAGGGAGCCCCAATGGCTCACATGCTTCGCGGCGAAGCTCCCATGAGCATGAGTATGGGAAGTGCTCCAACGTCGAACTCAATGAGTGTGAGCGGCCCTGAGACCAGCAGCGGTATGGCCCGTGGCATGCCTGTTGGCAGTGCCGGTATGAATATGATGCGTGGCATGGGTCGTAGCGCTCCAATGAACGGCGGTGGCATGATGCCCCGGGGAGTTATGGGCGGTATGGTGCCTGGCATGCAGCACCCCCAGCAGGCCCCGCAGATGCAGTCACAGCACCAGCAGGCGCAGGCCCAGGCTCACGTTCAGGCGCAGGCTCATGCTCACGCCCAAGCTCAGGCTCAAGCGGCTCAGGCCCACCACCACGCGCAGATGCAAGCTCAGATGCAGGCGCAGCAGCAGCAGCAGCACGCGCAGGCTGTGCACATGCAGCAAGATAGCCGCCGAGGAATGCCCGGACGGCCTATTAAGGAAGAAAACAAGGTGGGCGGTATGCGCTACGCAATGGACGGTGGCGATCGCAACAAGATGCAGGCACCACCGCAGCGTCTTGCTGGACTGAACCCGAAGAACCTAGGAGGCCCCGCCGGTGTTCCGCAGGCTGGCCGTCGCGATCGTTTCCCGATCCCGATGAGCGACCCGAAGCAGCACCAGCATCCGTCGCTCCAGCCGCCCCCGGGCAGACGGTGAAGCGAGCGCTAGTGCTGGCCTTCGCCGAGCGCCTCTTCTTCATCTTTTGCGTATTGGAGCTCTCGGGCTCGATAAGTAGGCTAAGGTAGGCTAGTTAGTTTAGCGTGTGTGTTTGAGAAATGGTATCAAGGCACCGAACCTGAAGAAACAAGAGTGACATGGAACTGTAAATTGTTTTTTTTTAAAACAAGTCCCGAGTTAATCTGCTTCAACGTCAAAGCTCGAACGTCGGTCGAGTGGGAATGAGTGCGAGAGTGAATGAAATCTATTAGGAAGGCAGAACACCTGCCATGAATAAGGTTCTGCTCGATTCAACGTAGCGTGTGGTCTACTTCTTCTTGGGTTGGCGTTGACGGATGACCTGGCCCTTGGGGGCCTTCGCACCAGGCCGGATGAACCGATTCTTCTTGTCAGATGCAGCAACCTCCGACGGCTTCTGCGCAGGGGCCTTAGGCTCGGCAGTTTTCTTCTGCTTCTTGTGCTTCGGCTCCTTCTTGTCGGGGAACATGTACGCGTCGGGCTCCTCGCCAACCTCTTGGCGGTAGTACTCCACGTCGTCGAGCTCCGAGTCGTCGTCGTTGCCACCAGTCTTGGCGGTGGTCTCATCGTACTCATCGTCGTCCTCTCCCTGTTCACGCTTACGCTTGCGCTCGGCCTTACGCTGCTTCTTCGCGTCCTTGGCCTCCTGCTTCTTGGCGACGTTGGCCTCCTGTTCTTCACGGCGCTGGCGCTTGAGAGCAAGGGCGGCTTCGTGCTTCGCCTTCGCCTTAGCAGACTCCTCCGGCGTCTTGGTCTTGTAGGCGTGGTACAGCACGTCACCCTCGCAGATGCCGCGCTCCACCTTGGTAAGGCTCAGCGTGAGACGCGGGCCGATCTCCGTTAGCCGCACCGCACTCTTCTCTGCCTTGCGGTTGCCACGTCCACGGAACGAGTCCGGCAGCGTCACGTGGGACGCCTCATCGTCCACTTCACTGTCGGAAGCGGATCCAACGCCCGCACCGTTGCCCAACACGTACTCACTGATATCCTCGAGCTTGTTCAGGTTGGGCACCTTGGCCTTCACGATCGTCTTGACACTCTTGGAGAGTCCAAGCGGCGCCGCGCGAATCACGTACTGTCGGAACTCGACGGTGTCCGTCTCCTTTTCGTAGTTGAACAGCACCACACGCCTGCACTCGGACAGCGCCACCGTCTGCACGTCGATGGCCGGGAACATGTTCTGGAATGTCACGTTCATCAGTTTGATGTGGTCGTCGGGCGCCGTGAAGTTGTTGAGCACCACAAGCGGCTTGGACTTGAGCGCCTGCGACGCGTCCACGGGGCGTTTGACCACCAGGTGCATCTGCTTCATGAGCGAGTACTTGGTCACCTTGAACGACAGCGTGGGACCGCGCGGGATGCGCGCGATCTTGAGGTTCGTGCCGGCCTCCGTGTTGGTGAAGAAGATGAAGTGCGTGACGCCCATGGGCGCGCCCACGTGCACGAAGTCCTTGAGCGTGTTCTTGCGCTTCTCGCGCAGCTTGTCGGCCGTGTAGGGCGCCATGACGCGGCGCATGTCCTGCACCAGCGTGCTCACGACGCCGGGCACCTTGCCCATCTTGAACACGAAGCTCATGGGCGAGTCATCCTTCTCCACGCTCGGGGCCTCCACCACGTGGGTGCGGGTCTTCCTCTGCAATGGATCAATCAATGAACAGGTCAGCCTACCAGCTTCTTGCAATCATTGTCGCCCACAGAGCGCGTCGGAGGGAGACTCTTGCACGGTTGCACGTGACCGATCGAGGCAGTCGAGATCATACGTACGCGCTTGCCTCCTTTACGCGGCATGGTAAGTTACGGGCGTCACAGCGCCGAGAGTCCGAGAGCTCAATTGACCTTCCGCTCGACCGAATGGCCACTGACTTTTGGCTGGTTGAAAATAGTTTTACGTGCTGTACACCAATTATACATGTGGACCACATCTATGCGTGTCAACATCCATCCACATGGCTACACTTCCGCAAGTCGGGGTGAAAGCCTGAAGCGGCCACGACCCACGAGTGGATGAGGTGTCGGTGGCGAAGCGTGTTGCAGAGCAGTCAAGATATGACCGAGACTGGGCGGACACGATGACGCAGAATGTGGCGAAGCTGGAAGACCAGGTTAAGCGGGAGCCTGAGAGAGACGTGGAGGGTTTGAAGACGCGGGGTGGAGCTGCAAAGCAGACCGATGCTGCTGCTGCTGCTGCTGCTGCATCGTCAGCGGCTGTTGCAGAAGTGTCGAAGCCACACAAACAACCTGATACACTACTAAAATTCGATCGGTTGCTGCGATACCGGTTGGCACGAAGAGTGGCGACTACAAACTACAGAACGCACATATTCTCAGCGTGGCAACGGAGACGGTGAAGAAAGGCTGCGCAGGACTACACTCGCTTAAGCAATCAGGTCGCTGTGAATGAGAGGACTCACTGGCGTACGTTAAAACGCTGGAAGGTGCTGGGGAGGCGGAGGCAGCAGAACACTTAAGCCAGACGAACGAATTGAATGTGTTGATTAAAAGTGAGAAGCAGCAACGTGAGACGGCTCATGCAGCCGTCATCGCACAGGAGTGGAAAGGAAAGCAAGATTTCGACCGTTTTGTACAGCAAGTGGATCCGGGAGATAGTGCACAGGCATCCCATGAACTGCTGACGGAAACTTACAGCTAGCTTGGCCGGAATGGAGAAGAGAAGCTAGCTCTCCAGTCTAAGCTAAGAAAACTGACTCAGTTAGCTAAACGATGGTGACGCTGATAAAGACGCCAAATTCAAAGAGTTGGAAGGGCTATCCAGCAGTCTGGCTACAGTGTTACACGAAAGAACCGCTCTGGATAATGAGCGGCAAATGGTTTGCCTCCCGTTGGTGCGGTCGAATGAGACGATATATCAGCTCGCGGTGGAGTTGATCGAAGAAGCGCACCTTTGGTTGTCGTGACCAAATCAATCACACGGTGGCAGGCCAAGTACAGTCACTAAAGATTGTGTAACCTTTCGTCGCGAACGGACCATGGACGTGGATCCGTCAGGTCCAAGGGAGAATCGATGCCCTTCTTCTCAGCCCCCAAGACGTGCACGTGGTCGACGAGGGGGTTGCCGTCATTACAGCACGAGGAGGAATTCAAGACCTCCCTTGGATTCGTCTTCCGAGGAGAGGGAAACAGAAACACCCAGGGCAGTCGTAATTGACATACCCAGTGGTGACGAGGGCGACGACCGAGAGAAAGCCCAGCTAGAGCGTCGAGGTGGAAGATTTGCATCGCTGTCGAAGAGTGTTACCGACAGCTGCGATCTGCCTGAGAGGCACCTCTACTTCGGTAGTCGCAGCTGAAGTGAACTTCTTGCAATTTGCATAATGACGGCCGAGGCTGTTCTACGGGTCTCGAAGGCTTACGGACCAAATGGCCCCATGTACTCAAGAGTTCTGCAACCGATTCCCATCGTACTGATGCCGGCATCGGCGATTTGGCTGCGCAGCTTCTCGATTTCGTGCTCGATTGAGAGCTGGCCAGCTGCTCAAATTTCGCCACGTGTTGCGAGTACTCGTCTTTCGATTCATGATTGCTTCGGCGAAGCTCAACATTGTGAGTTTGTTTCTAGTGCTGTGGGGTTTTATCCTCCTCTGCCTCAAGTCGACGGCGTTTTTGATCTTTTCTGGCAGCTTGGCCACTGGGATCTCCTCTGGCATTTCGCTTTCGCCTCTGCTCTTGATTTTGGCTTTGACTTGGTCTTCGGCTTCGACTCAGTGAGAAGCGGCGAGGAGGTGAACGCCGGGGACTGTGGCTCCTACACGACAAACGATCGACTGTACGTATGCGAAACGCTGCCGATAACGACGCTCCTCTTCGGGGTCTTTCAGTTCATACCAGCAAGCCACCGCCTGAAGTTCTTTTCATATTTCTCAGTCGACTCGTTATCTGAGGGGGCAGCACAGCAGACTCGCAATGCAATGATACTATTCGCGTCAACCGAGGTTCTGACGAAACTCGTGCAAGGCGGCACCAATCGTACGGAGACGCGACAGGTCGAAGACTACACGCGGTTGACGGAGCGGATTGAACAGAACGAAACAGCGATGGAAGACTCATTGGCGTACGTCCAAGCAATCATGACCATTGACAAAGCCAAGGCGACAGAGCATCTGGGTGAGATCAAGGAGCTGACCGTGTCGATAAACCAGGACAAAAGACAACGTGATGCTTCGTTGGCTGCTATGATAGCTGGCGAGTGGGGTGGGAATCGAGAGGAATTTGATCGACTTCTCGCTCGACCACTATCCCCGGAGGCGCCAACTGCAACCCACATCAAGTTGGCTTCGATTCCAAGCAAGTTGGGCAAGAAAAATGAAGAGCTGCTGAGGTTGCAGTCGAAGGTTAAAAACCAATTGAGCCGCCTGACGGCGACAGACACTGAACGCGACGCCCAGCTTCTGACGTTATCGGAGGTGTCGAGCAAGTTGTCAGCGGAGTTGTCCGCAAAGTCGCAGATCTAAGGCGAACGCCAGGCGCTGTGTGTCGATCTTCTCAAGTCTAACGAGGGAATTTGGGCGCAGGTCATCGAGCTGTGTGAAGATGCAGTACTCGATGCACCAAATTCTAACAACTAGCATTAAGAGCATCTCACTTGTAGTCAATCACAACTTGTGATTGACTGTTTCAACTTACTTGAATAAATGCTTTCCACTCAAAATATCGAGGCGAAGATCGTACGTCCCAATGTGTCATGACCAGCTCGAGATCGCGAGGTTCCTCGCCATCTTCATCACGTCCTCGGTCCCGCCGACAGGACACTAAATCGCTCAAGAAATCATCTCCAACTGCCGGAACTCGACGCTCGAACACCAAAGAAAGACTGAACATCATCACTCATTGTCCAAGAACGACCGAATACCCGAGACGCACATTTATCACGGCCGTCGCAGTCGAAGCGTGCTCCTTGCAACGTGTGTGATGCCGGCGGAGGAACTCCAGGATTCCTTAGAAGTCTACGGCCCCAATGATGCTATGTACAATGGAAGGCTCAAACCCATCGCGATAATTCTCCGACCTGGTGAATCGACTGAGAAGTACGAAATGAACTTCAAGAGATGGCTCGCTGGTCGACAGGTCACGCTAAAGATGCTGGAAAAGGACCCGGAGGAGGAACGTCGTTATCGCCAATGCTTCACGTATGTTTGTGTGGACACCACGGTTCAAGTGCAATCCAGGGGCGGAAGCAAAAGCCAGAGTCGACAGAGAAGGAAGAGAAGTCCTTCAAGAGAAACGACTCGTGGTGGCCGCGGTGAAAAAGTGAAGCGCCCCCGAGTCGAACCTGACAAAAAGAAAGCTGAGTCGGCACCTGCATCGAGCGACCAAACATCCTGTTCCAGTGTTGATACATCTCAAGATTGCACCGAGAAGATTCCTCAACTCATGATAAGGGTGGAAAACCTTGTGACTCGCCGCTTCGAAGACATTAAGCGAAACTTGAAAAATTTGGACCGACAAGTTGGAACGCAAAATAGCAGTGATAATCATAATTCACCGTCTAAGGAGAGCTTTAAGCAAGCTGACGTTAGCAGTACTTTTGGGAGCGAAGAGAAGAATGAGGAGCATCCAACAAATGCCGCTATCGTTTTTGCATCGGCGGAGATTCTCAGGACTACTGGGAGAGTGGATGCCGATCTCGCAAGGAAGAGGTTGAACGATACCTACACTCACATCTGCGACCAAATAGCACTGAACGAAACCGCGGTGGATGATGCGCTCGCATATCTCAAAGCGATCATGAACATTGACGAAACCCAAGCGACGGAGCAGCTGACTGAGATCAAAGAACTGACGGTGTTGATTAATCAAGAAAAGAGGCGGCGAGACGCAGCTTTTGCTGCTATGGTGGCTCATGAGTGGAAAGGAAGAAGCGAAGGGCTGCTTCGTGCTGTACAGCAATTTGACAGAGCTGGGAAGCTCAACGCCTCTCACGACAGATTATTGGCGATGCTCGTGAAGTTACAGCAAAAACGAGAAGAAGCGCTAGCGGTACAGGTGAAACTGAAGAACCGATTGAGCTGGCTCAAAGCTGACGACCAGGGGAGAGAAGCCCAATTTCAGGAACTGCGGCAGTTGTCGAACAAGTTGGTGACTGCGCTATCTGTGCTCTCTCGGATGGAAGAGTGCCGTCAAGCATTATGCATGGACTTGCTACAGTCAAACGAAAGCATCAGGATGCAGACGGTCAGTTTGATCAAAGAAGCCCAGTACGACGCCTCACTGCGATCCACTCAATAGCCAATAAAGGTGAAAAGCTGGTATTAATGAACACCCTGCACACGTCTTCGACGCTGCATCTTTACACTATACCGGCCGAGTCTATCACATAATTCATGCCTTACTTACTATCTTAGGACCCCCGAACGCTTAGTCAGTCTCTCCCGTGTTTTGCTGTCGTGAGCGGAAAAATTCCAGTTCGCAGAGGTGATACGAGGTGGAATACGAACCCAGGTAAAACAGTACCTCAGACGAACAACCCGACTCTAGTTCGACCCGCATTGAGACTCCACCCCAAGCAACAGACCGGCGCTGGAAGTGTTGAGGTGCAACGTGTGACGAGGCTATGGGCATTTTGGTAGGAGAGCTCCGTCGTCTTTCCCTGAAAGTCCACGCAGGGTGCAGCCAAGTCGAGGAAAGTCTCGTATCAGACGCAGCGCGGTTGCAGCACCAGCATCCGTCAGCAGTTCAGACCGATGAGGACTGATCCCACGTGGAGAAGACGATGCTGGAGCAACAATCGGAAATGAAGGTCACCGCAGAGAAAGCACTCTCCACGGACAAGTCGACAGGGCCTCGTTTGTCAAAATCGGCGAACAACGGGCCCCCAGCGGCCCCAGAAAGTAAGCTACCTTCAGGGTTTTGCGTACTGCGGAGCAATGGATCACGTACGCATGGAGTGAGCACGGCAAACTTTTTTTTATTGAAAACTCAAACAGCCAAAAACCAAAATCTGAGCGGCAAACGATGCGCGCACACGGTCGCGCTCAGAAACGCCTTAAGAAGCCGATAAAGCGCAAAAATCTCCTCGATCCCAACTGATGACAGTTCATTACCTCAGCCTGTTCACGACATCACCCAAAAAATGATTTTGCATCTGGCACAGCTGAAGACGCAAGTGAAGTCCCGCTGTGAAGCGCTGAAGCAAGAAATCAGGAGTCTTGTGGTTGGGGATGTAAACACTGGGGCTGGTCATGTGTTGGCCATTGAGGAAGTGATGGAGCATGAGGTGCTTCAGCCGGCCAAGGTGCACCCACATTTCGTACCTACCTCGCCACATGATCCATCTTCTTCTGATGATAGCAACACTTCACAAAACAATCCCATAGAAGCTAAGGAGAATCGATATGTGCATTACGTGCCGTTTGAACCGGATCCCGATCCTTACCGTCGATATCTCCCCCGGTTGTTAAGGCGGAAGAATTCCAGCTCAAGTCGCGACAGAAATCCTGGAGAAAGGCGAACGGCCCAGCCAAGAAGCGTCTCACCGACTACTACTTGCGGTTGAGCGCCCAAAATTTTGCCCGTAGCTATACTACACTGCTCCGTGGGGGACAGCTCCGTCGGCGACTTGAAGGATCACCGCTTCATATTGGATTTGATGGGGGCGGTGACCGCACTGGAACCTTTCAACCTTCGGGGCTACTGTGTACTTGTAGTTTTGTGTTTGCAGAATGCGGCACCGCATTGAGCCAGTCGTGAACGCTATTCAATTGAGAACGCTGAACGAAATCGCAGTTGATGACGCGCTGACCTACGCGAAAACGATTATGGACATCTACATGTACAAGGTGGACGTCTCGTCCTCCAGATCCAGGAATTGACCGAGACGCTCAAGGCAGAAAACCGGCGTCGAGGCGTTGCGCTAACTGCTGTGAATGGGGAGGCAGAAGGAGCTGGGTCGACTCTTGCAATGCTCAGCCGGGAAAAATATCCCGCGTTCTCTCCACGAAAAGCCGACGTCCATCCACCGCAAGCAAGACCAGAAAACTGAAGAGGTGTCGGCGTTGCAACGCCATCTAAACGCCCGATTGCATTCCGTGAATGCTGAAAACAGTGACAAAGATGGACAAACTTCGGACCTGCAAGAGTTAGCAAGCTGACAACCGAGTTGATCGCCAGGTCCTTGCTGAATGAGCGGTCCTCTCGCTAGCGATGAAGTGGAACGAAGAAGTTAACCATACTTCGGTAAGTGTCATCAGCTAGGATTTCCAAGCATTGCCAAGGTTCTATGTAATAAGTTTCCTAACGTACATAATATCTCGTGTGTGGCTGTGTGATCTTCGAGTGCTGCAGATCTTCCTGTCCGTTCATGAGTTTGTGAATGGACGCCCTAGAGGTCATAAATCTTTTCGCTTTGCTGTTGTCTGGTTACCACGATGAGAAATGGAAGCTACTCGAGATCGAGGCGGCGACGTTTATCTCCTCCGATGCGAGATAACCAGCGCTGCGGCATTAACGTGCTGGCGACCCGGATCATGACATTGGATGATTTTCTGTTCGAAGAAGAGGTCATGGCTGTGGAAGGCGTCGAGGGGACTCCATTCCGACCGATCCCTGTGCTGCTGCTGCCTGGAGAGACAACTACCGCCTACGAGGAAAAATTCGAGAGTTGGCTGCTCAGATGAAATCTGACGAAGGCATTTATGCTGCTGTGTGCTCCGGACGTTGAGCGTCGATTTCGACTTGACTTTGCAGACTCCAGAGCATGGGAGCTTCGACGTCATAGCGTCGCACAAGCGTATCAGCGCAAGCAGAAGAAATTTGAAGCGCCTCAAACCCGAAAAAATACCAACCAGGAGCCGCTAATATGGGATCCGAAGTCGGACAGAACTACTGGCAACTGACGTGATGACCAGCGAGGAGTACTTCCAGGCTATTGAAGATGAAGGGCTCAATGGTCGGGTGATGGTCAATCAGCGGCTGAGACAAATCTCAATTGTCTTGAATGCTTACGAGTCGGTTGAGCAATACGAGGCCAATTTTAAGCGGTGGCTAGCAAACAAGCAAATATCGATTGATATGCTCGAAACTGAAAAAAAAAAAGCGACGCTATCGAAAATGCTTCGCGCGAGTCAGAGCTTATAGTTTGACGAGGCGAGAACGTTTTAGGACGGCCCTCGATGCACTGCCACTCACTTGGAGCCGGAAGAGAAGTACGAGTGTGTCTGAGCTCGAGGACAGTGTAAAATATCGACGGACTAACGTGAGCGATGACGTTGCTGTAGCTATCCATGCACGCAACAATAGTCTAAAGGCTACCCCCGATGCTGCGGATGATGTAATGGTACTAGCGCTCACGATGGAAAATTGAAGAGTGACATTAAGTTTTAACTGTCGCTAGCATGTTGCTGCACTACCCTGTTGTAGCTACGTCCGCTAAACTATTGACAAGAACTTCTTCTCAACTATCATTGGTCCAGTTATCAATTGACGTGTACACCAAATGTACCAATTGACAATTTACGTATGAAGAAATTGACGAATCATGCATAGTTACATGAATCCGTCACAGATGAGCTGACGACGGTGACAAAAGTGAACGAACTCATGCCAGCGGAGGCAACTTGCCCCATCAACATTGGCAGCGCACAACTGAAAATATATCAGCTATGCTCTCGAAGGTGAAGCAAATGAAGGCAAACCGTCCTGACGAGTGCCTGATCAGACGCTACACGAACATTGCGCTCAACGAGTTGGCCATGAAGGATGCTCTCATGTATGTGAAGATAAATGGGCGTCTTGACAAGGTAGAAAGTGCTGAGAACTTACAACAGATCGATGAGTTGGCGGTGATAATCAATCAGGCGAAACGACGTCGTGACACGGCTCTAGCTACTGTACTCACGCAAGAATGGGAAGGAAAGCAAGAAAGGCTGGCGCAACTCCTAGAAGAACATACCGACGCAACCTCGAGCGCTTCTCACGAAACACTAGCGGCGATACACATGAGATTGGATAGCAACGAGAAAGAGATCCACGCCTTTCATATTAACAATAGGCTGGAACCTGATTCTCGTACCCGTGATGTCCAATTCCAGGAGTTACATGAACTGTCGAGGAAAGTGGGAGAAGCAATGAGAAAGCGGTCTCAGCTGGCGGACCAACGCAAGACAACGAGTATGAGATTATTGCGATCCAACGAAGAATTACGAATGTTGACACTTGAATTGATAGACGAAGCTGACGGTGTTTGGGAATGAAATATTTGACGCGGTGGGCTCGGAGTAATGGTCTCTGGTTAATGAATATTGCATGTGCGCGTCGTATTCACGACAAAGTTTTCGCCACCCCAGAGGGCCGCAGCACCCTATTGTCTAGCCACCCAGTCATCCAAATTTTTCGTGCGATAGTTCTCTTTTGTCATTCAAAGTAATGTAAGTGCGTATTGAGTTCACTTACAGTGTCCAGCGCTCGGCCAGATATTCTCCGCGTATGAATTGCTGACTGGCGTTATCGTAGCTCCTACAAATTTGCATTTATCCAGCACCATTTTTGAGCTCTACACATATATATATACTGTATACTGTATTATGCTTTGCAATGCGGTTGTCGTTTCACCTAGTGATTTGCCCGAGTTATACGGTTTCGGTTAATATTGGATTTTGTATAGGGATGGGGGTGGTCCTAATTTGTGTCGACCTTGTACAAATACACACGCCTGGTGACGCAACTTGGAATTTCCCTAATATAATATATTATCAAATAGTGGGGTTCGGCTAGTAGTCATACTACTACTATCCAAATTCGGGCAATACTATAATACTATATCTATTTGTAGTGATGCATCGACGGTACTAATATGACTACTAATATGCCTACTGATATCACTGAGATCGAACTACAGTACTTACTTAAGTACAGTAATTAGTCTGGCCAGACTAAAATTGAACTTCGATTTTTCTCTCTCACAACAATTAGTCTGTCTTCAAAAGGGACAGATTAATTTTGAACATTGACTAATTTTGAATACCTAAATAGTCTGCTGGTGGTAAGGAGAACGTGTATCTATGTAGTTAAGACTGTCGCTTTCAGTGTTCTAAGTAAACATCAAACGATGGCTTCGTCGAGGATGTCGGTTTCTGCTCGCTCTATGCGGCAGCTAGCTTCACTTTTGTCTTCGTTGATCGGCTCTTGTTCATTTGCTGTGTCGCCGACCTCCTTCGTTTTCAGTGGGTACTTCTGGTGATCTCCTGTAAGTGAGGGAAAAGTAGCGATGTTGACAAAAACATGGTCTGTGAGCTATCCACAAGTGCCTCACAAAAATAAAATACTGAACAGACACAATAATTGGGAAGTAAGAAAGAAATGGATCCGAATTTTGAAAAAAAAAGAAACGGGTACAAATTTGGGAAGAAATAAGTACCTTATTGTGTATAACCGCCTGCTTATTTAGCGACATCTATCTACCCCACATCTAAGAAAGAAAGAAACGTCTGTCCTCGGCGCGGAACATCTATGTTGAATAACCATCATGTGCGGGGGTTCGAGCCCATGTCATGAATCATACCACTTCACCAAGACGAGCCCAGTTCAGACATGAATATTTGTGCTCAGACTAAATATGAACATCCTGATTTCTGTAGCACATGAAATGTCTGGTCCTGACTAATTTAGAAGACAGACTAATTTTGAGCCCAGCCTAATTACTGTAGTCACTGTACCATTTCTGGCGCTTGTCTCCATACGCTTTATCTCCACTCGGTTGTGGTAAATAAAAAGATACCGCTAGTTCGTCGTTAGTTTTGACATTAGGAGAGTCATCATGAAAACAACGGTTGCGAAAACACATCAATGGGGCATGATTTCCAGTTCTGTGGTGTAGGAAACATCAGTTTTGTGGAGCACCCAAGTGGAACAGTGTACCAAATCCGCCTAAAGGCGGAATCGACGGTACTACTCAGGTGGATGGGTACATGGTGCCAGTCCGCCGAGCTCGCCGAGCTCACAGGCTTCACGGGCGCACTGCGACCGACTGACGAGGATCCAAGAGCACCGGAGACCAAGGACGGGTGGCGCCACGCAATGGGGAGACGCACGTACGACGGCACGAGCGCGGGGAGTGCTAGGAGGCGCTCAGCCGAGTTCAAGGGAGTTTCCAGGCCCTGAGCTCGGCTGAACAGAGCCCCCGGCCGCCCAGACGACGCGAGACACGGCCGGAAGCCGCACAAGAGGACCAAGCGTGAGCCCGGCGAGCCCAGCAGCGCTCAGCCGAGTCGGCGAGACTTCCTCGTGGAGCTCGCCGGGTTATCCGGACAGCTTATCCGGCATTGCCGAGGTCGTGGCGTTGAGCGAGGGTGAAGGGTCGGCTAAGATCCGAAACCACTCCATTTCACTTGATATTTGTATAGGACCTTAGGAATAGTGGAGGCGCCCTTTCAGGGCGCCCAGGAGACTTAAGAACAAACAGAGCAGAATTTTCTAGGCCACAACACGTGCACATTTTCCGGTAAGTCTCTGCACGGGGTCGGATTATGCCTGCCGTCGGTACCCGAGAGGCACAGCTTGTAGGGTATTCGACTGGCAGCGCCAAGTGATTAGGTCGGCCCGGGATTGGGCGTTGGGTGCTCGCCAAGTGCGAAGGAAAAGTCTCACTAACTCAGCGAGCCGGTACGCCGGACAGTCCGGGTGCCATTACTCTTCAAGTCGGGTTGCTTGTGCCCCGGCGGCCTGTAAAAGCGCTAGCGCGCCGCCGTCCATCCTTTTGTGGAGGGCACAGGAGTTTATGAACGGGGTCCGCTAGCTCGGCGGATCTCCGGAAGAGTGAATCTTGGTTGGCAGGTGTCGGCGAGAGGCGAGACACCCGCTGTCCCGGTTGGGCCGAACCGTGAGGGGGCAACCCCTGCGCAGGCCAACAAACGCCGACCTAACTCGGCGATTGTTGTGGTTTGTGCTAAGGAATCCACATCTGATGGTATTTGTGTGTTCTGCAACGCCACAGTTCGCCAACTCGGACTCGTACACCGGCTTTCTCTATGCGCTAACTCGGATGGCGAATATGGCCACCACAGTCTACTATCCGCAGAACCGAAGTCTGAGATAAAGTAAAAGCGCGAATATAATAAATGCTCAGAGTACTCAGAGGATCGGCGCGTGTTGCCTACATCAAAGTTCTGGACGATGGCCTAGGTATCGCTGACGTGGGGCCTACTTTCTATCGTTTTGCACCATGTGTTGTGTGATTCTTGGCCGTTTGCATCCTCATCTATTGGTATACTGTGGTATCGGGAAATGAAGCCGAAGCCAAAACCCAAAGCCGAGACAAGGGACGAAGAAGACTCGAGGCGCCGGCGCCAACTGGCAAGTCACAACCCATCGCCAGTCATTCGACCAAACGCCCCGGTCGCTGATTGGCCTAAATTGGTCGGCGACGATGACTCGTCGACGGTCCCAAGTCGATCATGGGCGGTTGCACGGTGCGAACCTACTGGCAAGATCCGAACTTATGAGTCGTCGGCGCTGTCCCCAGTCGTCGGTGGCGTTTCAGCGGCCGTTTGACTCGTCGGTAACGCCACCACGGCGCAGAAAAAGCGCCGACGAGTCGTGATTTACAACTGGCGGTCCAAAAACGGACGCGTTTATACTTGATATTTGTATTGATCGATAGGAAACTTCAGAGAAGGCAAGATAAGTCTTCGGGCAACAATAACAGAACAACTTTCCTCCCAACCACGCAAGGGCGACACCGGTGCCTGCAGTGAACGACCTGCAGCTCAAGGTAAACCTGGTAGGTAGGATTATGACTGTCGGTGGGCACATTTACTAGTGTAGCGTGTTTTCATCCCTGGTAGGGCCAAGAGAGTAGTGGCCGGTGTATTGGTAGCGACGAGTCGTCGCCAGGAACTGGAGGAGCGAGAGCGCACTCCATTTATTTCTTCCCGCCGGAGTATAGCTCCGGCACCCTCGTATCACGCCGTAAAAGGCCGGGACCCTTCCTTCTGAGGGCCTGCGAGGTATATTTTGCGTGTGAGAGCGTGCTAGCCTTTGCTCGTGGCTAGTGATGCTGAGTCTTCCGTCGGTCGACTAGCGGAAGCTCGGTACACAGGGGAAACATCAACCCGGTGCAAGGGAAAGTTCCTGGGCCTTCAGGTTCTAACCCTAACAAGCCCATTGAGTCTTCGGTGACTTGGTGGGTGTTGGTGGTGGGGAAAATGTGCCAATATATAATTTAGGGCGTGTTCCTACTCGACAATACTCCACCATCTTAGGTAAACTTACTGTCTTATGCGCGAGTAAAGCGAAATCGGTGAGCTACATCTAGCAGACCTACAAAGGGCCTGTAACAAATCTAATAATCACATCTTCACACGTTAGCTCTAGTTTCTTGGCGTATTATGCTTGGTTTTGCTAGTGCCTCTTGGCTTGGTAAATGCTGCAATAATAATTTCCGTTACTCTGTGGAAAACTTACTTATTCACCGTGGTAGTAATAAAGGCATGCCGATATGCCCAACGCCGTCAAAATGTGGTATACCTCGCAGCACATTAATGTATTGTCGGTTCTACACCTCTATTTCTTGTAGACGCAAGCATATCAACTTCTGTCTGAGCTGTGTAAGTCAACTACTCACGCTCTGATCTCTTTTTCTTCCTCCACCTCTCCTCCCCTTGCCATCCTCCTCCACCTCCTACGACTTCTCATCCTTTCCCATCTCCTCCTTTTAAAAAAGCAACTTCTGCGGTGGTATTGTGTGGTGCGACTGAGTGCTGGTCGTACCAAGCACGAGTAGTTGCAGAAACTTCCGCGTTATCCATGGCGCCCAACTCGCCATTTCGCTCAAACCGTCTTCATCTGCGAGCAGTGCAGCCTAAATCGCAAGTGCAAGGCACCATGCCCCCTTTGTGTCCATCACTAGCATTTTATGCAGAAAACCTGACGAAAACACGCGCGACTGCATCTGGTTGTTGACTGTCTTCGTACTACCATCATGACCAGAAGCGACTGTGAGCATTAGTGTTAGCTTGCCTTGGTACGCGGTTCGTGGCTGTCTAGTGGTAGCACAGAACAAGGAGAGGTCTCCGATATGGCAATCTAGTGGCGAAATCGAGGGATGAAGGGTTCTAACAGCAGCGGAGGTCACGATAATAAGTATGGATAATGTAGTAGTGATAATAGCACTACTATATATGATTTTTTGGCTACTATTCAGTTAGCACTACTAATGACCTCAACCCCAGTACTATATATAATTATTTTTACGTTGAGGTATATTGGATTACTTAATTAAGAGAATCCTAATTTCCGAGCCGGTCGTTAAGCCGGCAAATCAACCAAACCTATGTCGGATGCCTACTGCTATGAGCTGAAATACTCACGTCCAGGTGTGCCTGTTCAAGCATGCACAAGTCTTGGCGCACCTCGGTCTCCAAAGTGGGGAGGCGGTGTGCACCCCAGTACTACCTTAGTAGTAATAGTATAGATATTATTTCTACTAATGCTACTATTCTGTAGACTACTACCAAACCCTGATTATGATACACCTCGAGTCCCCCCCCACACCCACACCCACACACCGCCATCATCAGAATATACTATGGAGTCGAAAAACGCGACACCTTGCTAAGCGGTTTATCAGCGTGAAGGCACTCCCAATTTGGAGCGAGCACACAGCGAATCCGAAATTTGCACCACCCAAAAGGCTATTTTAATGCACACTATGGTACAAAAATAAGGTGCGAAAGTTTTGGAGATTACAGTTTGCATTTTCAGTTCCTGCAAGTACAGGGCCCGTGCCGTAACTACAATACATGTGCAGGTAGTACACGCTGTGCCAGTAACGTCTTGATACCGCTGTCAGGAAAGCACAGAGATCCGTTGGCGTGGTATCCGGGAAATACATATTTCAGGTTCAGACACATTTCAAGTTCATGCCTCCACATACAAATTCTAGTCAATAAGGACGAAAAGGCGTCAAAGTTGTTGTCCAGTAGATCCAAAACCATCCAGATATCCGTCGATGCGCGTACCGTACGAAAAGGCGGGAAAATCCTCTTTCAAATGAGCCATCCCGCAAATCTCTCCGACCTCAGTAGCCTGCACAACGTCCCCAAGAAGAACCCCCTTTATGACGAAGACGGCAAATAAGCAGGTCAAGCGAAAGAAAGTCTCAGCCGACACCTGGGTGGCCGCGCTCGCTGTAGTCAACAGCGGTATGCCGCTGAAAAAGGCAGCCGCTGTCTACGGTGTGTCTAGGGAGCCACTCAGGCAGCGCTACCAGGGCCTCGTCTCTGTAGACGCTCGTACAGGACCCCAATTTTTGTACATTTCAGAAGGCGGCGGCCGAGGGCTGCTTGAGATAGCCTACAAGCCACAAGGGTACGGTGGCGAGCGTGTTAATTGCCCTAAAGGGCTTCGAGCCAACGTCCAGGCTGCCAGCGACCGCGAAAATCCCAGCATTATGGCTTGCATCAGTGCGTCTGGTGTCCGGATGCCACCAATGTACATTTTCAAGGGCGTAAATCGCACGCTAAGCTGGATGGAAGAGGCAGAAGCTGCCGCGCGCAGGATGAGGAGTTGGATCATGCGCCGAAGCAGAGAAACAAGCGTGCAAAGGTGGCTCCGTCGGCCGTCCTGGAGGGAGATATTGTGATGTCGGTGCTTATATGAACGTACTTAGTAGGGGATGTCTTGTACCCCATAGTTAACACACCGGACCTACAACCAGGGATTGGCAGTAATTCGACTAAAACTACTACTCCACTGATACCTATATTAAAATGATGCTCAAAATGATTGTAATTTGGGACGAGGTACCATCTGATACTACTGTAGTAACTAGTAACTCAGATCGACCCCGTGAATTACTATAAACTACTGTCGCGCACTTGAAGAAATCCAGAGGCGTGTGGCAATCCCCCGCTTCCACAAAGCTGGTTCGCCCCCCCCCCCCCCCCCCACGCAAGCTCATGTGAATCACTACTTCATTGGAGACGGATAGGGCGACGAGTGGGGTGTCTGCGTCCGAGCAGCGTTTCCAAGACCTCAATCGTCAGACGAGCAAGCCAGTTGTCGTGCTGGTGACGCCAGTCTTGCAGATCCAGACTTTTCACCCCTCATTCTGCAAGTTTTCAGCAACACCAGAACCGCCAGCAACGACCAAGAACCCTCTCGACCTGTCCCCCTTCATCCGCATGACGTGTGTTAACCCGACTGTTCGTTCGCAGAGTTGACGACGACCGATCCGTGTGTCGTCTGCAAGCGTGGAGTTCATGTTAAAATGAACAGAATACTGTTGGTAACTCTCAACAATATATTACTCTTAACCTCTTATTCCTATGCCTACTACTCTAGGTCCGTGCTCGGTACCTGGAGGCAAAAGAGGAAGTGAGCTCGTCTTCGGACTGCGTCCTCGACAGCTCACTCCTCGGCCTCTTGTCGTCATCGCACTATGGATGGCAGGCAGCTCTCTGCCTGTACAATCCAGATCGCAGCTGGCGATCCGAACATTTTCCTCTCGTACGTGCTAATATAAACATTAACAACTTAACGAGGTTTTTCTTTCATTATTCAATTACTCGACTGGCAGACAGGCGTTGCCTGCTGCCATTCTACGAGCGGGGCGCGCGCTGCGCGCCTCCTCGTTCAACACTCCCACTAAGTACTAGGGGACAATATCAGTTCGCGAACGCCTAGTTTCTCTCTTAGTTTCAGGAATTGTTCTGTGGGAAGAGCTTTAGTGAGAATATCCGCTGTCATCTCCGTTGTAGAGCAATAGGCTATCTTAAGGCGACCGAGTTCAACAAGGTCCCTCGTAAACAGATAGCGGATCTCAATGTGCTTATTTGCTTTGTGATTTCCAGGTTTTTTTTCACAATGCTGATGGCAGCGTTGCTGTCACACCATACCTGCACTGGTACCTTTTGAGGAAATCCCATTTCTCCCATCAAATTCCACAACCACTCACTTTCCTTGGCTCCCTCACTTAGTGCGATAAGTTCAGCTTCAGCAGTCGAGAGTGACACGCCTCCCTGTTTGCTACTGCACCATGACACGCTCGCTCCGGCCATTTGGATCACGTACCCAGTTACGGATTTACGTTCTTTTGATTGACACGCGAAGCTCGCGTCAGTGTACACTTCGTAAGTCACGTCTCTCGTTTTTCCATCGAGAAACAGACCGTACGTTGACGTCCCTTTCAAGTATTTGAGTACCCGCCTAGCTGCATCCCAATGCGTGCGGTTGTAGCAAGATAGAAATTTGCTTAATTCTCTAACCGCGTTGGTGATATCCGGGCGTGTGCCTCGGACCAAATATTGGAGTGAGCCAACAATACCTCTGTAGTCAAAGGGCTGCGCAGCAATTTTCTCTGCACTTAGTTTCGTCTCGGGCTCGAGTACGAGTACGAGGCCAGACACTTGTGGTGTCATTACTGGCGCGCAATCGCCCAGTTTGTACTTTGTAATCAGCTCTGCAAGGTACTTGCGCTGTGAGATCATCATCACACGCTGATTTCTATTGCGGTGCACCTCCATCTTGAGGCTATAATGAATGTCGCCCAGGTCTTTCATTTTGAACCGGTTTGACAATTCGGCTTTCAGCCTGTTAATGAGTCGCATGTCTCGCGACATGATCGTCAGATCATCGACATATACCACGACTATGATCCATTCTTCTCCCACTTTTTGCACGTAGATGCAAAACTCTTTGTGGCAGCGTGCAGAACCCATCGACGTCAAAAAGGTATGTAAAACTCGATACCAGATGCGTGGGGCTTGCTTCAGGCCATAGATGCTCTTTTGAAGTTCACAGACCAAATGCTCATGGCCTCGCTTCGCAAATCCGTGAGGTTGCCTCATATAGATCTTTTGCTCTCCGTCCATCGTGCCGTTCAGAAACGCCGTATGGATATCCATCTGATGGATATGACAGTCCAATATCGTTCCAATCGCCAGCACTAGGTGCAGTGACTCGAATCGTGCCACGGGTGCGTATACCTCGTCACAGTCTACCCCAAACTCCTGGTGGTTGCCTTGTGCTACGAGGCGTGCTTTGAACCGCTCGACAGTCCCGTCAGCGTTATACTTTACAACTAGTACCCAATGACATGGCAAAGCCTTACGCCCAGGTGGCAGTCGTACGAGTCTCCACGTCCCATTCTCGATCAAGGAGTCGTACTCAAGTTCCAGAGCCTGTTTCCACTGCTCTCTATAAGGCCCACTCAACGCGTCTTTGAGCGATCGTGGTGTAGAATGTCTTGCGCAACGTTGTGTTCTAACATTGTCTGGAAGCACTGATAGTCCGAGTATCTCTTCGGTTTCTTCGCCTCTCGACGTGGGCGGGGCTCGCGCCTTGGTGGCGTATCCACGAGTCCCGCACGTCGGCGTTTCTTAGCTCCCACTGCTGGGTTACTGGCCTGCGCAGGTTCTTCAGTTCCCATTGCACCAGTAGACCCTCCCACAGGTTCTTCCCACTACTCCCGTAGACTCGGTTGCAAGTGCATCGACTCCCTCTGCTGCGGGTAACTCTCGCGCGGCAGATTCAATTGTGAGGGCCTCATCAGTCTGTCCAAACGCTCGCTGGACCATGGTGGCTACATTGGTCGTATCGAACAGCACGTCTCGTGATTGGATGTGCTTGTTGTTGTACATGTCCCAGAGTCGATAACCCTTCGTTTCCTCCGACATTCCGAGGAACCGGCACTTTACGGCACGAGCAGACAGCTTCTTGTCCTTTCTTAGGACGGCAGGTGTAGTGGGTCTAACTTGACTCACTACTTTAGCTTACACGTTGCACAACGTGTATGAGGAAGCGTAAGTACTGAGTAATTACTTAGGTTAATTATATTTGAATACACAAATATAAGTTAAGTAAGAAAGGATTCCAAGTGACTTAGATTAGGTAAAATGAGAACTGTATTGTTTGTAAATTGATCTTCCTCTAAAATCTGCTAAAAACTGTTTATCATCTATGAAAGGGTTGGCAGCGGCTGGCTGTCAGAGCCCCGCTAATATGCATGTCTCTGATTGGTAGAAAGATGCTGCTTTCTACCAATAGGATCTTTGGGTAGGTGTGGACCACTTACTGTGGTGGTCCACTTCAATGTATCCATCGGTGTGTCTTGCACCAATGTGAGGAAGTATCCAAAACGTTTAACAGATAACCTATCTGTTAAATTCACAAGTGGCTTGCAGCCACTTGTGCGTGTAACCCCGTTACACCATCCCCCCCTTAAGGTTAGACGCGCGGGGTCCCCGCACGTAAATCTTTTGGAATTGACCATTCGTCAATTCTCCGCGTTTGGAGAAGAAATCCGCGCTCATTCAACGATGAGCGCGCCTCAGAAGAAGTCTTCTACGTCGGTGGGAAGTCATCTCTCCATCGACGACTACTCCGAACGCCAGAAGGCGAAGTACGGCGACGTCGTCGACTTCGACGACGACGATGAAGATATGGAGGGCGAGGAGAACTCTCCCTCAAAGCGCAAAGACTCAGTGTCGAGTGAATCGCTCGACCCTCACGCGAAGAACATTCGCCCGCGTGAAGGGGACGAATCGGACGCTTCGAGCTCGAAGCGTTCGCGTACTGAGAGCGATACCCCACTCGCTTCCGCTGGGGCTCTCATTACTCCGCGCGCTGCTGCTGCAGCGCGTGATGTTAAAGCTCAAGGCTCTCCGCGCGCTGCACCTGCAGCGCGCGATCCGTGGATGCCGTCCGCGTCCGAGATCGCGGACCGGTATGGGAACTCGGTACCTCCGAATGAGGTACCGCTGTACGTATGCAGCGCCATCAAAGATGACGCTGTGGCTGCCGAGCTGCACTTTGATGCGGAAACGCATCAAAGGCGCGATTACTACATCGGACTCTTTCATGAGTTCCGATGGTTTCAAAGCAAGAAGACATCTTCTCGCAGCAAAGTGCCCGAGTGGCAGGCACTTTGTCAAAGTTGGAACGCCTTTGTTGAAAACTTCAACAAGAGGCCGAGTGCTTACCGTGATCGGATTAAGCAAGCGCGTGATCGCTTCGAGACATACTCGAAGCGTGGAAAGCTGGAGCAACTTCATGTTGCTGCTGAGGAGGCAAATGTGCCGTGCGCTGTGCCCGAGGGCTTTCAGTGCACGAAGTGCTTTCCGGGCGCGGTCCGCTTGGGCGACCGCGACCTGAACGGATACACGTCGTTCCGTGTGCCCGAAAGTCTCAAAGAGCTCCGTGCTAAATTCTTAGCACGTGAGGGTTCGGGCGCTGGTGATGACCGCAGCGCTCGCACTACTTCCGCTGCGCCAGCGCGTACTGCTCTTCGTTCGCCCTCACCATTTCCGGAAGGTCCTCCAGCAAGACGTTCCGCAGCTCCCATGTATCTTGATGGGGGAGGAAATCCTCTCCAACGAATACGAAAACGAGCCCCGTGAGGGTTCGTTTTCGGGATACTATGGTCAACAATCCGCTCAACAATCGAGCGGGTTGAGTCGCGGGCGTCACGGATCGGCGGTGGCGGGGGTGGGAACACGCCCCGGGTATGATCAGCCCCGGGCTGATCAGTAGGCGCCTCTCCACGACCGGGTGACCGCCGTGGAGCTTCTGCAGGGCGCTGAGTTCGCCGCCCTGAAACAGGAGCTGGCGAACCAGAAGGCCCAAGTCGCGGCGGTCTCACAGACCGCCTCGAACATCCAGGTCGAGCTGGGGACCCAGATGAAGGGGTTGCTCCAGCGCGCGGACGCGCTGGAGGAGAGGCTGCTCGTCGCCGAGGGCAAGTCCTCCGCTTCTGCCTCGGCTCCTGCTGAGGCTTCGGGTCAGCCGAGCTAGATGGCTCGTGTTGCAGGTATGGCTTCAACCGTCCGACGTAAAAGGTCGGATGGAGGCGCATGCTAGACGCAAGCTTGCTTGCTCCGAAATCCGAAACTGCATGTCTAGGCAGGTTTTGTGTAGCTAACAAAACTAACGAACCAACTTTAAATTCATTTGTGTTGCCTCTGCCCGCATTGTCTGCGTTCAGCTTCTGTTGATCAACAGAAGCTGCTATTGTGTCTTGGACAAACCGAATTACGGCTTGTCTTTTGGTGATGAAACTGATTGCATCCGAGCTGAAGTCATTCAGCTCGCTCTCCGCTAGAGGCCCGGCCTCTGCGTGGTTCTTTGCGGTGTCTGCGCCCTGCGCAGACCCGTGGTCGTTGGCCTTGTTGTTGGGGGAGTCAGCGCCCTGCGCAGACTCATGTGGTTTGTCCATTGTTGCAGCTGACACTGTGCAAGTGTCAGCGGTTTTCTGCGGCTGCTGCATTGCAGTCGTAGATCCTCCCCCACTTAAAGTGGGAGCCATCACTCCGAGTAAACTCGATAGGCGTGGATGCCGCATGGCATTCACGTAGAACGGTGTATGCCCGGTCGAGGCATGCACTGAGTTGTTAATGGCAAACTCTGCCATCGATAGGCACTCGCTCCAGTATTGGAACGAGTGAGCGTAGCTCTTCAACATATCGACGAGCACGCGATTCACGCGCTCGGTTTGACCGTCCGTCTGCGGATGATCCGCAGTCGACATTGAAAGTTGGCTCCCAAGAAGTGTAAACACTTCTTGCCACAGGTGCGCTGTGAAGCGCGGGTCTCTGTCCGACACGATGTCGGACGGCATGCCATGGTGTTTGAACACCATGTCGACGAGCAGACGGGCCGTCTGCTTCGCGGTCACCTCTGCTGGCACCGCAGCAAGATGTACCATCTTGCTGAAACGGTCTACAAAGACCACAACACCGGTGTTCCCTCCGCTATCCGGGGGAAGACCAAAGATGAAGTCCAAAGACATGGACTTCCAACACTCCGACGGAGTCGGTAGTGATTGCAGTGGAGCCTGCGCGAATGGCGCAGGCTTTACGCGTTGACATACCTCGCAAGCACGGATGTACTTGCGCACCCACTTATACTGGTGGTGCCAGTAGAAGTCGCGCGTGAGAAGGACGTAAGTCTTCTCACGTCCGAGATGTCCCACAGTCGGGGCATCATGATACTCGTACATGATCCTGAGTCGCAGGTCATGGTCATTTGGCACGACAACGCGATCCACGTTGTCGTCGACTGCATTGTAAAGCAGTAGTCCGTCGTGCACACGAAAGCGGTGTGCACGCGCTCGAACGTGCTTGGGCAGCTTCTGACGGGACTTGTCAGAAGGCGATGTGCCATAGGCCAGCAAGAGCTTCGCGTCCGTGTCGTGCGCGTACGCGGCCTTCACATCATCCAATAGAGATGATGTGGGTTTGCTCGATCGCATGGCGTCAATGGCATTGACGTCAACAGCTTCTGCATAGTCCGGCCGACGTGATAACGCGTCGGCCACTACATTCAATCTTCCGGGTTTGTATTCGACCCGGAAGTTATACTCGGCAAAGAATGAGAGCCATCTCGCCATTCTTTGTGAAATGTGTGGCGACTTCACTGCGGTACGCAGTGAAGCATGGTCGGTGTAGACCACAAATGGTGTACTTCCAAGCAAATAGACTCGGAACTTTGCGAGTGCGTACTTCATGGCAAGGAGTTCCTTGTCATGCACCGGATAGTTGCGCTCAGCTGGCTTCAGCTGACGCGATTGGTAGTAGACGACACGATCACGGCCCTCGTGATCGTGCTGCATCAATGCGCATCCGATCGCGAAGTCGGATGCGTCACATACGACGTGAAATGGACGATCTTGGTCAGCCACTGCCAAGATCGGTGCCTCAGTCAAGCCCCGCTTGACTGCATCGAATGCCTTTTGGCAATCGAGTGTCCAATTCCACACAGCTTCCTTCTTAAGAAGCTGTGACAGCGGGCGGATTTTGCCCGCGTAATCCTCCACGTACTTGCACAAGTACGTGGCCAAGCCAAGGAACTGCCTCAGTTCCTTGACACTTGAAGGCGTTGGCCATTCATTGATCACTCTGACCTTTTCCGGGTCAGGGCGAACACCATTCTTCCCTACGAGACACCCGAGGACGGGTATCTCGCTCGCCCCGAAGCTACACTTCTTCAGGTTCGCGTAGAGCTTATGTTTTCGCATAAGCTCAAGTAGCTTCCGGAGATGCACCCTGTGCATCTCTACGTCGGTCTTCCCGTCCACAGCCCGGCTGTGGATGAACACATCATCGAAGTAGCTCGGTGCGAAGTCGCGCACCGAGCGCAACAAGTGCGTCACGCACCTGTTGAAAGTCGCAGGGGCGTTCTTAAGCCCCTGTGGCATTACTAGCCATTCCCAGAGCATGCCGCTTGGCGTGCTCACTGCCGTGAGAGGGATATCGCTCTCACGCATTAGGATTTGATAAAATCCATCTCGCAAGTCGAGAGCACTGTAAACGGTGCTCCCGGCCATCGAATCGATGATAACATCTTTTCGCGGTATCGGCGTCTGCGCCGGTACCGTCGCATCGTTCAGCTTGTTATACGCATGAACGATGCGCCATCCGCCCTGTGGCTTTTTGACACAGAACGTCGGAGCACTGTGCGGGGACTTTGATTCCCGCACTTGTCCTGCTTTGCGATGACTTTCAAAGAACTCGTCGATTGCTTTTACTTGCTCTCGCGGCAGTGACCACTGCCGCGTGACACAGTACTTCGTTCCCGGCACGAGATCAATCTCGTGCTGAATGCCCTTATCCTGCGGAAGCTCCGCAGGAATGTCTTCCGGGAGTACGTCTTTGTACTCCCTTAACAATTCGTAATAGGGACTCGACTTCAGCGAGTCCCAACCTTGTTCCTCGAAGCGTTCTCGCTTCGTCTTCGCACTGAGAGTGTCTTCACTCTCAGTGGTACTTCCAATGAAGAGCTGCCTCAGCTCTTCGCTCTCGCTCTCCGTTCTTTCGTTGTCCGAAAGAACGCAGACTTGCTCGATGCGTCCATCGTGCAAGTCGCGCGTGAAGCGCTTCCATCTCATGGCTGGAAGCGAAGTCAACTCCGACGCCATCGTCAGAGGACTAGCGAGTTCCATCTCACGATACTGGAATCCAGTATCGGTGCGCGTCAAGACGCTTAGCGTCTCGACACCCGGCGTTTCCGCCCCAGTTTGCCCAGCAGACTGCTCTTGTTGCGTCTCGGTCCCGGACCGAGACTTGCGCAGCTTTTTCCGCTTGCGCCGTCTTCTTGTTGTGCGGAGCCCGGCTCCGCACAGTTGTTCTTCTGGTCCAGGCCCGGCCGTGGACAGTTGTTCGCCGACGGACCCTGTCCGCGGGCGCGCGGTATCAAGCCCGGCTTGACCGCATTTTCCTTCGTGCAGCTTGGCTGCACGGTAATGTGTCCCTTCGTCGGCAGACCCTGTCTGCGGGCGCGCGATATCAAGCCCGGCTTGATCGCATGGCGCTTCGTCGTGCAGCCCGGCTGCACGACAGCATGCAAATTGCGTCAGTGCAGTACGTTTGCAACCGTCCGCACTGTTTGCAGCGTCAACTCCCGGAGTTGACACGCCTTCGTTACCTCGACGCCATTCATTGGCGGAACCCCTCATGACCGAGGGTGCGTCGGCTCCCGGAGCCGACGCGTCGTTGTCGACCTGACCGCTTCGGGTCAGGGACAGTCCCTTACACGCTTGAACGTGGGCGTTGGTTCCCGGAACCAACACATCTTTTTCTTCCGACGTCGGCAGCATTGCCGACGTTGGTCTCACTTGTGCGCGCCCTCGCGCACTTCCTGGGCGCTCCGGGACAGCAGCATAAAGCGCTGTCTCGACTGGTGAGCCGCGGTAACAGGGCCATCGCTCTCTGTTCCGCTGTCGCGTCCGAAGCGTACGAGCGTGCGCTTCTTCCAGTCTATCACCGGATCATGCCGTGCAAGCCACGGCATGCCGATTACTACGTCGAACTTATCGTCCAGGTCCAGGACGATAAAGTGTTCGACAAACACTCGTTGTTTGTACGAGAAGCGCACGTTCACGACGCGCTTCTCGGTCTTCACGATGGCACCTGTTGCCAGTCGTACCTCCAGAAGACTTCGAGGTACATTTACTTCCTCGAAGTCAAGTCTCGACAGGTTTCGTAGTCGAACAAAGTTGTTCGACGCGCCTGAATCTACCAAAGCTCGAAGAGAGTCACTCGCTCTCTTCGAGTAAACCTTCAAGATGACTAGGTTCGGCCTGTCATCTTGTTTCTTGCAGTGAGAGCTGGTCTCACTGGGGGCTGCAGTCCTCAGTGTCGCGTGCCCGATGTCGGCACGCGCGACTGCATTACCAGTAGGGCGCCCCGCGCCTACTGGATGTTCGCGTTTATTGTTGGTCCGCGGCGATGCCTAGCATCGCCACGACGGCCACCTCCAGGGGGCATGGGAGCTGTGCACTCCCGTGCAAAGTGACCGGTCCTTCCGCAACGGAAGCATCGCACGTTACCTCCCTGCTGCTGGTAACCAGCAGTTGTTGCGTTCGAGAGGTTCATTGGTTGTGGACCTCCCGTCCTCGCTACCGGGCGCGGTTGCGGCCTTGGCACGTTTGCATGGAGTTTAGCCTGCCGCAGACTAAACTCTTCTTGCATGGCAAGAGTGATTGCAGCTTCGAGAGTACTCGGGTACTCTCGGAAGAGATAGGTCTTCACGGGCCCATCTCTAAGTCCTTTCATGAACGCGACGACCTTGGTCGCCTCGTCAATCGGGTTAGTCACGATATTTGATACCAAATATCGTGCGCGCTGCGCGTAAGCATGGACGTCATGCTTACCCTGCTGAAGGTCGAGGAACTCCGCCCTCGACCGGAACTCGTTTTGCGGGGGCTCAAACGCTTGTTTGAGCTCCTCTTTGAACACTTCGTACGTGCTGAAGCACGTAGGATCGGAGAGTCGGCGTCCATACGACCAACTCCTTGCGCGTCCGCCAAGGCAGGACATGGCGAACGCGACCTTCGACAGCGGGTCGACGATGCGTCGAGCTGCTATGGCTGTGTCGAGCTCGACAAGCCATCGGAGGAGAGGCTCGCCCTCTCTTCCCACGTTATTGCTTACGCTCAACTTTAATGGTTGAGCACGCGGTGTCGTCCCTGACGACGCCGTCACTGAGGAAGCAGCGTCACGCTGCTCCTTCATGATGAACGCCAGAGCAACACCATGTTGCTCCGTCGGCGATAGCGTACGCAGCATCGTGGCTATCGCCGCTTCTCCAATGACTGTTGACAGTCGTTGGAGGGCCTCCCACTCTGGATCAGACAGGTGGGGGCAGTCAGCGCGTGCAACATGCGTTGCAGGCGTATTGGAGCTCTCCATGGGCACCTCCGTGCTCATGGGGTTCTCGGCTCCGCGTTCGTACACCGCGTACGAACGTCAAGCAGTCGGTCGTTGGACAGACTACAAAGTGCTACCAGGTATAGTGAGTCTAACTTGACTCACTACTTTAGCTTACACGTTGCGCAACGTGTATGAGGAAGCGTAAGTACTTAGTAATTACTTAGGTTAATTATATTTGAATACACAAATATAAGTTAAGTAAGAAAGGATTCCAAGTGACTTAGATTAGGTAAAATGAGAACTGTATTGTTTGTGAAATTGATCTTCCTCCAAAATCTGCTAAAACTGTTTATCATCTATGAAAGGGGTTGACAGCGGCTGGCTGTCAGAGTCCCGCTAATGTGCACGTCTCTAATTGATAGAAAGATGCTGCTTTCTACCAATGGGATCTTTGGGTAGGTGTGGACCACTCATTGTGGTGGTCCACTTCAATGTATCCATTGGTGTGTCTTACACCAATGTGAGGAAGTATCCAAAACTTTTAACAGATAACCTATCTGTTAAATTCACAAGTGGCTTGCAGCCACTTGTGCGTGTAACCCCGTTACAGCAGGGATATGCGCAAAGCACACAGAGCCCCACACGGGTAGCTTGCTCACGTTGGGAGGTGTCCCATACACCATCTCATACGGTGTCTTATTTCCCAACCGCGCCATAGGTATGCGATTTTGCACATACGTCATGTACATAAGCGCCTCTGGTCACCACTTGTGTGCCATATCAGCGTCTTTCAATGCGCAGCGAACTCTGTCCAGTTTGCTCTGATGATCTCGCTCTGCAGCACCACTCTCTTCAGGGCTGTAGGCATTCGATGTTTGGAATGCAATTCCTTTGCTTTTACAAAAACTTTTAAAGGCTGCATTCACAAACTCAGTTCCTCCATCGGACCTAATCCGACGAATCGTGAACTTTCCCTCACGCTCCAGCTGCAAAAGTAGCTCCTCTACTTTCTCAAATACTTCTTTCTTATTGCGCAGGACATAAGTCCAACGCCATGACGTGTTGTCGTCAATGATGCTCAGAAAGTATTTAATTTTCCCGCAGCTGCCATACACCCCAATTGTTTTCATGGGGCCGTTTGTGTCCATGTGAATGGTGCTAATCGGGTGTTCGTCTCTCGAACTCCTCGCATTCAGGTAGGACATCCTCCGTTTCTTCATCTCTGCACACGTTGTGCAGAAGAACGGAATTTTTCTTAGACCTGACGCGGCTAATTTTGGCATTCCAGCCACTAACTTTGCGCTTAGCATCGCAATAACTGCCTCTTTATTGAGGTGGCCTAGTTTGACATGCCACTCTTGCAGTGTGCGCTCAAACCTTTTATTATTAAGGTGAGCTAGCGGCTTACAGGACCCTTGCTTCACTGCGTTACACAGCAGTTGTCTTTCTTGCAGCGTTTTATTTTGCATATAATACGCCCCGTTGATAGCTTTCGCAACAAAAACTAATTCGTTTTTGAAAAGTACAAATTTGTAGTCGCCAGTTAAGGATCCCAAAATTTGGTACCCACCGCGCCTGAGCCAGAACTCGCTCAGAATGTTCGAGGTAGCGTCCGGTACTAACGCAATATTTTCGAACAGAAAAGGTCTAATTCCTCGTGGACCATGCAAATACAACTTTATTGTACCAATATGTGTATTTGAATGCTTAGAGCCCTGTGCAAATGTAAACATGTACTGGGTGTTGGGTTCCTTCCGCACAAACCGCGCTGTCTCGCTGGTTAGGCCATGACCGCACCCTGAGTCAAGTACCCAAGAATTTGTGGTTATATACATTTCATCATCTAACAGAATTGGATACAAACTTCGCACCTTTTTCTCGAGCTCAGTCAGCATACCGGCGAAGGACTTCGTCGTCTCAGCAATCTCTTGATTGCTGTCCTTGCCTGGCTGCTTTTCCATGTCCACGTCGCCGTCCGGTTCCTTACCCGCGGCTTGAGCCTTGCCCGTGGCGTCAGCATTCACTGCGTTGACGACGGTATCCATTGGCTCGTCTTCGTCACTGAAGGGCAGCGTGCCCTTTCCCGGGGTCACGGGCACCTCGAAGTTGCTCGGAGGCGGGATCGTGTACCCATCAGCTGTCGGTCGTGACGCGCCGTGTTCAGCGTTGCACGCGTCCACCGCCACGGCTTTAGCCAGGCACTCATCCAGTGGGACTTCACGTCTCACCTTGGCCTTGGCCCTTCCCTTGCCGTTGCCCCTCATCTTGGGCGTTGGCTCGTGGACTTCCTTGCGAGCCTGGCGGCTTGGCCTTGACCAGATGTTCCGGCGGTGCACGCCAGCTGCCTTGTCAAGTGCACGCTTGGGGCAGTTGATCATCTTGTGTGGCCCAACATTGTTCATTTTGTTGTGCCCACCACCACAGTAGTGGCAATTCATTGCACCAATGTTGTAGTGCAAATCGTGCACCGGCCCGTCTACGGCCTTGCGCTTGCCAAGCACAGGCCCCTTCAGATTTGTGGGAGCCGTGTTGACATGGTTGACCGCCTTTCCGCTAGCCAGAGCCCAGATCTCGCTCTTGCTCTTGGTGCCGAAGATGGCATTGAGCTTGTCGCTCACCTTCTCGAGCGTAAACCCATCCTGGGTCAGCTCAACCGAAGAGCCCCACATGTGCCTCGGAAGCACTCCGAGCACCATCACCAGCATAAGCTGGGAGGTCAACATGTGGCTGTGCAGAGCCGCGTGCGCGTTCACGTTGACTTGGCTACGCACACTGTTGAGATCTTGAAAGAGCAGTCCCACGCTCTTGAAGTCGGTGCACACCATCTCCATGAACTGCCGAACCAGCCCGACGACGCCTGCCGCGTTGCTGAGGCTGTACTGTTTTTCAACGAGCCGCCAAATTACATAGATGGGCTCGTCCATGCGCTTGGTCGCGATTCCCTTGAAGTCGCCCGGCAGCGTTTCGCACAGCAGCTGCTTGATGTACGACGACTGCTGACTCAGCAGCGTCTCGTGCAAATCGTGCTGCCATGCCGCGTCTTTATCCTCTGCAGGAGGACGCGGCGGCATTACCGGCTGGCTCTCGAGCAAATCCTCGAACCGAGTCAGCGGCTTTGCACGCTTGTGCTGCAGCTCCTCCAGCGCGCGTTGTTCGCTTAACGCCTTGAGGTGGATGACCAGCTTGCTCTTCCATGATGCGAAGTGCAGAGGCTTTCCGCTGAACCGCAGCGAGTCGACCGAACTCTTGTCAACTTGGGGCTTGCTCATGTTACTTGAAATGTTAAAATGAACAGAATACTGTTGGTAACTCTCAACAATATATTACTCTTAACCTCTTATTCCTATGCCTACTACTCTAGGTCCGTGCTCGGTACCTGGAGGCAAAAGAGGAAGTGAGCTCGTCTTCGGACTGCGTCCTCGACAGCTCACTCCTCGGCCTCTTGTCGTCATCGCACTATGGATGGCAGGCAGCTCTCTGCCTGTACAATCCAGATCGCAGCTGGCGATCCGAACATTTTCCTCTCGTACGTGCTAATATAAACATTAACAACTTAACGAGGTTTTTCTTTCATTATTCAATTACTCGACTGGCAGACAGGCGTTGCCTGCTGCCATTCTACGAGAGGGGCGCGCGCTGCGCGCCTCCTCATTCAACAGTTCAGAACCTGTGCAGTAAGCCAGCAATGTTCTGCAAAGGGGGGTTGAGTACTTGGTGGACTGGATCGCCGTGACACTGCAGCAGTCAGCGGAGGAGGGGGTGACCAAGAACGAGTTTAGGCCCTGGTCCAAGTGAAGAACGTGTGCCAATGAAACGAGGGCTAGGTGAATAGTTGAGATTCTTGGTCACGACTGGCACATGTGCTGTGGCTGGTCCAAGGGTGCACCGCCAACCGCCACGACCACCGCCCATCGTGCCGCCCTGAGCTAAGTACATCATCGTCAAGGCGACACCCTTGATTAGCTTGTGCTTGGCGTTGGGGGCGGGATGGCGAGTGGTTACACTGTAGATTACTTTGTAGATGAAAGACATGAAGCCTTGTCACACCACAGCTTCTTGTACCAGTGTGTATGTTTGGCATGCAAAGCTTGCTCGAAGGTCGTCGAGCTAAATGTTGAGGTGTGCGTTAAATCCCACGAAGGCTGCGCTGGTCCGCAACCGAGATGGTAGCAGCAGCGGCACAGGCAATAACAATTGCACATATTGCAGCAGTTTCTCTATCCATATTGCTAGCACAAAAATTCTCTGGCTGGCACACGTCGTATTGGCGTTCCAGGAAGTTGTGTTCCCGGTCCGAATGGGTACAGTGTACCAAACCTGTTAGCCAATTGAAAGGCTTGAAATTGCCCAGCTCGGAACACGTTCTTCACTTGGACCAGGGTCTTACTCCTTTGCTGATGGTTCGTCGAAATGGAGTAGTTTCCTGGCGTGTGGAGGCCCTCTGCGAACATGTGGACATTCTTCGTTGGTTTCGCGATGTCGGTCGCTTGAAATTTCCATCTATCGCGGCCTTAGCACGCGTTTGGCTAGGGCGCAGTCCTTCCAACGCGTTCCAAGAGCGTGTCTTCTCTACAGGGGGATTTCTGATGAGCAGCCTTCGGACGAGAACCGACAACGAACGCGCGGAAATGCAGGTCATACTCCACCATAATCGAGTGGAAATCCGTCGTATGGAGCTTGACAGCGATGGATACAAAGGTCTGACGATGCAGGAGGTCGACCACTTAAACTTCTAGGAATTACTGGAAAGTACTACAGACACCGCGCCTACTTCCGACACATGGGTACACGGATAATCTTCCAGAGCGAAATGAAATGTTGCAGGTAATTTGATTTAAGGAATCTATACCTGCAAGGTTGAGAGTCGAAGAATTACATCGCCTACCTGTACGTCGTCTTCGTAGCTGCATCCATCAGTGTCAACTGGGGTGTCCTTGGGGCCCAAGTAGCAAATGCCAGTGTGGCGGAAGCAGTTCTTGATCTTTTTCTTCCCCGTTATTTCACGCCAGACCTCTTCGCTCCATCGCATAGCTTGCGTCATGGCCGGGCATGCCTCAGCCAACCGTATAATGGCTCTCTTGTGGCCAATTTTGAGCCACCGGCCCATTGCTGCTTCGCTTGCGAGGCTTGTTCCAAAGTGAGTGCCAGCAGCAGCAAGCACTGGGTGAAGAGGCCCTAGGTGCCTATCATTTTCCCGCGCAAAATGGTCTCTATAATTTAATTTTTGTTTTGTATAAATATAGCACGGGTTATTGCCGTACCCCCGTGTCGGAAGTGACCGCGCAGACTGTACAGTACTACTACTGTAGTATTACTACAGTAACGGAGATCCTCTGAAATGATAGTGATGTTACTGTAGTAAGTCGAAGCCACAGCTGCCCTATTAATACAGTAATTTTGGGAAAATTCGTGTTACTATTAACCCCTGCCTACAACTTGTCGCGACGTGTATCAGATGCATACAAAACGCAGTATACTCAAAATCCTCCCCGAAATATATCTTTCCCGGATAATAGTCATTCAGAGCAACGTAGCATGTGTGTGTGCATATGTATTGTGGTTTGCAGATATTTTGTCGCTCGGATTTAGGGCTTAGTTCGATCTCTGAGATAAAATAATTCGAAGACATAAACATGCGACATGGTAGTAAATCGACCTCCAGACTGGAGGTCCTGGAGTCCAGGTGTAGGTAAGTCTTCCTACTAAATATAACGAGCGCATCGTTGGTTCTTAGGACGCCGAGGTAACGTCGCCGGCCACTGCTACTCCGATACGGCTCTGTTGGTCGTGTTTGACGGCTCGTTAGCTTCGTCGGTGAGTGCACTAGCGGCTCCTGCATCACTGGGCTTTCCGCCTCTCTGTTGCGCGAGCTGCACCCCGCCATGTAAGACCGCATGTTGATACTACGCTACCATACTGAAACCAAGTGTGTCGCTAGCCCTTGTGACTCTAATACTAATCTGTTGAACGTGTTTGATGGCTCGTTAGCTTTGTGAGTGTACTAGCGGCTCCTGCTTTTATAATGAGCCCACCACGTGGTGGTGATTTGCCATTCGACAAGCAACTTCGAGGCTTGGTGACGTTCAGGACTTCCTTCTGTATAATCCCACGCCACAAACCCACTATGATCTAACGCCGCAAGTATAGACAATCGCTTGCCTCTACTAAACGGCAACCGAACCACCGCCTTTGTATTCCGTTTTGATCATGCATATCTACGATACGCATGTCGTCCATCCTTCGACGTTTCGTCGATAAAAAGCAGTTGCTCAGGATAAGAATACATAGCTTCCAACTTAACCTTGTACGCATTCACGTCGTGTGGCACAGCCTCTCTTGCGGCTTTCGTTAAAACTTTTTGTGTCAAATTCATATCAAAATGCAAGGCTCTACAAATGGTGCTTAACGAAACATTTTTCACTTCACGACAATTGTTTCGTATCAACTCCTGTAGCTCCTCTAAATAAAATGTAGGGTAAGCTTTCACGTACTTTCGAACACGAGTTACTACGTCGTTCGGCCAACGCGACGAGCGGTTAGTTTGATTTCCTTCATCTGCCACACCATCGGTCAAAAACAACTTGTACCAACGTTGCAGTGTTCGCACGTTAGGCCCAAACATATCGCTAACATACTGTCGGCATATCCCACGCGGGGACAGATACCATTACTCTAGACTACTCAGTTGACACCTCCTGGAGCTGAGCCTCGCCTAGAACGGGAGCATGACATCATGGGAGTCTCCAGCGTTAGCTGGCCCTTCGTCCACCGTTGACGACAGGGATAGGGACAGTGAGGAGAGAGCGATTATCGGCGACCGCAACCCCGGTAGGTCTTTAGGCTGCTCCCCGCAAGCGTTCCGGTTTACATGCAATATACAGCGGACTCGGAGCGACGGCACAAGTGCGCTAGCCGTGCTCCATGTCCCTCGGCACGACGCCAGCGCGCATACTGACGTCGAAGCCCCCGCGGTTTCTCTCCGCGGTCGTCACCACCCTACTGCTCTACCACGCGCATACGTAACCCCGAACAGCGTACCTCGTGCAGTGCCGCCGTACCCCAATTCCCGATAGGTAGCAACACTAACTCCGCGTCCGACACCAAGTAGCTTAGATTAGCTCGTCGTTAATGCTCTTCCCGCACTAAATCCAGAACTCAGGGCCAGGCTTGCCAGCCCGCAAGGCCGCACCCTCCTATCTACCGAAGTCCCCCCGATCCGCGCCTATCCTGCTTGCTACGGTGTCCTTGCTAACCTACCTCACGCTGTCTCTCAGCCGCTCATCGGTTCTTCCTCGTCGCCTCTCCTTCTCCGCATACTGCACGTCGTTCGTCCTAGCCGTGTCGTCTCTCCTTGCGATCTTCCCGAGTCGCCCAGCTTCAATGGCGACCCTCTGCATCCCTTCTAGATCCCTCGCGCTTGTGGCACCAGCCCGCTGGCTTGCATCCACCACCAACTGACTGCTCGTTCACTCCTTCGTCACCGTCCTCTTCGTCATGGTGACGCTGTCAAGTCGATCACCGTTCGCCCGTCGTCACGCAGGTCACCGTCGTGGAGCTTGGCCACGAGAAAATCCCTACTACTACACGCCATCCCCGGCTGCGAGATCGTCCTCGATCTTGCCGCTATCCAGCAGCTCTTCGAACTGTTGGGCCGTGAGCCATCGCTTGCCCATCGGTCCACCCCGTCGAGTACTGTACTCCACTTGATGCTCCAATACATAGCGTCCGGCGCGATTCCGCACGCGTCGCCTCGCCCGCTCAACAATGTAGACAACGCTGGCAGTGGTGCCGGCTGTCGCCGACGCCCTCGTCCCTGCAGCATCTCGACCGCTCCCACCGTAACTGCACTTGCACCATCTCGTTCAGTGCCGTGGCCGTCGTCTCGGACTTCGTCGTGCGGCTCGGTTGTCGGCCGTCCTTGCCCGGCCGCTTGTTGCTCTCGCTCACCTACTTCCCTCGTGGCTTCGTCACCGGCACTACACCTTCGTACTTCGGCACGTGCACCGCCGTGTAGCCCTTGATCGCCGTCTGGACCCACTTCCTCGGCTTCTGGAGCCCCCTGCCCGTCACGTGCAGCACGGCGCCGCGCAAGCCGTGCTTCTCGCGCTGTATCGGCTTCTCGTCGCCGTTGCTGCTTCTGCTTCTCGTCGTCCTTGGCATCGCCACCCGAGCGCGCCTTCCTCTTTCGCTGGCCGTTCCTTAGTGCTGCTTGGCGTTGCGTGGGTGCCCAAGTCGGCGCATTACCACCAGCGTCACCGCTCGCCGCGACTATTCTCGGGTTCGTCGGTTCCAACGTGGCAGTCGTATCTGCCACCACCAGTCGTTCATCTTGTCCAGCGGCACCTTCTGCCCATTCACCGGTATCGGTGCTTCTTCCAGCGCCACCACCGTTTCTCGTTTTACCCACTGCGTCTCCGACAGGGCCAGCAGCTTCAGGTTCTGGTCCAGCTTCACGCAATGGCACCACTGTCACACTTGGCACTCCGTCGCTTGTGCCACTCGCACCTGGTCCCAGCAGCGCTGCATTCGCCACCCGGCCGTCGCCACGTGAGCCAGTCTCGGCTTCGTCGTCTTCCTCCGCCAGCTCGGCGAGGATTCGTTCAGCAATCGCGCCCAGCGAGTCACTCGGGCAGCTGCTCGCCGCCAGGAAGCTGCTGTGCTTCACCAAGTGCTCGCCTGTGTCGTCCCGTACAACCTCCATGTTGTCGAACCCAGCGTCCTGCACAACCTTGGCCGGTCCTACCCATTGATGGGCGAGCTTCGTGATACCCTTGCCTCTGGACGGCCGCAGCACCCACACCAAGTCGCCTGGGCTGAACTCCCGGCGCTGCCTGACACGCCGATTGTAGAACTTCTCGCGGCGGCGTTGGTCCTTCTCCAGCGCCTTCCGTGCCGCTTCCGTCGCTCTCGCCAAGTTCGCCACCAATCGCCGCTGGTACTCGGCGAACTCCCCGACCTGCCGCACACCGCTCACGCGCAGCAACTCGTTCGGGGCTCTCAGCCGTCTGCCCATCATGAGCTCGTTGGGGCTGAACCCCGTGCTCGTGTGTCTCGCGCCGTTGTACGCATAGGCCGCACACAGCAGCCACTGATCCCAATCATTTTGAGCCTCGGCCACGTAGAGCGCGACCACATCCTTCCACGAGCGATGAAATCGCTCGACGAGCCCTAGCAACACCGGCCTGTACGGTACCGGCGTCGTCTGCTTCGCCTGCAGTGATTCACCAGCGCTTCAATCACCGCGCCGTTCAACTCAGGCGCGCCGTCCATGACGAGCTCGCGCATCGGCCCGTACACCATCACAAATTTCTCCAAGATGAACTTGGCGATGTCCTTCGCCGTATGGTTCGGGACCGCCGCCACTACCGCGTACCTCGTAGTGTAGTCGACCGCCGCAATCACCTAGCGGTTGCCGTCGGGCGTGACTGGTAGCGGGCCAGCCACGTCGAGCGCCCATCGATCACCAGCAGCCCCTACACCTTGGCTCCGTAGCGGAGGGATGACCTCCTTCGGTCTTGCCTTCCTGCTCCCGCAGTCTCGACACGCACGCACCCATCGTCGCTCATGCCCATGTCCGGTCACCAATAGTTCACCGCGAGCCTCGCATACGTCTGCAGGGTTCGTAAGTGACAGGAGTAGATAGAATCGTGACTCTCGCGTACAATGCGCCACCTTCCCCTTTCTCCACACCGTACACGCAAAGCTTAATGTCGTGCCATGGTACGTCAGCCGAAAGAATGTCCTTCCCACCTTCATGTGCACGTCGACCACCGCGTCGTTGCCCACGCCCTCGAGTGCGCTCGCTTCGCTGCTGTCGCCTAGTCCAATGCCAGCTTCGTCACTAGCGCCGCCTCGCATCCGTCGTTCGCGCCCGTGTTGAAGGCCGCCAGTAGTCACCGCGGAGAGTCTTGCTGCGCCATCCCCTGCGCTGAACATCTCCTGGCGCCTCGATACCGTCTCGTGAGTCACGGTGCTGCTGGAGACAGCTCGGGCTGGTCGCCTTTCGCCATCCCCAGCTGCAAACGTCACCTGCCGCCCTTGAGCCTTGGCCTGGTGCCGCCTCGCATTCTGACCGTGCCTCCGTCTCTTTGTCTTCCGTTTCATGGCGTTGGGCCAGCCTTGTTGGTGGGCTGTGCGCCGCTCGTCTTCAATATGCTTTCCCGGGTCCGGATCAGCGAGCTTCAAGGCCGGGTCCCTTACGCTCGCTGTCCGTTTCCCGGTTGCTTGCTCGTTCCTGACCCGTTCTGCCCGTACACCTCGGCGAGGTCCGCCTTCTTCACGTTGCAATCCCGGACGAAGTGCCCCTCCTTGTTGCAGTAGTGGCACTTGGTCCCAGGGCGCGGCACGAACGGTGCCCGTGGTGCCCTCTGCTAAAGCCGTTCAAGGTACCGTTGAAGGCGCCCTTCACGCGTCTCGAACACCTCATCCTGTGTGACGTCTCGCGTGCCGTACACGCTCGCGTCGTGCTGACCTTCGACTTTGAATGCCTTGGCTCGCTGCCTGGCGTTCTGATCACCGCCTCCAGGCCGCTTGCCGCGTTCTCCGCCACTCGTCGTTTGATTTTTCGAATCTCCGCCCCGGGCGGCGCTTGTACCAGCGGGTACCAGTTCAAATCCTGGCGGTATCGCCCGCCACCACTCCGTCGCACTGGCTTTACCGGACAGCACCGGTCGCCCCCAAGGTGTCGTACCTTGGTGGCCTCGCGGTCGTGCCCCACATCGGGCCGTACCCGCTCACCACACTCCCGAAGTTGCCGACCAATCCCGACTGCTCCTTGCTGCTCGACGCTGTCACCGACGCCGACGCTGTGAAGGGCCCGCGCCCGTGCGCGGCCTCGCGCTCGTCCCAGCGCGCCATTGCCGAGTCCAAGCCAACACCATAGCCCTCACCGTACTCGCCTACGTGTGGCACCGCCATGTTCACGGCCTCGTCCAACGTTCGTGGACGATGTCCGCGCACGTGCGTCGCTCCCTCGCTGCTGCTCATGCCTTTCAAGAAGGCATTCACGAGCCAAACTGCGCCTACGTCGCCGCGCTCACCAATCTCCCGTAGAGACTGCGTGTACTCGACCAGTCTCTCCCCGCGCATCTGACGCCGCGCGTTGAGGAGGTCGACCACCTCCGGCCCCGTGTGCTGCGTCATGTACTTGGCGCGGAGCATGTCGGCCAACGTGTTGATGTTCTCCTCCGACTCTGGTACCGACTCCATGACGGTCGCAAACCAGCGTTGCGCCTCGCCTTCCAAGTTCGACGCCACCTCGTGATACAACTGCTTGTCGCGCCACTCAACGCTCATGGTCACCGCCTGCCGCCGGACCTCGGCCCGCACAGTCTTGAGCCACATCGTGACCGGCATGACATCATCCAGGCCCTTGAACTTCGTGAGCTTGAGGGACTTCGCCTTCTCGCGCACGATGATCGGTCGCGCTGGCTCCGCCTCACTCATCGTCGTCGTAACCGGTGTCGCGGGTCCACGCCCAGTTCCAGCACCACCAGGACCGCCGTCACCACCAGTCCCAGCTGCGTCTCCTCGACTACCAGTCAGTGGCGTGCAGATGGTCGCCTCCGCGGTCGTGTCGGTTCCCGTCGGCGTGTCCGCGCCGGTGCCGGCGTTGCCACCGCCCGGCCCACGCGGAACGCCACTCGCATGAGAGTCGCCGTCTGATCCACGGCTTCCTCTCACCGTTCGTTGTCCGCTGTCAGCGCCGGCAGCGTCTCCTCCTGCCGAGGTTCCGCCGCCCGATTGCCCGATCGTCGTCGCCGTCGGCGTGTCGCCCGACGCGCGCCGAATCTCGTCCGTCGACAGCATGACGGTGCCGCCATCCCCAGTCACCAAGGTGATAGCCGTCGTGTGCTGCCTCTTGGCCGCTTCAGCCGCAGCAGCCGTGGCTCGCTCCGTCGAGGCTGCGCGGCGTTGCGCACGCTCTTCTCTCGCCGTTTCGTTTGTCGTCGTCATGTCCGCTAGACACCACAGTAACACATCAATTAATCACACTCGTTCATCGTTTCGTTTCCGTTTCCGCTGCGGGGTCCACCCTCTCGACGCTAGACCCGCAAGAATCTCACGATCCCTGCACGGTTTGCCCCTGTATGACCACCATGTCGGCATATCCCACGCGGGGACAGATACCATTACTCTAGACTACTCAGTTGACACCTCCTGGAGCTGAGCCTCGCCTAGAACGGGAGCATGACATCATGGGAGTCTCCAGCGTTAGCTGGCCCTTCGTCCACCGTTGACGACAGGGATAGGGACAGTGAGGAGAGAGCGATTATCGGCGACCGCAACCCCGGTAGGTCTTTAGGCTGCTCCCCGCAAGCGTTCCGGTTTACATGCAATATACAGCGGACTCGGAGCGACGGCACAAGTGCGCTAGCCGTGCTCCATGTCCCTCGGCACGACGCCAGCGCGCATACTGACGTCGAAGCCCCCGCGGTTTCTCTCCGCGGTCGTCACCACCCTACTGCTCTACCACGCGCATACGTAACCCCGAACAGCGTACCTCGTGCAGCGCCGCCGTACCCCAATTCCCGATAGGTAGCAACACTAACTCCGCGTCCGACACCAAGTAGCTTAGATTAGCTCGTCGTTAATGCTCTTCCCGCACTAAATCCAGAACTCAGGGCCAGGCTTGCCAGCCCGCAAGGCCGCACCCTCCTATCTACCGAAGTCCCCCCGATCCGCGCCTATCCTGCTTGCTACGGTGTCCTTGCTAACCTACCTCACGCTGTCTCTCAGCCGCTCATCGGTTCTTCCTCGTCGCCTCTCCTTCTCCGCATACTGCACGTCGTTCGTCCTAGCCGTGTCGTCTCTCCTTGCGATCTTCCCGAGTCGCCCAGCTTCAATGGCGACCCTCTGCATCCCTTCTAGATCCCTCGTGCTTGTGGCACCAGCCCGCTGGCTTGCATCCACCACCAACTGACTGCTCGTTCACTCCTTCGTCACCGTCCTCTTCGTCATGGTGACGCTGTCAAGTCGATCACCGTTCGCCCGTCGTCACGCAGGTCACCGTCGTGGAGCTTGGCCACGAGAAAATCCCTACTACTACAATACTGCATACATGTACATATTCCATACACATGAATTAGAAAAACGGCTCGCCAACGGTAGTCGAGAGAGTACATGCCGTACTTGTGCAACGTGAAGGTTTTTGGAAACTGCGGTGCTTTGACAGATCGGCAGATCGATCTGCGACCATTCGTCAAGTGTCCAGATGTAAGTGTCCTATTGAATGTTTTATACATATATATATCGCGGCATTACAATCCGTACACAGCCATCACGATTTAAAATAAATCGGCCCGAATTGCGTTTTTGGATCGGTTAGCGTAAATCGAGATCGATATCGAGACTGGCGATTATAACATGGAGGATTTAATGGCCATATGTCTTTATATCGAGCGCCAGATATTACAGTGCGCGTCAAAACTGGTATAGGACCACCCCTGTTCACCCTCATAACTCAATCAATTTTATCATTTTGAGGTGGGGGTTCGACAGTAGTTGTGAAAGACGCTGAGAAAGACCTGCTATGCGCTAACACTCGCGTTTTTGCACTTTAACGGGTGGCTCGTATACAAGAAACTGTAACGGGAGAGCGCACTAATAAGTAGCGTTCAACCGGTGTAACAGTAAGAGAGTAAACCACCCAGCCACGAACACTTAGAGCAGGGGGGAGCTTAGAGTACATTTGAACGTATACTACTGCGATTGTATTGACGTGCTGGTCCGTCGCATTGCTACGAGTACATATAGCAGCGATACCATTGTATGGTATTGCATGCAAGGTACATTTTGCACACATGCTACAAAAGGTATACACGAAAGGAGAGAGACCTCTGTGAGTTGGAGTGGTAGGGTGCTGAACGAGCACACTGCAACCGCGGACTTCCCTCTCCTGCCGTACCCACGTCTCCACCGTTGTCGATGTCAAGAGCGTCAATGAAACGTTGGCAACCGCTTTGTCAGCTTCCTGTCGTGTAGTTCTTATACGGTAACTCGATCTCTCGAACGAACGGTGCGAACCATCTTACCAAAGGGATTGCAGATGTAATCTAGCAGTGCTGAGAGTCCATGTTGTGCTTGTTATACGAGTTTTATCACTAGGTACGTTTGGCGCACGAAGCCTTCTATTACGGTGATTACGGTTTCTACTGATGTCTTTTGGAATTAGTTCAAAATTGCGGGCGTAATTTGGAATTTTCCATTATATTAATCCATGTATAATACCAGTACATTGCAATGTACACGTTGCTTTGAAACCCCCTAATTGTTGAAGCAGTCCGTACATGTGAAGGCCAGAGCCAGCTACAACGGTAAGCAGGTGGAATAGTGGATCTGCATTCATCTGCAATAGTGTCAATTTCGCTGAGTTCGGTCCGAACGGCCGCTGCGCGACTGGTAAGCTGTTTTTTGTCGTACGACACCATAACATTTGCAGTGCTACCCCACCCCGGATTCACGTGGAAACGAACTCCATTCAATTTCAGCAGTCACTGGAGGCCAGTACCTCCTCGCTATCGCACTACACGGGACTACGTTTGTCGGTGACTTTCGAGTTAATCCTCACTTTGAGTTTTCCTCCTTCCCGCTCAAACCTGCTCGACAAATAATGCAGCTCTTAGCTCCTCTCATCGCTCTCCTCGGACTCGCGACCACCGTTGAGGGCGCTTGCAGCGGACCCAACACCCGCACCACTCCTCCGCCTGGAGCCATCGTCGTCGATGCCACCGGTGCACAGCGTGGCAGCTTCCGCACCGTGGCGCAGGCAGGGCTGTCGATTATGGAATTTTTATTTATCTGTCGTCGTGTCCTTCACTAAACGATGAGAGGAAACGTAGGAAGACATCGCATAAATAATGAGACAACTACACATGAGCGAGAAAATTATGCGATAATGAAAACAATAACGAGACCCAGTGCATCTTTCACCGCGTGTATTCTCTTCGTCTTAGCGAGTTGCGTCGTCCACCGTGCGCGCGTCCCAGTAGCCGCTGTTTTGACGCAGGAACAGGATCATTTCCAGCGTAATGGGCTGAAGGCTGTGCCTTTTTTGGCCGAACGTAGTGCGTGCCGTGCTAAAGAACCTCTCCGCAACGTTAGAAGTGGGCTCGATGCAACTCAAAAGCTCATACGTCGCTTCCTTGGTGGCAAGGCGGC
Source organism: Phytophthora cinnamomi (assembly GCF_018691715.1). Lineage (NCBI taxonomy): Eukaryota > Oomycota > Peronosporomycetes > Peronosporales > Peronosporaceae > Phytophthora > Phytophthora cinnamomi. The sequence goes on from NW_027150971.1 coordinate 476,749, forward strand.
GACGCTTCTGCAGCTGCTCGACAAATGAGCCTTCGTCCTCGCTTGCGTCTTCGTCGCTGCTTCCATCACCAGTTCCTTGGCTCACTTCGTCTTGACTGCGAAAAGGCTCCAGCGCGGCCTTCTCACCGCGCTTGAGGCGGTTAACGTTTCCACCAAGAACGCGCACGGTGCCAGCCTCAAAGTCAGGGCTATGGACGATTTTGGCCCGGGGTCCTGCACCATGCATACAACAATTAGTCTTTCACAAATAAGATAATTTAAAACCAGAAAACGCACCGATGAACTTCTCGTAGTGTGGCTTGATTGCGAGAAGCCCGTCAAACCAGACACGCGCATCAAGCAGCGTGACATCAGAGCGTTGCAGCGCCTTCGAAACAGATTCGACCTTCTTCAGGTCCTTGAGAAGAGCTCGCAGGCGTCGGTTTGTTGCCGGAGGAGGCAGATAGTCGACAAGGTCGTCATCGCGCGCGTCGAGGTGCTCGAGAAGGTCGAAGTGCCTGTCGACCATTTCAAACGTCGACGACCACCTTGTGTCTTGACGAATCACTGGCCTCAGAGTTGTTTTGAACCTTTTAAATATATATATCACAACTGTAACGGGGTTACACGTACAAGTGGCTGCAAGCCACTTGTGAATTTAACAGATAGGTTATCTGTTAAACGTTTTGGATACTTCCTCACATTGGTGTAAGACACACCGATGGATACATTGAAGTGGACCACCACAGTGAGTGGTCCACACATACCCAAAGATCCTATTGGTAGAAAGCAGCATCTTTCTACCAATCAGAGACATGCATATTAGCGGGGCCCTGACAGCCAGCCGCTGCCAACCCTTTCATAGATGATAAACAGCAATTAGCAGATTTTAGAGGAAGATCAATTTACAAACAATACAGTTCTCATTTTACCTAATCTAAGTCACTTGGAATCCTTTTGTTACTTAACTTATATTTGTGTATTCAAATATAATTAACCTAAGTAATTACTAAGTACTTACGCTTCCTCATACACGTTGCGCAACGTGTAAGCTAAAGTAGTGAGTCAAGTTAGACTCACTATACCTGGTAGCACTTTGTAGTCTGTCCAACGACCGACTGCTTGACGTTCGTACGCGGTGTACGAACGCGGAGCCGAGAACCCCATGAGCACGGAGGTGCCCATGGAGAGCTCCAACACGCCTGCAACGCATGTTGCACGCGCTGACTGCCCCCACCTGTCTGACCCAGAGTGGGAGGCCCTCCAACGACTGTCAACAGTCATTGGAGAAGCGGCGATAGCTACAATGCTGCGTACGCTATCGCCGACGGAGCAACATGGTGTTGCTCTGGGATTCATCATGAAGGAGCAGCGTGACGCTGCTTCCTCAGTGACGGCGTCGTCAGGGACGACACCGCGCGCTCAACCATTAAAGTTGAGCGTAAGCAATTACGTGGGAAGAGAGGGCGAACCTCTCCTCCGATGGCTTGTCGAACTCGACACAGCCATAGCGGCTCGACGCATCGTCGACCCGCTGTCGAAGGTCGCGTTCGCCATGTCCTGCCTTGGCGGACGCGCAAGGAGTTGGGCGTACGGACGCCGACTCTCCGATCCTACGTGCTTCAGCACGTACGAAGTGTTCAAAGAGGAGCTCAAACAAGCGTTTGAGCCCCCGCAAAACGAGTTCCGGTCGAGGGCGGAGTTCCTCGACCTTCAGCAGGGTAAGCATGACGTCCATGCTTACGCGCAGCGCGCACGATATTTGGTATCAAATATCGTGACTAACCCGATTGACGAGGCGACCAAGGTCGTCACGTTCATGAAGGGGCTTAGAGATGGGCCTGTGAAGACCTATCTCTTCCGAGAGTACCCGAGTACTCTCGAAGCTGCAATAACTCTTGCCATGCAAGAAGAGTTTAGCCTGCGGCAGGCTAAACTCCATGTAAACGTACCGAGGCCGCAACCGCGCCCGGTAGCGAGGACGGGAGGTCCAGAACCAATGGACCTCTCGAATGCAACAACTGCTGGTTACCAGCAGCAGGGGAGGTAACGTGCGATGCTTCCGCTGCGGAAGGATCGGTCACTTTGCACGGGAGTGTACAGCTCCCATGCCCCTGGAGGTGGCCGTCGTGGCGATGCTAGGCATCGCCGCGGACTAACAAAAACGCGAACATCCAGTAGGCGCGGGGCGCCCTACTGGTAATGCAGTCGCGCGTGCCGACATCGGGCACGCGACACTGAGACTGCAGCCCCAGTGAGACCAGCTCTCACTGCAAGAAACAAGATGACAGGCCAAACCTAGTCATCTTGAGGTTTACCTCGAAGAGAGCGAGTGACTCTCTTCGAGCATTGGTAGACTCAGGCGCGTCGAACAACTTTGTTCGACTACGAAGCCTGTCAAGACTTGACTTCGAGGAGGTAGATACACCTCGAAGTCTTCTGGAGAACACGACTGGCAACAGGTGCCATCGTGAAGACCGAGAAGCGCGTCGTGAACGTGCGCTTCTCGTACAAACAACGAGTGTTTGTCGAACACTTTATCGTCCTGGACCTGGACGATAAATTCGACGTAGTAATGGGCATGCCGTGGCTTGCACGGCATGATCCGGTAATAGACTGGAAGAAGCGCACGCTCGTGCGCTTCGGACGCGACAGCGGAACAGAGAGCGATGGCCCTGTTACCGCAGCGCGCGCACCAGCAGGTGCGCGCGGCTCACCAGTCGAGACAGCGCTTTATGCTGCTGTCCCGGAGTGCCCAAGAAGTGCGCGAGGGCGCGCACAAGTGAGACCCACGTCGGCAATGCTGCCGACGTCGGAAGAAAAAAATGTGTTGGTTCCGGGAACCAACACCCACGTTCAAGCGTGGAAGGGACAGTCCCTGACCCGAAGCGGTCAGGTCGACAACGACGCGTCGGCTCCGGGAGCCGACGCACCCTCGGTCATGAGGGGCTCCGCCAATGAATGGCGTCGAGGTGACGAAGGCGTGTCAACTCCGGGAGTTGACGCTGCAAACAGTGCGGACGGTTGCAAACGTACCGCACTGACGCAATTACATGCTGTCGTGCAGCAGGGCTGCACGACGAAGCGCCATGCGATCAAGCCGGGCTTGATATCGCGCGCCCGCAGACAGGGTCTGCCGGCGAAGGACATTACCGTGCAGCCGGGCTGCACGAAGGAAAATGCGGTCAAGCCGGGCTTGATACCGCGCGCCCGCGGACAGGGTCCGCCGGCGAACGACTGTCCACGGCCGGGCCTGGACAAGAAGAACAACTGTGCGGAGCCGGGCTCCGCACAACAAGAAGACGGCGCAAGCGGAAAACGCTGCGCAAGTCTCGGTCCGGGACCGAGACGCAACAAGAGCAGTCTGCTGGGCAGACTGCGGCGGTGACGCCGAATGTCAAGACGCTAAGCGTCTTGACGCGCACCGATACTGGATTCCAGTATCGTGACATGGAACTCGCTAGTCCTCCGACGACGGCGTCGGAGTTGACTTCGCTTCCAGCCATGAGCTGGAAGCGCTACACGCGACTTGCACGATGGACGCATCGAGCAAGTCTGCGTTCTTCGAACAGCGAAAGAACGGCGAGGCGAGAGCGAAGAGCTGAGGCAGCTCTTCATGGGAAGTACCACTGAGAGTGAAGACACTCTCAGTGCGAAGACGAAGCGAGAGCGCTTCGAGGAACAAGGTTGGGACTCGCTGAAGTCGAGTCCCTATTACGAATTGTTGAGGGAGTACAAAGACGTACTCCCGGAAGACATTCTGCGGAGCTTCCGCAGGATAAGGGCATTCAGCACGAGATTGATCTCGTGCCGGGCACGAAGTACTGTGTCACGCGGCAGTGGTCACTGCCGCGAGAGCAAGTAAAAGCAATCGACGAGTTCTTTGAAAGTCATCGCAAAGCAGGACAAGTGCGGGAATCAAAGTCCCCGCACAGTGCTCCGACGTTCTGTGTCAAAAAGCCACAGGGCGGATGGCGCATCGTTCATGCGTATAACAAGCTGAACGATGCGACGGTACCGGCGCAGACGCCGATACCGCGAAAAGATGTTATCATCGATTCGATGGCCGGGAGCACCGTTTACAGTGCTCTCGACTTGCGAGATGGATTTTATCAAATCCTAATGCGTGAGAGCGATATCCCTCTCACGGCAGTGAGCACGCCAAGCGGCATGCTCTGGGAATGGCTAGTAATGCCACAGGGGCTTAAGAACGCCCCTGCGACTTTCAACAGGTGCGTGACGCACTTGTTGCGCTCGGTGCGCGACTTCGCACCGAGCTACTTCGATGATGTGTTCATCCACAGCCGGGCTGTGGACGGGAAGACTCGACGTAGAGATGCACAGGGTGCATCTCCGGCATACTTGAGCTTATGCGAAAGCATAAGCTCTACGCGAACCTGAAGAAGTGTATCTTCGGGGCGAGCGAGATACCCGTCCTCGGGTGTCTCGTAGGGAAGAATGGTGTCCGCCCTGACCCAGAAAAGGTCAGAGTGATTAACGAATGGCCAACGCCTTCAAGTGTCAAGGAACTGAGGCAGTTCCTTGGCCAATGCACTTGTGCAAGTACGTGGAGGACTATGCGGGCAAGATCCGCCCGCTGTCACAGCTTCTTAAGAAAGAAGCTGTGTGGAATTGGACACCCGATTGCCAAAAGGCATTCGATACAGTCAAGCGGGGCTTGACTGAGGCGCCGATCTTGGCAGTGGCTGACCAAGATCGCCCATTTCACGTAGTGTGTGACGCATCCGATTTCGCGATCGGATGCGCGTTGATGCAGCACGATCACGAGGGCCGTGATCGTGTCGTCTACTATCAATCGCGTCAGCTGAAGCCAGCTGAGCGCAACTATCCGGTGCATGACAAGGAACTCCTTGCCATGAAGTATGCACTCGCAAAGTTCCGAGTGTACTTGCTTGGGAGTAGACCATTTGTGGTCTACACCGACCATGCTTCACTGCGCACCGCAGTGAAGTCGCCACACATTTCACAAAGAATGGCGAGATGGCTCTCATTCTTTGCGGAGTATAACTTCCGGGTCGAATACAAACCCGGAAGATTGAATGTAGTGGCCGACGCGTTATCACGTCGGCCGGACTATGCAGAAGCAGTTGACGTCAATGCCATTGACGCCATGCGATCGAGCAAACCCACATCATCTCTATTGGATGATGTGAAGGCCGCGTACGCGCACGACGCGGACGCGAAGCTCTTGCTGGCCTATGGCACAGCGCCTTCTGACAAGTCCCGTCAGAAGCTGCCCAAGCACCTTCGAGCGCGTGCACACCGCTTTCGTGTGCACGACGGACTACTGCTTTACAATGCAGTCGACGACAACGTGGATCGCGTTGTCGTGCCAAATGACCATGACCTGCGACTCAGGATCATGTACGAGTATCATGATGCCCCGACTGTGGGACATCTCGGACGTGAGAAGACTTACGTCCTTCTCACGCGCGACTTCTACTGGCACCACCAGTATAAGTGGGTGCGCAAGTACATCCGTGCTTGCGAGGTATGCCAACGCGTAAAGCCTGCGCGAATGACGCAGGCTCCACTGCAATCACTACCGACTCCGTCGGAGTGTTGGAAGTCCATGTCTTTGGACTTCATCTTTGGCCTTCCCCCGGATAGCGGAGGGAACACCGGTGTTGTGGTCTTTGTAGACCGCTTCAGCAAGATGGTACATCTTGCTGCGGTGCCAGCAGGGGTGACCGCGAAGCAGACGGCCCGTCTGCTCGTCGACATGGTGTTCAAACACCATGGCATGCCGTCCGACATCGTGTCGGACAGAGACCCGCGCTTCACAGCGCACCTGTGGCAAGAAGTGTTTACACTTCTTGGGAGCCAGCTTTCCATGTCGACTGCGGATCATCCGCAGACGGACGGTCAAACCGAGCGCGTGAATCGCGTGCTCGTCGATATGTTGAAGAGCTACGCTCACTCGTTCCAATACTGGAGCGAGTGCTTATCGATGGCAGAGTTTGCCATCAACAACTCAGTGCATGCCTCGACCGGGCATACACCGTTCTACGTGAATGCCATGCGGCATCCACGCCTACCGAGTTTACTCGGAGTGATGGCTCCCACTTTAAGTGGGGGAGGATCTACGACTGCAATACAGCAGCCGCAGAAAACCGCTGACACTTGCACAGTGTCAGCTGCAACAATGGACAAATTACATGAGTCTGCGCAGGGCGCAGACTCCCCTAACAACAAGGTTAACTACCACGGGTCTGCGCAGGGCGCAGACACCGCAAGAACCACGCAGAGGCCGGGCCTCTAGCGGAGAGCGAGCTGAATGACTTCAGCTCGGATGCAATCAGTTTCATCACCAAAAGACAAGCCGTGATTCGGTTTGTCCAAGACACTATAGCAGCTTCTGTTGATCAACAGAAGCTGAACGCAGACAATGCGGGCAGAGGCAACATAAATGAATTTAAAGTTGGTTCATTAGTTTTGTTAGCTACACAAAACCTGCCTAGACATGCAGTTTCGGATTTCGGAGCAAGCAAGCTTGCTCCGCGCTTCATCGGGCCGTTCACTGTGTTGGCACGGCACGGCACGCATACACGCTAGACATACCGTCTAGCATGCGCCTCCATCCGACCTTTTACGTCGGACGGCTGAAGCCATACCGGCAGCACGAGCCATCTAGCTCGGCTGACCCGAAGCCTCGGCAGGAGCCGAGGCAGAAGCGGAGGACTTGGCCTCGGCGACGAGCAACCTCTCCTCCAGCGCGCGGACGCTGGAGCAACCCTTCATCTGGGTCCCCAGCTCGACCTGGATATTCGAGGCGGTCTGCGAGACCGCCGCGACTTGGGCCTTCTGGTTCGCCAGCTCCTGTTTTTAGGGCGGCGAACTCAGCGCCCTGCAGACGCTCCACGACGGTCACCCGGTCGTGGAGAGGCGCATACTGATCAGCCCGGGGCTGATCATACCCGGGCGTGTTCCCACCCCGCCACCGCCGATCCGTGACGCCCACGGCTCAACCCGCTGGATTGTTGAGCGGATTGTTGACCATAGTATCCCGAAAACGAACCCTCAAGGGGCTCGTTTTCGTATTCGTTGGAGAGGATTTCCTCCCCATCGAGATACATAGAGCCGCGGAACGTCTTGCTGGAGGACGTTCCGGAAATGGTGAGGGCGTACGAAGAGCAGTACGCGCTGGCGCAGCGGGAGTAACACGAGCGCTGCGATCATCGCTAGCGCCCGAACCCTCACGTGCTAAGAACTTAGCACGGAGCTCGTTGAGACTCTCGGGCACACGGAACGACGTGTACCCGTTCAGGTCGCGGTCGCTCAAGCGGACCGCGTCTGGAAAGCACTTCGTGCACTGAAAGCCCTCGGGCACAGCGCATGGCACATTTGCTCTCCTCAGCAGCAACATGAAGTTGCTCCAGCTTTCCACGCTTCGAGTACGTCTCGAAGCGATCACGCGCTTGCTTAATCCGATCACGGTAAGCACTCGGCCTCTTGTTGAAGTTTTCAACAAAGGCGTTCCAGCTTTGACAAAGTGCCTGCCATTCGGGCACTTTGCTGCGAGAAGAGGTCTTCTTGCTTTTGGAAACCATCGGAGCTCATGAAAGAGTCCGATGTAGTATCGCGCCTTTGATGCGTTTCCGCATCAAAGTGCAGCTCGGCAGCCACAGCGTCATCTTTGATGGCGCTGCATACGTACAGCGGCACCTCATTCGGAGGTACCGAGTTCCCAAACCGGTCCGCAATCTCGGATGCGGACGGCATCCAGGATCGCGCGCTGCAGGCGCAGCGCGCGGAGAGCCTTGAGCTTTGACATCACGCGCTGCAGCAGCAGCGCGCGGAGTACTGAGAGCCCCAGCGGAAGCGAGTGGGGTATCGCTCAGTACGCGAACGCTTCGAACTCGAAGCGTCCGATTCGTCCCCTTCACGCGGGCGAACGTTCTTGGCGTGAGGGTCGAGCGATTCGCTCGACACTGAGTCTTTACGCTTTGAGGGCGAGTCTTCCTCGCCCTCCATGTCTTCATCGTCGTCGTCGAAGTCGACGACGTCACCGTACTTCGCCTTCTGGCGTTCGAGTAGTCGTCGATGGAGAGATGACTCCCCATCGACTTTGCGGACTTCTTCTGAGGCGCGCTCATCGTTGAATGAGCGCGGATTTCTTCTCCAAACGCGGAGAATTGACGAATGGTCAATTCCAAAGATTGACGTGCGGGGACCCCGCGCGTCTAACCTTATAAGGGGGGATGGTGTAACGGGGTTACACGTACAAGTGGCTGCAAGCCACTTGTGAATTTAACAGATAGGTTATCTGTTAAACGTTTTGGATACTTCCTCACATTGGTGTAAGACACACCGATGGATACATTGAAGTGGACCACCACAGTGAGTGGTCCACACATACCCAAAGATCCTATTGGTAGAAAGCAGCATCTTTCTACCAATCAGAGACATGCATATTAGCGGGGCTCTGACAGCCAGCCGCTGCCAACCCTTTCATAGATGATAAACAGCAATTAGCAGATTTTAGAGGAAGATCAATTTACAAACAATACAGTTCTCATTTTACCTAATCTAAGTCACTTGGAATCCTTTTGTTACTTAACTTATATTTGTGTATTCAAATATAATTAACCTAAGTAATTACTAAGTACTTACGCTTCCTCATACACGTTGCGCAACGTGTAAGCTAAAGTAGTGAGTCAAGTTAGACCCACTACAACAACCGAAAACAAATTATAGAAACGTCACAATATTAGCAATTCTTTCCCAGAAGCAGGTAAACATCACTATTTGTATACCGTAGTTTAGCCGATTGAGTGAGCGTGCGCAGCTTGAGTATCAAAGACTGCACTAAGTCCAAGTCGGCGCTGAACTGCTCCATATCGGCTTGAACGGCTAGGTTCAGTCTGTGACTGGCGCAGCCCACAAGGGGGACGCCCATAAGCGTAGCTAGCAAGCGATTCACAGAGCAATTATCCGCCACCACAAAAAGGCACTGGGTTAGCTGCTTACCGAAATCGCGGGGCAGCATGTTCGCTAGGAACTCCATATGACCGCGAGCCGAGAGGTCTTCCTCAAGCGCGTTCAGCAGGGGGGCCATGCAAAGCAGCGGCGTCTTCCTGGCGCCTTTAACTTCGTAGCAGGCGAAGACGGCGATGAAGTGCTCGGAGGCGTGGGTCCACCCGTCGAAAATGAGGCCGAAGCGGTCCGGGACCTCGGCCGCGATCGAGCGTTCCACAACCCTAGTGAGGCTGTTCATGGCATGGACTAGTGTTTCTACACAAATTGGGTCAAGATTAGAGTAACTAGTCCAGAATAGACATCACAAATTGTAGTTAGCCTTTATACAAATATGACATGCATCGAACATCATTACCGTCTAGCTGCTCGGTTCTCGCAAAACGTGAGGGGCAGATTGTTCTTTTGAATCCAGTCGAGCCATCCAAACACGTTGAGAGCTGAGCGGCGGACGTAGTTCAGCATTGAACCCGTCTCAGCCGTTGATGCCGACAGCATCACTTCCTGGTAGTCAGGATGCTCACGGCGCACATGCTGCATGAGGTCGCTGTAGCCGTTGCGCCGCGTCTGCTTCCGTACCGTGCCGCACCGACATCGATAGTACTCGAGGATGACCTCGTCTCGGTCATCCCGGCACGGACGGAAGTAGAACCCGGTAACTTGGGCCGGGGAGAACGCGGCGTGACGAGGGTGAGAGGCGACAGACATGACAACTGGGCTGGAGGAGGATGTGGTGGTGGTGCGAATTGCTCAAAACTGAGAGTGAGCTCGCGAGCGGTCTGTGGGCGGCTCAGTGAACACCTGAGGGGTAGTAGCTGGCTGAGAGAATGGTTGGAGCGTAGCGCTAGTGAGTTTGTTCGATTGCTTGGTTGGATGTGGAAATAATGATAAAGAGGGTTCAGTCATAAGTTATGACAAATGTTTGCGATGGCTAATAAATTATCAATACGGCACAGGGAGTCGTGGTCATAAATAATTCCATGAATACATGCGAAATTACTGAAAAGACCATGCCATAATCGGCAGCCCTGGGCGCAGGGTGTTGCCAAGCTCTCGGCCTCGACGACACCGCAGACGATATTCGTGTTCCCGGTGTGTACCGTGAGCAAGTGACCGTGCCGAAGCTGAACGGTCCACTCATTATCCAGGGCTACACGTGCGACACAATGGCGTACGGAGCCAACCAAGTGTTGATCACCCAAGCCAAGGCTCAGAAGGACACCCCTGCCTCAATCACCAAGAACCGCAACGACCTCACCACCACGTTGCTGCTCAAGTCGGACAACGTCAAGGTGTACAACCTCAACGTGGCGAACACGGCCGGCAACGTCGGCCAAGCAATCGCCGTGAAGGCCGACGGCGCCAACTACGGCTTCTACGCCTGTAAGTTTTTGGGTTACCGGGATACTCTGTGTGCGAACAAGGGCCCCAACCTGTACGCGAGGTCATACATCAACGGAGCCGTCGACTTCGTGTTCGGTTTGTACGCGAAGGCGTGGTTCGAGTCGTGCGATATCGTGTCTCTCGGTAAGGGCTGCATGACTCCGCTGCAAACCCGTCCCAGTCATTGCTATTGGATGCCATCAGTTCACCCTCTCAAAGGAGAAAATGGTCACCGTTGATTTTTTTCTACTCATGAAGAAATCTTACGTAGATTCAAGAATGTAGATGCTCAATACCTCTAGAGCGTCACGATGTACGTCAGCCTACAGGTACCTGGTGTCAACCCACCACTGAGTCCTGTAGTTCGCCCCGAGGATGTCCGTGATAGGAACAGCCTTCGCCAGCCATCCACTAAACCCCGCGCGCTTATTGGTGGCTGCACCAGCGCCGCGGTTGTTGAACTCCTTGAAGTAAACGTTGGCGACGTTGTTGTCGCCATTCCACTTCTGCCAGCCCTGAGGGTTGATCACGTTACTGAGGCCACTGTTTTGCCACACAACGCGCGAGTAAGGCTTCCAGGGACGACCGAGGTAAGCTGATCCAATACCGCCGGTGCCGGTCACCCGTGCGTTGTTGAAAACGTACTGGGACGGGTTTGCACCGGAGTCACGGCCCTTAGCGGCAATGCAGCCCTTACCGAGAGACACGATATCGCACGACTCGAACCACGCCTTCGCGTACAAACCGAACACGAAGTCGACGGCTCCGTTGATGTATGACCTCGCGTACAGGTTGGGGCCCTTGTTCGCACACAGAGTATCCTGGTAACCCAAAAACTTACAGGCGTAGAAGCCGTAGTTGGCGCCGTCGGCCTTCACGGCGATTGCTTGGCCGACGTTGCCGGCCGTGTTCGCCACGTTGAGGTTGTACACCTTAACGTTGTCCGACTTGAGCAGCAGTGTGGTGGTCAGATCATTGCGGTTTTTGACGACAGAAGCGGGGATGTCCTTTTGCGCCTTGGCTTGGGTGATCAACACTTGGTTGGCTCCGTACGCCATTGTGTCGCACGTGTAGCCCTGGATAATGAGTGGACCGTTCAGCTTCGGCACGGTCACTTGCTCACGGTACACACCGGGAACACGAATATCGTCTGCGGCGTCGTCGAGGCCGAGAGCTTGGCAACACCCTGCGCCACGGTGCGGAAGCTGCCACGCTGTGCACCGGTGGCATCGACGACGATGGCTCCAGGCGGAGGAGTGGTGCGGGTGTTGGGTCCGCTGCAAGCGCCCTCAACGGTGGTCGCGAGTCCGAGGAGAGCGATGAGAGGAGCTAAGAGCTGCATTATTTGTCGAGCAGGTTTGAGCTCCACGGTAAGGTTATACACGTAGAGATGCGGCTTGAATCGCTGCTCAGACCACTTGCGCTTGGGAATGGGGGCGGGGTCTGACGGCTCCGGCGTGGGCGGTTCCGTCGGTGATCCTCTCCCATGAAGCGTCCCGCTGCTTGCATTTATAGCTTCTGTGAGGGAGGGGAATTCGTGAACCCTCGATGTGAGGATAGACTATTCGATTGTAGAAGTCCCAGATTCCAGGAGCTTTTGAGGCCTGGGAAAAGGGCACTGAAGCGGGGTTATTCCTGGTGTTTTTAGTGGCATTTTCTCAGGTTACAGGGCAAAACGTGGTGATGCTGAACACGTTTTCCCTGGAACCTGGCAAAATGTCACTAATTTTTGTCAGGTTCCACGTTCCAAGCGTTGTCTAGACAGCGCCATTAGGGGGATGGCTTGCAATGAAATCCTTTCATGATGCCGGCTTTGTACATGTACGAGACCGCGTAGCCGCAACAAACCCGCGCGGGGAGCCCGCGAAGCAGGGCCGCGCGGTATTTGCGGAGGCGGAATACTGGTATGTACCACTGTAAGGGTGATGGGCGCAAAAATACAAATTTCAAGTGTAATTTGACCAGCGACAAAAAAAAATGTGTACGTAAGTTCTGCCTTGTCGCAAGCCGCACCGCACCGGCGTCTAGAGTACTGTACGGAGCACTTGTTCATTTGCTGAAAGTGTGAAGCGGCTTCACTGAAGCCAATTCGTGTGACAACGCAATGGCGATCAAAAACGTATCGGCGCTTTGCAACTTGCAACTTCACCGTGCCGCCACGCATACCGCATCGCCCCTGTCCTAAGCGAAGTTTTGTCCTAAGCGAATTTTTATTTTGGCCAATGAAAACAATGTATTGACACCACATGTCTGTAGTTAAAATTCCATGTTGACCAGCTAATTATAGGCTGCCACCAGCCATTCGGTCTCAGTGTTCAAAGTGCTATGGGTAGACCACGCACCACAGGAACCGGCAAAAAGCCAAAGCGCTACACCCGCATTGCAGTCGACAATACGCACAAGCGCCGCCTTCTCGAATTCCTGGCTGCTGACTATTCTGTAAACGAAGCTATTCCACACTTCTACCCAAATTGCAGCGAGTCCGATACTCTGCGGAAACAGAAGCAGATTTCAAAATGGAAAAAGCAACAGGGCCACATTGTAGCGGTCTGTGATGAAGGAAAGGGTCACCTCAAGAATCTACGCTACAGTGGACAGGGCACCGTCCTCTCTAGTGACGCTGAAGGTGATATTGTGCTGTGGATCAACTCTATGCGTAAGGATGGCTGTCCTGTTTCGTGCCAGATGCTTAAGTACAAGGCGCTGGAAGTTGCAGCCGACGAAGGACTTTCCCTCGCAATTTTCAAGGCGTCTCATTCATGGCACTGTCGGTTCATGCGCAGACACAAGCTGTCTATTCGAGCACCGCGGGTTCAATTCCCGCCGTGTCCATACTTCGATTTGTCCAAAATACCAAGAATTATTATAACTTTTACTTTTTATCATTTAATTCTGAGACTTGGCAACAGATGTACCGTAAACTGTGTACATTGCAGTTCGCTTAGGACAGGGGCGATGCGGTACCGTAGAAGATTACGATGTACGTTTGTTCTTGTTCGTAAACGTGCAGAAATGTGCATGAACCGAATCTAAGTCTCCACACCGAATTATTTATGTTATCGCATACGGTACAGACGCCTCCGTTGATCCTTTCTATATCACATCCACCCTCCTTTTCGAGTTCAAAATAGACTGTGTACGTAAGTGTACCAGTACCCCGACGTTGGGCTCTTACTGTAACAGCACTGCGATAAAGCTATCAGTCACCTTGGGCCGAGGGCCATATAGAGTCATAGAGAATGCCTGCCTGACCGACCTAGCGCTGTCACTGATGCCTATAAAACGTCAAATTGTTCAAACGACAGGAACCTTTCACTGCGTGTAGCTAGCTGCTAAATAGCGCGAATTCATAGATACAACAGCGGAACTCTACCGATATTTGTGTGGAATGCAAATGCCACATCATGCTCGTTGTAGTAACCTCATAATTTATTTTCTTTTAAAAAATCTTCATTTATTGTGAGATAACTTGTTCTAAACTTTTGAAGTGTTTCACTTTTGAAATTCTAGATTAACAGGCGATCCAGTTAAGAAGAGGGAAAAAAGGGCCCAAAATGGGAAAAATCGTCGAGCCAAGTAATTGCGGTCTTTATTTTCAGGTCGTGAAACTAGCATCATCAGATAGATCGATATTTTAAACCTATAAATATGCTGTCTTTATTCACTTGAACGCAGCTCACATCTTGCATGAGCGCTCGAAAACAGCGCCTCCGCCTGATTGCCCTTGGTGTGAATGCGATGCATGTCTAAATTCGGAAAACGAGGAGGTAGAGTGGTCTGCATTGCCCCATCTCTCTACAATGTGTCCCCATCTCTCTACAATGTGTCCCCATCTCTCTACAATGTGTCCCCATCTCTCCACAATGTGTAGCTTCGTCTCCACAAGGACGGCAAGACGGCGGTGGGCTCGTGGGAGGGTGAGAACAATTTGTCCATCGCGCAGTTCGGCAGGGAGAGCGCGCAGTAAGCACCGCCTTCGGTCCTTGCACTCGGTCTCTGTGGCTCAGGTAATGAGCGGATAGATTCCGCCACCAGAGTCTTCTCGTCCCCCCTCCATTTGGAATTCTGCGCCACAGAGAATTCCCCCCCTCCAACAGGGATGAGAAAAAAAATATGGAAGGATTTTTTCGAAATAAAAATATTAGCAAAAATATTTTTATTTTCATTTTTATGAAATTTTTACCATTTTTATACATTAAACCCCGCTGAAACGAATCGCCTGGAGCTCAGTAACACAGTAATTACCTGAATACTGGCCTCAACGCATACTGATGAGTGGGCTGCCGCCGCAGGGCTACTTCAGCTTCAAATGTGGCGGAGCCGACCATGCCGATCGAGGTCAAGACACCTGAGGACTTCAGCGGCGCCATCGGCGAGAAGCAGTCGGCCACCGTGCAGTTCTCGGCGCCGCGGTGCGTGGGCTGCACGATGGTGACCCCCCAAGGTGACGCGGCTGACGGAGAACGAGTTCCTGGCCGTCAAGTTCCTAAAGGTGAGCACCGAGGAGCTGGAGAGCGTCTGCAAGGAGATTGACGTGGACTGCTTCCCCACCTTCCGCGTGTGCAAGGACGGCGAGAGGACCGCGTCGCACGTCTGCAAATGTAGGGCCCCACCTAATAGAGCGCTGTTGTCAGATTGTGTCCGATACAAAACCGAAGTGTTTTATTTTCGTACTTACACGAATAAAAATGAAAAAAATATTTTTATTATACTTTTTTCACGGATAAAAATATTTTAAAAAAATTGCCATCCCTGCCTCCAACCCATCGAGACCCGAGCCGTCTGTACCACTATCAAATGTCTCATACCTCCAAATCCCTACAAATGCTTCAAACAGCGCTAGTATCGGCATGCTGCTTGCATGCCTTGCCATGGCACAACCAGTGCAGCTACGAAAGCCGGGCTTGATTCATTCGTCATTAGAAATTCTAGTTATGTTCCGACTAAAATTTCATTGAAATAGGACAATTTCCGCATTAATTTTTCTCACTCTTTTTCGTACCAACGGCTACACATGGTGCCTGTGGCAAATATCGGGTCCATTCAACACACCAGCACCTGCATGTTCTTGCTGACTACTATCGTGTTCTACAATATAATGCAGAGTGTGCTCCTGTGTGTAGTGCTGTGCAGCTTGAGCAGGTTCGTGATACATGTATTGGCATCGTTGTCCATCGGTTTACTGGCGCTGACCTAGGTGATCCTTTTGGCCTTCCTATGGCCCAGTAGCGTTGCACCGTATAATAGATGCACTTCAACAAAGTAATCACTGCAAAACTCTCACGTCAACCAAACCGAGAACTCTCGTCTGGAAACCTGGGGAAATGCAACACTAGAAAATACGTTAATCCCAGTGGACACGCTCGCGGGGGGGGAATCTACTCCATGGATGCCACCCCCTACAACCAGTGTGGATAAAGCCGCACCCTTGCGGCTTTATTTCGTCCAGGGCTCTGTCGCGATTTGCTAGATAAAGCCGCAAGCAAATTCAAAAAGCCGAATAGAGCCGGCCCTATAAAGCCGAAGATAACTCCGCGAGATTGGCTATACAACGGTATACGAGAGGCTATACCTACTTGTATACTCGGCTAATTTGTGTGGGGTTTGTGTTAGCGCTCGACTGCATGGCCAGGTAGTCGTCCTGGTTGTAGATCTTGTTTCCTGTGATGGTGACGTGGGCGTTCTTGGTCAGGTCGAAGCTGTCCGTGTTCTTAGAGATGCCGTTGCCAGTGCGGTTGTCGATGGTCAAGCCCCTCAACATCATGTCCTTGGATGTTACGATGCTGGAGGTGCGGAACGGCATCTTCTCGGTGGTGAAGCCCGACACCATCGAGCTGATGACGTTCTTCAGTTTGAATAACACCGGCCGCGCGATCGACTGACCCTGCTCCCAGTACCACGAGCCCTGGCCATCCAGGACGCCGGAGCCCTTGACCGTCAGGTCCGCGCCGCTCACGCGCACCAGCGGACCCTCCCATTCCAGTGTGCTGAACCTCGAGGTGCTCACGAACTCGATGGTGGCGCCGGTCTTGGGCAGGCCCAGCGTGATGCCGGCAGAAACCGTCAGCGAGTCCACACGGGAGCAGCTCCGACCCAAGAGCTAGTTCAAGATGTGCCCCCTCTTGAACGTCACACTCAGACGCCTGAGCAAGTTGCGCCAGAGTTAGTCCCGCGAGGTGGAAATGAGAAATGAGGTCGAGCAGCGCTCAACGAGATGGAGCGCAACACGCTTGAGACACCGTGGCCGTGGTTTGAGTTGGAGGCCGTCCGTTGCCGATGATTCAGATAACGTTCGGGTTCAGGATGCCCGAGAACACCAGGTGGAACTTGTTCTCCAGCGCGGTGTGGCCCGCGTAGGAGCCGCCGGCCTCCCGCAAGAGCTCGGTGGTGGCGCGACTCTCCTTCTTTCGGCTGTGTAATATACAAAATATAACAAGCCCAATTAGGTACGATTTGTCCGGTAATGTCCGGATATTGGCCGCCACTTGCCCCACAAATAAAGCCGCGGCTTTATCGATAAAGCCGCGGCTAAATTATAAAGCCGATCGGCTAAAAAATCGATAAAGCCGAAAAGCCGAAAATAAAGCCGCGGCTTTATCCAACACTGCTACAACACCATACCGGGACACGCGATGCAGATACATACTGTACATGTACAAGTCCTGTGCGGAGTTGGATGCCACTTGGTGATTGGCAACACATCTCGCTCGTCTTCCTACAAGAGCACAACCTGGGTACTGGACGTGTCCCAGTAATCCTGCCTTGGGTCCCGGCCATTGACTTGCTTACAAGCCAATTCGCCATCTCCCGCACGCAGCAGCATGAGGAAGTTCCTGGTCCTGCCCCTGATCGCATCGGCCGTGGCCGCAGTCACGGCCGCCGCTGGTGACCTCCCGTACTCGACTCGGATGATCGACAGCGTCATCAGCCGCAACCAGGGCGTGGTCTCATCGGGCGCCGTGACGAGCACCCTCGAGTCGGGCGTGCTCACGCTCGCGATCCAGTCGTGGCTCAAGACTCACGGCAAGGGCGGCGACTCGGACCGCGTCACTAAGTTCACGACGTACGCCGACTCGATCGTGACGTCCATCTCGCCGTCGTTCAAGGACCCCGCGTCCGCGGCGAAGATGCCTCTTGACCGCCTCACCATCGGCCAGGCCCTTCTCAACATTAAGTCCACCGAGGGCTCGCTCACCACGGCCGAGACGAACACGTTGACGCTGCTCAACACGTCGCTGACCCTGCAAAACCGCAACCAGTACAAGGGCTTCTGGTACTACGTCTACCCGTACTGGTCGTACCTCGACGGCGCGGTGTCCTTCCTGCCCTACATGGCCGCCGCCCCGGGTTGGTCGTACGACGACATGCTGCTGCAGATCAAGCTGCTGTACACCAACACGTTCAACAAGTCCACCGGCTTGGTCGTGCACGGTTACGACGCGCAGAAGAAGGCGGTGTGGGCCGACAAGGTCACCGGCGCCAGCCCCTACGTCTGGGGCCGATCGCTGGGTTGGTACCTCGCTGGTCTTGTGAACGCCTGGGAGAAGATCGGAGACTGCAACGGTGGAGCCAACGCCTCCTGCAAGCTGCTGGCCGCTGAAATCCAGCGCCAGGCCTCGCTGCTGTGCAACAGCATCGCCCACTACGCGGACAAGCAGACGGGTGTGTGGTGGCAGCTCCCCACGCTCGGCGGCAAGAAGGGAAACTTCCTCGAGAGCTCCTCCACGATGCTCTACACCTTCTCCATCCTCAAAGGCCTGCGTCTCGGCCTGCTCAAGGAGAACGGGACTGGTCTCAAGGCCACCGCCATGAAGGCGTACGACTACACCGTCAAGAGCGGCGCCTTCCTCCTCGACTACGGCAACGGCACGGTGGGCTGGAACGGCACTGTGATCGTCTGCAGCCTCAACTCGACGGCCACGTACGACTACTACGTCGGCCGCCCCACCCTGCTCAACCACGCGCTGGGAGAGGGGGCCTTCGTCCTGGCCAGCCTGGAGGTTGAGCAGCTTGCCAAATAACAAGGAGAAACGAATAGTTGTGTCACTGTTAGAAGACTCGACCCAATAGACCAACTAACGAAAGCGGAATCGAAATTCAAGCTTCCCACCCTTGGAGCAGTAGTTGCAGCGTGATAGAGGCCACCAGACCTAATAATTTGTACGATGGAAAGGGGTCATACACCTGGTCATTTCGTTCGACCAAAAAGTGACGGATATCCACAACTGGTTTGTTCAGGTCGACCATGTCGCGCAGCCCTGCATACCATGGCTTCCGCAGCCGCCACGAGCTACTGGCGACACAAGTCGTGTCATCGGATGAGTTTCTCCACTCTATCGAAGCGTACGGCCCCAACGGCCTCGTGCACCCGCGCGAGAGCTTGAGTCCCATCGCGGTGGTGCTGCAGCCCGACGAATCTGTGGACGGCTACGAGTGGAGCTTCCGGCAGTGGCTGGAACGACAGGAAGTGACGCCCGCCATGCTGGAGAGCGACCCGGAGGAGGAGCGCAGGCTGCGACAATGTTTCGTGTGCTCTCGAGTGCAGGACTCCGCTTCCAAGGAGTGGTCCTCGACAAGTCCAAGGTGCAAGCGCCGTTGGGTGACAGTTGACGACGAGCCGAGCAGCAGGGATGAATCCGAGCAATACGAGGCGCCTTGGTCAAAGTATGCTGGTGACTTGGCTCGGCAGCTGACGGAGATGGAAGGCCGGATTAACGCCCAATTCGTGGAAATGAAGCTAGAGCTACGAGGCCTCCGTTGCCGAGAAGAGAGACGAGCGGAGGAACGAGGAAAGAGTGAGGGCGCGAAAGAAACTGGGACGAGTACTTCCCTTTTACCAACTCTGAGCATCGTTCCTGTCAAAAGGGAGAAGGCAAACCAACCAGCGCACAATGCAAGCATTTACAAGACTGCAACCGAGCTGATGTCGAGGGCGATGCAACTCGACTGGGATGGCACTCAGAAGCGGCTTGTCGAAGTCTACACCCGTTTCAACGAGAAGATTATGAAAATGAAGGCAAGCCATCGCAATTTTGTGGACGGGGGGTTGGTAGCGACCGTGAAGTGAGCCTCAAATCGCAGCAGTTCAGCACGGAAGAGGGGCGACGTGATGCTGCGGTGGTTGCACACGAGTGGAATAGAAGACAATGTGAACTCTATCAAGCCTTTGACCGTCCAGACTACGCCGAGGACGAAAGTGGCATGCACGAGAAGTTGGCGGCATCTTATAAAAAGTCTGAGCTGCTTAGCGACGAGATGGAGTCGCTGCAAATAAAACTGAGGAATTGTCTCAGCTGGCTCAACGGGGTAGACGTCGGTGACGTCAAGTGGAACGCTCAATTTGAGGATCTCCAGCAGATATCGAAAGTACTATCAGCAAAATGTGTGATAATGTCGAGGATTCAAGACCAACGCCGCACGCTTTGCGTTAAAATGCTGCAAACAAACGAGGTGATCCGCTCTGAGGTCATCCGTTTAATGGACTGCGCCCACGGTTGAGGAGCTCGGCGAAGTCAAGAAATTTCTTCCCTCTTCCCAGTTCCTCCACAACCCCACACAGCTCAGACTCCATCCAACAAATCGAAGTCAAATGACCCTTCCAGTAGGATCGACGTAACCTTGTGCTAGCGTCTAGGACAATGATACTAAAGAGTATACAAAGGAAGAAGAGCAAATGGCATTGGTTTCTACGTTCAGGAGTAACGTAGTGTGCTCACTTGTTCAATAATCGAGACCGTGAGTCTTCTCGTGCTGTTTTTGCTCAATTTTGTGCTCCATCTTGATCGAACCATGAGCTGTTCTGTTGATTCATCTGAACCAAGTCGTGAACGCGTCTGCGTTTGAACGACTTCACTCACTCTTCATTTGCTTCAACGATGGGAGATCTCTTGGAGAACTTGTCCTGCTGCGCTCGCTCCTACACATACGGTTTCTACTTCGCGTGCTACTCCGTTCAAAATCCAACCCCTCTCCAGCCATAGTTCACCCATTGGGGCATTGTTTGCATCTGCTCGACGAAGCTCATGCACTGTTCTTCCTTGTCCTGCCCTCCCCTCAGCGTAGCTGCTGGCCCTGGCCGTTTGGCCGGAGATTTTACCTTCCGCCATCGCAGCTCCTTGGATCGCGTGTCTGCAAAGTCCAGCCGCAAGAGCTGCTCCACTTCGGGATCGGCCTCTAAAGCTTCTAGTGTGATGAATGATCAGAGCTCGAAACTTTGCTCATACCGCCTCATAGGTTCTCTAGGGAGAAGAAGTACAGGTATCGGCCTTATCAACTGCTTCCCCTGTCATTCTTTGTCGCATTCCAATTCGTGTGTCGTAAAGCCAATTGGCATCCTCTATGGATCACTGCCTTACCGTGATTTTTTTGTCTTCGCCTTATCGTCCGTGGCATCATGATCCTGCCATTGCATGAACGCATTGCGTCTGAACGTTACGTGGTGCTGCGCGGGCAGGCGATAACGAACTTACCGGGTCTACGAGGTACCGTAGCGAATGAAAGATATTGCGGTTTAACAACGAAAAGCTGGCCAATGCTATCATATCAAACCATACTGAGGCCTCATACACATGACAATCACTATTTTTTTTTCATTTTGCAGGCGAGTTCATTTAATGCCATTGGTTCATGATTTTCAATATCCACAGCCGACCCTACTCAACAAGCACATGACCGCTACGTATCTAGGAAAGTTTTGCACTTCCCGCTCAGACGATTACATGTATGTACGGATTGATTTCAACTCGGCAAACGAGGGTTGCGAAAAAGTGCTTGAACCGTCTCAATAGAAGCACGAAGAGAGATCTGAGCGTGGCCACTACAGTACATGTACACAATATGATGTCATTTCTCTAGTGCATACTTAGCAGTGCAGCAGGAGCGGCAACAGCCGCCTCATGACTGTTTTATCTTGCGGGTTTGTGCGAGTTCATGTTTTGGGAAGAGCTTCCACGAACACCGATACTTATTTAGTATTCATGGTTCGCCAGTAACGAAGGTCTTGACCAGACTAAAATGCTAGAACTGACTCATACAGTAGTACATGTAGAGCTGATTCAATGAAACCTAGGATCCTGGCCAAATTCTGGCCGTGCGTGATGTTTTTCTATCACGCGGGGCACGTTGTTGTAAATGTACGTGTACGAAACGCGCGCAACGACGTAACGTTTACAGTGCAGGTACACTTGTATCCTTTGCAGCCTCACATCCGGACGAACACGTGCACGGCACACGAAAATTCAACCAACCACAGTGATTGCAGTGCTGCGGACGCCCCCACGACTACTGTTAGCTGTTTCTCACTTTGAGATTCTCCGCGCCCAAATCAACTCGACTGGCAATGCAGCTCTTGGCTCCTCTCATCGCTCTTCTCGGTCTTGCTGCCACAGCCGAAGGTGCTTGCGGCGGACCCAACGCCCGTATCACGCCCCCGACAGGCGCCATCGTCGTCGATGCCTCTGGTGCGCACGCCGGCAGCTTCCGAACCTTGGCGCAGGGTGTTGCCAAGCTTTCCACCACGACGGCGCAGCAGACCGTCTTCGTGTACCCGGGCGTGTACCGCGAGCAAGTGACTGTGCCGTTGTTGAACGGTCCGCTGGTGCTGCAGGGCTACACCTGCGATACCAAGTCGTACGCCGCCAACCAGGTGACGATCACCCAAGCCAAGGCGCAAAAGGACATCCCCGCTTCTGTCGTCAAAAACCGCAATGATCTGACCACCACACTGCTGCTCAAGTCCAACAACGTTAAGGTGTACAACCTCAATGTGGCGAACACGGCCGGCAATGTCGGCCAGGCCATCGCCGTGAAGGCCGACGGCGCCAACTCCGGCTTCTACGCCTGTAAATTTTTGGGTTTCCAGGATACTCTGTATGCGAACAAGGGTCCGAACCTGTACGCGAGGTCGTACATTAGTGGTGCAGTCGACTTCGTCTTTGGACAGTACGCGAAGGCGTGGTTCGAGTCATGCGATATCGTATCTACCGGCAAGGGCTGCATTGCGGCCAACGGCCGCGACTCCGCCACCAACCCGTCTGAGTTTATTTTCAACAATGCCAACGTGACTGGCACCGGTGGCGTTGGAACTGCTTACCTGGGTCGCCCCTGGAAGCCCTACTCGCGCGTCGTGTGGCAGAACAGTCAGCTCAGCAACGTGATCAACCCTCAGGGCTGGCAGAAGTGGAATGGCAACAACAACGTCGGCAACGTTTACTTGAAGGAGTACAACAACCGCGGCACCGGTGCTGCCACGAACCAGAGAGTTAGTTTCGGAGGGGTGGTGTCGAAACCTGTGCCCATCACGGACATTCTAGGAGCGAACTACAAGACGCAGTGGTGGGTCGACACCAACTTCTTGTAAATTGGTGATATGAACCATCAGCTACACCGCGTACTACTGTAGCGGATTAGAATCTCCAATGAGATCCGTTGAGTAAGAACAAATAGACGGCACCCCATGTTTTTCATCTTCTGACTGGCGACGCTGACATATCTTGAAAAGTCAACTCGTCAGCAACCTCTACCTTGAAGTAAGAAAGACGAATTGAGCGGAATGTTTCAAACTTCTCGTGTGCGTTGGCTGCTCAATTGTTCTGAAGAGGGTCTCTCTGGATAGAAAAATATTCGGACAATACTTAAGTACGAAGTAGTTCCTGGACGCAACCATCTACTGAGTAGATTCCACTCTCAGTAAAAAAAAACTTGAACAAAAAATAATACTTCGAAGTGCTTGATTTTATTAAAAACCTTCTGTGAGCGACAAAAAACAGTTATTAGAAGAGCTAAGGGTCCAGCTAGAAATGTAGAGGCTTAGGTGCAAACCCAGATTGCGAAACTGAGCACAGTAGATTACTTTAAGCAATATCTTGCGCAATGATTCATTACATGTTGAGGTTGGGATGAATCCGGCGTCAATCCCTGCCATTCTCCAATTTGCCTTCTTCCAGCACAAGGAAGTGCCACATCTCGCCTCCGCAAAGCCACTTCCATGGTCGCCGTCGTGAGTTGCTAACGAGACGTTGGGCCAGTCCCTAAACCATGAACACCAACTTGCTCTGGATGTAGCTCGACTTTCAATCGAATTCCGGTGCTGAAATGAAATAACTGCTGAATCCGAAGAGGAGTTCAAGCACCAGTTGCGCAGAAGAGATGTGGAGCTCTACTCCCTGTACTCGAGACCAGAGGTAGAGCGCCGACTCCGACTGGACTTCGCAGACTCGAGAGCGTGGGAGCAACGACACGAGCGTGTTGCAAACCGGCGTGAGATGTTGAGCCGCCCGGGCAGAGTGCGCAGTCGCAATGAGCTGCTACAGATGGAGGAGATATCCCCAGATGCGTTCTTCCGGTCGGTGAAGTACTTCGGACCCAACGGGTCGCTTCGTGCCGGGGCCAAGTTGGAGCCGATCGCAATGGTGCTCAAGACGAACGAGCCGAGAGGGGTTTTCGAGATGGCTTCGAGTGATGGCTAGGCACCACGAATGCCGCGCCAGCAGAATCGAAGGACGACCCGGAGGAGGAACGCCGTCATCGCCAAGCCTTTGCTTACACTCGATCCAGGGAGCACGTTGTTATGCAGTCGAAAAAAGAGTTTCTGTCACCGACGTCGCACAGGCAGCAGTGTTCGCTCCCCCGTTCGCGCAGCAGAAGCACGAGCAAAAGCAGAAGCAGCGGCCCAGAATATAGACGGAGCCGAAGCCGGACGAGGAGCTCGTCGAGCGATTCCCGTCGTCGATGTTTGAGAAGAAGTACATATCGGGATTCTGGCCGTCGCGGCAACAGTTGATCCAAGAAACGGCGTTTCTCTACATCGTCACCAAACCAAGGCAAACTCCAAGTCGGTATGAGGCAGGCAAGGAACAATTTTGCGGAGCGCACGAATCTCGGAAACCGGGACACGGATCTGTCGGACATGCTCAACAACGATCTGTGCGGTGGAGCAGCTCCAACTCCACACTGTATTTCTTTGCTATCGCCGACGACTTCCCCAATCGCCTCGGATAACACAGATTCGGAGTTTTCCGTGAACCAAGTCCCACAAGATCTCAGCACCACAGACAGCGCTTTATCAACGGATCAAAGACAAGATGGCACTGCGAAAACGGACGATAATCCGGTACCTCTCAAGCACTTGGACTGATTAAAATCCTGAATCGACCCTCACAAGCCGAAATCAAGTATGTTTTCTCCGTCGTGATGAGTCAGCAGTAACTTCGACAGGAAATTCTCAACTCGACACAGGTTCCGGCGAGGGCCAAGCACGTCTCCTTTGACCCAACCATGCAGCTTCTGGTCGATGAGTACGCTCGTGTGGTGAACTGTATCATGGTGAATGAAACAGCAATGAAGGGCTTTCAGGCATACGCGACGGAGATGATGGCCTACGACGAGGCAGAAACAACCAGGCAGTGATGGCCAAAAATGTATTGCGGGTATTGGCATTTTGCAATACCAGTAGAAATACTTTATTGCAAGCCCTCTGGGATATTGCAATACGTATTGCAGCGCCGCCGGATATTGCAGTACTTATTTTAAAGCGATTCTGGGATCCCTTTTCAAGGTGATATCCAAAGGTCCCGCTGATTTACGCATCGAGCGCTTTTGGCGCGAACTGCGAGGCGTGTGGTCACGAGAGCTCGGCCTCCAAATTTGGGCGCGAACTCGTTAGCTGGAGCTGTGAGCAGGTCTCACTTTGGTTTTTGCCTTCTAACCAGCAGACGCCATGGCCCTCCACTCCAGCCCACTTTCGTTCGACAGCGTTCCTGGCGACGTCCGCTTCTACTACAACATCTCTCTCGCCGACGGCGTGGTCTCGTATCAATGCCGAAAGTGCCCCACCAGACCGAAACAGGCTTGGAAGTTTCGATACTCGAACGTGCGGAAGCATCTCGCGAGCTGCATTGGAGATGATTACATGGAGAGATACGAGCAGAGTATTCGTGCTCAACCTAATCCACTGGGATTTGTTCGTGAGCAGTACCTGTCCGGGAAGGAGTTGAGCGTATTTAGGTGGCGATGAAGGGGGGCAACGGCAGCAGCGACGCTAGTGTTGAAGGGTAGTATTGCAATAGTATTGCAAACAAACCAGGTATTGCAGTACTTACTGCAGGACCGGAGAGTAGTTGAAGTAGATATTGCGTGCTTGTTACTTTTTTACAATGCCCAGCAATGAATTTTTGGCCATCACTGCAACCAGGTGCCAGCAAGAAATCGAGGAGATGAAGGCGTCGACCGACAACGAAATACAGTGACGCGATGTCGCGTTGGCTGCGGTGCTCTCCCACGACGTGGAGAACAAGTGGGACAACTGCTAGCTCCAAGCGTCCCCACGGAAGCACTCGCTCGAGAAGGTGACAGCAATCTGGTGCAAAATCGCTTGTTTATGGCAGCATTGGAAGTGTAGTTGAGAAATGCGCTAGCGGTGGGGCATCAACACCACGATGACCGACTTCATCCGCTGAAGCACTTGTCCAGCAATCTGGATGGGACTCTGTTCGAGAGGCCACTACTCAAAATGTAGTACGAATCGTACAGGGCTGCCGAAAAATAAATTGGTGCTGAAATTATTGCAATAAATTCGGATCAATAATTTATTGATATGTTCTTAACGGCTAGTTAGCAGTTATATTTCGATTTGTGCTCAAGATCTTCAATAATGTATTGGGGACTACCATCCTTCAAACCCAAGATTCGACCTGATCGAGCGATATTTTAGTGTCGCTTGAACCACATTTGGGCAGCAGCGGCGCTCTCTGCAGCCGTACACGCTGGAGATGCTGCTGTTTCTTCGGCAAAACGCCGATTACCGGGTTGCTCGCACGGTTGAGAGCGCTGAGTAAGTGATAGGTATGCAACCCACCAATACGTTGGCATTGCATTAGCACGATATTTTAATGTCGTATCGTGGGTTTGTTTGATGTAGTGTTCAATTATCTCTTCTCTTTATTTGCTAGCAATAGATAATAGATAACAAGGCATTATTCGGCAGCCCTGAGTACGATCAGTTTAGCACAGGCATTTTGCGATCGAGCGACGCGATCCAGACATTGACCTTGAAGGTGCTAACACGCCATGAGGCCAAAAACACGGTGGGTGGGGGAGGCATCTTGATAACGGCGACTCAATCTTTTGATTTCGCTGAGCCAGGCTTCAACCCAAAAGCTTGAACCACAGCACTGAAGAAGTGAGCGACGTGTTTCAAGCATCCTCACAAGCCAAACTCAACATCACGCACGACATGCCACGGCTTTGCACTACGCCTGCTTGGTTAACAGAATTGTAGACAGCTTAGCTTTAGTTTAGGGGGCGGCGTTCTTAGCTTTCAGCTAGCACGCAGGCCAACTCGCCAGGCGAGTTTTCAGCACCCTCCACACCACTCCCGGGGGCTCCCTCGCATCGAATCACTGCGAGGCATGTTTCGGTGATCTAAGTACTGTCGCTTTTTGCCCCGAACGCGTCAGAGGAAGGTTTGAAAAACAAAACTTTTACCGAGTCTTTATCACGACCACAATCGGAATAGTTTATGGTATTATAACTAACCTATTACAATCGTCAAAGCGCAGCAAGCTCCGATAGACGCTACCAGGTCAAGTACCTTGGCACCTGGGGCTTTCACCTCTGAGAGTCACTCATATTTAAGCCTAAATGCCTTGATCAATGTGCAACATACATATATTGAGAAAAGAAACGCAAAATACATTAAAACGAACTTGGACTTTTGGATGTGGAACCGTAGTAAACTTTAATTGCTTTAAGAAATCCCTACGCAAGAAATTCCTCAACAAGGAGAATAGACTGTTGCACGAGCCTACACGTTATTTTTCTATATATATAAAATACTGTTGTTGAATATTATAATATAATCGAACACATATTTAGTTCACTGGACGTACATGTAGATGTACACACGACGACGACGAAATCCGACAGACACAAAAACCCGGCAGACAAAGTCGTATTATTCACGCGGAGCACGACCGTTCTTTGGTCACACAACACCGAATACTGTATTTCCTCACGACAAAAGTGTGCTTTCCTCGGAAACTGTACTTTAGTTATTGTTTATTAATACTGCCTCAAACTTACGACCATCGTAGTGTAGATCGGCGTCGAAATACAGTGCCGATAGGCGCTAAATGTAACATCACTTGTCCCCTGCGGAGTGGTGTCGCAGTGGTCGCTGTGATACGAGTTCCGTGCACCCCTCCCTCACTTCGAGATTCCCTCCTCCGCGCTCAAATCAACTCGACTGGCAATGCAGCTCTTGGCTCCTCTCATCGCTCTTCTCGGTCTTGCTGCCACAGCCGAAGGTGCTTGCGGCGGACCCAACGCCCGTATCACGCCCCCGACAGGCGCCATCGTCGTCGATGCCTCTGGTGCGCACGCCGGCAGCTTCCGAACCTTGGCGCAGGGTGTTGCCAAGCTTTCCACCACGACGGCGCAGCAGACCGTCTTCGTGTACCCGGGCGTGTACCGCGAGCAAGTGACTGTGCCGCTGTTGAACGGTCCGCTGGTGTTGCAGGGCTACACTTGCGATACCAAGTCGTACGCCGCCAACCAGGTGACGTCACCCAAGCCAAGGCGCAAAAGGACATCCCCGCTTCTGTCGTCAAAAACCGCAATGATCTGACCACCACACTGCTGCTCAAGTCCAACAACGTTAAGGTGTACAACCTCAATGTGGCGAACACGGCCGGCAATGTCGGCCAGGCCATCGCCGTGAAGGCCGACGGCGCCAACTCCGGCTTCTACGCCTGTAAATTTTTGGGTTTCCAGGATACTCTGTATGCGAACAAGGGTCCGAACCTGTACGCGAGGTCGTACATTAGTGGTGCAGTCGACTTCGTCTTTGGACAGTACGCGAAGGCGTGGTTCGAGTCATGCGATATCGTATCTACCGGCAAGGGCCGCATTGCGGCCAACGGCCGCGACTCCGCCACCAACCCGTCTGAGTTTATTTTCAACAATGCCAACGTGACTGGCACCGGTGGCGTTGGAACTGCTTACCTGGGTCGCCCCTGGAAGCCCTACTCGCGCGTTGTGTGGCAAAACAGTGGGTTTAGTAAGGTTATCAACTCTGAAGGCTGGCAGAAGTGGAACGGCGACAACAACGTGGCCAATGTTTACTTGAAGGAGTTCAACAACCGTGGCCCCGGCGCAGCCAGGGGCAAGCGAGTTGGTTTCAGTGGGGCGCTCACGCAGGCTGTTCCTATCACGGACATCCTCGGCTCGAACTACAAGACCGAGTGGTGGGTTGACGCCAACTTCTTGTAAAGAGGATCGGACTTTTTCCCAATTGCAATGGGTCAGCCCATACCGCTGTATCATTTCTTTTTTGTGTTTTTTACATTCTGAATCCTTAAACCAATATTTCAACGCCTTTCATTTCGCAACGAAGTGCTGCGAACACTAGTATGTTTGAATTGTGAGTCTTATCTGCGTTTAGTAGGGATTGAAATCAGCATTGGCAGCTCAGAAGTTGAAGCTCTGTAAGTGTACGACAAGCGCTAATGATAACTTTGTTGGCTCGAGCGCTGGCTGGTTAGTCGCTGAATTCTCTCCAATCTTACCTGGCCGTAGCATTTTGTTTAAGTTTCAGTGAAAACACCCAAGAGCGAGGCAGCTCTGGGTTTGGCGACATGATTTGGGGGCTAATTCACAAGATTCAGATGAGAGGTGGGAATATCGGGGGCTTCGCAGTCGAGGTGACCTGCTGGACTGGTGTGTTGTAGCCCAGGACGTGTTTCTGAAGACGAGGAGGTACTATGGTCCTAATGGGCGGATTCAACCGGCCACTGCGAGCTATTGCGATTGTGTTGCGGCCAGGCGAAAAAACGACTGGGTATGAAGCGAGCTTTAAGGGGTGGTTGTCCAAGAAGAATGTGACTCTGGGTATGCTAGAGTAGAACCCGGAGGAGGAGCGTCGCTATCGACAGTGCTTTGCGTACGCAAGAGCACATGGGGTTAAATACCGGCTAGGCGCACATCCGCTCGAATGTCAGCAGTGTTCAGCGAATCAAAGCTTCCCTAGGAAGGATATAGTGACGAAGTGACCACGACAAGAAGTTGATACGACGCCCATTAAAACTGCTGAAAAACGAGACTATACTTACAGGAAAAGAAAATGACGCCGTCAGTTGAATCTTGTCGACTACGGCTTCAGAGCCTTCGTTTACGCCACGCTCTACGGACAACGGTGAGGAAGGTGACTGGAACTATCAAGATTTTGAGCTCAATGTCGAGCAAAGAGACAACCAATCCCTTCACTCATCTCTTCGACATGAGAATAATAGTATCATTGAAACGACCATACCAAAAACGAAAGAAGTGGCTAAATCCAACGCAGAAATCTACCAGGCCAAGGGCTACATTCAGTCATGTGGCAAAATTGAAGAAAACGAAGCAGCAATAGTTGAAAATTCCAAGAGTGAGCGTCGGATAATTGATTTGGTAGAAACCGATAAGCAAGAGATACAGCGCCGTGATGTCGCTTTGGCTGCTCTTATCGCCCATGTATGGAAAAATAAGTGAAACGAACGGAGTCACCTTTTGCTGGAGTCAACTGAAAATAAAATAGTGGCGACACAGCGATCTCGTAGCTGCATACAAAATGCTGGGGCAGAAACGCAAGGAGATACTTCACAGCTGAAGAATCCACTCAGTTGATTCAAAGCGACGGATGCGAATAGAGACCCTTAATTCCAGGAGTTGCAGGAACTACCAAACATGGTAGCGACAGCTATGTCGTCTCGATCTCTACTGGATGATGAACGCCAAGCTTTGACCTCGGTTTTATTACAATCAACAGAGAGAGTCCGAATGCTGATGGCCGATACTGTCGAGGATGGGATACTGCGATGGATGAATATGTTGTCAAGGGATCGCCTCGACCAGCTGCGGTGTACCAGTAAGGTACCGGTGTGACCTTCGCTCAGTGGTGCCGCCATCATTCGTGTGATGATGGGACGAGGATTACGGGACGCTGATGATGGGACGAGGATTACAGGACGCTGATGATGGGACGCGTGGGTACAAGATTGTGGGTACAGGATGGGCATCTACGTGGCACTCGCTGATTGGCTGAAGGACCTTCTATCCAGTTAGGAATCCAGTAGAGTGTATCCAGCAGGAATATCCAGTAGGCTTAGAAGTAGCACGCAGTTCGCGAACTAAGGACCTAAATCAATCACTTTGCATTCTGACATCTAGTGCTCAAACGACCTTCCTTTTGGTTATGAGCCCAAGCCCCGTTTTCCCTGCTGAAGACTCCGACTACGCTTTCGCCATGGACGCCGCCTCGACCACGACATCTCGCATCAACAAGTTCGACGGAACCAACTTCCACACGTGGAAGTTCAAGATGGCGATGGTGCTCGAGGAACGAGACCTGTGGGAAGTGACAAGTGGAGAGATCAAGCTGGAGCACTGCGCCACTACGCTGGACCAAACGACGTTCAAGAGGAAGTCTCGCAAGGCGCTGGCGATCATCTGTCTCGCGATGGAAGATTCGCAGCTGCCGCTGGTCCGGTCGGCGAAGGATGCGTACGATGCATGGTCAAAACTGGAAGGACACTTCGAGAAGAAGAGTTTGGCCAACAAGCTCTTCCTTCGTCGACGTTTCTTCACGACGATGATGGCGGAAGGTGATGATGTGCTGGAGCACATCAACAAGATCAAGACTCTGGCGGAGCAGCTCGACGCAGTGGGCGCTCCGGTCAGCGAGATGACTTGGTGATCACGCTTCTTGGGAGTCTCAGCGAGTCGTACCAGTTCCTCATCACGGCGTTGAGTCGAGAGCCGACTCGCTGTCGTGGGAACTCGTGACGGCTCGGCTGCTGCATGAGGACATGAAGCGCAAGGAGCAAGGTGGCGGCGTCGACGGAGCCGCGCACGGTCAAGGCCAAGCGTTCATGACAAGCGACAACGGCAAGCGCAGGGACGGCAGGCGACCGCCAACAAGGCCAGCGCCTGCCACTACTGTGGGGAGCAAGGACATTGGATCGCCAAGTGTCCTGTGCGAATCCGCGAGAACGCGGAGCGGCAGAGGCCGCAGCGAGCGAACGTCGCGCAGAGTGAGGACGACTCTGGCGACTTCCTCTTCTCGGTTGGTGGTGGGAGCAACACCACCAAGTCGAATGAGGTGTGGCTGGTCGACTCGGGTGCGACGCAGCACATGACCAGTTCCAAGAAGTTCATGAGGAACTACAAGAATATCTCGCCGGTGGACGTGCATCTCGCGGACGACGGTGTGGTGCAAGCGATCGGGAGAGGCGACATCGTGATGAAGATGCAGACCCCGCGCGGCGTCAAGAAGGGTGTGCTCACGAATGTGTGGCACATCCCCAAGTTGTCGCGCAACCTGTTCTCCGTCGGCAGATTCACCAAGGACGTCGGGCCTGTGACGTTCGAGAGCGACGGGTGCTTCACGGAGACGAAGGGTCTCAAGTGGAAGCTCGGCGCTCGCGAAGGCAAAGGGCTGTTCAAGCTGAGCATGACACCGGTGATGCCTGACGAGGCCAATGTGGCAAGCTCGAAGGATCGCAAAGGGGACACCACGTCGTACCTCTGGCACCTTCGACTTGGTCACATTGGCCATGGCGGTCTAGACGCCATCGTCAAGAAGGGCTACGGCTCTGGCATCGACATGACGTCGGTAAAGCAGTGGGAGCTGTGCGACGGATGCTCACTCGGCAAGCAAACGCGAGTGAGCTACATGAAGTCGTCTCCAAACCGTGCGAAGCAGGTGCTGGAAGTGGTTCACAGCGATGTGTGCGGCCCCATGCAGACGTCTACGTTTGGTGGCAAGCGCTACTTCG
Source organism: Phytophthora cinnamomi (assembly GCF_018691715.1). Classification (NCBI taxonomy): domain Eukaryota; phylum Oomycota; class Peronosporomycetes; order Peronosporales; family Peronosporaceae; genus Phytophthora; species Phytophthora cinnamomi. The sequence goes on from NW_027150971.1 coordinate 508,917, forward strand.
TCACGTTCATCGACGACAAGTCGCACTTCTGTGTGGTGTACTTGATGCGGAACAAGTCGGAGGTGGCCGCCAAGTTCGCTGAGTTCGTTGCGTTGGCTGAAACGCAGACCGGCAAGCGTGTGAAAACGCTCCGGAGCGACAACGGTGGCGAGTACACTTCGCGCGAGATGGCCAAGTTCTGCAGCGACCGTGGTATCGTGCAGAAGTTCACGCCGCCGTACACGCCACAGCTGAACGGCGTGGCGGAACGGATGAACCGGACGTTGGTGGAGTGTGCGCGCTGCATGTTGGAGCATGCCGGGTTGTCGAAGGGTTACTGGGGTGAAGCGGTGGTGACAGCCACGTTCCTCCGGAACCGGTGTCCGACACGCGCCATTAGCCACGACAAGTCGCCGCACCAAGTTTGGACGGGAAAGAAGCCACTGCTGGCGAACCTCAAGGTGTTTGGTTGCCACGCGTACGTGCTGGTCCCGAAGGCGAAGCGGTCCAAGTTTGACGCCCGGTCGGTGCGTTGCCGGTTCCTGGGGTACTCGGAGCACGAGAAAGCGTATCGGTTTGAAGAGATCGAGAGCGGTCGCGTGTTGGTGAGCCGCGACGCGCAGTTCATGGAAGACGTCTTCGACGGTGGGAGACGCAAGTATGCTACGAAGGAGGTGGTGATTGGTCTTCCAGATGAAGACGATGAAGATGCCACGGATGAAGAGACTCCATCGGACGAGGACGGCAGTGAGGATGAGGCTGCGCGGGATGAAGACTTCGAACCCGGCAGCAAGCGACACCCGCGGACGCAGTCACTAGAAGAAGCCGTGGAGGTGCCGAGGGCCAAGCGATATGCGCCGCAGAATGGACGTTCGACGCTGGATGAGATGTCTGCGGCGGCCCAAGAGAGTCAAGATTTTGAGGCTGCGTACGTCGTGGATTCAGTGGGAGAGATGCCGACTACGTTCAAGTCGGCGATGGAATCCAGCGACGCAGCCAAGTGGAAGGAAGCATGCGACTCGGAGTACGACTCGCTGCTCAAGAACAAGACGTGGGAAGTGGTGCCACTGCCGAAGGGACGCAAGGCCATCGGCAACAGATGGGTGTTTCGCGTGAAGGAGAACCAGGCTGGAGAGGTCGAACGGTTCAAGGCGCGTCTGGTGGCCAAGGGGTTCTCGCAGAAGTACGGCATCGACTACGACGAGACCTTCGCTCCAGTGGCCAAGTTCACGTCGATCCGGGCCGTGCTGAGTTTGGCCGCCAAGTATGGTCTCAAGCTGCATCAGATGGATGTGAAGACGGCGTTCCTGAATGGCAGCTTGGACGAAGAGATCTACATGGTGCAACCGGACGGCTACGTCGATGAAGACCACCCGGACTACGTGTGCAAGCTGAAGCAGTCATTGTACGGGTTGAAGCAGTCGCCGCGCATGTGGAACAAGACCATCGACGAGTTCATGCTGAAGCTGGGATTCACCAAGTGCGAGTCCGACCATTGCGTCTACGTGAAACGCGACGGACACAGCATGATCTTCGTGGTCATCTACGTGGACGACCTGATCCTGGCCAGCAACGACGACGAGCTGATGGAGTCGACCAAGCGCGCACTCAGCAAGCGGTTCGAAATGACAGACCTCGGCGAGCTTACGTACTTCCTCGGCATGGAGATCAAGAACGACTTGGAGTCCGGCAAGGTGACGATGCGGCAGACCAAGTTTCTCAAGTCGATCCTGAGCAAGTTCGGCATGCAGGACAGCAAACCCGTGAAGACGCCGCAGGATCCAGGACTTAAGTTGACCAAGAACATGTGCGAGGGTGGCTGCAAGCATGAAGACACGATGAAGAACGTGCCGTATCGGAGTGCTGTCGGCGCGTTGATGTACCTGATGGTGGCGACGCGTCCGGACCTGGCTGCTGCAGTAGGCGTGCTGAGTCAGTTCGCCGCCGACCCGTGTCCCACACACTGGCAAGCCCTCAAGCGTGTGCTCCGGTATCTGCAAGCCACGCCCACGCATGGCATCGAGTTCTCGAAGGGTGACGGCTGCGGAGCTGTGTGTGGCTACTCGGACGCAGACTGGGCTGGTGACATCGAATCGAGAAGAAGTACAAGCGGCTACGCGTTCATGATGAACGGTGGGTGCATCAGCTGGAGGAGCAAAAAGCAGCGGACGGTGGCGCTGTCATCTACAGAGGCGGAGTACATGGCGCTGTCAGAGGCGACGCAGGAGGCGGTGTGGCTCAAGGTGTTTTTACGCGAGCTCGGCGAAATGGCAAGCGATGAAGCAATCAAGATCTACGAGGACAACCAAGGCTCCATCGCGTTGGCCAAGAACCCGGAGTTCCACAAGCGCACCAAGCACATCGACATTCGCTACCACTTCGTGCGTGAGAAGGTGGAAGACGGTCAGGTGGTGTTGGAGTACTGCTCGACGAAGGACATGCTGGCCGACATCATGACGAAGGCGATCACTTCTGTGCAGTTCGAAGTTCTGCGACACAAGCTGGGGATCCAAGGCGCAGCCGACGTCGAGTCGCGTGGGAATGTTGTCAAGGGATCGCCTCGACCAGCTGCGGTGTACCAGTAAGGTACCGGTGTGACCTTCGCTCAGTGGTGCCGCCATCATTCGTGTGATGATGGGACGAGGATTACGGGACGCTGATGATGGGACGAGGATTACAGGACGCTGATGATGGGACGCGTGGGTACAAGATTGTGGGTACAGGATGGGCATCTACGTGGCACTCGCTGATTGGCTGAAGGACCTTCTATCCAGTTAGGAATCCAGTAGAGTGTATCCAGCAGGAATATCCAGTAGGCTTAGAAGTAGCACGCAGTTCGCGAACTAAGGACCTAAATCAATCACTTTGCATTCTGACATCTAGTGCTCAAACGACCTTCCTTTTGAATAGACAGCCAAATGTTAGTCAGCAGCAGCAAACGAGAAGATGCGATCACTACGCAGGAGTATTTTGACGTTTGGCGATGAGAGATCACGCATATACTGTACTTCGACGGCACTATGTTGACGCTTTTGACGGCAACTCTTGCTGAAATTCCTGCAGCATCACTTGAACGTTGCCTCTATGAATCCTAGTGCAGGGGTGGATTGTGAATACAAGTAGTGGGTTGCTTCCATGCAGGCACACTTATCCCAGTATTGTGTATTGATGTTAGGAGACGAAGCTACCACGGCGGATGATCATCAGTGGGTCCCCCACGTGCCATTTCGAATTCGCCGGTGACATGTTCGATCAAACTGGCGCGAGTGGTCCAAAGCTCTACTGGCGACTCAGGCCATGACGCTTGACGAACCCATCGTGGAGGACGAACCCAATCCGACCACCTAACTCGGTCATTTGGAAAATACAATGCGTCGGTTTTCTAGCCCATTCCTGTGCTGCTAAAGCCCCAAAAGACAGCAGCAAAGTACAGGGAGACGTTCGAAGACTGGTTAATGCTAAGGAACACGTCGCTCACGATGATGAGAAGTAAACCGGAGCGGAGAATCTCGGTATGATGTGAACTTGAGGGGGGGGGGGGTCAGTACGAAGAACGTAAATTTTACGGACTTACAGGAAAACCCAGATGAGGAACGACGCTATCCACAGTGTTTTGCATACTCGCGCGTGCTGGCATCCACAATGTAAGGAGTATTTTGTCCGCCGTCGAACCAGCGGTGGGGGTGCAGCAGGAGCTCGATGACAGACCAGCTGTAACGTTGGGTTCGTAAAGGGCAAAATGAAAAGTGAAATTGTAACTTAAAGTTCGTACTACTCTAGACTAGCTACTGTACTCACTTCATGGCCACTCGTTGTTGAATGCAATTGTTAGTTGACGGGTCGCCCCGTAAACTTCACCTTGAAGCCGTCTCGGAAATCGTCCCGTAATACGTATCGTAAATTACCACGTAATTATAAATTACGTGCTCCGTAATAAATTATGAAGCAGTAGTGTATATTACGACTGTGTCTCCGGTTGAGGAAGCGCTTCATTAACCATTAAAAGAATCTCCGTGGCTGCTTGCTGGCTGATTGGTTTTATTGCCAGGCATGAGCATGGCGACGACGCTAGCGTCGACGATATTAACACCCGGTGGCTGCACCGTTGATCATAAAGGTAGGTTCACTATCTCTTGGGCATCCCATGTACACATGTATACAGTACCAGTATGTGGGATTCAAGAATATCAACTACATGCACATGTAGTTGATATTCTTGCCTTGAAGCAGACGGAGGGTCTGAAACGATAGTTGAAGGATGGCGGCTGACAACACTGTGGATTCGATTGTGGAGTCTCAAAGTCATCCGAGGAGATACTGAGTGGGGATAGGGAGCCGCAAGTATTCCCTTTCTCCAGGACTATTAACGCATTTTTCAGCTGAGAATAATAGTGCTCCGGGCAGCTGTAAACACTCTCCTCGCTCTACTTCATCCTCCATCTTTCTTCCTCAATAAATAGGCAGGGTGGATCCGACCTTCGGTCTTCGCCATCGTAGCCGCCTAGCCGTGGACGTTTCTTCTAACACCTGCACGCTAATTCGCTTTAGTCGACGAGTACATGCGCATGACGGACCAGATCGTGCTGAACGAAACGGCAATCAAGGACTTCTACTACGTACTACATTCAACGTCAGACCAATTACGATAAGACAGAGGCCGCCCATCAAATGGATAAAATTGAAGAACTGGAAACGGAGATCGACACGAAGAAAAAGCGTCGCGATGGCGTTCTGACGGCTCTAATCGCGAGTGGTGGGGGCAGACAAGAAGATCTGAAGAGCATTGTCCTCTTCATGAACGGAGATGAAACGGTGTCTCCCTCCGAGAAGACCTGGCATGTAAACAGGAAACTGGAGCAGAACGAGAAAGTCGTGACTGCAACTGAGCGGGGTGAAAGCGAGCGGATCGCGTCCAAACATCGGATTCCGGAGCTCAAGGATCTGTCGAAAACCTGGTAGCTGCGTTGTCGCAAAGGCGTTTGCTGGAGGATGCTCGTTAGGTGCAGTGTGCGGAGGGAAGCAGTCATGAACTTCGTCTGAAGAGCACCAAGTTTGAAACAGATGCAAGACTTCTGTACGCAGTTACGAAATGCAGTGTCAAACGACGGAATCTAACACAGTGCTGTCAGCACTGGAAGGGCTGATCTCACTGTTGACGAGAGCTCAAGCCCAATTCGTGTTTCGGCTCAATACAGCCGTATCAGGTTGCATATTGTCCTTGTGAAGATAACTCTGCACCCACGGGCACACGACGATTACGGTCACGTGACTGCCGGCCCGAAGTCGCGCCACAAGTTCGCGTCGCGAACCGTCTCAAAGCGAAAAGCTCGAGATGGTGATTCCGACTATGTCCGTCAGGGTGGGGTCTCTCGTTCTACCCCCTTCAAGGTTTAATTTATGGGGAAATTCTAAATTACGTCCGTAATTTTGAACTAATTAGAAAACACACCCGTAGAGAACTGTTATCACCATAAGAGAAGACTGCGTGCACCAAACGTACATTGTGATAAAACTCTTAAACAAGCACACAGATCGAATGCACACCACTGTATATTACTTCTGCAATCCCTTCGGTAAGATGGCTCGCAGCCTTCGTGAGATCAAGGTACCGTTCTAAGAATACACAACAGGAAGCTGACAAAGCGCTTGCCAACGGTTCATCGACAGCGACAACGGTGAAGACGTACTCCTTTCAGGAGAGGAGAGTGCGCGGTTGCAGGGTGCTCGCTGAGCGCCCTACTACTTCATTTCATAGAGGTTCCCTCTGGTCTACGCGTTCCGTGGCTGGCTGGTTACCTTATTGTCACGGCGCTACCTGTTATTAATTAATAGTACGCTCTCCCGCTAAGTACGCCTGACGGGCTATGTAAAGTACAGTACGTTCTGGAATCAGTTCAAAATTACGGCGTAATTTAGAATTTCCCTATGTACTACCATGTCGGATTCCTCATTCAGGTCTGATTTGACAGGGTATTACATCCTAATGTGGGTAAAACGAAGGGTGTGGTGTGTAGTTAGTTGTCAACGCGAAATTTTTGTTTTACAGTCAGTATGTACATGTACATTTACACTCCGCTCGACTATTACTTGTACGCAGCTGACAATGTTGCGCCTTCCTGAAGACCATGCCATTTTGATGTTCGGAGCGACAGAAGGTTACCGAACACTTATCTCAGGATATTTACAGTAATGCATGTAAGAGGAAAGACAGACTATTGTGTAGTCTCCCTGTCCTCTTGCCTGAGGAGACCGATTCTTACCTAGGACAGGTCGTACCGTAACTTAGAACGTGTTCGCTACGCAGCATGAGAAACGACCTTCCACCACAACTCCGCAGTCTGCCGTGTGCCCGACTTACAGTCGAGAGTGTGTCAATGTTAGGCCGATACTTGTCAAGCCTGGGTGAAGAGATCCACACTATTTTTACCGATTGATCGGCACGACGTGCAGAGCTCAATGCGTGTCGTTGATCCGAAGACAGAAACACAGCGGCACGGTGTCATCGATGTGCAGTACTACACTGCATACTGTAACACATGTGCAGTGGTGGTCGTGCAGTCTTACCATCAGGTTCAACATGCTGTGTACGATCTCAAACTTTAAGTCGAGCGGTTCTTGAGCCACACATGTATCTTACGCGAGCTGTTTCGCCGTGCAAGCGCGATATGCAGCTTCACGTGGAGACGAACAGCATGGCGAATCCAATCCAAGTGTACCAGGGAGGGATACAGCGCGGGTTGCTTGTCACCGTCCTCTGACTAATTCCTCACTTTGAGATTTCCCTATTCTTACTCAAGCCAACTCGACGGACAATGCAGATCTGGGCCCCCCTCGTCGCAATTGCTGGACTCGTGGCCACCGCCGAAGGTGCTTGCAGCGGACCCAACGCCCGTATCACGCCTCCGGCTGGTGCCATCGTCGTCGACTCCACGGGTGCGCACGCCGGCAGCGTCCGGACCTTTGCGGAGGGTTTCGCCAACGTGCCCAACACCACCGCGGAGCACACGGTCTTTGTGCTCCCGGGCGTGTACCCGGAGCAAGCGACGCTCCCGAAGCTGAACGGCCCGGTGGTGCTGCAGGGCTACACCTGTGACACAACTTCATACGCTGCCAACGAGGTGACTATCACCCACGCCATGGCCCAGAAGGACGTTCCGGCATCGATCATCAAGAACCGCAACGACTACACCGCAACGCTGCTGCTCAAGTCCGACAACGTGAAGGTCTACAACATCAATGTGGCCAACACTGCTGGCGCTGTTGGCCAGGCCATCGCCGCTAAGGCCGACGGCGCCAACTACGGCTTCTACGCCTGCAATTTCTCGGGTTATCAGGACACGCTATACGCTAACCAGGGCCCCAGCGTCTACGCCAAGTCGTACATCAGCGGCACTGTCGACTTCGTCTTCGGTCTATATGCGAAGGCGTGGTTCGAGTCGTGCGACATCGTGTCGATCGGCAAGGGCTGCATCTCTGCGAACGGCCGCTCCAACGACACCAACCCGTCCGAGTACGTCTTCAACAATGCGCGTGTGTCCGGCACTGGCGCCCCCGGGTCGGCCTACCTGGGTCGCCCCTGGAAGCCGTACGCCCGTGTCGTGTGGCAAAACAGCGAGCTGAGCAACATCATCAACCCCAAGGGATGGCAGAAGTGGAATGGTGACAACAACACCGCCAACGTTTACTTCAAGGAGTACAACAACCGCGGTGCTGGTGCGGCAACCAACCAGCGCGTGGACTTCAGCGGAGTGCTGACGCAGCCGGTGCCTATCACGGACATCCTCGGCGCCAACTACAAGACCCAGTGGTGGGTCGACAACAACTTCTTGTAAACCTTGTAAGTCAGGTTGAACACGTTCGAGATCCCTTATGCGTAGCACAAATAGACGGTAATGGCCTTCTCTACCGAGTGGCGAATGAACAATAGCACTTACTATATGGGCTTGTCACCAGCGAATTCATATATTATTACTCGAAGTAGTATGTAGATTTGGCATCCTAGCGTGTCTCCTATCCATCCATTTTTTGCTCACCAACAATCGCGAAGTCGGAGGGACAGACAAAACCGTGAGAGCAGCAGTCGAAATGGATCTGAACGCCGGAAGAGAAGCAAGAGTAGCGCTTCGAGGGAGCTTAGTTACGGCAGAGTTGATCGACGCGACAAATGCTTGAGGCTTGCTGATGACCATGCTGAAGCGCAGACAACCCCCTCCTTGCCTGAATGGGCGAAAAAACTGGTCAAGTCCACGACGCAGTGATCGGTTCAGGTGGATCGCCGGTTTGAAGGCCTAGAGCTGAAAGTGCGCCTTGGTCCCGTAGCCAACTCGACCGACACGGCGACATCTGCGGCAATTGAAAACACTGAAAAGACCGATAGCTCGGTGTGCGATGAAAGATCATCTCAAGTAGCTGAAGTAATTCCGACGGAGGCTACGGATGCCGACATTCAGCACCGAAACGCAGATGTCGTTCAATCGGCAACTAAAACGCTGGAGAAATCGGTGAAAAGTACTAGTGCCGACTCTGGGAGGCAGTGTATCGAGGAAAAAAAACACTCGACTGGCCGACCGGATCGCGATGAACGAGACGGCGATGCATGTAGAAGACTCGCGAGCGTACACGATCCAAATGAGACCGCGGCAAACAAAAAGATGCTTAGCCACCATTTGGAGTTATCGAGATAATCGCGTTTAAAGTTGACCAATCAAAATTCGTACATAACCGGACATAAAAATTAAAAGTTAAAAACACTCGCAGAAAGCAATAAACAACTCTAATTCGATTGGTTTTTACACGATGGTTCCGACAATATACAATACGCTAAAATTGAAACATATTGAGGTCACACGCCCCAAATAAAGTCCCGGATTTCGGGGTCCGGAAATGGAGATATTTTTTTTGACCGATGTAACTCCACGAGTTCTAATATTTTATAACGATCAGTAGCTTAAAAGGAGCACAAGACAGAGTTCTTTCGATTCATGCGGTTAAAGCGTGATTCGTACTTAGGTCCGTAAGCATTTTTTTGTTTGACGCGGTCTCAAATAATGTCATGAGCACCAATGAGACGGAGGCGTAAGTTGAAGTTGGAGAGGAGTGATGGTCGTTCCGGCGATCTCATTCCGCATTCTCCGCTCGAGGCAGCAGCATGCAGGGCCGCCGCTAGCCGCTCTCCAAGCCAGTGGACCAGTTCGAGGCCTTGTTCAGGCGCTGGCTGGTCGAGGGGGGCGTCGACCTCGAGTGGCTGAGGAGAAGGAGGCCTCAAGCGGAGCGGCTCATACGCTCAGACTTCGCGGCGCTGAGCGCCTGGCAGCTGCAGCAGCAGAAGAAGAGAGCAACCAAGCCGCCTCCGAGCGAGGCGTCCGATAGCGAGGAGGAGGGGGGGGGATCAGAGAAGAAGCAACGCCGTTAGTGGCCCAGTGCACGGCCAGTGCGCTAAAGGCCAGAGAAGAGAAGGTGGCGCCAAAGTACCAGGGCGTTCGCAGCCGCTGCGAGCTGCTGGCGACGCAGGTGATGGCCGCCGTCGAGTGCCGGGCGACGGTGGAGCGCCACGGCCCCAATGGCTACATGAACCCCCACGACCCGCTGGCGCCGATTCCGATCGTGCTGAGGCCAAACGAGTCTCTGGGCAAGTACGAGTCCGTGTTTCACAAGTGGCTGCGCTTCAAGGGCCTGACGCTGGAGACGCTGCAGGACGATCCCGAGGAGGAACGCCGCTATCGGCAGTGCTACGCGTACACCCGCCTGCGCCGGAAGGCGTGGGAGGAGCAGAACAAATCGCGCCAGCGTCCGCGCAGCTGGAGCCCAAGTCTGTTCAGGAGCCGCGACTACGGCCAGGACTGGGACAGAAAGAGGAAGCTCTCGAGCTTCATGAACGACGAGTACGCGTACAAGAAGTACGCGGGTGATAGTCGTGACAAGTGGCCGCGGCCCAGCTGCTATCGGCGTGGTAGTGATCGCTCAGGTGGCCACGCGACGTCGAACGCAGTGTCAGCACGTCCTCGGTCGGAAGACGTCGAGCTTCCATGCCACGACCACGACACTAAGAGCGAGCCCTTGGAGACGGACCATCAGGATGATGTGGCGAATTGCTTTTTCCAGGACCTTGGAAAGGAAGTTATGTATTTGTACGGCAGACCCGAAGTCAAGGCAAGCGATATATCACGTACTGTGTCTTCTTCGTCACTTGGATCACCGGTGGAGGATATTTCTCAAGATGAAGACGCGAGTTATTCAGTCACTCTGTCAACGCAAGAAGTGGTAGCGCCGCAGGCGAATCACGTTGACCTTTGCAGTGATTTTGTGGAGTCAGGAGCTGAGGAAGCAGAACTTACTTTCGACGACACTGGGTCGACTTCACACACTCCAGTATTTGCTTGGAATCACCAGTGAGAACCAGAACTGTGCGGACATTCTAGACACCGCATCGAGAATCGCCTGTGAATTGGCACAACTCGATAAAGGCCCACTGAAGCTGCGGCTTCGTGAAAACTACATCCGACTCACTGAGCAAATATTAGTGAATGAAATGGCGATAGAGGACTTGGTGGCCTACGTCAAGGCAGCAGAGACTAATGACCAGGAGGAAGCTTCGTACCACCTCATCCAGATTGAAGAGGCGGTGACGTCAATTCGCGAGGTGAAGCAACACCGCGAGACCGCATTGGCTGTAGTGGTGGCTCACGAGTGGACCGGAAAGGAGGCGATTCTGGATAAGGTGCTTCATCTCTCTGATGACGACAGTACAGCCGACCAAGAAGCCCACGAGCGGCTGGCACTGAATTGCGGTGAGCTGGAGCGAATCGACGGGACACTACTGCCCTTGCACGTAAAGCTGAAGATTTTGCTGAAAGATCTGAGCAACGAACCGGGCCCCCAGGCGCATCGAGTCGAAGATCTCCATCAGCTGGCGTGCAGGGCTTCAGCTGAGTTGAGAGCACGTTCTAAAGTTTAGAGTCTAAACTTTAGAACCAGTGCCAAACACTGAGCATTAAACTGCTGCGGCGCAACGATGACTCGCGATGCAGCCGTGCCCTCACTCAAAGAAGTGAGGATTCCCTGCCTCTGGCAGCTTAGTGACATCGTTTGATCGATGTGATTCTGCTAGGAATTCATCTTTATGCCTTCTTTGATAATGCCATTGAAGACAATGAAGTGGTCCTGTCCGTCGGTACCTTCGAACAGGCATCTGAGCGCCTGTACGACGTTTGTTGCCACTTCATTCCCCATCTTTCTAAGCACCAAGCGAGCAAGTTGTTCAGTTAGGAACCCAGCAACGCCATGCCAATTCATCACGGCGAGAGGCACCACACGGAACTACTGGCAAGTCGAATCATGACGCTCGAGGAGTTCCTCGCCGAAGAGGATGAGGTGGCACAAGACGGTAGTAAGTATTCGAAGAAGCCGATCCCCATTCTGCTCAAGTCGGGGGAAACTGTGGATGAGTACGAGGAGACTTTCGAGAGACGCCTAAAGCGGAGGAACGTGGACCTGAAGCTGGTTCAGCATGACGCGATGGTACAGTGGTGTTTCCGGATGGATTTCGCGGAGTCGAGGGCCTGGGAGCTGCGTCGACTGCAAGATGCTACGCTGCCCCGACCAGCTGCAAATGCCATTGAGGGGGATCCTGTTGCTATCAGCCCATCGTCTGATAGATATCACAATTTTCACGGCGGTACAGAATATCGAGGAACGCGCAGTCGGAGAGAACTGCTGGAGACCAAGGTGATGACCGCGACTGAGTTCATGGCGGATGTGAAGAAGTATGGACCGAACGGACCCATGTTCACCGGCGCAAAGCTAAAACCGATTGCTGCGGTGTTGAGACCGCGTGAGTCCTTCGCGTCGTTCGAAATCAACTTTGAACGTGGCTTGCCAACAAGCGGGTATCCTTGTCACTATTACAGCACGATCCAGAGGAAGAACACCGTTATCGACAATGCTTTGCGTACAGCAGGGCTCTAGAGCACATCCATATTCTCAACGAGCAGGGCCATGTTCAGCAGTTCCAGGACCATTATTCTCAACAGCCGAGTATCGGCTGTGTAACAAGCAGAAGTCGGAGCTCGAGCCGGGAGATCAGCTCTAACGAGGACGATCGCTTGGGTGTCAAGAGAAATGCATCAGAGGGGCCAAGGCGTCTCGAGGAAAGTTATCCCGAGAAGAGGCCACGACTCGATTTGGAGGTGCAACCACCGCAAACACTTGCGTTTGACATCGACACAAAGCTTCAGGAGCATAGTTCCGCGTTGGAGCAGAAAATTAGAAAGTGCGTGGATCAGCATAGCAGCGATGTGGTGTGCCGTCTTGAAGATCTTCTACTGTACAAGAAATACAAAGTCTACAAGGTGGAGTCAAACCCGCGAATATCGCTTGTTTCGTCTCCATGTTCGCCGATGCATCAAAACACGCTGATCGTACTGACAAACCTAAGCTGCCAGTCGATTCTTCTCCAAACGCAGATATCGTGCGTATAGCGGAGGAGATTATTGCGAAATCAAACGCCGGCCAGTGAAGGCCAATCCAATCATGGACAAGCTGGCTGACAAGTACAAACACTTTTTCGATAGCGTTGCGATGAGCGAGAGAGCGATGATGATCAACAAATTCAAGAAATACAAGGCGGAGGACATCCTGGAAGCTATTTCAGCGATAACCAAAGAAAGACTGCGACGTGATGAAGTACTTGCGGATTTGATGGCTCACCAGTGGCGGGGTTGTCGACAAGAGCTGGTGCGTTTCTTGCGACAACCTTCTCAAGTACAGGACCCCGTCGAGGCGCATGGGAAGTTAGCTCTGCTTTATGCCAAGCTTGAACAAAGCGTAAAGAAAGTAGCGACACTCCGTCCAAAGCTGATGAATCGAGTGAATTGGCTCAAGAAACGCGACACTGATGATGCTGTCGAGATGCAGCAGTTCTCAAACCAGTTGGAAATATGGCTATCTGCTAATGCCGCCCTAATGAAGCAATGCCAAAGCCTCGGTATGGATCTGGTGCTGCCGAATGGTAAATTCCGCGAGTTGGTCACGGTTCTGATCGAGGAAAACGATTAAATGCCACTGAATGCTGTTCGATAGCATTTAGAGTATGTAGCTGGACTCACTGACACGCTATCGAACGTACGGAAGCAGTGAACATGAGCCCCTGTTGATCAATTGAAATGCTCTAAGCTGAAAACCCCGTTGTTTGCCTTCTTGAAGGGGCCGCAGAGTGGCTGCTACTTGACTTGATCTACGCGATTGCACTTTCTCGCTTGTACCTCCTTAACGTCGTTGGCACAGTACATTTTGCATCCAACAGCTCACTTAGAGTGATGTCCAAACGGAAAAGTAGGTGCAATTTTACTTGACAACTTTTTTTTTCAGAAAGCGAAAAAAGTCGTGAAATCATGTCCAAACAAAAGTCGACAACTGTTTTTAAAAGCAAAACAGCTAGTCCGTGGTCAAAGGTATATTTTGATTTGATCCAGGTAATCCATCCTTTTGATGGTCACGGGCTCGAACATCGCGCACAAAGCATCAAATGATTCAGGTGTGCACCGAACGGTCTTGCGATACGCCTTTCGGAATCTCTGCGATCTCAATTTAGGGAAGCAGTGACTTCGGACTGTGATCTTTTCTCCTCATGGACGTCGCAGTGACCACCCAGCCAGCTGGCTAATCGCAGCTTCCATCATAATAAGTACAAAATGTGTTGCCAATACACTTGTCGATGTTCAAAACTCGACCCGAATTTTTGTTGATAAACCCACTCATTCCACACTATCCATAGCATAAATCGGTGACTGAGACTGAGCACGAGTTCAATAAAGCAGTTCGAGCTAAACGGTGAGGTGGAACTGGCTTCCGCACATACTGAGGTGCGTGAGGCTAGTCCGCGTATCCGCTACTACCGGGCCGGTAGCGGCGCTTTGGCGGAGGAGCCTCACGACATCGCACCGGCAAGCAATGCGTTCGCGATGACTTCGTCTCTCGGGGCCCGCTTGGCAGTAATGAGTCACAAACCTTTCCTTGAGTGTAATGCTGGACCAAAGAACCAACACTCGAGTTCTTAGTGTTGTGTCGACGCCGAAGCAGCATCAAAAATCGTAGAAATTGAAATCGCGATAACGGCTATAAAATGACAACACTGATAACTCTCGTCGGGTTACAACTGCTGGAGCCGGGGTCTGAAATCCAGACTCTGGATTGTCGAGCTGGGGGCAACGCGAACATCCCTGTTAATGGTATCGTGGGAAAGGAGACTGGCGCGCTGTCATTGAATACGTGCAGCGAATCGCAGAATCGGCATCGTAAAATATTCTAAACTAAAATATGCGGGGGTGTTGGAACCGCGCTCTTATTTTTTTAGGTGTCAGTATTCCCCTCAGTTGAAGCTAGTAATATACACTGTATGTTGAAGCATGGCGAAGCTCGATGTGAGCACGCCAGCTCGAAAGAAAGTCGGACGGATACATTGTAAGCCTTCCTCTCCCGAGTTTGCAGGCCTTCCACAGGGCTCTTTAGCGTCAGATCACAGTACGTGTACGTACGCGCAAGTTACTCCTGCACCACAAGCCAATCTCACGACTCGAGCAGTCCGATGGTCCCAGGGACCAACCGCTTGAGGCTCAAGCGGTTGATCATAATACATGTATGATGAACCAGACTGGTGTATCCAAGCTCGTTCATATCCCATGCCAGCTGGGGGTCAAGCGCTGAACAAAGGGCTCCGTTATTATTCACCATGAGTTCGGTGGTTATGACCCTCAACTCTCATGCCTGTCCAGCCCAGTCGAGGGTCGGGCATGTAGTTAGTGCAGCAGACGGAAAAGGAGTGCTGGTGCTCTCCTCATCACTTCCCTCCGACAGGGTGTCAGTCCGACACCTTCAAGGCAACGCTCAAGACTCTCGGTGGTGCAAAATTCCTCGTCCCGTCTTGACGCCTGTATGCCCCGAGCGTAAGCGACGAGCCCATGGGAAGGCCGATCATCGATCAGGTTTCCCTGATCGAATGCATCGGCCCATCCGTTGGTGATGTAGGCATCCTGAACTTATCAATAGGGTCCAAGTCGCACTCCTCTTTTCTCCGTCCAACGAGCAGCTTCAACGCAGTCGCGATGCGGGTGAAGCAGCTCTTCTCACTGATGGTTCTGCTACTGGTGGCGGTGGCGGAGCTTGTCAACCATGGCGTCAAGTCCGACTGCAACGACTCGAGTCTCAGCATACCAGAGGAGGAATCGCTGGTGACCACAGGAGTCGCGTCGGTGAATTTTTCGTCGCCTGTCCTGTTGACCGAGAGTGCAGTGACAGCTAGTAGCATTGCCGGCGCTTCCAGTTCAGGCGAGTCCTCGTCCTCCATCGACTTCCCGACAACGACTGCGCCAGTGGTGACCGAGTCGACAAGGACCAAGCAACCGACAATGACTACACAGGCTCCGACTGAGACACCGGTCACAGCATCGACCGAGGCAGCAGTGACTGCAACGACAGCACCAGCCACGACGCCTCTAGCTGCGATTGAGACTGAAAACGCGACCAGTTCACAATCGGACCAGCCCAGTGAGGTATCTCAAGGCGCGAGGCAGTCAATCACTGCTACTGCCACTCCAGTCGCAGCGAGCGCAGGTTCGACGTCGATCAGCTTGGAGGAGAGCACAAGTACGAGCAATAGCGATAACGCTGCGTCAGACCTCTCAGGATCTAGCAGCAGCCATGATAACTCCAAGACCGACGGCGGCGACGTTTCCATCGCGCATCCAGGGTCAGACTCATCGACGTTCCAGTCTGTCGCTAGCGCAGAGTGCAGCGAGAACGAGGTGGACAACGTCTACACATTGTACACCAACTGTCGCTCGGCCTTCGACTTGTGTGTGTCGGCTTCGGACTACCAAATCTTCCCGTACCAGGGCAAGCACCCGACGCAAGTTCAAATCCAGGGCATGGCAGAGTCGGACGCTTGCATCGCGATGTTCGTCGTGGTGATCGAGGCCAACTTTTCAGCGTGCACCATCGGCGGCATGCCCCTTGTCAGTGCCGTGGAGACGCTGCTGAAGATCAGCGTGGATCTCGCAAAAGGTCTCGAAGCCGAAGCCCCATCCGCCGACGTGTTCCAGGAGCTTCTGACCTGGCGGTACGAAGTCGACCTCGCCAAGGCTGCAGGCGTGCCTCACGACGGCAGCTCGGAGCTCTACGCCGAGTTCGAGACCAATCTGGACGCTGCGCTCAAGAACACCACCATCCGCGTGAACGAGGACCTCAGCGTGGACGTTCGGCTGCCCAACGGTTCGTACGAGACGTTCGAAGACGCCATCGACTTCACCGTCCGAGATGCGAGCGCTGCAGACATGGTCCCGGGCTACGTCAGAGCCAGCAGCGCGGTCGGGTCGTCGTCGTCGTCACCCAGTGGAATCGTCATCGAGTCGTCGAGCTCAGCAGCGCCCCGCGGGTACACCCCTTCTCTATGGAGTCTAGTAGTAGCTGTACATGTAGTCGCCTCCGCGTTCCTGGTCCGGAGAGTATGAACACACACGTCCGAATAATAATGTAGTAGCGTCGATGGTCGGCCCGACCCCGTAAGTGCATCCCCCTCCATCACGTCGCCACTCAGTCGATGACTACCAGCCTGTCGGTCGTAGTCGGCAATGAAGAGACGACGATGCGTTTGGAATACGTACACAGTGCCACGGCTTCCTCTACTTGGACTCACTTCCACGACACCAACCACGCAGCACTGCTGATCGGATGCAAGTCCAACGTGAAGACCGACATCTCAATTTGCGTCGTGGACACGAAGGTAGGCGTCGTCAGGTGACGCAATGCTCCAGCAGGAAAACAATGATGCAACTCGAGATCCATTCGAGAGTGGGGAAGACTGGGTGGCCCGAGCAGGGAAGGCTCTCCTTCGCGTGGTGAGACCATCGTGGTGGTCTGATGACACTGTCGCGAAGGTAACGGCTTCAACTGGGCCAGAGACCGGCAACGTCCTGGAATGTATACCCTGATAATATCAGTTATTTCTCTTCAATATCGAAGCATAAAATCGCACTTTTTAGATCTTATTTCTGGTGTACCTGCAGTATTCAATAACCATTATATGCGTACGCTCAGGTCTTTCTGACTCCTTGGTACCGAGTTTGCGTGTCAAGCGTGCCAGTCACTTTACGAATGTAGCTGGTAAATGCGGCGCCCGCCATTCCTGTCTCTACGGGCCGCTCACCGTCACCCTCTCTGATCGGGTGCTCTGGTCTCCGCAGGCGCATTCCCACTTTGACGTGGTTCTAGCGTCAGCGGAAGCTCCGACTAGCACTCGCCGAATTCCTTCGCGGGTATTTCGACTATGGCGGTGACGTCGCTGCTTACGTTGCTGCTGGCGTTCCTGGTCGTCCAGGCTGGCGCCTCGGGCTCCGGTTCGCTTGGGGAATTTGTGGGCTCCGAACATAACGCCACCGTCGTCCCTGCCAATGTGACGGTCACCACCTCCGCGCCGGCGTCAAACGAGTCGGAGGTGACACTGGCGCCGATCGACACGGCGTCGTCCACCTCGTCGACGTTCCAGCTCGTGGACAGCGTGGACTGCAACGAAACCGTGTCCGACAAGATCTACGTCATCTACAACAAGAACCGCGCCCTCTTCGACCTGTGCGTGAGCGACGCGCAGTACCAGATCTTCCCCTTCCTCGGCACCAAGCCCTCGGCCGCGCAGATCAAGTCCATGGCGGCGTCCACGTCCTGCGACGTGGTGTTCACGGGCGTGCTGCTGGCCGACTTCCCGCAGTGCCAAATCTCTGGCTTCCCGCTCAAGGCGGCGGTGGAGACGCTGCTCAAGATCCACGTGGACCTGGTCTTAGGCTGGGCGGCGTCGCCCTCGGCCGAGCGCTTCCAGGCGATGATGTCTTGGCGCCGATACGTGAACCTTGCCAAGGAGGCGGGCGTGCCCGACGATTCGGACTCGGAGCTTTACGCCGAGTTCGAGGAGAACCTAAATATCGCCCGCACTAACAGCTCCATCCGCGTGCTGCCGAACTACCAGATCGAGTACAAACTCGCGAGCGGGTCCTGGTATGACGCCGACGGGGAGGACTACGCTACCATTGACAGCAGTGGTTCGGACAGCGATGACGTCGTGGGCACGGTTTCGGCTGGAGTCAGCAGTAGCGACAGTGACGCTAGTGAAAGCTCGGCTGCAGTAGGCAACGCCGCGCCGTCGATGGTACCTCACGGAGTTGCCGCCGCGGTTTTGAGCTTCGTCCTCGGTGTTTTACTAGTGGCAGTGTAGCAGGGGGTTAACTCTGTAGTATTTGCAATTTATTTCGTTATGGTCGTCCCCCTATCGTCCGTCAGCCAACTTAGACTCCCGGTTGGAAGGCTATCCCAACTGTTGATATCAAGGTCAGGGTCAAACACCATCACCATTGGGTCGGGACATCGTCGAGCACCGGTGTGGAGTCTTCGTGACCGCTTAGTCTCCGCGCACGTTCTTATCGGACCGAGTGACTGCAGGCATGTACTTAGGCCATGTAATACTGTAGATACAGCTCAACATGCGAGCCGACACGTCGTTGACAGCCACGTCCAGCTGCCAGACGGAATTGATGGGGGGTTGACCACCATGAGCTCTAGTCCGGCAGATGATCGGAAAGGGTGGCCAAGGGCCTAGCACTTGTGCATTTCCTCCCGACGGGCTCACAACCGACGAGCATCGAGACTGTCGCCGTCTCCGAGGTGCCGGGCACGATGAACTTCGTACACCCGGTGCTGAACCTTCTAGTTCTCGCGCTGTTCGCCGTCTTGACAAAAGCTGAGGATCTACCGCGCGCCACTTTCGAGCCGAGCTCCATCGCAGAGGCGACTCCGAACTCGGACACGTTTGCGCTCGTCAACAGCACAGAATGCGACGCGAAAGGTGTTGCGACGCTCTACAAGATCTACGAGCGCAACACCATGGTCTTCCAGACGTGCGTGTCGGATGGCAAGTACCAGGTCTTCCCGTTCTCAGGGAAATACCCGACGCCCACACAGATTGGAAACATGGCTCGCTCGCTTGCATGCCGCGCCATCTTCAGTGCCGCTCTGCTTGCAGGGCTCCCGGAGTGCAACATCGGAGGCTTCTCGCTCCGAGCAGCGGCTGAAACCCAGCTCAAGATCACCGTAGACATTTCCAACTACCCACAGAATCTGGACGTGATCCCGAGTACTGATCGATTCGTCAAGATGATGGACTGGCGGCGCAATGTCAACCTCGCCGAAGCTGCCGGTCTGCCGTGCGACAACAACTCCAAGCTGTACTCGGAGTACGCAAGCAACCTGTACACGATCACGACCGACGGCTTGGTGCGTCTGACACCGAGCATGAAGGTGGAGTACCGACCTGATGTGAACAGCCCGTTCAGCCAAAAGGAGATCATGGATCATCCCGAGTTGCCTATGCTTCGAGGTGGCTTTGGCAGCTACAGCGGCAGCTTTGACAGGTCGGGATCGGCCGCCAAAACGGAATCGACGGGCAGCCATACGATATCGGCTATTACTCCCCAGGCTCTTCCAGGCGTTGCGGACGAGTCAAGTGCTACGAGTTGGAGCAAGTCCCGGTTATCTGTGGCCGTCGCTACTGTGGCAATACTTGTGCTCGTATAACAATCACCTCGCCAGCGAGGTACCCTTGTATGTCTGATCGTCAGTGTAGTCTTTTGGTGTTGTGAGGTGGTGTCGTACACAGCGCGTAGTAGATCGAATACTGCGTGAAAGTCCCTTTAAATCGTTGGCTCATGTGAGCTCATCTATCCAAAAAGCGTTGGCTTCGACGAAGTAATTCGATGTGTTGGCGTTGTTGAAGGCGCGCAACACCTCTGTGGCCAGCGTTTGCTCTGCCGACAATACAGATTGAGAACCGCGCGCATAAGATTTTCAGGTCCACAAACTGCTATGTCGCTTTGGAGCATACGCCAAGTTAGAGAGTGTGAAATGCAGATGCCCGTAGAGAGTGGCTCCAGGTGGTTGTCGGCCCACCTTGTCGGTGCTAATAAATACACGCGCTTGGGCAGAGGAATTTCAGTCTCACCAAGAAACATTAGCAGCAGCGTCAGTTGTCTTTCTCCAAGGAGCAAGACATCCCTCGTTTGGCAGTCGAACGACACCTACACCCATGAGTGTACTACGCTCCGCCTTCCACTTGCTGTTGTGTGTGTTCTTCGCGTCCAACGTAAACGCTCAATACGGGAAGCATGCCAAGAGTCCGAGGTTCGACGTCGCTCCGATCTCATCGCCGGCACCCGATTCGAGTTCGTTCGTAATCGTCGACGACCTCAGCTGTGACACCTCGGTAGTCGAGGTTGTTTACGTGCTCTACACCAAGAACGCAATGGTCTTCCAGACCTGCGTGGCTGAAGGCAACTACAGGATCTTCCCGTTTTCCGGTACACACCCGACGACCGAGCAGATTGAAGCTATGGTTCGGTCGCTGGCATGCCGAGCTATCTTTTCGTCGATTCTGCTAGCAGGAATCCCCGAGTGCGAAATATCCAACTTCCCTATGCGAGCTGCTGCCGAAACACTGCTCAAGATTGGCGTCGACATCGATAAGGACCCGGATGCAGTCGGAGTTGTTCCGTCCACTCAGCGGTTCCTTGAGATGATGCATTGGAGGCGCGACGTGAATCTAGCTCAAGCGCTCGGACTCCCGTGCGACTCCGAATCGCAACTGTATGCCGAATACTCCAGCAACCTGTACACCATCGCAACCAACGGCCTTGTTCGCCTGACACCAGACTTGCTGGTCGAGTACCGGTCTACGATGGACGGTTCGTTCAGCCAGGAGCAGATCATGACAGTCCCCAAGGTGCCAATGCTTCGCGGTAACAGGAGCAAGGTCAAAACTGTCAACACAGCGGGGGAGCCGTGCAGTACGTCATCGTTGAAGGCGTCATCCTCTTCAAACGACAGCGACGTTGGTAAGGAGGCTAGGTCGAAGGTGGACAACCCTGAGAGCACTAAAGGGTCGGAAGCCAAAGCCGAGACTTTCACATCCAGTGCCAACTTGACGAGCGATGCCGCCCCTACCAGCTGGGGTCAAGCTCGAGCGGCTGTAGTTGCCGCAGTTCTCGCCATGCTTTTGTTTGGGTAATGCTGGTGCTACGTCTACGTGCAGTCAAGTAAAAATTTATCGTTGCGTTCGAGAACACTTGGGATACTTTGATGCATTCGCGTTCTCCGACTAACGTTAATTTGTTGATAACTACAATGTAATCGCATATTAAAGCAGCCCTGACACGACCATCAATACGTAGCTTCTAATGTATTAATACGTGAAGAGGATGTAGATTGTCGACAGCGCCAACCAGCTGCACTGACAGTTCTGGTTAGCAACTTCAGACCCTCATCGACGATTTAACTAGACTGTCCCCTCTGTACCGTAGTACAGTAATATCTTCAGGATTTCAGGCCAACCAACGGACCCTAAATCACGTTACTCAAGTTAATGGACTTGGTGGGCTCGTGTTGCAGTGGTGGCTATCATTGTTCAGCAACTCTGTAGGTTTGGCCCAGAAGACAATCTATGGCGATGGCAACTGCGGTAACTACGGCTTCTCCCTGGTGCGCTGAGCGAGCCATCATCTTCATACAACGCCATTTCCGCATGTTGTTCAGACTCACGAACGCTGGGCTGAACCGGAAATGTGGCAGAAACAGCAAAGGGAAGAAGTAGCGTTGATTCGCCAAAGCACGTTTTCAAATAGTTAGTAAGTTACTGCACATATAGCGATACTGTAATAATTGATCAACTATCTGCCGCATCGAAATTCGTGAAAAAGTGTCGACCACTTGAATTCGGGGAGCACGGAGCAACAAGCACGGACAGCATAACGTCGCAGCGGATTGCGAAAAAAACGCAGTCTGTTTGCGAGACTTTAATCTCGGTGCTTCACCTGTTGCAACGCGTACTCGATTGGCGTTCTGTATCCTGCCAAATGCTTTTGCGTAGGCTGTTCCGGCTCGGGAAACGGGTGGGAAGCATGTGCTTTGCTTCACGCTCCTGTCCCGGATGACTTACCCAAACAATGGCGCGGCTCGATTCTACTCGGGCAGGTCCCATCCAGCTCACGTCCCCGATCCCATGCACCGAGCAGAGGCAGAGCGTCGGCCTCACACCACGTTTGCCGCATGCTTCTGTTCGCCACTCGCCAAATTTCGATCAGCGCGCCCATGCGGTCGCCAGCGCTCGCTCTGCTGCTAATAGCGGCGCTGGAGGCGTTTTCATGCTCGTGTGGGGGTGTCGAGGCCGTACCTCGATCCGTTCCGTCGTCGAATGGAATCGTGGACGGAACGGTCTCCGATACCGATACCGTGGTCTCCGGTAACGGTTTCGTTGCGCGGGACTTGCAGGAGCTGACTTCCATCGCGCAGGCCCAGGTCGGATCCAAGACTTTCGCCTTGGTGGACGCCTACGACTGCGACAACGGCATGGTGGCCACCGTGAGGAAGTTCTTCAAGGCGAACGACGAAACGTTCGACACGTGCGTGGACGACAGCGGCTACCAAATGTACCCGTACACGGGCATCATACCCGACGCGAGAACCGTGACGGCGCTCATAAACTCGAACGCCTGCATGGGCATCATCACCGCCGTCGTGCTTCTCAACATGCCTCCATGCGAGCTCGACGACCTGCCGATGCGCGCCGCGTGCGAGACGATTTTGTACTACTCGATCGCGATGCGGCTTGACGTGAACGCCCCATCCTCCGACCAGTTCAACGAGCTCATGACTTGGCGGCGCGATGTGAACCTCGCTAAAGCTGCCAACAAGCCGTACGATGGCAAGTCAAAAACCTACGCCGTGTTCACCAAGAACGTGCGCAAGGCGCTCACCACCAGCAAGGTCACCGTCATGGACAACTTCACGGTCATCCTGGACGACGAGGAGGCCGACTCCATCGAGATGAAGGACGGCAAGCAGCCGTCCTTCGTCCCCACCAACTCCTCCATGGACTACTTTGTGGGGAAGGTCACGGCCGCTGAAAACGGCGTCGACGATGATGCCACGGGTGCCGGAACGGCGACGCTGTCTTCTCAGACTGTCGCTCCCACCCAGGAAACCTCAGATGCAGCGACTGTGACGAACAACGTCATGACTTTGACCATGTTACTAGTGCTAGCCGTTGCTAGCGTGTAGTCTGCCGGGCAGGAAGTAGGTTATGAAGCAGGCCTACATGTAACAAAATCCAACTCTATTCCAATCTGCAATGCCCTGACGTCTAGAACTTCGCCTTACGCTTCAAGCTCAGCTCCTTCTTGGCCTGCTTGCGGTCTTCCTTCGAGAGCACAAGCGGCGCGATCGCCGTACCAGCGCGCTTCATGATCTTGGGCGCCGTCAGCACGTTTGTCACCTGAGACGTGTTCCAGTCGCTGCCCAGAGGGTTGCGCATGGCGGCCTCGTACTCTTCCCGAGACGTGAACGGGTACGGCACGTCCTTCACCGTAAATTTGGCAGCCTTCTTGTCCTTCTTCTCGTTGATCAGCACCTTCTCTAGGCGAGCATCCTTGCGACCAGCCAGCGCCTTCTGTTTGGCCTCACGGGCGATATCCTTCGCCTTCTGCTCGCGCGCGATCTGACGCTTCGATACCCGGACACCATCGCCAGCCCAGCTACCCCATCCAGACATACCCACAAGCTTTGCGATCTCAGCACCCTTCTTTGCGTCGGCATCCTGGCCAGCCAACCGGTCCTTCTCCTGGGCCAGCTCGTCCTCCTCATCAGCGACGAACTCGAACGCACGGCGCACAAGCTCGTCCTGGTCAGCGGCCTTGCCATCCTTCTTGGACTTCTTGTTCTTCTTCTTGCCGGCACTTGTCTGCTCAGGCTTCACCTCAGTTTCAGTCTTAGCCTGGTCCAGTTTCCGCTTCTTGCCGTTCTTGGAAGCCTTTGCAGTGCCACTAGTGAGAGTGGCAATAGCGGAGTCGTCCTTGTTGGTTTCCTTCGTGTCTTGGGCAAGGGACTCGATGGCCGCTGCGACGTCCGGCTGCGAACCCGCGTTCTTCTGCTGTAGTTTCTTCTTGTTCTTCTTGCTGCGCGACTTGCTCTTCGTGGCCGAACTCGAGAGCCACGGGTTCTCCTCACCTTCGGCAGCCGGCTCCATGTCGGCGTCCTCAGTGTCAGTCTTCGCTTGTGGCTCAGACGCGGTTGACTTCTGCGTCGGAGCCTTGGCACCAAGTTCCAGCTCCTTGCTCTGCTTCTTGTCGCCATTCGCAAGCGAAACACTGCCGCCACCCTCGCCAAGATCAATGGCGATCGCGCCCGAAGCACGAGCCGACACACCACCGCTCATGCTGACACTGGCAGTCTGCAACGCACCGCCGGCCAGTGCTCGGTCGACAGCCGCCTTGTCCTGCTCCGTCACCACCACGTTCTTCTTCACCTTCTTGGCCGTGTTGCTCTTCTTCTGAGCAGCGCCCTCGTCGCTAGAGCTGAGGTAGTCCTCGCCTTCCGACAGAATACGGTCGCCATCCGCGCCATCGCCAGAGCGGATCTCGCGAAGAAGCTTTTCGGCCTCCGTGCGAGCCTTCTCACGCTGCTTCTCAGCCGCACGCTGCATGAACTTCATGCCCTGCAGACCGCGCTTCTTGCCAGCCTCAGCTGAGTCGGCATCAATCTCCGTGACCAGCGCGCTGGCCTGCTTCTCCAATCGCTTCTGCAGACGAGAGGCGGCATCTCCCTCCGCATCGTCGTCATCGTCATCCAAATCGTCATCGTCACTGTCCACAGCGTTCATCTTGCGGCGCAGCTCCTCACCGCGACGCAGCTGGTCGGCAATCGCGCTGCGCGTGGCATCGTCCGCCTGAATACCGCGACGAAGCTGGTGCTTGACCCACTTGCTGGTGTTGCGGTGCTTGAGCGTCAGACGCTCCTCGGCGCGCTTCTCGGCCAGCTCCTCGTCCAGCTTGCGCGCCATCTCGGGGTCGAGCGCGCGCAGCTCCTCCCTCTGCTTCGCCATGGCCTTCTTGTCCTGCGCGTTGCGGATCTTGTGGTAGAGCTTGCTCTTGATCTTCTTGACGCGCCTCTGCTTCTGCTCCTCGTAGAAGAGCAGCGAGCGGAGCTTGGCCAGCTCCTTCTGGCGCGCGGCCACCTCCGCCGTGGACACGTGCTTGCGCGCGAGCTCCTCCTCCTCGTCCTGCGCCAGCTTCTTGTCGCTCAGGTCGCCGGCCTGCAGCAGCGCGGCCACGCTCTTCTCCATGTCCGTCTGGGCCACGAACTTGCTGGCCAGCGCGGCGGGCGTGAGCTTCTCGAGCTTGGGGGCCTGTCCGCGCAGGTCCAGCGTCTCCTTGTTCCTGTTGCGGCGCACCACGGGCTCGAACAGGTCCACCTCCTTGCTCTTGTCCGCGTACGCGAGCTTGCGCTGCGCGCGCGCGTCGTGCACGGGCTCCCTGTTGGCCTGCAGCGTGAGCGTGGAGCCATCGCCCTCCAGCTCGCGCACCTGCTGGCGCACGCGGCGCAGGTCGAGGCCCGTCTTGGTCTTCTCGTCGGCCTCGTCGTCGTCCTCGGCGGCCTCCGCGCCGGGCTTGGCCGCCTGCGCGCCCAGGAGGCTGCCGAGCGTGAGCTGCCCGTCGGCGGGCGCCTCGTTGGCGAACTGCGCGTCGATCTCGCCCAGCTTCCGGCGGCTCTTGTGCTGCACGAGGCCGTCCACGAGGGCGCCCAGGTTCCTGATCTTCTGCTCGTCGTCTGCATCTTCTTCTTCTTCTTCTTCTTCTTCTTGGTCGCTGGCGGTGGAGAGTCTGGCGGCGGGCGCCGTGCCCAGCAGGTCCGAGAGGAGGTCTCCTCCATCCTCTTCTTCTTCTTCTTCTCCTTCTTCTTCTTCTTCTTCAACATCTTCTTGTTTCTTCTTCTTCTTGCTCTTGTCGCTCTTCTTCTTGTTGAAGAACATGCCGTAGGCGGCCTCGTCGTCGCTGTCGAAGGCCTCGTCCTCGTCCAGCTCCGAGTCCTCCTGCTCGAAGCTCGGCTCCTCGTACTCGAACACCTCGTCCACGTCGGCGCGCGCGTTCATGGCGCGCTCCTGCTGCGCGGCCTCCTCCTCGTCGTCGCTGAACACGTCGGCGGCGGCGGCGGCGCTCTGCGGCTTGCGCCTGGCTCTGGACTTGGACTTGGCATTGGCGCTGGGCTTGGCGCCGCTGGGCTTCTTGGCCTTGCGCGCGGGGGCTCGGCGCGCCATGGGCGTCAGCGTCAGGAAGTGATTGCTGGCCGTGGCTCTTGGCGGCGTCCGGTGGTTGGCTGCCGGCCGAGGTCGCGGCTAAGTGCGGTTTAATGACACATGGCTACATGTGACGTGGTGCACACAAGTTCAACGAGTGTAGCCATGACCATCGCGTTAGAGGTATTATTAATACGTGTAGCCAAGTAGCCGCTGGACTTATGACCGGGCAGCGCTGGATGTTCATGGGCATGTTGCGACTTGATTCCTCGCTTGGCTTTGGCATTTTCTGGAGGCTAGTGGTGGGTGAGTGGATCGACTCACTTTGCGTTTTGGATCTCGCTCGAAAGGTCGACTAGCAAGTTGCTGGTGGAGGATGGTGCTGCCGGTCCTCGCACCGCTGAACTACTCGCTCACGGCGTACTACCGAGGCGATACCTGTACTGGGGCTCCGTATTTCGTCAAGCTTGAAAACGGCGGGGACTTCTGCTCGAATGAGACGTGCGTGGTCAATCCGCTTTCTCCCAACTCCTCATCGAGCACGGCCGACGTGGACAGAGTTTCGATCGTGTGCTCCACGGACTTCCTCGGGGCTATGAAGGAGCTGTTCGACAGGGCGGACTTCCTTGTGAGGATTAGTTTCGAGGACCCAAATTGCACCTATCTCGACTTCGGCTTGGGGTATTCAGCCACGACGGACTGCGTGGGGGCCTACGACCAATCTGGTGGCGCATTCTACTACAAGAATACCCTGCACAACAACGCGACGGCAACTCTTGAGGACTACAACAGCTCGTCCTGCTCTTCGAGTAGTCTGACCTCGACAGAAACTGTTGGCCGCAGTGATCTCGTCAACCACGCGTGTGGAACAAATGCCTATCGATGGTACAGCAGCTTGGACGAAAATGACGGCGGATCGGCGGCGACGGAGAGTTCCGCCTCCAGCACCAGTGATAGTTTTCACATCGATGCTAGCTCCAGTGGTTCCATCTCAGCTGCGAATGAAAGTTCCGGCAGTAGCTCGGGTATTGTCGTTTGGGTCGTCGTCGGGATCATCGTCGTGATTGCCGCCATCGTCGCGATTGTTTTCTTTCGACGCCGAAACAAATCCAAGTACGAAGACAGTCACGCCCGGCCGACCAGCAGTACACAAGCTGGCAGTGCAGCCTCCCTCGAATCAGCGGTGAACGGACAACGAGGGCTATGGAACGACGATGTTATCACGGCTAAACGGATTCCGCGAGACAAGCTTCACGTGAAGAAGCTCCTCAGCCGCGGGGCATACGGCGAGGTGTACTCCGGTCTTTTCAATCGGCAACAAGTCGCCATCAAGATGCTCATCCCCGCTACGCGCGCAAGTATCCAGCATGTCAACGCGTTTCTCGCTGAAGCCAAGATGACAGCGATCATGGATCATCCACATGTCGTGTCGTTTATTGGTGTTGCGTGGGACTCGCTTTCAGACTTGTGCGTCGTGCTTGAGTTCATGGACGGCGGGGATCTGCGCACTCTGCTCGACAAGTATCTCGCTTCGAGGCACTCGGTCGGGTTCGACCGGCAGAAAGGCACCATCGCACTCCACGTTTGCCACGCGCTGGCATACCTCCATTCGCTTGCACCACCCGTCATCCACCGAGACCTCAAGTCGCGCAATATCCTGTTGAGCAAAACTATGGAGGCCAAACTCACCGATTTCGGGATTTCTCGCGAGCGATTAGATAGAACTATGACTGCTGGCGTCGGAACTTCGTTGTGGATGGCTCCTGAAGTTATGCTTGGCGAGAGATACGACGTGAAGGCGGACATGTTCTCGTTTGGTGTAGTTTTGTCGGAGTTGGACGTCCACACGTTCCCGTACGCTCAGACCAAGAAACAAAGTTGCGAGTCGGAGGGCCGAAAGCTGACGGATGCTACCCTGCTTCAGAGAGTGGCAACGGGATCTATCCGGGTGGAGTTCTCCGAGTCTAACCTGCTTTCGATCACTGAGCTGGGTAATGCTTGCATTTCCGTAGATCCGAACGACCGCCCAAGTGCAGCTGAGGCTTTGTACAAGCTTCAGGTAGTGCTGGCGCAGGAGCTGGCATGAAAATAGCGCTCTACACAACGAATGAGGACAGGATGGGAAACAATACTTATTCGTCAGTTTGAATGGCGATAGCTCCGATATCGTGCGAGAAGCGTTTGGCACGCTCGGGTTCGAACTAATAACACTGCAGTGGTCCCTGCGGCTGGAAACGACCGATGCCGATCCACTTTGGCTCTCACTAAGTACTCGCTCAGAGGCGATGAATGTCTTGCTATTGTACCTTTTTATAGTCGGTTCTTGCCGTTCAATCAATTTGGACCCTCATTGAGGCAATAAAATACGCAGCGTATGAAGACAGCAATTGTAGTAGTTCACCATTGTACTCGGTCTACGCGAGACAAAATCGAAGTTGTGAAGAGGGGACTTGCTACGCGTACGCGAAAAACGAGCATGCACCAACCTACTGCTCCACGAGAAATTATCTGGAGTTCATGCGAGGCCTTTTTAGCTCACCTTGTATCATCCACGTGTTGTTTTCGGATGAAGACTGCTCCACGTTTTGAGTATGCAATTGGTGATCTCGCAAAATCATTCGTGTCTGGGCGGAAACCCGATGACTGAAGCGTACAAGGTGATGGTGAATAGCGATGGATCAGCCACGGTGACTCCATACTTTAAGTATGATGAAGCCTCATCGACAATGGTGGGGGATAGATTTTGCTCACCTGGCGATGCTGTGTCTCTCACAATGGACAAGGATAATATCATTAAACACACCTGTATGATTATGGGAAACGCTAGCGCTATATACCAAAATTTTGGCACGGACACCTTTAACCCCGTTAGTTCCTACCGTTGGTACAGCAGCAATGACGTCGACAGGAGCGATTCTGGGTCGATATCATCATCCCAGATATCTGATACACATTCTTTGGGAGAAGCACGGAAGGAAGCAACATTTTGATCGCAATTTGCTGTCTATTGTAGACGCCAAGATGTTCCTCTCCAAAAAACCCACTCCGGATTAATTTCTTGATCTTGTCTCTGTCACCCGGAATCCTTTTAGCCGTCGTAATAATGTCGTCGTCCCAAAACCCGTTAACGCGAAGAAACCTCCAACATGTCAACGCGTTCGTAGCCGAAGCCAAAATTACTGCTACTATGGAACATCTGTAAATTTTGTAGGGGTTGCGTTGGATTCACTCTCCGATCTGTGCATTGCACTGGAATACACGGATGGTGGTGATTTACGAGCGCTTTTGAATCTCTACGAAGAAGCACGGCAACGACCGGTTTCAACAAACAAAAGATCACGATCGCGCTGCACGTCTGTCTCGCTCTCACATATTTGCACTAACTGTCACCACTCATGATCCATCGTGACCTGAAGTCTGGAACATCTTGCTCAATGAAGCGATGAAAGCAAAACCCACATATTTCGGTGCTTCCCGTAAATAGCTTGATCGGCTGGGCTTGGGACATCGTTGTGAATTGCTCCGGAGGTCATGCGTGGGTGGGTGGAATAAATGAACTCGCTCTGTTCCTACCTAAAAGCGTCCTAAACCTAATTATCTGTCCTAACAAAAATACCTAAAATCCGACCTAAAATCCACGGATAATCCAAGGAGACATTATAATATTCATTTTGTTTTGACTATAGCTTGACAGGACACTAGCGCGTTGGCTCTCGTCCGCGGATTTAGCGGCGGGGGACCCGCCCCTCTCTCGCTGCGCCCGCTACCCGGCCTGCCCCACCTCCTTACGCTACGTCCTCGTCTCGGACAGGCGTGGTGTCTAGAAAAAAAAATTCGGGTTGCAGCGCTCGCTCTGCTCGCTCCCCGTAATGTTACTTACGGTACATTTTTTTTGGTTCAACTTGTCCTAACCGAGTCCTAATAAAAATGCGGTCCACACGATATTTTAGGAAAAATCCTTAGGATTAGGACGCTTTTAATTACGCATTGATTTCTCCCGGGGTCGGACTTGTTGGGGATATTCATAAAACCCCGTCCACCCAATTGTAGAAGGGCTATGTATTAGTTTTTGAAATGATTTTAACGCATATATAAGATGACAATATTCTGAGAGTCTAAGCAACATTCATTTGTTGTGAAAAAGTTCAGTCGTAACATATTTCGACAAAACATTAATATAGTTAACCAGTATCAGTGTATGATAGGATATCAAGGGTTAGGTTGTATTATCCAACCCCCCAACCGTTTCGCAACCCTGCTGAGGGCGCTCCGAGCCCGACGGCGCAAATTCTTGACTGGACAACATTTTTTTGGTAGTCACGACACCTTTTCCTCTTCCTGCTCAGAAGACCCCAAAGTGAAATTGGGTACAGCTAAGGAGGGAATGGAACTGTTTCCTCACAAGAATTTGGTGTCAACCCACCACTCACTCTTATAAATTTCACCGAGGACGTCCGTGATAGCCATCGGCTGCGACAACACTCCGCTGAAATCCGCTCGCTCGTCGGTGGCCGCGCCATCCCCGCTGTTGTTGTACTCCTTGAAGAAAACGTTGGCGGTGTTGTTGTCCTCCCACAACTCCCAACCGGCAGGATTGATAGCGTCGCTGAGTTCACTGTTCTGCCAGACGGCGCGAGCGTAGGGCTGCCACGGGCGGCCGAGGTAGACCGTCTCGGGGCCAGCCGTGCCGGACACGCGCATTGTTGAAGGCGTACGCGGACGGGTTGGTATCGGAGTCACGGCCGTTCGCCGTGATGTGGCCCGCACTGATAGACACGATGTCGCAAGACTCGAACCAAGCGTTCGCGTACTGACCGTAGATGAAGTCCACAGCGCCGCTGATGTACGACTTGGCGTAGAGGTTGGCACCCTTGTTGGCGTACAGGGTATCCTGGTAGGCCAAAAATTTGCAGGCGTAAAAACCGGAATTGGTTCCGACGACCGAGACAGCAAGCGCCTGGCCGTTTTTCTTGATTCTGCCTGCCATGTTAGCGACGTTGAGGTTGTAGACCTTGATGTTGTCCGTCCGGAGACGCAGCGTGGTGGTGAGGTCGTTGCGATCCCTCGTGATGGAGGTAGGGATGTCCTTCTGAGCCAGAGTATGGGAGATGGTCACTTTGTTCGCAGCGTACGAGGTTTTGTCGCACGTGTAGCCCTGCGACCAGCCGTCTATTCAGCTTCGGGATGATCACTTGCTCCTCGTACTCACCAGGGAAGACGAAGAGAGAGTGCTCCGCCGTCGTGTTGGGCAGCTTGGCGACACCGTCCGCTACGGTCCGGACACTCCCGCTGTATGCACCCGTGGCGTCGACGACGATGGCTCCCTTCGGAGGTTTAGTCCGGGCGTTGGGTCCGCTGCAGACACCTTCTGCAACAGCGATGAGTCCCGCAATCGCGACGAGAGGAGCCAATATTTGCATTGTCCGCAAGGCGTGGTTTGAACCCGAAGAAGTAGTTCGAAAAGTGAGGAGATGGTGTTCCGCTGGCCTTGCTGCGAGGCGTGCACCGATCACTTGAGAGCGCAGCAGTATAATCCTGGGAGTCCCAAACTTTTTTAAAAGTTGGTTTTTTTTAAATTTGGGACCAGGATAAGGAAGAGTTTGGGACTTCCAGGATTAAAATTCGTCACGAAATGTAATCCCGTTACAGGGAACATTCGGGCCACATCGAAATATCGCAATTAGTGGGGCAGCTCACAGTCGTGTGGGTGCTTACAGCGGTGACAGGTTGCAGCTCGGTGGGCAGTAGATGGCCGTCTTAATAGGATCACACTCCCTGCTAGGTAAATGTCAGGGCTGCGTGAGCGAGTCGATCATCAAGGCGGTGGCGCATCAACGACGTCAAGTTCACTCCCGAGCAAACAAGCTCTTAGAGATTTAAGCCACCAGAACCCACACACCAGGCTTGAGGCTTGCTCTGGTGGGGATGCCTGTGGCTATCCGACCCATTTCGGGACCGGGTTCTGATACCCCTCATTACACTATGGGGCATTTTTCGGCACTTGGGGCCTCCAGCCCACCAACTATCCTACACCGGGGTGCGGGTTGGCAGGGCGGACCACACCACGGAGTGGCTGCTCGTCCAAGACATTGCCTATCTCCGGCCTCCGTGGAAAGTCCCGCACTCAGCGGGGATCGATCCCGGTACCTCCCGGTCTCCGCGTCAGGGTTTGACCACTGGCCCACGGGGATCGGTGTGACCAAGCTCTTAGACCAGGCGGTCAAGATGCAGGTGGGCTCGAATGAGGCCAGCACCGAGTGGTTCCGCAAGATCTCGGACGCTCTGCAGGCCGCGCGCGACGAGGCCCTGGCGGGCACTTCTCACCTGCGGACCTGGAGGCTCGGCCAAGAACTAGCACAAGGTGAGTGTGGGTTGCGCTACCGAGACATCGTCCACATGTAGCTAACACGAACTTGACTCTTACATGAAAGACACGCTCGAGTAGTTACGTTCCACAAGGATGACCGAATACCAACCTGTCTTTCACGAAAACCAACCTGTCTTTCACGCAGGACCAGTCTGAAGAACGCCGGCGTGGTCCTCTCCAAAGCTGCTGGTCGAGCTGCTGTCCGCTCTTTCCTTGGCGGGCGAGGAGTTCGCACAGCACATGCAAGTGGACGAGGTCGCGGGCAAGCGGTGGGTGTAGAGCGACGAGTGGATAACTTACAGCATTCCAGACGCTCCTCGTAATGAGTGTCCCTTCAGTTCTACGGTTAATTTGCCAAGGAGGGGATAGGTACAATCTTTGTAGGTACCACGGTCGAAACTTTCATTCACTTATCTGACAAATTCGTAGGGCAATAATCCTATGATGAAGGAAAGGAATTTTATTGGCCAAAATTAACCTAGACATTGCCGTTTGTGCTCTGGTGTGGATGTTGAAGAAGTCCAAACTTGCTGTTGCCGCGCCTCCCTCACAAGCAGAAGCATAGTAGTGCCTGACAGCTCTGCTACGCGTCTTTTTCTCTTCGAAGGTGCCAGTTGCGGATAGTCCATTCCTACACGAAAAACTTCCGCTGCCTGCTGCTCAGACATACTCGATGGAATAGCCAATCCAGCCGACACAGCGGCTGCTTGAATGTGCCGTAACATGACAGTCCAGTCAGAGAAAGTTTTGTTCAATGCTTTGCTAGGCAGATCATGTGCTCGAATAGTTTTAAAAGGAGGATATTCTTTGTGGGAATTGCCAAACCACCACAGTTTCCATGCACTAATGAATCAGGATTAGAAAACTAAAAAACCTGCGTAAGTATATGAAATTTCCCGTCATAGTAGTGCACTGTTCGGCGGGTGTTTGTGTCCCCATCACTAGAGGCTGCTATCGCTGGAGGATGCGCAATCCCTGCGCGAGCAAGTAGTTTATCAATGGTCGATTCGAGCTGCTCCTTGGTAATATTTCCAGCTACAACTCCCTTTTCCCAATTAGGTTGCTGATTCTTCCAAAACCACTGGCGGCAACTTGCCAATAGAGTTTTGCATTGCACGTAGCTGCTTGTACAGTTCTACATGTGGCGGAATTCCCGTTGGATTCATCCACGAAGACGTGCCCACCACTAGTTTAGATCGTAGTTGACTCAATTCATCATCATGTCGAAACAAGTACGTTGAAAGCAGTGGGTGGGTAGTTGGCAATGTCTCTCCGAGGTACTTAGCATGGTAGACGAGAGATGCTACACGCAATTTCAGGATATCTTGAAGAGTGCTAGTGGTATGAAGTGCGGGGAACATTTCAGCTAAGCAGTTACGCAGACTAGAATCTTGATTGTCTTCAAAATGGGGAGGCATTGAAAAGTCCTCACGATTAAGCGGGAGCCCAGCAACAACACGCCCAAGGTACTGATCTCCCGCTGATTCGTATCGAATATACCGGTCTTGCACACCACCCAACGACCAGCCAACTCGTAGACAAACACTAGCAATAGAGGGTCCACCGGTCGTCCCGCTGCAGGCAAATATTGTGACACCTTTTCGAATAGAGTGTGTTCCATAGTGATTGATGCCTGAGCGCTCTGTAACGGGCTTTCATAAAATTGTTCCAAAACGCGACTTCTGTTGGGACCCAGGAAAAAGTGGTCCAGGCTGCTGTGTAGGGCGACAAGCTAAGTATATTGCCAGGGCTGTAATCCAGCAGGTTGCAGGGTTGAACGGGTTCGCAAATACGTGCCGTGGGTCTTTAGGCCCGCTTCCTTCTTGATTTGTCTTGGACTTATGCATGATGCAACCTACACTATCATCATGCGCACTTCAGTTGTAGTGGGTCTAACTTGACTCACTACTTTAGCTTACACGTTGCGCAACGTGTATGAGGAAGCGTAAGTACTTAGTAATTACTTAGGTTAATTATATTTGAATACACAAATATAAGTTAACTTAGACAAGACTCCAAGTAGCTAGTTTAAGGTAAAATGAGAACTGTATTGTTTGTAAATTGATCTTCCTCTAAAATCTGCTAAAAACTGTTTATCATCTATGAAAGGGTTGGCAGCGGCTGGCTGTCAGAGCCCCGCTAATATGCATGTCTCTGATTGGTAGAAAGATGCTGCTTTCTACCAATAGGATCTTTGGGTAGGTGTGGACCACTTACTGTGGTGGTCCACTTCAATGTATCCATCGGTGTGTCTTGCACCAATGTGAGGAAGTATCCAAAACGTTTAACAGATAACCTATCTGTTAAATTCACAAGTGGCTTGCAGCCACTTGTACGTGTAACCCCGTTACACCATCCCCCCCTTAAGGTTAGACGCGCGGGGTCCCCGCACGTCAATCTATTGGAATTGACCATTCGTCAATTCTCCGCGTTTGGAGAAGAAATCCGCGCTCATTCAACGATGAACGCGCCTCAGAAGAAGTCCGCAAAGTCGATGGGGAGTCATCTCTCCATCGACGACTACTTCGAACGCCAGAAGGCGAAGTACGGCGACGTCGTCGATTTCGACGACGACGATGAAGACATGGAGGGCGAGGAGGACTCGCCCTCCAAGCGCAAAGACTCTGTGTCGAGCGAATCGCTCGACCCTCACGCCAAGAACGTTCGCCCGCGTGAAGGGGACGAATCGGACGCTTCGAGTTCGAAGCGTTCGCGTACTGAGAGCGATACCCCACTCGCTTCCGCGGGGGCTCTCAGTACTCCGCGCGCTGCTGCTGCAGCGCGTGATGTCAAAGCTCAAGGCTCTCCGCGCGCTGCGCCTGCAACGCGCGATCCATGGATGCCGTCCGCGTCCGAGATCGCGGACCGGTTTGGGAACTCGGTACCTCCGAATGAGGTGCCGCTGTACGTATGCAGCGCCATCAAAGATGACGCTGTGGCTGTCGAGCTGCACTTTGATGCTGAAACGCATCGAAGGCGCGATTATTACATCGGACTCTTCCATGAGCTCCGATGGTTTCAAAGCAAGAAAACATCTTCTCGCAGCAAAGTGCCCGAATGGCAGGCACTTTGTCAAAGCTGGAACGCCATTGTTGAAAACTTCAACAAGAGGCCGAGTGCTTACCGTGATCGGATTAAGCAAGCGCGTGATCGCTTCGAGATGTACTCGAAGCGTGGAAAGTTGGAGCAACTCCACGTTGCTGCGGAGGAGGCGAATGCGCCGTGCGCTGTGCCCGAGGGCTTTCAGTGCACGAAGTGCTTCCCAGGCGCGGTCCGCTTGAGCGACCGCGACCTGAACGGGTACACGTCGTTCCGTGTGCCCGAGAGTCTCAAAGAGCTCCGTGCTAAGTTCTTAGCACGTCAGGGTTCTGGCGGTAGCGATGACCGCAGCGCTCGTGCTACTTCCGCTGTGCCAGCGCGTACTGCTCCTCGTACGCCCTCACCATTTCTGGAACGTCCTCCAGCAAGACGTTCCGCGGCTCCCATGTATCTTGATGGGGAGGAAATCCTCTCCAACGAATACGAAAACGAACCCTCAAGGGTTCGTTTTCGGGATACTATGGTCAACAATCCGCTCAACAATCCAGTGGGTTGAGCCGCGGGCGTCACGGATCGGCGGTGGCGGGGGTGGGGACACGCCCCGGATATGATCAGCCCCGGGCGGATCAGTATGCGCCTCTCCACGACCGGGTGACCGTCGTGGAGCGTCTGCAGGGCGCTGAGTTCGCCGCTCTGAAACTGGAGCTGGCGAACCAGAAGGCCCAAGTCGCGGCGGTCTCGCAGACCTCCTCGAATATCCCGGTCGAGCTGGGGTCCCAGATGAAGGGGTTGCTCCAGCGCGTCCGCGCGCTGGAGGAGAGGCTGCTCGTCGCCGAGGCTTCGGGTCAGCCGAGCTAGATGGCTCGTGCTGCAGGTATGGCTTCAGCCGTCCGACGTAAAAGGTCGGATGGAGGCGCATGCTAGACGGTATGTCTAGCGTGTATGCGTTGCCGTGCCGTACCAACACAGTGAACGGCCCGATGAAGCGCGGAGCAAGCTTGCTTGCTTCGAAATCCGAAACTGCATGTCTAGGCAGGTTTTGTGTAGCTAGCAAAACTAATGAACCAACTTTAAATTCATTTGTGTTGCCTCTGCCCGCATTGTCTGCGTTCAGCTTCTGTTGATCAACAGAAGCTGCTATAGTGTCTTGGACAAACCGAATCACGGCTTGTCTTTTGGTGATGAAACTGATTGCATCCGAGCTGAAGTCATTCAGCTCGCTCTCCGCTAGAGGCCCGGCCTCTGCGTGGTTCTTTGCGGTGTCTGCGCCCTGCGCAGACCCGTGGTCGTTGGCCATGTTGTTGGGGGAGTCTGCGCCCTGCGCAGACTCATGTGGTTTGTCCATTGTTGCAGCTGACACTGTGCAAGTGTCAGCGGTTTTCTGCGGCTGCTGTATTGCAGTCGTAGATCCTCCCCCACTTAAAGTGGGAGCCATCACTCCGAGTAAACTCGGTAGACGTGGATGCCGCATGGCATTCACGTAGAACGGTGTATGCCCGGTCGAGGCATGCACTGAGTTATTGATGGCAAACTCCGCCATCGATAAGCACTCGCTCCAGTATTGGAACGAGTGAGCGTAGCTCTTCAACATATCGACGAGCACGCGATTCACGCGCTCGGTTTGACCGTCCGTCTGCGGATGATCCGCAGTCGACATGGAAAGCTGGCTCCCAAGAAGTGTAAACACTTCTTGCCACAGGTGCGCTGTGAAGCGCGGGTCTCTGTCCGACACGATGTCGGACGGCATGCCATGGTGTTTGAACACCATGTCGACGAGCAGACGGGCCGTCTGCTTCGCGGTTACCTCTGCTGGCACCGCAGCAAGATGTACCATCTTGCTGAAACGGTCTACAAAGACCACAACACCGGTGTTCCCTCCGCTATCCGCTATCCGGCGGAGTCGGTAGTGATTGCAGTGGAGCCTGCGCGAATGGCGCAGGCTTTACGCGTTAGCATACCTCGCAAGCACGGATGTACTTACGCACCCACTATACTGGTGGTGCCAGTAGAAGTCGCGCGTGAGAAGGACGTAAGTCTTCTCACGTCCGAGATGTCCCGCAGTCGGGGCATCGTGATACTCGTACATGATCCTGAGTCGCAGGTCATGGTCATTTGGCACGACAACGCGATCCGCGTTGTCGTCGACTGCGTTGTAAAGTAGCAGTCCGTCGTGCACACGAAAGCGGTGTGCACGCGCTCGAAGGTGCTTGGGCAGCTTCTGACGGGACTTGTCAGAAGACGCTGTGCCATAGGCCAGCAAGAGTTTCGCGTCCGCGTCGTGCGCGTACGCGGCCTTCACATCATCCAACAGAGATGATGTGGGTTTGCTCGATCGCATGGCGTCAATGGCATTGACGTCAACAGCTTCTGCATAGTCCGGTCGACGTGATAACGCGTCGGCCACCACGTTCAATCTTCCGGGTTTGTATTCGACCCGGAAGTTATACTCCGCAAAGAATGAGAGCCATCTCGCCATTCTTTGTGAAATGTGGCGACTTCACTGCGGTGCGCAGTGAAGCATGGTCGGTGTAGACCACAAATGGTCTACTCCCAAGCAAGTACAGTCGGAACTTTGCGAGTGCATACTTCATGGCAAGGAGTTCCTTGTCATGCACCGGATAGTTGCACTCAGCTGGCTTCAGCTGACGCGATTGATAGACGACACGATCACGGCCCTCGTGATCGTGCTGCATAACGCGCATCCGATCGCGAAATCGGATGCGTCACACACTACGTGAAATGGGCGATCTTGGTCAGCCACTGCCAAGATCGGCGCCTCAGTCAAGCCCCGCTTGACTGCATCGAATGCCTTTTGGCAATCGGGTGTCCAATTCCACACAGCTTCTTTCTTAAGAAGCTGTGACAGCGGGCGGATCTTGCCCGCATAGTCCTCCACGTACTTGCACAAGTACGTGGCTGCCAAGGAACTGCCTCAGTTCCTTGACACTTGAAGGCGTTGGCCATTCATTAATCACTCTGACCTTTTCCGGATCAGGGCGAACACCATTCTTTCCTACGAGACACCCGAGGACGGGTATCTCGCTCGCCCCGAAGATACACTTCTTCAGGTTCGCGTAGAGCTTATGCTTTCGCATAAGCTCAAGTAGCCGGAGATGCACCCTGTGCATCTCTACGTCGAGTCTTCCCGTCCACAGCCCGGCTGTGGATGAATACATCATCGAAGTAGCTCGGTGCGAAGTCGCGCACCGAGCGCAACAAGTGCGTCACGCACCTGTTGAAAGTCGCAGGGGCATTCTTAAGCCCCTGTGGCATTACTAGCCATTCCCAGAGCATGCCGCTTGGCGTGCTCACTGCCGTGAGAGGGATATCGCTCTCACGCATTAGGATTTGATAAAATCCATCTCGCAAGTCGAGAGCACTGTAAACGGTGCTCCCGGCCATCGAATCGATGATAACATCTTTTCGCGGTATCGGCGTCTGCGCCGGTACCGTCGCATCGTTCAGCTTGTTGTAGGCATGAACGATGCGCCATCCGCCCTGTGGCTTCTTGACACAGAACGTCGGAGCACTGTGAAGGGACTTTGATTCCTGCACTTGTCCTGCTTTGCGACGACTTTCAAAGAAGTCGTCGATCGCTTTACTTGCTCTCGCGGCAGTGGCCACTGCCGCGTGACACAGTTCTTCGTGCCCGGCACGAGATCAATCTCGTGCTGAATGCCCTTATCCTGCGGAAGCTCCGCAGGAATGTCTTCCGGGAGTACGTCTTTGTACTCCCTCGACAATTCGTAATAGGGACTCGACTTCAGCGAGTCCCAACCTTGTTCCTCGAAGCGCTCTCGCTTCGTCTTCGCACTGAGAGTGTCTTCACTCTCAGTGGTACTTCCCATGAAGAGCTGCCTCAGCTCTTCGCTCTCACTCGCCGTTCTTTCGCTGTCCGAAGAACGCAGACTTGTTCGATGCGTCCATCGTGCAAGTCGCGTGAAGCGCTTCCAGCTCATGGCTGGAAGCGAAGTCAACTCCGACGCCGTCGTCGGAGGACTAGCGAGTTCTATGTCACGATACTGGAATCCAGTATCGGTGCGCGTCAAGACGCTTAGCGTCTTGACATTCGGCGTCACCGCCGCAGTCTGCCCAGCAGACTGCTCTTGTTGCGTTTCGGTCCCGGACCGAGACTTGCGCAGCATTTTCCGCTTGCGCCGTCTTCTTGTTGTGCGGAGCCCGGCTCCGCACAGTTGTTCTTCTTGTCCAGGCCCGGCCGTGGACAGTTGTTCGCCGGCGGACCCTGTCCGCGGGCGCGCGGTATCAAGCCCGGCTTGACCGCATTTTCCTTCGTGCAGCCCGGCTGCACGGTAATGTGTCCCTTCGCCGGCAGACCCTGTCTGCGGGCGCGCGATATCAAGTCCGGCTTGATCGCATGGCGCTTCGTCGTGCAGCCCGGCTGCACGACAGCATGCAAATTGCGTCAGTGCGGTACGTTTGCAACCGTCCGCACTGTTTGCAGCGTCAACCCCGGAGTTGACACGCCTTCGTCACCTCGACGCCATTCATTGGCGGAGCCCCTCATGACCGAGGATGCGTCGGCTCCCGGAGCCGACGCGTCGTTGTCGACCTGACCGCTTCGGGTCAGGGACTGTCCCTTACACGCTTGAACGTGGGTGTTGGTTCCCGGAACCAGCACATCTTTTTCTTCCGACGTCGGCAGCATTGCCGACGTGGGTCTCACTTGTGCGCGCCCTCGCGCACTCCTTGGGCACTCCGGGACAGCGGCATAAAACGCTGTCTCGACTGGAGAGCCGCGCGCACCTGCTGGTGCGTGCGCTGCGGTAACAGGGCCATCGCTCTCTGTTCCGCTGTCGCGGCCGAAGCGCACGAGTGTGCCCTTCTTCCAGTCTATCACCGGATCATGCCGTGCAAGCCACGGCATGCCCATTACCACGTCGAACTTATCGTCCAGGTCCAGGACGATAAAGCGTTCGACAAACATTCGTTGTTTGTACGAGAAGCGCACGTTCACGACGCGCTTCTCGGTCTTCACGATGGCACCTGTTTCCAGTCGTACCTCCAGAAGACTTCGAGGTACATTTACCTCCTCGAAGTCAAGTCTCGTCAGGCTTCGTAGTCGAGCAAAGTTGTTCGACGCGCCTGAATCTACCAATGCTCGGAAGAGGGTCGCTCGCTCTCTTCGAGTAAACCTTCAAGATGACCAGGTTCGGCCTGTCATCTTGTTTCTTGCAGTGAGCTGGTCTCACTGGGGCTGCAGTCCTCAGTGTCGCGTGCCCGATGTCGGCACGCGCGACTGCATTACCAGTAGGGCGCCCCGCGCCTACTGGATGTCCGCGTTTTTGTTGGTCCGCGGCGATGCCTAGCATCGCCACGACGGCCACCTCCAGGGGCATGGGAGCTGTGCACTCCCGTGCAAAGTGACCGATCCTTCCGCAACGGAAGCATCGCACGTTACCTCCCTGCTGCTGGTAACCAGCAGTTGTTGCATTCGAGAGGTCCATTGGTTCTGGACCTCCCGGCCTCGCTACCGGGCGCGGTTGCGGCCTCGGCACGTTCACATGCAGTTTAGCCTGCCGCAGGCTAAACTCTTCTTGCATGGCAAGAGTAATTGCAGCTTCGAGAGTACTCGGGTACTCTCGGAAGAGATAGGTATTCACAGGCCCATCTCTAAGCCCTTCATGAACGTGACGACCTTGGTCGCCTCGTCAATCGGGTTAGTCACGATATTTGATACCAAATATCGTGTGCGCTGCGCGTAAGCATGGACGTCATGCTTACCCTGCTGAAGGTCGAGGAACTCCGCCCTCGACCGGAACTCGTTTTGCGGGGGCTCAAACGCTTGTTTGAGCTCCTCTTTTCGTACGTGCTGAAGCACGTAGGATCGGAGAGTCGGCGTCCATACGCCCAACACCTTGCGCGTCCGCCAAGGCAGGACATGACGAACGCGACCTTCGACAGCGGGTCGACGATGCGTCGAGCCGCTATGGCTGTGTCGAGTTCGACAAGCCATCGGAGGAGAGGCTCGCCCTCTCTTCCCACGTAATTGCTTACGCTCAACTTTAATGGTTGAGCACGCGGTGTCGTCCCTGACGACGCCGTCACTGAGGAAGCAGCGTCACGCTGCTCCTTCATGATGAACCCCAGAGCAACACCATGTTGCTCCGTCGGCGATAGCGTACGCAGCATTGTAGCTATCGCCGCTTCTCCAATGACTGTTGACAGTCGTTGGAGGGCCTCCCACTCTGGGTCAGACAGGTGGGGGCAGTCAGCGCGTGCAACATGCGTTGCAGGCGTGTTGGAGCTTCCATGGGCACCTCCGTGCTCATGTGGTTCTCGGCTCCGCGTTCGTACACCGCGTACGAACGTCAAGCAGTCGGTCGTTGGACGGACTACAAAGTGCTACCAGGTGTAGTGGGTCTAACTTGACTCACTACTTTAGCTTACACGTTGCGCAACGTGTATGAGGAAGCGTAAGTACTTAGTAATTACTTAGGTTAATTATATTTGAATACACAAATATAAGTTAACTTAGACAAGATTCCAAGTAGCTAGTTTAAGGTAAAATGAGAACTGTATTGTTTGTAAATTGATCTTCCTCTAAAATCTGCTAAAAACTGTTTATCATCTATAAAAGGGTTGGCAGCGGCTGGCTGTCAGAGCCCCGCTAATATGCATGTCTCTGATTGGTAGAAAGATGCTGCTTTCTACCAATAGGATCTTTGGGTAGGTGTGGACCACTTACTGTGGTGGTCCACTTCAATGTATCCATCGGTGTGTCTTGCACCAATGTGAGGAAGTATCCAAAACGTTTAACAGATAACCTATCTGTTAAATTCACAAGTGGCTTGCAGCCACTTGTACGTGTAACCCCGTTACATCAGTGCTCGGTGCAAATGGTCTGTACCGATTCAAAACGGCACATGAGATTCCATTGCGTAGTAAGGAAAAACAAATGCGCAAATCCGGCGTCCTGACGCTTAATAGTTGCCTTGCACAACTCCTGGTAAAGTGAAAACGGTAATGGGGGATCCCGACTGATACTTTGATGCCTGTAGCCGCTTCAACCCCGAAAAAAAGGTTGACATGCTCTTCTCGTAAGAAGGAGGAAGAAGGATCTGCTTCCGACGGTAAAGATCTTTGAGAGCGCTTCGGTAGCTGTTCAGCGTGCTAACACTCACTGCCTTCCGCTTCTCCACTAGAAACTCTTCAAACTCTTGCGATGTGAAGCGGCTAAGGTCGATCTGGCCGCTTCTGTCTAAAACATGGTGTGCTTCACTGTTTTTGGTGCTGATGATCCAGCGCGATATGGTTCGCAGACTTCCTTTCTTATGCGTGCTGAGTTCTCGTTGAAATGCATGGATCGCGTACATCTTGGGCAGTAATGTCTCTACGTGCATAGGTAGCAATCGTCTCATCAACAGCTAGGACTCCGCTCTGCTCTTCCGCAGCGAGCACCAAAATGCAGTCTGTCGCAGTCTCCTTAGCTCCTGGAGCGACCGCTGGAGGGGGAATGCTGTCCACACCCGAGGTGCACTTCGTCCCTTTGCTACAGGGCCTCGGTTTGTCCGTCGTTTGAGACACATCACTGGCATCATTGAGTACGGGGGTGCAAATCGTGGGTTTCGAGCTCGGAATGGCGATGGCATTGACGTGCTTAGCAGTAGTCAAGGCGGCAGCTACACCAGACAAAGTGGCAGATCTGGCGGTGTTGGAGGAGCACGTACTGGTCGGGTGAGTGACGGGTGACCGCTTCGGCCACTGAGGCGTCTTTTGAGGCCGTTGCCGCGGTCGGGAAGGGCTTGGGAGTGCTGCCAGAGTGGGTGGTGACTGATGAGTCGATAGAGAGGCCGTTCTGCATGCCGCGAGTACCGATCCCCGTGGGCCAGTGGTCAAACCCTGACGCGGAGACCGGGAGGTACCGGGATCGATCCCCGCTGAGTGCGGGACTTTCCACGGAGGCCGGAGATAGGCAATGTCTTGGACGAGCAGCCACTCCGTGGTGTGGTCCGCCCTGCCAACCCGCACCCCGGTGTAGGATAGTTGGTGGGCTGGAGGCCCCAAGTGCCGAGAAATGCCCCATAGTGTAATGAGGGTATCAGAACCCGGTCCCGAAATGGGTCGGATAGCCACAGGCATCCCCATCAGAGCAAGCCTCAAGCCTGGTGTGTGGGTTCTGGTGGCTTAAATCTCTGCATGCTGCGAGTGCGGATCGTGCGGATCGTGCGAGAAGTTGGCTTGGCGTTTGGTGCTCGCGTTTATGCGAATCACTGTCGACTATTTCCCGTCGGATTTTTCTCCGACGAAACACATGCCACTCAAGCATCATACAGCAGCAATACAAACTTCAAGTCATTCGCCTTCTCCTCATTTATAATTTCCGCAAAAACGTAGGCCAAAAATCCTACGATCCAATACAAAGACGTAGATACTGCCTACGAAACAACGACGACCCGTTTTTGTGCTGTTTCTCGCATCATACGCCAGCACATAGAATAATCAGATCACTTTGGGATGTTCTTGTTTGCAGAGTTGTTGGCTGAGACTCAGGTCGTCGTCAATTGTTTCGTCTCATCAATGAAGTTATCTGCACAAATGGAAACGTAAAGGTGTTGCTGAATGTCCACAGTAAACAGCAGTTGGCGTCGAGTTTTCCTGAGCAGATTCAGGGCCGTTCTTAACGGAGCGGGTGTGCGGTAGGCTCGGTAGGCCCGGTAGACTGCGCACCGGCTCTGTGCAGCAGTCGGGACTACCTCGAGGGAATTTTCGATCACGGATCGGTAGGCTCCCTACGCACACCACGAGGGGTGTGTGTGCGCTGTCCGTGGTAGGCTGCCCAGATTCTGACTCCCCATCCAAATGGATCGCCCTCGAGAGTT
Organism: Phytophthora cinnamomi; assembly: GCF_018691715.1. Classification (NCBI taxonomy): domain Eukaryota; phylum Oomycota; class Peronosporomycetes; order Peronosporales; family Peronosporaceae; genus Phytophthora; species Phytophthora cinnamomi. The sequence goes on from NW_027150971.1 coordinate 553,297, forward strand.
GCTGCGCACCATTGTCTAGCCCAGCGCGAGCTCCTCTGAATAATCTTCTCTAAGGGCAAGTGCCTGCGTCGCTGCAGCGACACACACGGCAATGTCATTCATCTCTTCATCACTGGACGAACTGCTCCATTCCTCGTCGTCCGAATCGACTAGCTGAGGGAACATACATAGTATCTGCCACACTGTGGCCCACAGGGGGTTCGGGGCGTTTTGTGAATGCGACAATTTCTCGGACACAGGTACAGTCTGGTACAGCGGCCTACCGCCCTACACTCCGTCATTCTTAACGACGACGCGCAGAGTGGTACTCTCTACGCACACCGCACACCCAGCCTACCGCTCCGTTAAGAACGGCCCTCAGACAGACATTTATAGGAAGAAGGAAGCATAATCCCAGTACTATGTTGATCATATAGATCCTATTTGTCGTCAACAAGTCCGGGGTGGGTGGGTGGAATAAATGGTTTATTCTCAATTCGAAAAACCCATCCCGCAACCCTGGCGTCCAGCATCCATCACGGGGGCTCAACCACGAGCCCGCAGCTCGTGTGGACTCTTCGACTCCTCGACACTCATCACAACCGCTCCCTTAAGGGGCAGCCCCAACTCGGTTCACTTTGTCAGACTGGATGGGCCCATATACTTACAGCAATATGCAGGCTTAGAACTCGACATGGCGCCGTGAGCTTTAAGAAGTGCTGAATAGGACACGATACGACAGGAGTATCGCTGCTGGGCTCCCCATAAGCCCAGTTTTCTTGGCTCAATACTCAATTACTACAATAATCTGGGATGTAACACCAACCAAGACGTACAGAACATGTTAATATGTAGTAAGGATACCCTCGAACTGTCGTAATCCTTTCCGATTTCTGAGTTGGCGGAAAATGACGTCCAATTCCTGCGATTCGATTAAAAATAGGTTCTAATAGAGTTGAGCCTGGGCTCCTCAAATGACTCTACATTACTATATTTACGTTGCTCTCCGCAGGATAACGCCCAGTTCTTCAACGTTACTATGATCGCTGAGGGTGGTTGACCTGTTACCACCCCTCGGACGAGACTTTCAGAGGGGAGCCATAACTGCGATTTACCGTCTCCATTGACAGGTTTGGGATGTGTGGAGACGGTAAGACCCGGAAATAGTCTCCTGCGCCGCTCTGCGAGTGGGGGGAGACGGCAAACTCCTCCAAATGCCGTCTCCTGACCGTTTTATACCTGAAATTGCACGAGAAAAAGGAGACGTAAAACCTCGGGAGACGGACTCTCCAGGTTTTTGGGAATAAGTGTCTCGGGTTCGTCTCGTCCGAGGGGTGGGGTGGGAGGGGGCAATATTCACACCGCTTCGCACCACATTCTCTGGGTAGAAACAGCGAGCTGGGGTGAAACTGGTGATGTGTACGTATAGTAGTCCCCCCGTATAATCGCACCATATTCTTACATGGGATCGAGGGACGATAGTGTCGTTCATCTTGGGGTATCTCGGCTCATTCGACAACTCACCACCAAGCAAGCACACTTCACCCGCCAAGCGCACATCGTGATACACAACAAGCGAAATGAAGATCGTCCCCACCGTTTTCAACTTGGCCATCCTGTCAACTACTTCCACTTTAACCAGCGCTGGCGAGGGCAACGTGGCATTGCTGGCGTACTACGAAGACATGGACTGTGCCACAAACACGCTGTTTGTCAACATGTACGCGGGGGATTGCAACTATCCTGATAATGGCTGCGCTGCCGGCAACATGGTCGGCGTTACGACATCTTGCATCTCGGATGCTGAGGCGTACCTCGAAACTGCCTTTAACGGGGCTGCGCACGTGGTCGTCGAATACTATGACGACTCTCAGTGCAAGTTGCCCGTCTACTACGAGGCATTCAGAGTCGATCAATGCTGTCACGGCTTCCACTTCGACGGGATCGATCAATCTGTAACAGCGACAGTGGAAGAGGACGGATCGATTTCGGTGGTGCTGAAAGAAGGCGACTGCAGTTCATCACAAATCCGTGATACTCTATCTATTGCTAAGGCTGATCTCAGAAATACCTGCTTAGCGAGGGATGCGACGCCACTCGGCAACGTCACCCACGGCGCCATTTTCTATTACGTTGAAGCGTCCGTGAAGCCTTCAGCTGGCACACTACCGAGCTCTACGACTAACACACCAACACCAACATACTCCTCGTCTGCGATACCAACAAGCTCGTCGGTTGGCTCCAATTCCTCAACGGTGACAGCGTCACCTACGCCGACTCCGACCACGGTGACCACGAAAACATCTCTTGCGCCCGGAGGCTCCGCACTATCTTTGTTCAGGACGGTAGTGGTGGCGTTAGCTGCAATTTTCGTTTAGTTCAATGGAGACTAGAGCCACGAACTGAGCTTAAATTTATCACACTTCGAAATACGTTATACTCTGGACTTTAAAAGGTCGTGTTCGCGGTGCCAGTGTTTGTTTCGAGCTTTCGTATAGCATACTTTTCAAGAAGTTCATTGGGAAATGTCTGTCTAAATCATGAAAACTTCGCTGTAATCTAGCAGTGGAATCACATGTTAGAGACTCGAGGTGGTCACCATTCTGTTCTTTTTTACTCACGGAGGTACTTGAAAATTAAAGTTGGTTTAGAACTACCACTAATCGGAGTAATTGAACAACGTTTCTTTGGTAATCACGACACCTTTTTCTCTAGAAGAACCCTAAGTCAAATTGTGTACAGCTAAGGGCTCGTACCACAGTTAAGATCAGCTTTCTCCCTGGTGGTCGTTGTCACCGTACCGCGGATTGATGTCACTGCGGTGAAATACGACGCCATGGCGAACTATCTCGGTGGCGAACAGATCCCTACATCGTGTACGCGAGGCAAATCGGCGACTGCGAAGACGGCGTTTGCTACGACTTTGACGTCGGGGAACGCGCGTCGACCGACTGCTCCAAGGAAAACGACCTGCAGGTCATGGGCGACTTCTTAGGCGATGCCCCGTATATTATCCACAGCTTGTACTCGGACGACGATTGCTCCACATTTGAATACGCGGTTGGCTTCATCGCGACAAACTCCTGCCTGGGCGGCAACGTGACGGCATTGCTATTCCACCAGGGCAGCATGAACGCGGATGGATCGGCCATGGAGATACCGTATTACGTGTAAGTTGGGTCGAAGGGGTCCGTGGCGGGGGACGCCTCGTGCTCATCGACAATCGTGGCGGTAGGAGCGGCTGACAGAGACGAAGTCAGCAATCATTCTTGTGTGCTCTTGGGCAACGTCAGCGCAGTGTACGATTTCTTCACGACGGACTCGGTGAATCTTACAATAGGTACACCAGCAACGACGTCGATAGTGTCAGCTCCAGTGTCAGCTCCAGCGAAGACGGGGAAGTTCAGGAGATCCCTTCACGAACGCCAGCTCGAGTGGCTCCGTCACGACAGAAAGCAGCAGTACGAGCGACAGCACTGCTACAGTGACAGGAATTGTCGTCACCGCTGTCACCGTCGCTGCGGGAATCCTCTTTTTCTCATCAGTAGGCGAGTCACAGGAAACATACCGAAACCAGGTCAAACACGAGCAGCGCTGACCCTGACGACAGAAACGGCATCGTAATGGAAGGCCAGAGAGGGAACTGGAACGGTGAAATCATCACTGCAAAGTGAATTCCGCGAGACAAGGTCAAAGTGAAGAAGCTGATCTGCCGTCGAGCCTTCGGGGAGGTCTACCCGGGTCTTCAACCTACAGAAAAATGCTGCTCCCTTCCTCACGTACCAACCTCCAGCACGTCAACGCGTTCCACGCTGAGGCTAAGACCACTGCTACCACGGATCACCCCCACATCGTCAACTTCGTCGGTAATGCGTGGGACTCGCACTCGGACTTGTGCGTCGCGCTCGAGTTCATGGGCGCCGGGGATCTCCGAGCTCTGTTGACCAAGTACGAAGCCTTCAACCACCCAGTTGGTTTCGACAGGCAAAAGGCCATCATCGCGCTTCACGCTTTAGCGTATTTGCACTGACTGTCGCCGCCCATGATACACCAGGACCTCAAGTCGCGAAACATCCTCCTCACCAGAAAATTGGAAGCTCACGGACTTCGGCATTTCGCGTGAAATGCCAGATCAAACGATGACTGCTGGGGTCGGGACGTCGCTATGGATGGCGCCGGAGGTCATGTTCGGGTAGAGGTACGACGAAAAGGCCGACATGTTTTCTTTCGGAGTGGTGTTGTTGTCGGAGCTGGGTGTACACACGCTGCCGTACGCTCAGGTGCGGAAACGCAGTCGTGAGGAGGAAGGACGAGGCTGATGGACGCTACGCTGTTCCAGCGGATGGCGATGGGGGCAGTTTGCGCGGAGTTTTCGTCCTTCAGCCCCATCGTGAAGCTCGGGCACGACTGCGTGTCGATAGATCCTAAAGACCGACCGACCGCAGGGGACACGCTGCACAGACTTCAAGTCGTCTTGTCGAAGGAGCTACTTGCACAAGCACCACCTGCGTAGATAATGCACGTACACCGGCTGATGTTCGTGAAAGGGGTACGCCTTGTAACGCGTGGTTTGCTGTATGCCTGGCTGCCGTGGTTGCAGGATGCATTAGCAGCTGGGCCGTGTCACCTGGAGGATTGTTTGGAGGTTCTCCTACCAGCATGATCGACCCCAATCGCCACCCGCCAGCACCTCACGCCCCGCTCAGCCAAAGCAGAAGTACATGAACATGTATGGACGGAGACCGCGCGGTACCTTGATTCCTTTGAACGAAAGTCTCCATTCCAGTGCACCACCAACTCCTCCGCCGCCTTTCCAAGGCGTCCGTTCCGCAGCCCCGAGGCCATCACGACCCCATGCCACTGCCGACTGCTTGGGTAAATATCCACCGCCAGACTGCGGCGTGGCCTGCTGGTGTTGACCCCCTGCCTCGTCGATGAGCCTCTCACGCTCCACTTGTGCAAGACCAGTGCACCAGGGCCCGTATGTTCCAACAGCGAAAAGCGCCAGTGCCTCTCACTCTCCGATCTGCGTGCTAGTCCCCCGCCAACCCAACCCGTCTCAAACGGTGACTACCGGACGCGAGCAAATGCTTCGGCGAGCTCTCCTAGTCGCTGCATTCGCGTCGGTCGGTCGGTCGATCAACGCGGCGACCATGTACGAGATTTCGGCGTCCTACCTTGGTGACCAATGCGGCGGGACTCCGTACGCCGTGTACGCCACGGCGGTGGACAGCTGCACCCCCTCGCAGTGCTCCCCGAGCTCGAGCAACATCGACGCGGACGTGCAGACTGTCGATTGCTCCTCGAACTTCATCGCCACTATGCGCGAGAAGTTCGGCGACTCGCCCTACCTGATCGAGCTCATGAACACGGACACGACCTGCGCCAAACTGTCCATGGCCTTCGGGTACCCGGCTTCGGGTGCGTGCGTCGGTGCCTACGACAAGAGCTACTACGTCATCGCCACTCTCAGCCAGAACGGATCGGCTTCTGTCCAATACTACAACGAACGCTCGTGCCTATCGAAGAACTTGTACCAGACGGATAGTGCCGACCAGGCTGCACTGGAGAAGCATTCGTGCAGCAGCAAGGGCTACTCGTGGTACAGCAGCAACGACGTCGAAGGGTCCAGTGGCACCACCTCCAAACTGAATAACGTTGAAGGAGGGCCCCGAGGACTCAGCACCGTTGGCATCGTCGGCATCGCCGTAGCTCTTTTCCTCTTTGTAGCGGCCATCGTGGCGGTGACGTTGTTTGTGTACAAGCGCCGGATGAAGGCGCAGACGTTGAAGGACACGAACGCGACGCTGCACTCGGATAGGAGCAGTATTGCGCTGCTAGGAACACCCAAGACTGGACAGGCTGGGCTTGGACGAGGCGTTCTCGGACAGACTGGACTGTGGAACGACGATGTTATCACGGCCAAGCGTATTCCGCGTGACAAGGTGCAGATTCAGAAGCTTATCAGTCGCGGAGCATATGGCGAGGTACACGCTGGGCTGTTCAACGGCCAGCAAGTCGCTGTCAAGATGCTGCTGCCGGCCACACGGACCAACATGAAACAGGTCAACGGGTTCCTCGCTGAAGCCAAGATGAACGCCACCATGGACCACCCACACATCGTGTCCTTTGTTGGTGTGGCATGGGACTCGCTCTCGGATCTTTGTGTCGTGCTGGAATTCATGCACGGAGGCGAGCTGCGCTCTTTGCTCGACTCGTACCTGAAGTCGAATCACCCAGTTGGATTCGATAAGCAGAAAGCCACCATTGCGCTGCAAGTCTGCCACGCCTTGACATATCTCCACTCGCTAGACCCGCCTGTGATCCACCGGGATCTCAAGTCACGCAATATTTTATTTACCAGCGACATGGAGGCGAAGCTCTCGGATTTTGGAGTCTCTCGTGAACGTCTGGACCAAACGATGACTGCGGGGGTGGGTACGTCGTTGTGGATGGCGCCGGAGGTGATGATAGGCGAGAAATATGATGACAAGGCAGACATTTTTTCCTTCGGTGTCGTGTTGTCCGAGTTGGACGTCCACACGATGCCGTATGCTCGAGCGAAAAAGGAGAACCTGGAGTCAAGTGGGCGTGAGATGGTCGACTCGGTTCTTCTCCAGAAAGTGGCGCTGGGAATGTTGCAGGTGGAGTTTTCCGATGCTAGTCCGGAATCTGTTGTAGAACTTGGTCGTGCTTGCATGGTAGTGGATCCGACCCAGCGGCCGAATGCAGCGGAAGCGCTGTATAAGCTTCATGTTATTTGCCAAAAGATGGCGTGAGCTCTCTAGCTGCAATTTTTAATTTATAAGCACGTGATGCTTTACCAGAAGGCCCGGCTGTCAATTGAACAGAAGTGTGGATATAGCTTGCACAGCTCTTTCTATCTGTGAGGTTTCGTACAAACATGTTGTAACCCTATCGAGTAGCCATTGAGACCGACTCCGAGAAATTCCGATGGTTCCGGGTCACGGCGGATATGTGCGCAGTCGCCGACTCAATCGAAGCGATGCTAAGTAGCGTGGATCCGGATACAACGGATCGATTATACTAGTACATACACACGCGTGCAGTCATACAGAAAGAGAGCGAACGAGAAATAATTGCGGGGCCGATTGCAGCAGTGTCATGACAAACCGCCAGTGTCGGTGTATGCACGCTGCTACCGCACCTAAGAAAGTAGAGATGTCCATTTTGAACCAGAAAACCAGTGTAGATGTGAGTCGTTCAAACGGGAACCCAGTGCGAGCGGCCGTGGATCTTGGACTTTCGTTTTTTTCTTCTCATTTCAATTGCGGCGTTGAGAAGATGACCTGCCCTGCTGGCACTCATCAGCCTTTGTTGGGCTCGAATAGAAGCTGCGTCACTGTTTGAAATTAGGGCTGGTCACAACATCGCTGATTGTACCAGCTCACCTTACGTGGTAACCGCAAAACCGAAAGGCGATTGCTCCAGCGATGCAGGCGCCTGTCTTAATGCTGCCTATGAGGACGGATTCATCTCGACTAACTCCTCTGAGAACTACCAACCCATCATGCGAAACTTTTTTTTAGCAACTCGACGTAAATCATTCGCGAGTTTGACTCGGGTGGAAGCTGCGCCACATTTGAGTATGCGCTCGGGTTTCTCGGGACAAATTCATGCACGGGAGGGCCGATAATAGAGGGGCTGTACTACAAGAGCACTTTGAGTTGGAATGGATCGACAATTTTGCTTTTGATTATGGTCACTTGCTGGAGGAGGATCCGATTTGCTCACCTGGCAACGTGACGTCCGAAACGGTAGACAGACCCAGCTCAAGAACCACACGTGCTTATCGGTAGACTACCCGATGCGCAATAGCATCTATACGTATGTGTATGCCGGTGGGACGCTGTCGGCTTATACAAATGGTTTGGCAGCAACGACCACTACACCAATCACCGGATTCATTTGCGGTAGCGTCATCGCTGCTATCCCCTTTGTCGCAATCGCGACCATTTGTTACTATCGACACGTCAAGATGAGGTGCAGCATAAGCAACAATGGGCGACAACTGAGGAGATAGACTACGCAAATTCACTCGAAGCTACTACTCGTGACGGATGCGGACTCTGGAACGACGAAGTTATCGTCGCTAAGATAACCCCACGAGACAGAGTCAAGACCAAGAAGCTCATCACTCGAGGAGCCTTCGGGGAGGTCTACGCTGGACGATAGTATTGCAACCAAGTCGCTATGAAAGTGTTACTGTCTGCTTGTAGTGGGTCCCGGGTCTGAAGGCCTCAAACTCAATCAACACAGGGCGATGCGGGTGGCTAACCCGCAGAGAACTGATGCCGCGCGTATTGATCGATAGATAGAAAATTGAGGAGTGAGATCGGAGTCTGATGGTAACCAGCTCGACGTCTCCGTTGGACTCTGTCCAGATAAATGTGCAGTTGGGCATACAAGTTCTAAGATATGCAGGAAGCATACCGGAGGAGACACTTACAGTCTGTCCGGCCTGTTGAGTAGTGAACCCATTCTTGTCAATAAAGACAGACACGTGGGTCACCTATTGAGTCAGCTGCGGTGGAACCAGGGTTGTCAAACCTCGGCATCCACTACAAAGCACGTGAACGATTTCGTCACCGAACCGCGACCTAAAATCATCCTGCTGAACAAGGATGTGGTAGCTAAAGTGACAGACGTCAGCATCTCGGAAGCAAGACTCGACCAAACGGTGACGGCTGGCATACGGGGACGTCGCTGTGGTTGGCGCCAGGGCGAACGGTGCGACGCGAAGGCTGACATGTTTCTTGTTCGGAGTGGTTTTGTCCGAACTGGAAGTGCATACGCTTCCGTACGCACAGAAGAAGAGGAGGCCGTTTGGATAGCGGAGGACGCGCTCTTGCGGACGCCACGCTGCTTCAAAGAGTGGACGCCGGAACCATTCGGATAGAGTTCTCGGATATAAACGCGGCCTTGATCACAGAGCTCGGGTGTGCTTATGTGTCTGTGGACCCATCGCAACTACCAAGTGCAGCCGAAACCTTCCTTGTACAGGTTTCGACTCGTCTTGCACAGTGAATACCTTGCATAGACTCTGAACGATGTACCCGTAGTTTCGCGCCGACACAGATGTCCACATCATGGCTTCCGACCATCGTGGTGTTGTCGCAAGTGAGTCTGTTCAAGCGTTTTTCCGTCCACAGCTTTCACGAGGTCATCTGAAGCGGAAATTCCGTGCGGGTACAGTAGGGCGCTAAACTTGATAGTGAGATTTCAAGCTGCTGCAGCAGTGCTGACAGAAATGTACGTTCTATGCTTGACTGGTGCTGTTGCGTGCATTTGCCAGGCAGCATTGTGCGATCAAGTAGATATCCTATACCGACTTCCCTGGTTTGTAGTGGACACCCCACTTACCGGCACAGCGTACCAGGCAAAAAAAAGCCTTTGCCTTTTTCGGTTACCGGTAGGCATACCGAATGAGATTCGATTTGAAATATTATTAGCAGCTAGCGTACTCGATGTCTCCAATGTCGTCGTCCGAGTCGATCTAGCACGGGTTCTAGCTCTCATGGACACTTTGTGTCGGGCTTTGAAGGCGTGCCACCAGCACCACGACCTTTCATAACCCTCCACACCATACTCCCCTGCTACTACATGTACGGCCTTGGCCTCTAGCGTCAGCATTAGACTCGAAATGGGCATTACCCGCTTTACGAGCTCCAGTCTGCCACCTGTGGTAGCTTCGCGCCGATTCAGGTGGGGCGAGCTTTCTTCTTGCTGTTGCTATTCTTGGCAGCACACCGTTTTCGCAGTATGGTCTCGATTCGTATCCACTTCGGCACTAGTTTACATCTAAACTCCTAAGCAAACTCGCTAAGGTCAAGACGAATAACCTTGCTAAGGGCATTCCCACCGGTCGTGTCAAAACCAAAGTCAAAGTTAGGTCAAACTGAGGATACAAAAGATCCGGAAAATTTGATCGAGAGAAAAATTCGCACCCGTCGCGGCGATAAGTCAGTCAAATCTTTTTCAGCTAGGGGGAGGGTAGTCGGTAGTGGAGATGGAAGACGTACCAGTAAGCGCTCTTGCGCAGGTGAGCGCGCAGGGTGGCTTCCTTGACATCCTCAGTTTGGATTGTGAAGATGACGACCATGAGCTTATCGCCCAGCAACTTCTGTTCCCAGCGTCTCGATCTAGCTGTCGTGACACGACAGTGAAACGCGGCGGTTCTTGGCCAGGTAAGAGTAAAAACAAAGAGCGGGACTTTGAGACGCGCTATAGGCGCTTTATGAAGCAGTATTTTGATGAAACCCCAGTTTACAACGATGACGAATTCAGGAAGCGGAATCGAATGAGCAAGCCAATGTTCATGCGCGTTCTGGAAGGAGTGCTGGAGGTTGCTTCTGAATACTTTGAGCAGCGCCGAGACGCAGCAGGGCGGCTAGGAATACACCCTATCATGAAGATATCTGCTGCTCTGCGGGTACTTGCGTACGGTGTACCCGCAGTGTGTATTGATGAGAATCTGGAGATATCGAGTACTGTTGAGTACGACAGCATCATGCACTTTGTAGAGGCGGTTGATAAGCGGTTTGGGGCTGAATATCTTCGTTCCCCGACTGATGAAGACATGCTGCGACTCCTAGAAATGACTGTTAGTCGAGGTTTTGTGGGCATTTGGTGCAGTATTGACTGCATGCACTGGGAGTGGAAGAATTGTCCATATGGATGGGCTGGACAGTTCAAGGGCAAAGAGAAGAAACCTACTGTTGTGCTGGAGGCTTGTGCCGATCGGGACCTCTGGATTTGGCATGCAAGTTTCGGGTGGCCGGGGTCTTTAAATGATCTCAACATTCTTGACCGCTCTCCTGTTTTTGACAGATTAATGAACGGGACTGCTCTGCGCGTTGAGTTTGAGGTCAATGGACATGTCTACAACATGGCTTACTGTTCAGCTGATGGAATATATCCTGAGTGGCCTGCATTCATTAAGTCATTACCTCAACCTCTCGGAAACAAGCAAAATAAATTTGCTGAAAGACAAGAAAGCGTGCGAAAGGATGTTGAGCGAACGTTTGGTGTTCTTCAAGCTCGATGGAGGATATTAGCCATTCCATGCAAACTACATTCCCGGTTGGACATGAACAAGGTGATGCGGGCTTGTATTATCTTGCATAATATGATTTGTGAAGAGAACCGATATTCGAACGTTGATGAGCACGGTTATTTGTTCAAGGACAAACCAACTAAACACTTGTACAAGCTACGCGTCTCACGGCCAAGTGGACTTCGTCCACGATCAATTAGTGAGCTTGGGGTAACTATTCATTCAATTGAAATTGAGGAGCAATACTTCAAGCTGCAGCACGACGTAATGGAACACATTTGGAGAGTTTTTGGGGAAGAGGAATAAACTGTTAATCTCAAAGTATGCATACTACGAACAAATGTCCACGACTTGGAATGTATTGCTTTTTTTGCACTTTTTTTCTTTTGCTTGTGCTTGATAGTTTTGGTGTGGCATGTCAGCATCACAAGTCGACGGCATCTTCGCCATTTTGCACATCAGGAATCGAGGCGCTTTCAGGTGATGATTGCGCTAGGGGAGGAAAGCCCGGAGTTATCGATGGGTCTTGCGTCCCTGAAAGCGTAAGGCTCGTGATAGGGCCCAGCACCACCGGCATGGCAGCTGGTAGAGGTTCAAATGATGGAGAAAACGACATGTCGGCAGTTGGCGCTGTGGACTGCGAGTCAGTCGCATCACAGCGATTTGAGGTTGGTGCTACATTTTCATTCGATCAGACTGCATAACACTCTGAGGCGTTGCCGCCTTCCCCTGAAAGGATTCGTTCACCAGCGCATCCAGGCGGCGCAATAAACTCTGTTGACGCTTTTCAATGTAGGCGGCATGTGTTGGGCTAGTGGGTTCGACTTTGAAAAGGTCGTTCAGCATTCGGTGAAGCGCCTCCTCTTAAGCCAAGCGTTGCTGTGCTTGGTTGACGCGAATCTGCTCCTTCAGGACCTCAACTTTCAATGTCATTAATCTTGAAATGTTTCTTGAGCGACAACGGTGCGGTGTTCCATGGATAGCTCCAACTTAGCACGTTTGGCGTCTCTGACACCTTTTGGTGACCGCTTTTCTTCAGTTGTGTCGATTTGCGCTGGTACTACCGCGATAGAATCGGATGGACGTGTTTCCAGCGTACCCTCTGTCGCCGTCCGATTCTTGTTGCGGGGGCTTTTCTTCCTATTTTTAATCGAGGCTTGAAACTTGGGGTACTTCGCCAGCACGTCGTAGGGTTCGAGGAAGGTGAAAGCTTTGTTGTGGCGCTCCTGATACATGGACAGCGCCTTCTTCATCATGTCTCTTTCGGATGATCCTGACTCTCGCAGAGCTTCGGCTAAGGTCACGCAGCTGCTGTACTTCCCGATAGACCTCTGCATCACGCCGAACCGCGCTTGAAGGCTCGTCCAAGCTCGTGGCTTCAGGTCTCCCTTTGCGATCGCATTGGCAATGCCTGAGCTCTCCATCTCGTCTTTGATGCGCGTCCAGAAGGTTCCTGCCGACTGAGTAATTCCAACTGATGCATCTGTGGACACGTGAACATACGCTTTAGCCAGCTCCAGGTTCTCCAGGTCCTGATAGATTTTTTCCCAAACGGATTTTTTTCCTGTGCCATTTCGAATCTGCCCCGCTACCTGAAGCGTCGCTTGAGAAGTGACCATCCCCCAGCTATCTTCTTGCAATAGTTGACAGAAGGATCGCTGGAAGATGGCCGCTGATGAAATTTGGTTTGGTTTTAGTCGAACCGATGCGAGCGCGAAAAACTATCCAAAAGCTATTTGATGGTTAAAAATGACTTTTGGTCGGTGTTTTGACCCAACCTGTGGGAATGCTCTAACGTCTTTGAACCCCTCTACAGCTCGGGCAACAGTCAGCTTATCGCTTGCTGAGAAGGACGTGCGTTGCTTCTTGCGGCGAGGCGAGCGCGCACTCCGTCTGACTTTCTCTCTGCACCCCCTGCGTCTCTCGCTCCCTAGGGCTGCGCCATGGCGAACGACGACGGCTCATCCGTGCACGCATCCGGCCGCTCATCGGGCGCGGGAGGGTGGAGAGCTGCGACGAGTCCGTGTCCGTGGGGACGTTCCGGCATCTCTGCTCGCCGGGTGTATCAGATATGGCTACTGTACCAGTTTAGTGGTATAACTACTTAGCAAGGGTATTGGTAAATAAAGGGGCTCCCTTAGCCACGTGTTGGGCTGCAGGACAGTTGGTCGGGAAATGACCAGCACTTCGTGATTTCCCCGCCAGCTCCAAGCATCTCCTCCTCTCCCTCCGCCCACCGCAGGGTCAGTTTTGTAACACTGGTAGCACTTGTTGGTCAAGAACCGACGACCATGGTCCCTGCGACGCGCAAGAACGACCACGACGTGCCAGCCGCGGAAGGAGAAAGACAATCGGAACTAGAGGCATAGATCGCACTGCTGCGAGCCGAAATTGTGACCCTACAGGCCAAGAACCAAGGGCCGCGCCGGCCAATGACCGAGTCGAAGCCTCGAGTCCCAAGCGGTCTGCCCAAGTTCAAGGGAAGCGCGACGAGGACGTACGCAAGTGACTCTTCCCAGTGGAGTTGATGTGCCGCATCAACGGCCACGACGCGACGGACAGCAACGACACGCTGCCGGCAATCGCTGGTACCGCGATGGAAGAACCTGTATCGGGATGGTTCCTGTTCTGGGCCTCTCGAACGCCAGCGGAGAAGCAGACATGGGGACGGTTTACCCACGACGCCCTCGCGTACTTTGAAGCGTCAACTACCAAGCGGTGCTCCGGCAGAAGCTTCGTCAACTCCGCCAGACCGACGACATTGAAGAGTACAACGGGAAGATCTCGTCGCTGATCTTCCGCGTTGAGAGTATGAGCGAAGTGGACCAAGTCAGCTACTACTGCGACGGCCTCAAGCGCGCCACACAGGCCTACGTCAAGCTACAGAACGCGACAACGTTGAGCGAAGCCATGGATCAAGCCTCCAAGTACGAGATGCCCCACTTCGGTGGCGATCGCAGGCCGGATCGCGAGAAACCAGAGCGTGTGCAACGGTTGCATGGGCCGCCGAGCTCGAACGCGTTCCGAAACATGAGGCCGTTCAGCAAGCATTCGTACAAGCCTGGTCACTACGCGCCTGCGGAGCAAACCAAGAATGGTCCTGTGTGTTACCACTGCAACAAGCCTGGACACTTCAAGCGTGACTGCAGCAAGCTGAAGAGCGAGCAGGGAAACGACCAGCCACGCTAGTAGAAGAGGGACCAGACGTGGCGAGCGCTAGCGAAGAAGGTTTAACCGTAAACGAAGCTACGTTGAATCTACTTTGCGAAGACCCTCTTGTCTACAACCGCGCACCATTGTTTGCTGTTAAAGGGAACATGGAGCAGCGCGAGAACAAGATTGGCACCAAATGCTTGTTAGACTGTGGTGCTACGACGGTCTACGTGTCACGAGTGTTTGCGAAGAAGCATGAGCTGAAGACGCACGTGTACACGGACCGAACGATCAAGGTGAAACTGGGAGACAGCAACATTGTGGAAGCGGTCCTGGAGTTAGCGAAGATAACCGTTTGCCTCCATGACACCCCCAACTACCAGTATGTCGCTGTCGTGTTCGACATTCCCGATGAGTTTGACTGTGTCCTCGGGATGCCATTTTTCGTGGATGTACAACCAGCGATCGACTGGAACCGTCGATGCTTCAGGAATAGCGTACCATTGGAGCCTCAGGTACAGAAACTTCGACTCCCAGCGGGAAGTGCAGTCAGACTATAGGTTTCGGGCTTCACCGAGCTGTGACCAGCGAAAGCTCGTCTACTGTAAGCCGTGATTCCTGTCGAGCCGTCGTGCCAGAAGCACTGTTGGAGGGCGAAGCCGAAGCTACTGAAAGATCAGCTGGTGACGTGGGGAACCTCTCTAGGCGAGAGAAGAAGAATGCCAAGGTTGAGGCAATGGTTACTCTTGGAGTAGTTGACTCGGAAGGAGTCCAAACGAAGTACATCACACGAAAGAAGCTGCGGAAGTTTCTACGGCTACCTGCGAAGGACCAGCCCGAACACGATTTCACGATTGTGCTGACAAACGACACAATCAAGGAGATTCAGCGTGAATCCGACGAAGTGACGAACCTGACAACGTCGGAACAGAAAAAGCAAAACGATTCCTACAAACCGATTGGGAGTCGTTCAAGAAGAATCCCGCGTACCCTGTCATCCTCGAGTACAAGGACAGTGTGTTTACACCCGAGCTGCCTGACGGATTGCCGATGGAGCGTGATATTGAACACCGTATCGACGTGATGAACCTCAACGTTGCAATGTACCAACAGCAGTGGAGACTCTCACCGGAGCAGAAGGCTGAGATCGACAAATGGGTGCGAGAAATGATCACTAAAGGATTGATTCGGCCGAGCATCGGCCCGCATGCAGCTCCGACATTCTGCGTTCGTAAACCAATGGGATGGCGCATCGTACACGACTATCGGTATCTGAACAGCAACACGATCCGACAGAGCGTACCGATGACGCGTAAGGAGGACGTTTTCGACAGTATGGTAGGTGCCTACTACTCCTCCTGCTTGGACCTGATGTCAGCATACTACCAAGTGCGGAGGAAGATAGACCACGTCAAGGACACAGCGTTCCAAGCACCAAGTGGATTGTACGAGTATCTGGTGTTACCGATGGGAGTAAGCAACGCACCAGCGACGATGCATCTATTGACCTCTTCATTATTCAAGGGCCTTTCACACACACGCCCATTCTACGATGATATCTACGTGTTCACGAAATCGAAGGACATCAACGAGCCCCTGCGAGCCCTTCGTGATGTGTTGGAGATTTTGAAGAAGAACAAACTGTGCGTGAAGCTCTCCAAGTGTGTTTTCTATGCTGACGAGATTCCGTGTCTGGGTGATTTCATCGGTCGGAATGGAGTTCGCATTGATCCGGACAAGGTGCAGACTATCCGTGATTGGCCTGTACGACGAACCCAAGAGCAGCTTCACAATTTCCTCGGCTTGACTGGATACGTACAGCGGTTTTGTGAGCAGTACGCTGAGCTCACAGCTCCATTGTTCACGTTGTTGCAGAAGAAGCACCAGCGGAATTCGAAGATCACTTTCAACTCGGTGTAGCTCCAGAACTTCAAGGAATTGAAACGCCGGTTATCTGACACTCCTGTTCTGCACCTACCTGACTTCACCCAGCAGATGCATCTGCGAACTGACGCAAGTCAGTATGCTGTTGGTGGTGTGCTCTTTCAAGTCATCGATGGAGTTGAGCGTCCAATCGTGTAACGGGGTTACACGTACAAGTGGCTGCAAGCCACTTGTGAATTTAACAGATAGGATATCTGTTAAAAGTTTTAGATACTTCCTCACCTTGGTGTAAGACACACCAATGGATACATTGAAGTGGGCCACCACAATGAGTGGTCCACACCTACCCAAAGATACTATTGGTAGAAAGCAGCATCTTTCTACCAATTAGAGACGTGCATATTAGCAGGGCTCTGACAGCCAGCAGCTGTCAACCCTTTCATAGATGATAAACAGTTTTAGCAGTTTTAGAAGGAAGATCAATTCACAAACAAATACAGTTCTCATTTTACCTAATCTAAGTCACTTGGAGTCTTATCTGATATAAATTATTTGTGTATTCAAATGTAATTAACCTAAGTAATTACTAAGTACTTACGCTTCCTCATACACGTTGCGCAACGTGAAAGCTAAAGTAGTGAGTCAAGTTTGACCAACTACACCTGGTAGCACTTTGTAGTCCGTCCAACGACCGACTGCTTGACGTTCGTACGCGGTGTACGAACGCGGAGCCGAGAACCCCATGAGCACGGAGGTGCCCATGGAGAGCTCCAATACGCCTGTAACGCATGTTGCACGCGCGGACTGCCCCCACCTGTCAGATCCAGAGTGGGAGGCCCTCCAACGACTGTCAACAGTCATTGGAGAAGCGGCGATAGCTACGATGCTGCGTACGCTATTGCCGACGGAGCAACATGGTGTTGCTCTGGGGTTCATCATGAAGGAGCAGCGTGATGCTGCTTCCTCAGTGACGGCGTCGTCAGGGACGACACCGCGTGCTCAACCATTAAAGTTGAGCGTAAGCAATTACGTGAGAAGAGAGGGCGAGCCTCTCCTCCGATGGCTTGTCGAACTCGACACAGCCGTAGCGACTCGACGCATCGTTGACCCGCTGTCGAAGGTCGCGTTCGCCATGCCCTGCCTTGGCGGACGCGCAAGGAGTTGGGCGTATGGGCGCCGACTCTCCGACCCTATGTGCTTCAGCACGTACGAGGTATTCAAAGAGGAGCTCAAACAAGCGTTTGAGCCCCCGCAAAACGAGTCCCGGTCGAGGGCGGAGTTCCTCGACCTTCAGCAGGGTAAGCATGACGTTCATGCTTACGCGCAGCACGCACGATACTTGGTATCAAATATCGTGACTAACCCGATTGACGAGGCGACCAAGGTCGTCACGTTCATGAAAGGACCTAGAGATGGGCCCGTGAAGACCTATCTCTTCCGAGAGTACCCGAGTACTCTCGAAGCTGCAATCACCCTTGCCATGCAAGAAGAGTTTAGCCTGCGGCAGGTTAAACTACATGTAAACGTACCGAGGCCGCAACCGCGCCCGGTAGCGAGGCCGGGAGGTCCAGAACCAATGGACCTCTCGAATGCAACAACTGCTGGTTACCAGCAGCAGGGAGGTAACGTGCGATGCTTCCGTTGCGGAAGGATCGGTCACTTTGCACGGGAGTGCACAGCTCCCATGCCCCCTGGAGGTGGCCGTCGTGGCGATGCTAGGCATCGCCGCGGACCAACAAAAAACGCGGACATCCAGTAGGCGCGGGGCGCCCTACTGGTAATGCAGTCGCGCGTGCCGACATCGGGCACGCGACACTGAGGACTGCAGCCCCCAGTGAGACCAGCTCTCACTGCAAGAAACAAGATGACAGGCCGAACCTAGTCATCTTGAAGGTTTACTCGAAGAGAGCGAGTGACTCTCTTCCAGCTTTGGTAGATTCAGGCGCGTCGAACAACTTTGTTCGACTACGAAGCCTGACGAGACTTGACTTCGAGGAGGTAAATGTACCTCGAAGTCTTCTGGAGGTACGACTGGAAACAGGTGCCATCGTGAAGACCGAGAAGCGCGTCGTGAACGTGCGCTTCTCGTACAAACAACGAATGTTTGTCGAACGCTTTATCGTCCTGGACCTGGACGATAAGTTCGACGTGGTAATGGGCATGCCGTGGCTTGCACGGCATGATCCGGTGATAGACTGGAAGAAGCGCACACTCGTGCGCTTCGGCCGCGACAGCGGAACAGAGAGCGATGGCCCTGTTACCGCAGCGCACGCACCAGCAGGTGCGCGCGGCTCTCCAGTCGAGACAGCGCTTAATGCTGCTGTCCCGAGGTGCCCAAGGAAGTGCGCGAGGGCGCGCACAAGTGAGACCCACGTCGGCAATGCTGCCGACGTCGGAAGAAAAAAGACGTACTGGTTCCGGGAACCAACACCCACGTTCAAGCGTGTAAGGGACAGTCCCTGACCCGAAAAGGTCAGGTCGACAATGACGCGTCGGCTCCGGGAGCCGACGCACCCTCGGTCATGAGGGGCTCCGCCTATGAATGGCGTCGAGGTGACGAAGGCGTGTCAACTCCGGGAGTTGACGCTGGAAACAGTGCGGACGGTTGCAAACGTACCGCACTGACGCAATTTGCATGCTGTCGTGCAGTCGGGCTGCACGACGAAGCGCCATGCGATCAAGCCGGACTTGATATCGCGCGCCCGCAGACAGGGTCTGCCGGCGAAGGGATACATTTTCGTGCAGCCGGGCTACACGAAGGAACATGCGGCCAAGCCGGGCTTGATACCGCGCCCCCGCGGACAGGGTCCGCCGGCGAACAACTGTCCACGGCCGGGCCTGGACCAGAAGATCAACTGTGCGGAGCCGGACTCCGCACAACAAGAAGACGGCGCATGCGGAGAACAGTCTGCTGAGCAGACTGGGGCGGTGACGCCGGACGTCGAGACGCTAAGCGTCTTGACGCGCACCGATACCGGATTCCAGTATCGTGAAATGGAACTCGCTAATCCTCCGACGACGGCGTCGGAGTTGACTTCGCTTCCAGCAATGAGCTGGAAGCGCTTCACACGCGACTTGCACGATGGACGCATCGAGCAGGTGGGTTCTTTCGAACAGCGAAAGAACGGAGAGCGAGAGCGAAGAGCTGAGGCAGCTCTTCATGGGATGTACCACTGAGAGTGAAGACACTCTCAGTGCGAAGACGAAGTCGAGTCCCTATTACGAATTGTTGAGGGAGTACAAAGACGTACTCCCGGAAGAGATTCCTGCGGAGCTTCCGCAGGATAAGGGCATTCAGCACGAGATTGATCTCGTGCCGGGCACGAAGTACTGTGTCACGCGGCAGTGGCCACTGCCGCGAGAGCAAGTGAAAGCAATCGACGACTTCTTTGAAAGTCGTCGCAAAGCAGGACAAGTGCGGGAATCAAAGTCCCCGCACAGTGCTCCGACGTTCTGTGTCAAAAAGCCACAGGGCGGATGGCGCATCGTTCATGCCTACAACAAGCTGAACGATGCGACGGTACCGGCGCAGACGCCGATACCGCGAAAAGAGGTTATCATCGATTCGATGGCCGGGAGCACCGTTTACAGTGCTCTCGACTTGCGAGATGGATTCTATCAGATCCTAATGCGTGAGAGCGACATCCCTCTCACGGCAGTGAGCACGCCAAGCGGCATGCTCTGGGAATGGCTAGTAATGCCACAGGGGCTTAAGAATGCCCCTGCGACTTTCAACAGGTGCGTGACGCACTTGTTGCGCTCGGTGCGCGACTTCGCACCGAGCTACTTCGATGATGTGTTCATCCACAGCCGGGCTGTGGACGGGAAGACCGACGTAGAGATGCACAGGGTGCATCTCCGGAAGCTACTTGAGCTTATGCGAAAGCATAAGCTCCACGCGAACCTGAAGAAGTGTATCTTCGGGGCGAGCGAGATACCCGTCCTCGGGTGTCTTGTAGGGAAGAATGGTGTTCGCCCTGACCCGGAAAAGGTCAGAGTGATCAATGAATGACCAGCGCCTTCAAGTGTCAAGAAACTGAGGCAGTTCCTTGGCTTGACCACGTATTTGCGCAAGTACGTGGAGGATTATGCGGGCAAGATCCGCCCGCTTTCACAACTTCTTAAGAAAGAAGCTGTGTGGAATTGGACACCCGATTGCCAAAAGGCATTCGATACAGTCAAGCGGGGCTTGACTGAGGCGCCGATCTTGGCAGTGGCTGACCAAGATCGCCCATTTCACGTAGTGTGTGACGCATCCGATTTCGCAATCGGATGCGCGTTGATGCAGCACGATCACGAGGGCCGTGATCGTGTCGTCTACTACCAATCGCGTCAGCTGAAGCCAGCTGAGCGCAACTATCCGGTGCATGACAAGGAACTCCTTGCCATAAAATACGCACTCGCAAAGTTTCGAGTGTATTTGCTTGGAAGTAGACCGTTTGTGGTCTACACCGACCATGCATCACTGCGCACTGCAGTGAAGTCTCCACACGTATCACAAAGAATGGCGAGATGGCTCTCATTCTTTGCGGAGTATAACTTCCGGGTCGAATACAAACACGGGAGATTGAATGTAGTGGCCGACGCGTTATCACGTCGGCCGGACTACGCGGAAGCTGCTGACGTCAATGCCATTGACGTCATGCGATCAAGCAAACCCACATCGTCCCTGTTGGATGATGTGAAGGCCGCGTACGCGCACGACGCGGACGCGAAACTCTTGCTGGCCTATGGCACAGCGCCTTCTGACAAGGCTCGCCAGAAGTTGCCCACGCACCTTCGTGCGCGTGCACACCGATATCGGGTGCGCGACGGACTGCTTCTTTATAATGCGGTCGACGACAACGCGGACCGCGTTGTCGTGCCGAATGACCATGACCTGCGCCTCAGGATCATGTACGAGTATCACGATGCCCCGACAGCGGGACATCTCGGACGTCAGAAGACTTACGTCCTTCTCACGCGCGACTTCTACTGGCACCACCAGTATAAGTGGGTGCGCAAGTACATCCGTGCTTGCGAGGTATGCCAACGCGTAAAGCCTGCGCCATTCGCGCAGGCTCCATTACAATCACTACCGACTCCGTCGGAGTGTTGGAAGTCCATGTCTTTGGACTTCATCTTTGGTCTTCCCCCGGATAACGGAGGGAACACCGGTGTTGTGGTCTTCGTCGACCGCGTCAACAAGATGGTACATCTTGCTGCGGTGCCAGCAGAGGTGGCGAAGCAGACGGCCCGTCTGTTCGTCGACATGGTGTTCAAACACCATGGCATGCCGTGTCGGACAGAGACCCGCGCTTCACAGCGCACCTGTGGCAAGAAGTGTTTACACTTCTTGGGAGCCAGCTTTCCATGTCGACTGCGGATCATCCGCAGACGGACGGTCAAACCGAGCGCGTGAATCGCGTGCTCGTCGATATGTTGAAGAGCTACGCTCACTCGTTCCAATACTGGAGCGAGTGCTTATCGATGGCGGAGTTTGCCATCAATAACTCAGTGCATGCCTCGACCGGGCATACACCGTTCTACGTGAATGCCATGCGGCATCCACGTCTACCGAGTTTACTCGGAGTGAGGGCTCCCACTTTAAGTGGGGGAGGATCTACAACTGCAATACAGCAGCCGCAGAAAACCGCTGACACTTGCACAGTGTCAGCTGCAACAATGGATAAACCACATGAGTCTGCGCAGGGCGCAGACTCCTCCACCAACAAGGACAACGACCACGGGTCTGCGCAGAGCGCAGACACCGCAAAGAACCACGCAGAGGCCGGGCCTCTAGCGGAGAGCGAGCTGAATGACTTCAGCTCGGATGCAATCAATTTCATCACCAAAAGACAAGCCGTAATTCGGTTTGTCCAAGACGCAATAGCAGCTTCTGTTGATCAACAGAAGCTGAACGCAGACAATGTGGGCAGAGGCAACACAAATGAATTCAAGGTTAGTTCATTGGTTTTGTTAGCTACGCAAAACCTGCCTAAACATGCAGTTTCGGATTTCGGAGCAAGCAAGCTTGCTCCGCGCTTCATCGGGCCGTTCACTGTGTTGGCACGGCACGGCAACGCATACACGCTAGACATACCGTCTAGCATGCGCCTCCATCCGACCTTTTACGTCGGACGGCTGAAGCCATACCTGCAGCACGAGCCATCTAGCTCGGCTGACCCGAAGCCTCGGCAGGAGCCGAGGCAGAAGCGGAGGACTTGGCCTCGGCGACGAGCAACCTCTCCTCCAGCGCGCGGACGCGCTGGAGCAACCCCTTCATCTGGGTCCCCAGCTCGACCTGGATATTCGAGGCGGTCTGCGAGACCGCCGCGACTTGGGCCTTCTGGTTCGCCAGCTCCTGTTTCAGGGCGGCGAACTCAGCGCCCTGCAGACGCTCCACGACGGTCACCCGGTCGTGGAGAGGCGTATACTGATCAGCCCGGGGCTGATCATATCCGGGGCGTGTTCCCACCCCCGCCCCCGCCGATCCGTGACGCCCGCGGCTCAACCCACTGGATTGTTGAGCGGATTGTTGACCATAGTATCCCGAAAACGAACCCTCAAGGGGCTCGTTTTCGTATTCGTTGGAGAGGATTTCCTCCCCATCAAGATACATGGGAGCCGCGGAACGTCTTGCTGGAGGACGTTCCGGAAATGGTGAGGGCGTACGAGGAGCAGTACGCGCTGGCACAGCGGAAGTAGCACGAGCGCTGCGGTCATCGCTAGCGCCCGAACCCTCACGTGCTAAGAACTTAGCACGGAGCTCTTTGAGACTCTCGGGCACACGGAACGACGTGTACCCGTTCAGGTCGCGGTCGCTCAAGCGGACCGCGCCTGGGAAGCACTTCGTGCACTGAAAGCCCTCGGGCACAGCGCACGGCACATTCGCCTCCTCCGCAGCAACGTGGAGTTGCTCCAGCTTTCCACGCTTCGAGTACGTCTCGAAGCGATCACGCGCTTGCTTAATCCGATCACGGTAAGCACTCGGCCTCTTGTTGAAGTTCTCAACAAAGGCGTTCCAGCTTTGACAAAGTGCCTGCCATTCGGGCACTTTGCTGCGAGAAGAGGTCTTCTTGCTTTGAAACCATCGGAGCTCATGAAAGAGTCCGATGTAGTAATCGCGCCTTTGATACGTTTCCGCATCAAAGTGCAGCTCGGCGGCCACAGCGTTATCTTTGATGGCGCTGCATACGTACAGCGGCACCTCATTCGGAGGTACCGAGTTCCCATACCGGTCCGTGATCTCGGACGCGGACGGCATCCACGGATCGCGCGCTGCAGGCGCAGCGCGCGGAGAGCCTTGAGCTTTGACATCACGCGCTGCAGCAGCAGCGCGCGGAGTACTGAGAGCCCCAGCGGAAGCGAGTGGGGTATCGCTCTCAGTTCGCGAACGCTTCGAGCTCGAAGCGTCCGATTCGTCCCCTTCACGTGGGCGAATGTTCTTGGCATGAAGATATGAGGGCGAGTCCTCCTCGCCCTCCATATCTTCATCGTCGTCGTCGAAGTCGACGACGTCGCCGTACTTCGCCTTCTGGCGTTCGAAGTAGTCGTCGATGGAGAGATGACTCCCCACCGACTTTGAAGTCTTCTTCTGAGGCGCGCTCATCGTTGAATGAGCGCGGATTTCTTCTCCAAACGCAGAGAATTGACGAATGGTCAATTCCGAAGATTGATGTGCGGAGCCCCGCGCGTCTAACCTTAAGGGGGGGATGATGTAACGGGGTTACGCGTACAAGTGGCTGCAAGCCACTTGTGAATTTAACAGATAGGATATCTGTTAAAAGTTTTAGATACTTCCTCACCTTGGTGTAAGACACACCAATGGATACATTGAAGTGGGCCACCAAAATGAGTGGTCCACACCTACCCAAAGATCCTATTGGTAGAAAGCAGCATCTTTCTACCAATCAGAGACGTGCATATTAGCGAGGCTCTGACAGCCAGCCGCTGTCAACCCCTTTCATAGATGATAAACAGTTTTAGCAGATTTAGGAGGAAGATCAATTTACAAACAATACAGTTCTCATTTTACCTTAAACTAGCTACTTGGAGTCTTATCTAAGTTAACTTATATTTGTGTATTCAAATATAATTAACCTAAGTAATTACTCAGTACCTACGCTTCCTCATACACGTAGCGCGACGTGTAAGTAAAAGTAGTGAGTCAAGTTAGACCCACTACAAATCGCATACACAAGCAGGAAGATGAAATCAGCTTAGCTCAAGTACCCAACGCAGCAACAGGAGTTACTCGCGATTGTCAACGCATTAGCTACGTTTCGGATTTACTGTTTGGATCGACCGGTAATGGTGGGACGGATCACAAGTCGCTTGAAGGCATCTTCCAGCAGAAGATGGCGAATCGGCGCCTCGCTCGTTGGTATGATATTCTGGCTGAGTACCAACCCGTGTTTGCCTAACTTCTGGGCGCTAAGAACGGAATCGCTGACGCCCTGAGCCGGTGACCCGACCTCAAACCGGAGACGAAGGATTTTCACGATTTGCTCATCCCCAGCTTTAACGAGACAAGCTACCATCTTCGTATTGCGGAGATCAAACCTACCGACGAATTGATCAAAGCTAAAATCGCTGGATATGCAAAGGACAAGATTATTGATGACATTCGATGCGCAATCAAATGACGTGGAACTACATCAGCGCCACGAGGGGTATTGGGAAAGCAGTGCAAGCCTTACTTCGAGGAGAAGAACCTGATCTGGTACCAAGGCTTCACAGACGAGCAGCCTCGTATCGTGGTCCCGAATATCGTGGCACTCAAGCATCGTATCATCACTGAAGTGCACGACTCCAACTACGGTGGGCATCCCGGTGCGGACCGCACATACCTGAAACTTCGCGCGGATTGGTATTGGCCACACATGGTGCGTACGATCAAGCAGTACATTGCAGACGGTGAAGATTGTCGGCGCAACAAACAGCGGTTGACGAAGTCACCGGGACTTCTGGAACCATTACAAATTCCGACCGACCGATGGCGATACATTTCGATGGACTTCATTACTGATCTACCGGAAACCAAGCGAGGACGTAACTCGATTTGGGTGGTTGTTGATCGGCTCACCAAGCGGGCACACTTTAGTGCGATTGCAAAGAACGTTTCTGCTCAAGCAGTCGCGACGCTGTTCATCGATTACATTTGGAAGTTACACGGCAAGCCTCAAAACATCGTATCAGATCGCGACACCAAGTTTGTCTCTGGATTTTGGTGTCAAGGGTTCGAGAACGTCGGCACAGAGGTGAAGATGTCTGTTGCGTATGTGCTCAAGGCGACGGGCAGACAGAGCGCACCAACCACACGCTCGACGAATATCTACGTTGCTTCGTGTCTCCACGTCAAGATGATTGGGATATGCATCTCGAAAATGCTGAGTTTGCCATCAACGCCGCGGTCAACACAAGCATCAAGATGTCGCCATTCGAAGCTGACATTGGATATATCCCTCGTAACCCGCTGGCCGCTGTCGCAGCAACAAGTCGACATGGTCTGCGCGGAGGTCGACGTCAAGGCGTCAAGTTTACCGATCACCTGGAAGCTGTCCTGCGTCAATGTCAAGAGGCGTTAGAGGATTCTCAAGCGCGGATGGCGGATCTGTACGATCGCGGACGAAAAGAGCAAGTGTTCAAAGTCGGTGGTCAAGTGTACCTAAGTACCAAACACCTGGACACAGCACACACCGGATTTTCCAACTCGCGCAAGCTCGGACCCACGTGGATTGGACCGTACTCCATCGTACGCACGGTTCACAAATATGCGTACGAAATCAATTTGCCTCCTGGTCTTAAGCTGCACCCAGGCTTCAACACCGGCTCACTTAAGCCATACGAGTTGGCAACACGCCTCGCTCGCCCACAGGAGGTCATTCTCCATGATGGTAGTGTTGGTCAGATTGTTGAAGCAATTATTGGCAAGCGCAAGAAGCTGGGATCCGTACAATACCACATTAAGTGGGTAGGGGAAGCGGATGCTACATAGGAGCCTCTGGAGAACTTACACCAAGTTTCGGGGCTGATTCAGGCGTATAAAGATAAGCAGAAGCAACGACCACGAAAGCGACGACGCAAGTAATCGCAGGATCGATGGCAAGGAGATTGGTTACGGTTCGGTACACGGGAACAACACTGATTAGACCACATCAAAATCAAACCAAAGCGGGTATACAATTATCTAGGTAATCAAGAACCCGAATCTAGCGAATCAGCACTCGGCGCACGAAGCGAACCTCCGCCAACCAGGGCGCAGCATACTCAAGCAGAGGACAGCCTCTTCATCCGACGCGATGCGCCTGGTGGTCGTTACGATCATCGTGAAGGCGTGAGACTTGCGCTGCGGGCCTGGCTAGGGGTCCGCGCAGTGGTTGACACCGGGGGCAAGAAGGAGATGGTCCAAACCAAGGCACGACGAGACTCCGGTAAGCCGCTCCTGCACTTGGTTAACTCGCAGTATGTCCTCCCAGATTTCCGGCTTTCCCGCAGCACGCGCAGAGCGATTTTGTTGCTGATCGAACGTCCACAACGTGGACCACACGACACCTGCGTCTGGAATGGGCTTACCTTTGACAGCTTGGTCATCGTAAAATTCGTTGACGGCAGCCCCGAAAACCAGTCGGCCACCCCAACGGCATCCGTGGCACGCGACAGTGCGTGGAAGGCACAGCGACCATCATTCGCGGCACCAGTGGCCTGCGAAAACTCATCGGGACGGGAGAGCACAAACTCGGCGAAGGTCATGGGGCCACCAAGCGCTTTGTACGCGTCGACGAGGTCCAGATATTCACCGAAGTCATCTTCTTCCAGCATCCAGCGCGGCTCGTAGGAGCTCTAGGCCTTGCCTGGAGCTACGATATACTGCACCAAGTATGGTGAATCATCGGTTACATCCGTAACCAGTCTGTCCGTGATCATCCAAACATGCCAGCGCTGTTTAGTGGCGGCTCCCCGACTTGAAACTTTACGGCGAGCAATGCGAGCGAGGGACCGGCGAGGAGTACGGCCCCCAGTAGAGATAGCAGCACTCTGCTTTGTGCGAACCATACTGGGCTCTCGATGGAGCGAGGTGTTGCGCGCAGCAAGCACACGCAAAGCACGACAGGTCGTCGGGAGCTGATGCAGATGGACTCGGGTCGCGACGAGCTGTTACTACCGAGCTGGAGGCACCGAAAGCTGGAAACTTCTTGAGTGCCGAGCCGAGACGTTCTCCACGGCTCTCCAGCTCTTCCTCATCACATATAGCTTTTAACGGACGCGAGGACGAGGAGTACCAGGACTAGAAGACGCGAGCCAAGCATCAAGACTCCGCCAAACGATCCTGACGGGCTTTCCAAATGGGGAGGGGTGAGTGTATCAGATACTATGGCTACTGTACCAGTTTAGTGGTACAACTACTTAGCAAGGGTATTGATAAATAAAGGGGCTCCTTCAGCCACGTGTTGGGCTGCAGGGTAGTTGGTCGGGGAATGACCAGCACTTCGTGATTTCCCCGCCAGCCCCAAGCATCTCCTCCTCTCCCTTCGCTCACCGCAGGGTCAGTTTTGTAACACCGGGGGAACATCGCCGAACGAGTGGCAATCAGAATCACAATACTTGTACCATACCGGTAAATTTGTATCTAAATGATTATAGCGGAACTTATATGCCGAGGCGATAGCTGGCTCTAAATGCTGCAATTTCATTGGCCGCGCTTATATGCAGTTGTCCACTACAAGCCAGCGAAGTCGGTAGCATACTGGAAGCCGACTAACTGGAGTGATTCTAAGGGAAAGGCTGTTATCTGATCAAACGCACGGGTCCCGATTTTGAGGCTAGCCTACGGACTATCCCAGAGACCTAATATTCGGGGCTTATCTGCGTCAGTGCGTTTTCGATGTCGTCGCTTCGTCTCGGCCGTCGAAAGCACACCTTGAAGACCTCGAGGACGTTGACGAACGGCTCGAGCTTCGGCCGTGTGGTCCTGAGCCTTGACGCGTCGATGCGGAGACCGACGTGGAGGCAGTGCGGGGCGACTGACGACTTGAGGACGATAAGGCGGTCTGGGAACTGGTGCGATAAATGATGCGTAGTTAGACTCCAGCATTTTGCAAATAAAACGCGGTGTTCAAGGGAAACAGCAGTCATTCTTGTGCGATCATGCAGTGTACTAGCCATCCTGGCTTTATGGCTACACGAGGGAACTAATACTAAGGCACGCAGCATAGAGATACGGATGATGGTGCGAATTATACGGTAGTTGTATCATTTCGTAAGGGAAGCATTGTTGAGTGAGCTCTATCCGACAGAACCGTATCTATCTGACGAAGAGGTCTACTGACTGAGCAGCAAGGCTTTTACGAGTACCGTAAGTGAGATCTACTTCAGAAAGATCTCCTCATTCTAATCGACCTGTTGACTACAGATTTTGCTCTCACTTCCGGTAGCGTGTACCGCTATAGACTTTTTAAAGTTTAAAAATTAAAAAATGAATATTATGTATTCAGTTTAAAAGGAACGGAGACGTGCTAAATGTGCGTTCATCACTGGAGCCGTCGAAGTCAACAGACTCCCCCCCCCACGCCGTGGAAGGACATGCCGGTGTGCTTGAAGCAGTTCTCGATCGTGCGTTGTGTCTGCATCTCGTTCCAGATGACTCTGCTCCATTCCGTAGTCTTTAACTGGTCCACCGCGTAGCCCCTTCCCCAGTGACTTACTGTCCAGCGGCTTCTTCTTCACGCCCTTCACCAACTCGTACACCAAGTGTATCTGCTTGCGTCTGTACGCCCGCTTGCAGGCCGCTATGACGCCGGCGTCCATCGGCTGCAAGAAGGCTATAGTGCTACTCGTCAACCTTCTGGATGATGGCTCGCTTGGCCTCGATCTTCTTCCCAGCTCCCACCGGATATCCGATTGACTCTCGGATTTGGGTAGTGCCGTCAGGCACGATGATAATCAGGGTGTGGCAAGGAGGGTTAACGGCTTGTGGGAAAGCTGGAAGCTCTGAAACTAAACGCTACGCCTAAACTGAGACGATCTGCTTGCGTTGGTTTCGTCCTTGTATCTTCCCAAAAGTTCTTTTCATCCGCTGTGCGGCTAGAAACTCCCAATTACGTTACCGGAAGTGAAAACTGTATCCGATGGATGGCAACTGGCCAAACGGGTTTTTCTGTCAGGGACTTTCCTCCTCGTGCTACGGTTGAGTAGTGCGTGTAACTAATAATGAATCACTTTGAAATCGGACGTTTTCCTCTCAAGCGTCTTCTCTATACTGTTCCTGCTGCTTGGTGACCAAGGAGACAGGATACGCTGGAGCGCTAAAGCTACTAAAGGATAACTTCTTAGCCACGTACGACCTACAGTAAAGAATTTCATCTTCGCAGTGCTAGTATCTCGTAAGCCACAGATTTCTGCTGCAATGGCAGGGTTCGGGTTCGGCTCACTAATCGATTATGGGACGATGACGGGATGGCATCGTACTGAAAAGCACCCATGTACACCACGACTGCTTACTCCCGCCACGTAAGATCGTGGGATTACGGGATGATGATGCAACGGCAAGGTTCGCTCTTGACTTTAACTAACAGTATTGCGAATGGTTCGTTGTTGTTCGTTGTGGCGGAGTTAGCATGAGCGAGTAGTCGGTTGGATAAGCGCATCATTTCACAAATTGACAAATCGGACTAAGTCACTACCCGGAGCCTGATGCAGCCTTTCGCCGTCCATACGACTGATGCGGTCACCCAATCCACTATCGTCGGACCCCTTTTACTCGAGCCAAGCGGATATATGACACTACATGTAATAGGAGTGATCGAATGCCTGCGCGTACAGAGGACGAGAGCTACCCACTCGAGAGTCTCGAGTCGTCTCGAGTCGAGATAACTCCCAGCCCGACCACGTCGGCGTCGCCACACCCTGATACGGCAGTCTGTGCCCCCACCAACGCAGAAAGACTGCCTTCTATCAGTCTTGGACTAGGGTTTTATTATCCGACACCACGTGGGCAGACTGTCACAGCTATCCATACGCAACGGCGTAAAGCAGTCCGAGCGAACACAGCGGATCGTCGGGAGCAAGGCCGTCTCAGCCAAGCCAGATACCGATTTAAGCAGCGCACGAAGATTAAACTCCTTGGGGACGCCATATCCATTCTGCAACGAGAAATATCGCAATTGACGGTTCAGCGAGACAAGACCTTATGGAAAGGGAAGCCGAGCGTCCACAGTGTTATCGTGGAGTACTTTCATTTCTTCCGCCACGGCGTTGACGTGTTCTCTGGGGCAGACTATACTAGAATCGGCAGTGACACATGTGATGCGGCGCAGCGGCAACAAGTTTTTCTGGAATATGGGATGGCACCGAACATTGAGCTAGGAGAGAGTCGAGGAGTGGTAGCGTTAATGGATCATTGGTGCCAGTATTCGGCGTATTTCCAAGACCTAGAGTTCCGGTTGGAGCACATGAACGAACTGTCAGAGGGCCTCGTTATCGTCTCGGCATCTTTACGAGTGACGGTCACCACGGAAACGATAAAACATGTCTTCCCGCACCTTTCGACTTGTCCCAGCGAGAACCGAGATGTCAAGACCATGCTTCTTGACGAAAAGCTCATCGGGGCGCAGTTGCTTCTCCCGTCGACACTTCATTTTGAGTGGGACAGCGCGACAAGTAAGATCGTACGGCTGCAGACGTTCACTGACTTCTTGGTGCCTCTCTATCGAGAATTTGGCAATCTGAATGATGCATCCTTCGTGCTAGATGGGGCAAATATCACACTGGATGGTGCTATTCTAGCGCGTGGACTGTAACACAAGCAGCAATAGAATATTGTATTTACGTGTCTAATACCCTTGGATGTTGCCTGTGATTTTTAAGTCCAACATGGAAACTAACTCTGGCACCCCGTTACGAGGAGTGGTGGGAATTCCATGCAGGTTTGCACCGCCGAGCCCATTGGGATGTATAAGAGCTATCTAACACTAAGCGTCGTAGGAAGGCTCTACTGCACCATTTTGTTACGACTCTCACGATGAATACATCCAATCCAGCCAGCACAGCGCAAGTTCCGACACTAGGCGTTGGTGTTGTCGTGACTACTGCTCAGACCACGTGCAGGCCACACGTGACAAGTTCACCAGCCCGCCCTTCGTTCTCCGGGGTGGTGTTCGCGAACGAAAGCTGCACCGACTTCGTGATAGGCTACTGTGTGGGCGGATACAACGAAACAAGCGTCATTGCGAGTCTCAACAAGGGCGGTTCGGCATCGATTCAGCGTTACCCGGACCGTCGTGTTCATTAGATTCGTTGGACTCAGTCGAGAGCGACGATAAGGCTGCGCTCACGACGCACGACTGCGACGCGAATTGGTTCCAATGATATTGCAGCAATGATGTTTTGGAGGCCAGTGGAAGCAACTCAACCTCAGTCTCAGCAGTTGGAGTACACTCCAGTAGTGCTGTTAACATCGGCGATATTATTGGGATCTGCGTGGTGCTCTCGCAGTCGTGGTGTCCGTAGTGGTGCTTGTTATCCGCAAGCGACAGACGAAAGCTCACGGTACAACCCACTCGAGGACAAGTGTGCGATCGCTCAGCGCAACGTCGCTGGATGTGGTTCTGCGCGGGCAATCTGGACTTGGATCGACGACGTTATCACAGCGCAGCGGGTCAGGTGCTGATCTAAAAGCGGAGAAGTCAAGGCTCTTCTAGCGAGGTGTACGCTGGGGTCTTCAACGCGACAACCTGCAGCACGTTAACGAGTTCCTCGCAGAAGCTAAGATGACAGCCACGATGGATCATCCTCATATTGTGCCGTTCCTTGACGTTTCCCGGGACTCGCTCTGTCTCTCGATCTCTGCGTCGTCCTCGAGTGGCGGGGAACTGCGCCACTGCTCAACGAGTACGCGAATACTAAGCGGCCGGTCGGTTTTGACCGACAGAGGGCCACCATCGCGCTGCAGGTCTGCCACGAATTAACGTACCTGCACTAGCTGATGCCGTCCGTGATCCATCGCATCATTCTGCAACATGCAAGCAAAACTGTCGAACTTTGGCATCTCTCGCGAGCGTCTCGATCGCACGATGGCTGCTGGTGTTGGGACATCGCTGTGGATGGCGCCCGAGGTCATGCTCGGGGAACGGTGCGACGTCAAGGCCGACATGTTTTCGTTCGGCGTGGTCTTGTCCGAGTTGGACGTCCACTCGCTGCCGCATGCTTGAGCAAGGACGCAGTTTCTCGATTCAAACGGCCGGGAAGCCGTCGAGTTGATCCTCCTTCAAAAAGTGACACTCGGGACGATCCAGGTCGACTTCACCAGCTCAAGTCCTCGATCCATCGCGGAACTGGGATGCGCCTGCGTATCAATTGACCCGACGGAGAGACCAAGCGCAGCAGAGGCACTGCATAATCTCCAGACGATCTTGTCGAAGCGAAGGATTTTATGAACTAACTCAGAGGCAAACTAGTTCCCACTGAATTCGATGTCACCGGACATGCTTTTGTGACACCATCCTCCACCGCGTGCAGGCAAATCTCACGGGAGACCGTAGGTAACGCAGTTTACCGGTACATGTATGTCACGATGATCATGGGACGCTGACCGCGTGTATCCACAATCGGTGCCCTCCTCTCCAGCGCGTTCACTTTCGATTCCGATTCTGCTCGACACGGATGCGTTGTTTCCTCTTTCTAGTCGTGCTGCTCTTCGGGACGCTGTTGGGCGTTAATGGGACGACGTACTTGATTCGGTCACACTACACCGGGACAACGTGCGATGGCACGCCGTACCTCGTCACTGCTGAGGAAAATGCAGCGTGTATGGACAATGGGACTTGTACTGCATACGAAGGCAACACAAGCACCATAACGGCAGACATGGTCTCCCACGAGTGTACGACAGAATACATCACGGCGATGACGCGGACGTTTGGTGAGTCCCCGCACATTTTACAGGCAGAATTCAGCGACGATAGCTGCTCCAGCTTCAGTGTCGGGTACGGATTCCCGGCAACGGGCAACTGTGAAGGAGCATTCAACAAAACGGGGAGCTACTACGTCATCGGCCGTCTCAACTCTAACGGATCCGCTTCGCTCCAGTATTTCTCCGAGAGTCCCTGCTTAGCCGAGTCGTCGTATATGACAAGGACGGCCGACCAAGAAACGCTGACCAACCATCTCTGCGATGCGAACTGGCTCAAATGGTACAGCAGCAGCGACGCTACGAGTACTGGATCAACTGGTGGCAGTAGCGAGATTACCATAACGATGAACGCTTTGCTCGGGATCGCCTTTGGATTCCTTCTTCTCCTTCTGATCGGCGTGGTCTTCATCCTGTTCAGACGCCGTTCGAAGGCGACTTACGCCGCAAGGCAGTCGAAATGGCCAGTGAATTCGCAGTCCGAAGCCCTTGATTTACGCGAAGTCATCGTACGCGGTCAAAGCGGTCTTTGGGACGACGACATCATCACTGCGAAGAGGATCCCGCGCGACAAGGTTGCTGTCGCGAATCTAATCAGCCGTGGTGCCTACGGTGAAGTCCACAGCGGATTCTTTAACGGACGAGAGGTGGCAATTAAAATGCTGCTGCCTGCAACACGCGGAAACCTCGGCTATGTCAACGAATTTTTCGCTGAAGCAAAGATGACAGCAACGCTGGACCACCCGCATATCGTTTCATGTATTGGCGTTGCTTGGGACTCACTGGCCGACCTGTGTGTTGTTTTGGAGTTCATGGAAAGTGGAGATCTACGATCACTGCTGAACAAGTACCAGTCTACCCGTCACCCTGTCGGCTTTGATCGACAAAAAGTCAAGATTGCGCTAAATGTTTGCCAAGCTCTAACCTACCTGCACTCGCTCATGCCTCCTGTCATCCATCGGGATCTCAAGTCACGCAATGTGTTGCTGAACGGCGACTTGGAGGCAAAGTTGTCGGACTTTGGCATCTCGCGCGAGCGTCTGGATCGCACAATGACAGCTTGCATTGGTACATCGCTCTGGATGGCCCCAGAAGTCATGCTGGGCGAAAGGTATGGCGTCAAGGCCGACATGTTTTCGTTTGGTGTCGTTTTGTCAGAGCTGGACGTGCACACAATGCCGTACGCACGCGTAACGAAGGAAGCTCAGGACTCGAACGGCCGCGAGATGACAAGTGTGGCTCTGTTTCAGAGAGTAGCTTTGGGCACAGTACAGGTTGCGTTTTCCAACGCTTCTCCTCTGTCGATCGTGGAACTGGGCCGAGCTTGCACATCGGTTGACCCGACACAGCGCCCGAGCGCTGCTGAAGCAATGTACGTGCTTCAACGTGTCCTCGCGAAGCTGTAAGCGAGATACGTACGCTGTTGATAAGGCTACACTATTGTTTTGCCTTGTCCAAATCGAATTCAGTTCTCAATTCTCTGGATTTTATCCAGAGTCCTAAGGCGGATGCCTCTCAGGTGCCATTATTCTCCAATCGAAATACCTGCTGAATATGATTAGTTCGGTTCGGTTCAACAGGCGCTTGACGGATCTGTGATATTGAATTACCTGTGCTCTAATCAAATTATGTAGGTGTGTTGACCCATCCAGTTTTTATTAAGTTAAAAACTATTATTTCAAATAACTTGTACTCCAGTATAATACCTGTAACAGGTAATTTATCTGATCACTCGAGCGACATCCGCGGATTTTTTCCGCGTCCAGGCAACATGCAGTCCTCGTGGACGTGAGGGGGTGGTCGCCTCCGTTCATTAAGACAAAGTCGTGCGCCGCACGAAGAGAAGCTCTGAAGTTTCGTGACTAAATTTGAAGCAGATGAAGCAAAGCTACGCCCTGCCTCGATTTGTTTGTTTCTCGTTGCCTACGCGGCGTGGTCGCGGTCACAGGCAAACTGTAACAATGCCGTGCTTCGCCCTGGATTCTCATTTGTGGACCGCACAGCATAACAATAGATAGATTTTTGCTGTTGTATAGTACTGCTCTCATCTTTTTTTCTTTAATAACAGGAAATGGGTGGTTTAGTTGTTTCTTCCACCGCACTACTGCCCCAAACATAAAGTAGTCGGAGACTGTATTGCAATCCTAAATGGGAAATTCGCCTTCACTTTTTGTCAGTCACATTCGGAGAGAGCACTGCTTGATACACTTTTAGTAGATAAGACTGGACATGCATATGGGTCTGCACAAGGTACTATGTCAATAATACGGACGTGTTAGCTCGCGCGTACCGTACGATGAACCAAAATTGTCCGGGTTATTTGTCAGATGATTTTATTCTACACCCAATTCGTTGCACTTTCGAGACCTAAGTCTTACATTTTGATCGAGAAATGTTGGCATTCCATGAATCTTGAGAAATTGCCCTCAAGTCACCTATGTTGTAAACTTTCGTGTTACCAAGAAGCAGTCAAGGTCTAGTTCTATTCATTCGTGGACCATGACATGCATTCTCTTATTTTTCATTTTATTTTCCGCGGATAATGCCGTTTGCGCCCAGGGTGCACTCAAGTTCTCCTCCGTACCTGCAGTTACGGCCGTATTATTTTTTTCTCTTTTAGTGGAATATGATATAGTATCTGTTTACAGAGCTACAGCTGACACTCCCAGATTGAAACTCATGTTGCGCACCTTAGTTTACCTACATAGGACATCGTTTCTCCCAAGTTCACCAAATAAAACATCCACAGTCTCAACGATAAAAGTGTTGCTTCCCGTGGCCACCGAATGTGAGCGTCGTACCACGTATTTTCTATTGGAGTAATGGACCTCACAGAGAATTAGGACAGAGGAGGACAGTATGTCATAGGCATGTAGTTCTCAAATTTCCAACCCGCCCTGTCATCTGAAGAGCCAAGCCATGACGTTCCTGCCCTACATCGTCGTTATCCTTGTTGTCGCTGCTGCCGTGCCCAGCTCTGCCATACAGGACCTAGGAGAACAAGCCGCTCCGCATTCCAAATTGTGAGATCATGCGACGTGGATGCCTGTGGCCCAGCCAACTCCGACAAAACATTAAAACCAGCAAATACTCCAGCTCTCTTAGTGATCGTCCTCTGTACAAAATCTTTAAGCTGTGCTGTGTTCAAAGCTGCTCAACTCTCCGTGCATTGTGAAGTAGATATCTAGTGGGCGGCTGAACAAGCAAAGCAAATCAAGGCATACACTTCGTTGAAGCAACCAATTTGAGGTTCTTGTCAACACAATCAATACAAGCCATGCACTCGACTACTCAGTGAACCATCAAAATGAACGTGTCAGACAAATAGATATTGTGTGTTACTTTCATTTAATGAAGTCCGCGCGGAGCGGGACGGCGTCTGGGGGGACAAGACTAGAGCTCGGGAAAATAATATTTTTTTTTTACTGAGAGGGTGGGTCAACTGTCACTGGACTCTGTAGCACCCGCGGCCACGGCAGCATTACCCGTCACCTCCATCCTTCCCTTTACGCCATTTGACGAACAAACCCTTGTTCGACTCCAAGTACTGCCCGCATCCAAGGCGGCCAGCATCCAGCTCTTCGTGCCCACTCCTGGCCGTGGTCAACAACGATGCCGAGAAGAAGATCAACAGGAAGTGTCATACTGCAGGATTCCTGTAAAGAATCCTGCTCAACCCGAAAATGCCGTGGTTTTCCTAACTTTTTGTTGTTGTTAGCAAACTAATGATGTCAAGTAAATAACATATTAAGAGACGAAAGAATAATGGATCAATGCCGTGGACATGGAAGGTAGCTTACTTATGGCGGCACGCCTGAACTAGGTCGTCTGCGACTTGTCTTGGAACACCTGTATTGTGAAGTGCAGTTGCAAACATTCATATAGATTGCCGTGGCATGATCGACCTCGCGACTGAGATACTATTTCGACCAAGGAGAACAACATTTCTTGTCATTGAGGCCAACTTGCTGCATTTCTCGTCCTCCACCTCGTCGATATCTTCATTCGCTTCAGCATGCGATTCATCATCTCGGTGCAGTGCCGCCATAACTCTTGGATTCCACTTGACGCCGGAAAATATTTCGACGATCAATTCGGCTGGAATACACACTGTAGCACACAAAAACGTCAAAATAGGGATATTGCGAAATTCTCGTCCACTTCTGTCGCAACTCGTCATAGTGGTCACGCACGCACAAGTTTCATTATGCCAAACTAGGCAATCACCGGGGGTCACGCACTATAACATTCTTGCGTATTATACATCTCACCCAATTCTATTAGGAACCGTCGGATTCATAACTCAATCGAGCAGCCCTCCCGATTTTAGGTACATCGATCTAGTATTAACGCTTGACTGTATTATCATATACTTATTTTCGCACGCTCGCCGCAAAATCCAGAGCTGTTCCGGGCGAAGCACGGCTTTGTTTCTTCAACATGCTGATAGCGGAGCGCAGAAGGTATTCACTCATGAGTCATAAGAAATCGAACATCAATAATCATGAGTCATGATTATTGATGTTCAATTTCGTAAATCTTTTACGAGTTTTCTTTACCATACCCTTTACCCGAACCAGACCAGGCCCTGTCTTGCCGAGTAAACCGCTAAAACGGACCGACAAGATTCCTGCCTCATCTAAAAATGACAGGGACGAAAAGAGACAACGCTTTTGCGTTTAGAATCCTAACCCCTTAAACGCGAGAGCCTGTATTAGGCACGATTATAAAAAAGCTTATATTGTATTAGACACGATAAGGATTCAATGTTGTTTTTAGTATGGACAATACAAATTTTAAGTCAAAGAGGGTTCGGGGTGCCGTATAGGCGCACCCACCCCCGTGCATTGGAAAGTACGATTGAAGTGTCTCAGTATAGAGACAGTACATAGTGTGGACCACACCCAGTAGTAACGCACTGACGCCACTCATTCACCCGCATTCCAGAATTCGCCGGATTCGGAGAAGAATGGCGGGATTTACTGCGCGCTGGGCGGAGCTAACCAAGCAAGGATGGAAATCCAAGCGGCCCACGGGTCTCTCCAACGACCACACGTACCTGCGCTCCGGAAAGACCAAGAAGGATGTGAGAGGCGTGGACTACTTCGTTGGAGCAGAAGAGCTGATGAAGTACCTGGACAAGATCGACCTGGGTAAGTGTTTCTGTTAGTTGAGAGACTGCTAAGGCGTAACTAACCTGTGCGAGCGGTGTAGATGCAGCGCCACCGCGCTCCAGCGCTGCCGCCGGAACGCCAGAGGCAGTTGAAGAAGACGACAACGGTGCGCCTCAATGATATCGTATATTATTCAAGTTACGCGAGTTCCTAATCTTGTACGCGCGTGTTTCTTCTGCAGCCGCGACTGCTTCGACCGATGCGACCCGAAGACTCCATCAAGACGCAAAGCCACTCACGCACCCACGCCTTCTCTCCGAACGCAATCTCCTCACAAATGTGAGAATCGTCCATCTGGCTGTGACGCGCCTTCGCCCGATGACTCGGCATCTGCAGCCAGTGAGCGATGCGAACTCAGAGGATTTTATGGCTCCTCGCTGCAACCTGGACGATGAATTCTATGAAGCTGATGGTGGTGGATCAAGCCCGCAACCGCATCGTTCGGCACGTATGGCTGCAATCTCTTCAGGTCGGTCAATCCTGTATGTTCAAGTTATCGGATCAATCTAACCTGTATGTTCAACTTTATCTCACAGCCGACCTCAATACTGTCCTCGAGACAGACAACCCAGATGAATTCAGTGCAATGGCGTAGGACGCATAAAACGACGATGGGGTTTCTGATTGGACCGAAAGCTGCTTCGGAGAAGACGAAACATGCGATGACAACATGAACGTGGACGAAGATGCTGAGGAGCTTGATGATCCAATGTTTGACGAAGCATGGCTCGATGCTGCCGGTGGAATCGAGAACGTCGCCAGCGGCACGGTCAATGCCGACATGTTGAAGGACATGTGTCGTGTAGGAATTCACGATTTTACGAGTCCTCGTCCCTCAGCCTCGACAAATGGGACGAGTCCTACCAACAACACACGCTTCCCTCGAAAGGTCGGCGAAGATTGTTGGGATTAAACCTGAAGACCAGGTCCGATCCCTTACACCGGGCTGGAAATATGCCTTGTGTTGAAGTATCGGTCAGGAAGGTAGAGCCCACACACAGGCACCGCCAGCCACGAGCAACGGCTGGGGTGCGTAAATATAAACGCTTTCGCGCTAAACCCACTGTGGTCCCTCAGAAAGGAAGGGTACCGGGCCGGTCAAGGCCTTTAACAGGGGCGCCGAGGTGAAACCTCGGCCAAAGAGTCAAACACACTGGGGGGGTCACGCCACGCACCCAGGTCAACGTACAAACGTACAGGGAGGACTCTCTACCTCCCAACACTCGGCCACTATCCACTCTTGGCCTTACCTCTCGGTCAATGTACCTTAAGCTCACCGGCAGACATACCCCGCGTCGGCCGAGCGTATCCTGACCCTACAGCGAAGCTAGCTAGACTTACCATAGACGGACTTGACCCTGATGGCTTGGGGGGAATATTCTGCTGTGATTTAATAGTTAGAGGCGGTGAGGCCTCGACTATAACTAATCCCTAATGTCTATACAAATATCTAATATGGACCGAGCCTTCGGTCTAATCCTACAACCGGACGAGCCTTCGTCTTAAGTCCGGATTCCTAATAGGAGGCAAAAAGGGTATCCACTATGACTACCTGGAGGGCTCGGCGGGAATTTATTAGAACCCGCCGTGCCCCACAGTCACTAACTAGCTTTCTGTCACTCTGGCGCGGTAAATGTGAGTAGCCAATAGGAGACCTCGGTCTTCTCCTCTCAAAGCCTCGATGCCGTTAGACCTCGGTCCGGTGACTCCACTCCGCAGTCAAACCCAATCTCACAACGGCCCCTCCTCGACGCGAACCTGCCAGGTGGTGAGCGTCGTGGTGCACGTCATTGCTGCCAGCATGTCTGCTCCCCCGAGCCCTCGGCAAGGGCTGCGGGTCTTCACGTCGGAAGCTCTCGGCCGCGCTCTCAGGGTAAGCTATGATAGTGTCTTCGAAGCTTCGCTGGTTTCCTCATGCTAATCCTCCATGTCTTCTTTGCATGCCACAGTATGATCCAAATGCCTTCATCGTGCCCTTCCCTCCTGAGTTCACGGCTAGGTTGGTCGAGGCCTCGGCGGGGCCAACTTCCGCCTCTGACTCGCACAGCGGGGCACCCCGAGGTCTCCCGTCATTTCCTGCGCGCGGCCTTCCACCGAGAGGTGACGCTGTGTCCAACCCCAGTGCCTCGGCTCGTTCGCCACCAACTCCCGCCTCTGATTCGCACAGCGGGGTGGTAACGAGCTCTGAGGCCGCGGGTTCGGGCCGCGTCAACGGTTCGCCTCCCTGCTCTCCGCGGAGCCCTCGGTTGGACGAGCCTGGCGGCACTTCATCCAACCCGACTCAGTATTGCCGGCTCGAGGAGGGTGAGGTCTCGGAGGCGCCTTCTCGGCGCCCTCCGAACCCTCGTCGTGATGTTCTTGAAGACGCTGTCCGGGACGCCGCCGAGGATATGGTCCGAGAGCTGCAGGATCACACCGAGCAGCGTTTCGCAGACCTCGGTCACCTCATGGTCGGCTTGGTGCGTCATCCTCCGCTCCGCCTCGACTCTGATCTCGACCAGCGCCTGGAGGACGCCCAAACTCTCGGCGCGGTGATCCGTGCATTGGCTCCAGATGCGCCGTCGCCTGCCCCCGGCTGGGACGCAGAGATGGCGGACCTTCGGGCGGAGGTTCGTTACTACCAAGAACAGCTCACGTACAGTGATGCGCGGCTACGCCGAGAAGTGGACGAGCGTCGCAAGTTCGAGGTCCTCTGCAACCAAGCCTCGTTCGAGCGCAACCAGCTCGCTGAAAAGTTTCGAGTCACTCGGGAGGAGCGAGACTTCCTTTCTCGCAAGATGGACATCGCGGTGAATGCACTCCGGCAGAGCGCTGAGATGTCTGACAACTTGAAGGCTCGATGCTCCAAGTATGAGAGCTCGATCAGGGAACTTCGGGCGGTCATCAAGAAAGACCGAGAGGGGTTCAAGTCGGGGCTAATTTTTGTACACGAAGGCAGTGGAGAGGTTTAACACCTTCCTCCGCCAGCAAGATGCTCAACGATCCAGTTTGTGTGGCCTCGACCTCCCCGATGACTCGTCGCTTCCGCCTGTGGTTTCCTCGTTGCTCGGAGAGCTCGACGAGCTGGGCTTGCGATTGTCCGAGGTCGCGGTGGACTCCAAGCGTCCTCACCCGATCTCCTCGGCCTCGACGACCAGCTCAAGCGTCGCCAGCTCCCAAAAGGTCTCCGGACCATTACAGGCGGCTCGCATCAGCATTCCACCTGATTCCTCGGTCGAGCTGTCGGACGACGAGACCATTACTGCCCCGCCAGCCAAGCGTCTGAAGCGTTCAGCCAAGGTCTCGGCGAAGCCGTCGTATCATACCAAACTTTCGCCGACGCTTGCGGCAACGAAGTCCCAAGTTCAAGTCAGACGTACCTCTCGCCTTGGTAAGCCGTCGGTGGATCTAAGGGCCAAAGCAGCAGCGAAAGCAGCCAAGTCTCGGCCAGATTCGGGTGCTATTCCGCGACCCATGGCCCAGGACTCGTCATCTCCACCGCACGGGTCGTCTCCTCCGCGTGGAGGCGGGACTGGCAGCACGAGGACTCGGCCGGCCGACAGGCCTTCAACGGCGAGTAGTGGTTCTCTTTCTCAGTCACCACTGGAAATCTTGGAGGTCGACGCCGACACTTCGGTCCACGCGCCTCCATCGCCGCATCCGTCCGATTCTTCGACAAACTCACTGCCCGGCTCGCCAGCTAGGCTGGAGGACGCCGAGGTTCCAACTTCGCCTCCGGTCCCACCGGGGTCTCCGGACGACGAGTTGGAAGCTGGCCGAGACCTCGAAGAGAAGGCGCCGGCCCTGTCGACCAGGATTCTCCATTCAAGGAGTCGGTGGTGATCAAGCCTCGTCGGATCGGCCGTCCGGTTCGTCCTGCTTCTACCGTGGCCTCACTCCAGTCAAAATCATCGGGCGAGCAGGAAAATGCTCCCGATGATTTCGCCTTGGGCCTAGATGGAATATCGGATGCGGAGCCCGAGGTTACGGACTTTACTGGACGTGATGCTGGAGATGGGTTTCGGTTTGGGAAACTGTCCGAGAATTTCTGGAGGGAGAGTCTGTCAAAGAGGTTTCCCCAGCAGCAGAAGCTAGGCAACGCGAAGAAACCTGCGGCTCCTCCCTCAAAAGCTCCCTCCAAGAAACGTCGGCAGCGCAAGACATCGCCTCCACCGAGTCTCCGGCGTGAGCGTGGCGAGCCTACGAAAAGTCGGCAAATTGCTTCCAAGGATGCCACGACTGGGCCAGCTCGGAAGTCCGACACCTCGGCTTCGTCTAAGAAAACTTCTGGTCGCTCCACGAAAACCTCGCCGGACGACGCGTTGGATCTTCTCGAGCCTCCTTTCACGGCCCCAGGTGCTCGGGCCTGCTGGCAGAGGATATTGGAAGTTCGGGTGCCTCGGCCTGCTGACAGTGAAGTCGCGGTGGAATACTCGGCCGAGGGCATTGCTGCCTTCGCGGATTGGAAAAGCTCGACCCATCCGTACCAGCACGTCTTGGCGAGCCTCCCTGCCGATTCTTGTTTGTTCAGCGCTGCCGAATTCATGCCGGACGAGCGCATTTCGATACGGGCAGATGGCCTTCCATTGGTGGTCAAGTTCTGGCGACAGTTCAACGGCCGAGCGGTCGGCCCCACCGAGAAGAACGACTTGGGTTTCGCCTTGTACGAGCGCTCGCATTGGATTTCCCGGCTGCTGTCGAGCGATGGCTCCAGCAACTTGCCGAAGAGCTCGGTGAGGGTTCTCCCGCTTACGTCGAGGCGCTCGAGGCTTGGACAGACTACCATTCCAACCGGAATGGGCGTGCCGATCGTCTCCGCCTCCGGATCCCCTACCGTCTGTGGCCTCGGTGTTACCCGGATTCGCACAGGCGCATCCACTGCACCCCGGAAGTCATGTTCGAGCCCTCGGTTCCCATTTACTCCGTCGATAATTTGCTGTGGACCCCTTTGACTGCGGACTGGTGCGCCGAGGTGACGGAGCTGGATGGTCACAAGCCCTGGCGGAACTGTTGGGTGGATGTGCCTGCGGCGCATCCTTACAACACCATCTTCGCCCCCTGCAACCCAGCGGTCCCGGTCTTCGTT
Organism: Phytophthora cinnamomi; assembly: GCF_018691715.1. NCBI lineage: Eukaryota > Oomycota > Peronosporomycetes > Peronosporales > Peronosporaceae > Phytophthora > Phytophthora cinnamomi. The sequence continues at coordinate 596,517 of NW_027150971.1, forward strand.
CCTCGTGGGATGACCCTACAGCAATTTGCGTCGGCTATCACTGTCGATCCCTCGCTGGACCCCAAGCTGGTCACCGCGCCGTGGGTTCGCAAGTTCACCCGCTTCCACGCTTCGCCGGATACTAGGGCCCCTGCTGAGGCTGGACACTCGGCAGCCGAGGGTTCGGAGGCTGAGGAGGGGAAGTCTGCGCGTTCCCGCGGCGGAGTGTCGACAGAGCGGGCCGCCCAAGGCTCGGTTGAAGAGGCTGCGGACGCTCACGACGGTCACGTGGATGAGGCTCAAACTGCCACTCCTCGCTCGGGAGCACGTGCAGTTCCTCCGGCCGATCACTCGAGCGATGAAGACTTCGACGACGAGCGCGCGGTCGGTGGCTCTGCTCCGGAAGCTGGAGGGTCGGAGGCTCGACCCAGAACCGGGGAGCCCCAAGAGGCGCGCCTCACAGTACTGGCTCGGGTCGCTTCTAACTCGGACTCTTGAACCCTCGGTCTCTTGTTTCCGCTTTCATATTTGCAGCTGTAGTTAGCTCAGGGTCACTCAGTGATTGTAGCGTAAGGGTAGCTAGCTCTCAGGTTTCCGCTAATCGTCTTTTCATCATCTTTGCGTATCTCATCACCTTTCTCCAATCGTAATCTCCACTCGTAAGCTCGTTCCGATTACATGCAAATATACAATCATTTTTTGGTACAGTAGTCGTTTTCGTCTGCTTGGGTGGGCTGCGTCGCCCCACCGGCAGTTCATCATTCGCGACAGGTTGCAGCTAGTCCTCGTCAGCGACTTGGACCATTTGCAACCGTCGGTCGCGGCGTTTCTCGCGCAAGTAGTCATACAGCAGGCCGCCGCAAGACAAGTTGGCGGCTGGCTCCCACGAGGGCTCGTCGTAACCGGCCCACTTCACCAGGAACTCTCTGACCGAGCGCTCGGTGCTGTTCGAGAGTGGAACTCGATCGTCTAAGATCGCCTCCACCTCGTACTCGCCAGCGAGCTGGTCTGGCTCCCAGCTGTCCTCGGGCAGCTCTCGTCAAAGTCAAGTCTCGATCCCTCGGTGACCTCTGGGGTCAGCCGAGTTCTCGGTCGATCGCCGAATTCGCTCACAGCTTTTAATCGCGATACATGTACCACCGGGTAGAACCGGTATCCACTTCGATCAGGCAGCTCCAACTCATATGCATACTCGTCGACCTTTTCTTGACACGGAAAGGTCCATGCCAGCGATGTGCAAGTTTCTTTGTCAGCCCAGGTTTCACGCGCTCCATGTATAACCACACTCGATCTCCAGGTTTGAACAGAGAGTTCGCCACCGACTCTTCGTCGGTTCCATCAGTTCTGCCGACTCCTCGTTCACCGTCGGAAACGTCGTCCTGTACTGACCCAGGCATGGCTGCCCTCTCCAGTCCGCTCAACGTGGCGTTATGCTTCTCAGCACGCCGGGCCTTCTCGGTCGCCTGATACTCTTTAGCCAAAGCCAGGGCGATCTCTTGTTGTCGGTTGACTTCACGTCGCCACGCTAAGGCGTTGGACTGCCGGCCGAGCCCTCGCTTACGAGACGAAGACATCGCTCGAAGACTCGATCGAGCGTCCCAACCATGCACGAGATAGAATGGGGTGTCCTTCCTTGTAGCATCATGCGAATTGTTGATAGCGAAGATGAGCTTTTCCACAATCTCATCCCAATCTTGCTGGAGCGGGTCCTCCGCATACACTCGCACAGACTGCATTACGGTCTTAACCGAGCGTTCCTGCTGGCCATTTGCTTGTGGACGATAGCTTAGTGTAGCCCGAGACCTCGATTGCATCATCTCGGTGAATGCTTGGAAGACCTCGCTCATGAAACGAGGATCTCGGTCGTGACGTATCAACGACGGCGCACCGAACCTTCGGTAGAAGCATTCCTCGAACGCTTGTGCCACACAGAGGGCTGAATGTGTCGGCCATGGCATTGCCCATGACAAAACCCGTGAATGCGCACTGAAATAGCAACAGTGCGGTGTTCCCTCGCCGAGACCTCGGCAGAGGTATAACGAAGTCCATCGATACTATTTGCATCGGTCGCTCGGCTAGGATGTTCCCTGGTGAGTACCCACGGAATTGTGGGACGCTTTTACTTGAGCTACAGTCCGGGCACGAGCGCACGTGCCGCTCCACATCAGCGAACAGGCCGATCCAGTAATAGTCCGCCTTAACTCGGTGGTAGGTGCGGACGGTACCTTGATGTCCGCCCTCCAGTGAGTCATGGCAGCTCTGTAGGACCTCCTGGACCATCGTTGTCGGCACCACCATCCTAAATGTAGTCTCGTCGGTCCGTTCCTTTCCCCACCGACGGTTCACTCCAAGGAAATAAAGCAATCCATCTTCACTCAGTGCAAACTTGTCGGCCATTTTCCAGGCTTCGCGAGCGGCTTTGTAACTCAGATTTGCCTCTTCTCCTTTCAGCACCATCTTTAGGTTCGACTAGCGTAATTCTTCATCTTGGGCGTCGCTTATGTGTCGGCGTCGCTCTTCCTGCACCACCGTGGGGTCGATGTCGTTAGCACTCGGTTCGTGCACCGCTGTTGCATCAAGCCTCGGTTGGGCCTGTTCGTCATTTAAACCTCCGGTGTTGGCCCTAGTTGGGCCTGACGCGTGTTCTACGCGGCCTGTATCGGTCACCGAGACTTCCTTCGCGAAGCGGACGTGTTTCCGCCGCTCTTTTGCTTGGCGTCTGGTCACCGCGGCTACATATCCCGATTCCCGTACAAAATCGAAATTTTTTTGACTACGGTTTTGGTCGTGCGGTGTCAGTACTTGGACTGAGTTGACAGAACGTGTAGTCTCTTCCGCCGAGTTTTCCGAAGCGTCCGCCGAGCCTTCGTAAATAACTTCTCGGATTCGATTCAACTCCATCAATTCTTGCTTCCTTTCTTCACTGTCCACTACCACCGAGGCTTTCTTTTCCAATGTTTCGCTCGCGAGCGAATCAGCGGCCGCATTGAATTCACGTATTGCATGCAAGTATTACACCGAGCGAAGTCTCGCCGTGAGTTCCTTGTGCTTGTTCAGTTGTGCCATTAACGACTCCTTACGACAAGCGATCACCCCTAGGGATTGCTGGATTGCGAGTCTCGAGTCTCCCGCGATAACTAAGTCCTCGGCCCCATGTTCTAGGGCCGCCGAGACGCCGTTATTCATGCCGGTGTACTCGGTGAGGTTTACCGTCGTGGTCTCGAGAAAAGCACTCGCAGCGATCACTATATTCCATTCCGGGAGTTTCCACAAAATCCAGGCACAACTGCCATAGCCACCGTGTTTTTCGGTTTTGGCTGATCCATCGAACGAGAGTACAAAACCTCGGTGTGCACGGGGTAGTCGCGCATATAGCAACTGGGGGTCCATACGAACAATCGGGGAACCACATGTCGGTGGGGTTACCGGGGCCAGCGAGTCTTCGAGGTCGACGAAACTAGTAATGGTCGACCGCAAAAGTTGCGCAAAAGCGCAATCTTTCTCCTTAACTCGCTGCACCACCAGGTGCCACGGCCGCAAATTCGGTAGCTCGTCCAAACAGAGTCTTCGACTTGTGGACCCAGTCGAGTGTTGAAAATCGCGTGCAGACATGGATGGTCCGGCCTGCGAGTTGGGTGTAACACACCTTCAACATTTGGAGCAGGGCCAGGACCTCCTTTTCGGCCGGGTGATAATTCATCTCTGCGTCCTTGAGGACTCGGCCGCAGAAGCGTACTGGGTGCATTTTGCCACCGTGTTCTTGCATCAGCATTGTACTGAGCGCCCACTCATTGGCAAAGACTGTTACGTGGACTGCTCGGTCACGGTCGAAGTGTCGGAGGATCGGTGCCTCACCGACCTTTCGTTGTAACGCAGCAAAGTTTCGCTTGGCGGCACTGAGGTCACCCCCGTCTGTGAAATCTTCGTCCTTCAGCTGGTAAAGTGTCGCTCCATATACTGCAAAGTCTTGGATGAACCGGCTGTAGTAATTTAGCGCACCGAGGAATGCTTGTACCCCCTTTTTCGACCGAGGAAATGAAAGCTCGGCTACGGCCTTGAGCTTTTTGGGGTCAGCTCTAATGCCTTCTCGCGTCACCTCATGCGACAAAAAATCAACCTTGGGCTGCACAAAGATGCTCTTAGTGAAGCTCACACTAATACGGCACTCTTCGAAGCGGGCGAGCAGTCGGTCCAAAGTCTCGAGGCAGTCATCAAACGACTCACCCCCGAAGCAAATATCGTCCACAAATGATCGACGCTCAAACACCGGGACTAGCGAGGACTCGTCGGGTTCTCCAGTTGCGAACATGTCGGCTGCCCGGCTATTAATGAGTTCCGCGACCGAGTCTTCGGCCCGAGTGCTGTCGCAGCTTGCTTCAAACTTCGTGGGTGTTTGGTTTGGGTCAGGTGACGGATCGTCCGACGGTTCAGCCAGGGTCCGTCCGAGGGTTCGACCAAGGTCTCGGTCACTCTCCTCCGCACACCGCATTAACTCTGCGTAGTGTTTCCATCCACCTTTCGGTTGTGCAAACCCCCACAGTGCATTATCGAGCATGCGTTGGTAAATCATCGGTGCATTCTTTAGTCCAAAAGGCATCCTGAGCCACTCAAAATGACCGAGGGCACACACGAAGACCGAGATTTGGCGAGCCCTCGTTGTCATCATAATCGCCCAAAATCCACTTGCTGCATCCAACGAGCAGTACCACAGATACTTCTCGAGGTCTGTGAGAAGGTCATCGACCAGAGGCATTGCATATTCCATGATTGCGGTGATAGCACCATCTTGTAATCAATGCATAGCCGGATGTCCTCGCCGTTCTTTTCAACACAATCACGATTGGCGAAGCCCACGGGCTGTTCAAAAACGCTATCAGGCCTGCCTTGAGCAGGCCTCGTAGTAGTTCGTACAACTTCCGTAGGTGCCGAAGGGGCACTCGCCGAGCTCTCTGTTTGATGGGCGAGTGTTCGTTCACATCGATATCACACACCACCCCATAAGCGGGTGGAGTGCAAAAGCATTTCCACTAGAAATCAATGATCTTCTCGTGCTTCTTGTTGTGCTGGTTCGTACGTATTGCTTCGGTGAATGGGCCTGAGCTACTCATGAAGTGCTGCATCGCGCTAACGAGTGAAGCCGCAGCTGCTGTAATCTAAAGTTGTCGTTAGCTAGCCATCAAGTTTGTCGTTACGGCTGAACTGGATTTCTGGGTGGTCATCAGCTTTGTTATGCTCCGCTTAGCTTTGTTATACGCAAGATTCATCGTCGCAGTCATACGTTTGCCGTTGTGGTGCGACCACGCTGGAAATTTCCTCCACTACTGTACATGATTCACGCTAATTGCTCAGCATATGCACAGCGAATTTTAACCTTTGCAGTCACGTATACGAAACAGTTGTAGCACAGTACCGTAGTACATCCAAACTGTTTAATTCTTTTGTTTCGCGACTCCAGCGTAAACACGACATTATTCGAATTAAGTAAAATCAGATGTGTGCTACGACGGCTACCGCTCTGCACCTGGTGACCTTGTGTCGCGGTCTGCGGTCGAGTAGCGTCCCTCGTTCGCTTATGCTCCCGAGTAGGGAAGTCTTTCGAATCCTTCCACTATTCGCTTCGCTGTGTTGCGCTAAACGAGCCTGTCTGCGGTCGGCGGCGTAGCCCGCGATGTAGCGTTAAAGCGCCGATAAAACAAGCTATTGTAGCCTACAACTTGTAGGAATACGATGCCAATGGATTTTTTCTTTTGGAAAATTCGTTTCCAAATTTATATGAGTGAGATCAAATTTTCGTTGGAACATGCATGTACTTTCCGACCGAAGTTCTGTGGAAATTGATAGCTGATGAAGCGGTTTGTATCACTTCGCAGATGGGTTTTAGCGAAAGCGTGTATTTACGGCAGCGT